>NW_026778213.1:0-1200000 GCF_025265405.1 Mesoplodon densirostris
AAACATGGCAGCGAGAATCAGCTCAAACCCACTATAAAAAGGAATTTCAAAAGCAAAACCAAAAAACAGGGAAATTCTTTACAATTCCTTCAGGGTGTCTGAGGAAACCTGGAAAGACCCTGTCTACAATGACAGCTGGATGTGGCATAAGGCTGGACACTTGGGACTGAGAGGATTGGTGAGATTGGGTGAGCAAATGCAGACCCTTTCAAGCAATAATGCATGGCCCCCATTCCATGGGTCCCAACTCTCCACGTTCAAGGGAATATTACTACAGCTATAACATGTACAGGAAACCTAGAGAATGGACACACTGTGAATAATACGAAAGGTTTCTAAAACTCAACGAATAGTCCCTCTCCTGGTGCTCCAGTTTGACTTTCCAACTGCCTTACTATCAATCTCCCAACTTGGAGAGACAGGCCCTTTAACCTCCTGGTTTGCACAGGTTCCCAATTTGGCAGAGGATGGAAGGGACGAGGGAGAACCCATGAGAGAGTAGCTGTTAGGCATTTGGACGGGCACATGTCAATCTAATTTCCCGGCAGGAAGAAGAATTAACCAAAGTCTCAGCCACCCACCGGGAACCAGTATAGGACATGATCCAAAATTTTGGACTTGCGTTCAGCTCACAAAAAACGAGTTGAGAAATGGAGCTCAGGGGCACAGCAATTCACAAACTGGCAGAGTGATAAAGGACAACTATCGTCCAAAAATCTGTTGAGGGAAGTCAACGAGGCGGACTTGAAAGTAAGGCAAAATAGCAGGAAACAGATTTCAAGAGGTACGTTGGAATCGCCTGTAAAGCACAGGAAGAGGGGCACAACTTGGACAATGGTGCACTTGGCCAAAAAGGGCGTATGCGTTTTCTCCTGAATATATTCAGGAGAAAACGCATACGCCCTTTTTGGCCAAGCAAGCAAGCGGGCAATGCAAATCTGCACTACAAAGAAGTATCACTTCCCACCGGTCAAAAGGGACATCCACAAAATGTGTAAAAACCAGAAAGGCAAGACAGGCCCTGGAGAACAGGGAGCCTTGTTATGCTGATGGGCGGGATGTAAATTGCCAATTGCCTCACTGGAGGAGTGCATTGTGTTCCTAAAACAAGTAAACAACAGAGCTACAGAGCCAAGGCCACTTCCAGTCTAGGGAATATACCTGGGGAAAACTGAAAATCAATAAGAAAGAGCCACCTCCAAATTTAGGGCTGCACTGACTACAAGAACCTCAACTTGGGTACACCTTAAATATCCCAGGAAATATAAAAATGGTTCAAAACATTGTGGTACTTACGTACGATGGAATATCCCTCAGCCATGAAATCAATGTCATAAGACCAGTAGCAGCAAAGTGAGTGGATTCAGGTACGATGATTCTAAGTGAAATAAGTCACACAGAAAAAGAAACTTATCATAAGATATCACTTATCAAGATCCTGTAAACATGGCTACACGTGAACTGAGTTAGGAAAGAGAACAGAGTCTCACATTTAGAAAACACTCTTATGCCTGCATAAAGAGGAAGGAGAGGTGGGGTGATGCATAAAACCAGAGTTTGATATAAGCACAGGGACCGTTCCAAAAACCAACTTTGGAATAGACAAGACCTACACCTTCCTCAGTGAAAGAGACTCAAAACCCCATATTTCCCGCAGAGGAATATATCTGACTAGTAAGAATCTTAAAACCTATGTATTGATATGACTCCATAAGGGAATCAAGTGTGTCTAGAGTGGCATAAACATGGCAGCGAGAATCAGCTCAAACCCACTATAAAAAGGAATTTCAAAAGCAAAACCAAAAACAGGGAAATTCTTTACAATTCCTTCAGGGTGTCTGAGGAAACCTGGAAAGACCCTATCTACAATGACAGCTGGATGTGGCATAAGGCTGGACACTTGGGACTGAGAGGATTGGTGAGATTGGGTGAGCAAATGCAGACCATTTCAAGCAATAATGCATGGCCCCCATTCCATGGGTCCCAACTCTCCATGTTCAAGGGAATATTACTACAGCTATAACATGTACAGGAAACCTAGAGAATGGACACACTGTGAATACGAAAGGTTTCTAAAACTCAACGAATAGTCCCTCTCCTGGTGCTCCAGTTTGACTTTCCAACTGCCTTACTATCAATCTCCCAACTTGGAGAGACCGGCCCTTTAACCTCCTGGTTTGCACAGGTTCCCAATTTGGCAGAGGATGGAAGGGACGAGGGAGAACCCATGAGAGAGTAGCTGTTAGGCATTTGGACGGGCACATGTCAATCTAATTTCCCGGCAGGAAGAAGAATTAACCAAAGTCTCAGCCACCCACCGGGAACCAGTATAGGACATGATCCAAAATTTTGGACTTGCGTTCAGCTCACAAAAAACGAGTTGAGAAATGGAGCTCAGGGGCACAGCAATTCACAAACTGGCAGAGTGATAAAGGACAACTATCGTCCAAAAATCTGTTGAGGGAAGTCAACGAGGCGGACTTGAAAGTGAGGCAAAATAGCAGGAAACAGATTTCAAGAGGTACGTTGGAATCGCCTGTAAAGCACAGGAAGAGGGGCACAACTTGGACAATGGTGCACTTGGCCAAAAAGGGCGTATGCGTTTTCTCCTGAATATATTCAGGAGAAAACGCATACGCCCTTTTTGGCCAAGCAAGCAAGCGGGCAATGCAAATCTGCACTACAAAGAAGTATCACTTCCCACCGGTCAAAAGGGACATCCACAAAATGTGTAAAAACCAGAAAGGCAAGACAGGCCCTGGAGAACAGGGAGCCTTGTTATGCTGATGGGCGGGATGTAAATTGCCAACTGCCTCACTGGAGGAGTGCATTGTGTTCCCTAAAACAAGTAAACAACAGAGCTACAGAGCCAAGGCCACTTCCAGTCTAGGGAATATACCTGGTGAAAACTGAAAATCAATAAGAAAGAGCCACCTCCAAATTTAGGGCTGCACTGGCTACAAGAACCTCAACTTGGGTACACCTTAAATATCCCAGGAAATATAAAAATGGTTCAAAACATTGTGGTACTTACGTACGATGGAATATCCCTCAGCCATGAAATCAATGTCATAAGACCAGTAGCAGCAAAGTGAGTGGATTCAGGTACGATGATTCTAAGTCAAATAAGTCACACAGAAAAAGAAACTTATCATAAGATATCACTTATCAAGATCCTGTAAACATGGCTACACGTGAACTGAGTTAGGAAAGAGAACAGAGTCTCACATTTAGAAAACACTCTTATGCCTGCATAAAGGGGAAGGAGAGGTGGGGTGATGCATAAAACCAGAGTTTGATATAAGCACAGGGACCGTTCCAAAAACCAACTTTGGAATAGACAAGACCTACACCTTCCTCAGTGAAAGAGACTCAAAACCCCATATTTCCCGCAGAGGAATATATCTGACTAGTAAGAATCTTAAAACCTATGTATTGATATGACTCCATAAGGGAATCAAGTGTGTCTAGAGTGGCATAAACATGGCAGCGAGAATCAGCTCAAACCCACTATAAAAAGGAATTTCAAAAGCAAAACCAAAAAACAGGGAAATTCTTTACAATTCCTTCAGGGTGTCTGAGGAAACCTGGAAAGACCCTATGTACAATGACAGCTGGATGTGGCATAAGGCTGGACACTTGGGACTGAGAGGATTGGTGAGATTGGGTGAGCAAATGCAGACCCTTTCAAGCAATAATGCATGGCCCCCATTCCATGGGTCCCAACTCTCCAGGTTCAAGGGAATATTACTACAGCTATAACATGTACAGGAAACCTAGAGAATGGACACACTGTGAATACGAAAGGTTTCTAAAACTCAACGAATAGTCCCTCTCCTGGTGCTCCAGTTTGACTTTCCAACTGCCTTACTATCAATCTCCCAACTTGGAGAGACAGGCCCTTTAACCTCCTGGTTTGCACAGGTTCCCAATTTGGCAGAGGATGGAAGGGACGAGGGAGAACCCATGAGAGAGTAGCTGTTAGGCATTTGGACGGGCACATGTCACTCTAATTTCCCGGCAGGAAGAAGAATTAACCAAAGTCTCAGCCACCCACCGGGAACCAGTATAGGACATGATCCAAAATTTTGGACTTGCGTTCAGCTCACAAAAAACGAGTTGAGAAATGGAGCTCAGGGGCACAGCAATTCACAAACTGGCAGAGTGATAAAGGACAACTATCGTCCAAAAATCTGTTGAGGGAAGTCAACGAGGCGGACTTGAAAGTGAGGCAAAATAGCAGGAAACAGATTTCAAGAGGTACGTTGGAATCGCCTGTAAAGCACAGGAAGAGGGGCACAACTTGGACAATGGTGCACTTGGCCAAAAAGGGCGTATGCGTTTTCTCCTGAATATATTCAGGAGAAAACGCATACGCCCTTTTTGGCCAAGCAAGCAAGCGGGCAATGCAAATCTGCACTACAAAGAAGTATCACTTCCCACCGGTCAAAAGGGACATCCACAAAATGTGTAAAAACCAGAAAGGCAAGACAGGCCCTGGAGAACAGGGAGCCTTGTTATGCTGATGGGCGGGATGTAAATTGCCAACTGCCTCACTGGAGGAGTGCATTGTGTTCCCTAAAACAAGTAAACAACAGAGCTACAGAGCCAAGGCCACTTCCAGTCTAGGGAATATACCTGGGGAAAACTGAAAATCAATAAGAAAGAGCCACCTCCAAATTTAGGGCTGCACTGACTACAAGAACCTCAACTTGGGTACACCTTAAATATCCCAGGAAATATAAAAATGGTTCAAAACATTGTGGTACTTACGTACGATGGAATATCCCTCAGCCATGAAATCAATGTCATAAGACCAGTAGCAGCAAAGTGAGTGGATTCAGGTACGATGATTCTAAGTCAAATAAGTCACACAGAAAAAGAAACTTATCATAAGATATCACTTATCAAGATCCTGTAAACATGGCTACACGTGAACTGAGTTAGGAAAGAGAACAGAGTCTCACATTTAGAAAACACTCTTATGCCTGCATAAAGGGGAAGGAGAGGTGGGGTGATGCATAAAACCAGAGTTTGATATAAGCACAGGGACCGTTCCAAAAACCAACTCTGGAATAGACAAGACCTACACCTTCCTCAGTGAAAGAGACTCAAAACCCCATATTTCCCGCAGAGGAATATATCTGACTAGTAAGAATCTTAAAACCTATGTATTGATATGACTCCATAAGGGAATCAAGTGTGTCTAGAGTGGCATAAACATGGCAGCGAGAATCAGCTCAAACCCACTATAAAAAGGAATTTCAAAAGCAAAACCAAAAAACAGGGAAATTCTTTACAATTCCTTCAGGGTGTCTGAGGAAACATGGAAAGACCCTATCTACAATGACAGCTGGATGTGGCATAAGGCTGGACACTTGGGACTGAGAGGATTGGTGAGATTGGGTGAGCAAATGCAGACCCTTTCAAGCAATAATGCATGGCCCCCATTCCATGGGTCCCAACTCTCCAGGTTCAAGGGAATATTACTACAGCTATAACATGTACAGGAAACCTAGAGAATGGACACACTGTGAATACGAAAGGTTTCTAAAACTCAACGAATAGTCCCTCTCCTGGTGCTCCAGTTTGACTTTCCAACTGCCTTACTATCAATCTCCCAACTTGGAGAGACAGGCCCTTTAACCTCCTGGTTTGCACAGGTTCCCAATTTGGCAGAGGATGGAAGGGACGAGGGAGAACCCATGAGAGAGTAGCTGTTAGGCATTTGGACGGGCACATGTCACTCTAATTTCCCGGCAGGAAGAAGAATTAACCAAAGTCTCAGCCACCCACCGGGAACCAGTATAGGACATGATCCAAAATTTTGGACTTGCGTTCAGCTCACAAAAAACGAGTTGAGAAATGGAGCTCAGGGGCACAGCAATTCACAAACTGGCAGAGTGATAAAGGACAACTATCGTCCAAAAATCTGTTGAGGGAAGTCAACGAGGCGGACTTGAAAGTGAGGCAAAATAGCAGGAAACAGATTTCAAGAGGTACGTTGGAATCGCCTGTAAAGCACAGGAAGAGGGGCACAACTTGGACAATGGTGCACTTGGCCAAAAAGGGCGTATGCGTTTTCTCCTGAATATATTCAGGAGAAAACGCATACGCCCTTTTTGGCCAAGCAAGCAAGCGGGCAATGCAAATCTGCACTACAAAGAAGTATCACTTCCCACCGGTCAAAAGGGACATCCACAAAATGTGTAAAAACCAGAAAGGCAAGACAGGCCCTGGAGAACAGGGAGCCTTGTTATGCGGATGGGCGGGATGTAAATTGCCAACTGCCTCACTGGAGGAGTGCATTGTGTTCCCTAAAACAAGTAAACAACAGAGCTACAGAGCCAAGGCCACTTCCAGTCTAGGGAATATACCTTGGGAAAACTGAAAATCAATAAGAAAGAGCCACCTCCAAATTTAGGGCTGCACTGACTACAAGAACCTCAACTTGGGTACACCTTAAATATCCCAGGAAATATAAAAATGGTTCAAAACATTGTGGTACTTACGTACGATGGAATATCCCTCAGCCATGAAATCAATGTCATAAGACCAGTAGCAGCAAAGTGAGTGGATTCAGGTACGATGATTCTAAGTGAAATAAGTCACACAGAAAAAGAAACTTATCATAAGATATCACTTATCAAGATCCTGTAAACATGGCTACACGTGAACTGAGTTAGGAAAGAGAACAGAGTCTCACATTTAGAAAACACTCTTATGCCTGCATAAAGGGGAAGGAGAGGTGGGGTGATGCATAAAACCAGAGTTTGATATAAGCACAGGGACCGTTCCAAAAACCAACTTTGGAATAGACAAGACCTACACCTTCCTCAGTGAAAGAGACTCAAAACCCCATATTTCCCGCAGAGGAATATATCTGACTAGTAAGAATCTTAAAACCTATGTATTGATATGACTCCATAAGGGAATCAAGTGTGTCTAGAGTGGCATAAACATGGCAGCGAGAATCAGCTCAAACCCACTATAAAAAGGAATTTCAAAAGCAAAACCAAAAAACAGGGAAATTCTTTACAATTCCTTCAGGGTGTCTGAGGAAACCTGGAAAGACCCTATCTACAATGACAGCTGGATGTGGCATAAGGCTGGACACTTGGGACTGAGAGGATTGGTGAGATTGGGTGAGCAAATGCAGACCCTTTCAAGCAATAATGCATGGCCCCCATTCCATGGGTCCCAACTCTCCAGGTTCAAGGGAATATTACTACAGCTATAACATGTACAGGAAACCTAGAGAATGGACACACTGTGAATACGAAAGGTTTCTAAAACTCAACGAATAGTCCCTCTCCTGGTGCTCCAGTTTGACTTTCCAACTGCCTTACTATCAATCTCCCAACTTGGAGAGACAGGCCCTTTAACCTCCTGGTTTGCACAGGTTCCCAATTTGGCAGAGGATGGAAGGGACGAGGGAGAACCCATGAGAGAGTAGCTGTTAGGCATTTGGACGGGCACATGTCACTCTAATTTCCCGGCAGGAAGAAGAATTAACCAAAGTCTCAGCCACCCACCGGGAACCAGTATAGGACATGATCCAAAATTTTGGACTTGCGTTCAGCTCACAAAAAACGAGTTGAGAAATGGAGCTCAGGGGCACAGCAATTCACAAACTGGCAGAGTGATAAAGGACAACTATCGTCCAAAAATCTGTTGAGGGAAGTCAACGAGGCGGACTTGAAAGTGAGGCAAAATAGCAGGAAACAGATTTCAAGAGGTACGTTGGAATCGCCTGTAAAGCACAGGAAGAGGGGCACAACTTGGACAATGGTGCACTTGGCCAAAAAGGGCGTATGCGTTTTCTCCTGAATATATTCAGGAGAAAACGCATACGCCCTTTTTGGCCAAGCAAGCAAGCGGGCAATGCAAATCTGCACTACCAAGAAGTATCATTTCCCACCGGTCAAAAGGGACATCCACAAAATGTGTAAAAACCAGAAAGGCAAGACAGGCCCTGGAGAACAGGGAGCCTTGTTATGCTGATGGGCGGGATGTAAATTGCCAACTGCCTCACTGGAGGAGTGCATTGTGTTCCCTAAAACAAGTAAACAACAGAGCTACAGAGCCAAGGCCACTTCCAGTCTAGGGAATATACCTGGGGAAAACTGAAAATCAATAAGAAAGAGCCACCTCCAAATTTAGGGCTGCACTGGCTACAAGAACCTCAACTTGGGTACACCTTAAATATCCCAGGAAATATAAAAATGGTTCAAAACATTGTGGTACTTACGTACGATGGAATATCCCTCAGCCATGAAATCAATGTCATAAGACCAGTAGCAGCAAAGTGAGTGGATTCAGGTACGATGATTCTAAGTGAAATAAGTCACACAGAAAAAGAAACTTATCATAAGATATCACTTATCAAGATCCTGTAAACATGGCTACACGTGAACTGAGTTAGGAAAGAGAACAGAGTCTCACATTTAGAAAACACTCTTATGCCTGCATAAAGGGGAAGGAGAGGTGGGGTGATGCATAAAACCAGAGTTTGATATAAGCACAGGGACCGTTTCAAAAACCAACTTTGGAATTGACAAGACCGACACCTTCCTCAGTGAAAGAGACTCAAAACCCCATATTTCCCACAGAGGAATATATCTGACTAGTAAGAATCTTAAAACCTATGTATTGATATGTCTCCATAAGGGAATCAAGTGTGTCTAGAGTGGCATAAACATGGCAGCGAGAATCAGCTCAAACCCACTATAAAAAGGAATTTCAAAAGCAAAACCAAAAAACAGGGAAATTCTTTACAATTCCTTCAGGGTGTCTGAGGAAACCTGGAAAGACCCTATCTACAATGACAGCTGGATGTGGCATAAGGCTGGACACTTGGGACTGAGAGGATTGGTGAGATTGGGTGAGCAAATGCAGACCATTTCAAGCAATAATGCATGGCCCCCATTCCATGGGTCCCAACTCTCCATGTTCAAGGGAATATTACTACAGCTATAACATGTACAGGAAACCTAGAGAATGGACACACTGTGAATACGAAAGGTTTCTAAAACTCAACGAATAGTCCCTCTCCTGGTGCTCCAGTTTGACTTTCCAACTGCCTTACTATCAATCTCCCAACTTGGAGAGACCGGCCCTTTAACCTCCTGGTTTGCACAGGTTCCCAATTTGGCAGAGGATGGAAGGGACGAGGGAGAACCCATGAGAGAGTAGCTGTTAGGCATTTGGATGGGCACATGTCACTCTAATTTCCCGGCAGGAAGAAGAATTAACCAAAGTCTCAGCCACCCACCGGGAACCAGTATAGGACATGATCCAAAATTTTGGACTTGCGTTCAGCTCACAAAAAACGAGTTGAGAAATGGAGCTCAGGGGCACAGCAATTCACAAACTGGCAGAGTGATAAAGGACAACTATCGTCCAAAAATCTGTTGAGGGAAGTCAACGAGGCGGACTTGAAAGTGAGGCAAAATAGCAGGAAACAGATTTCAAGAGGTACGTTGGAATCGCCTGTAAAGCACAGGAAGAGGGGCACAACTTGGACAATGGTGCACTTGGCCAAAAAGGGCGTATGCGTTTTCTCCTGAATATATTCAGGAGAAAACGCATACGCCCTTTTTGGCCAAGCAAGCAAGCGGGCAATGCAAATCTGCACTACAAAGAAGTATCACTTCCCACCGGTCAAAAGGGACATCCACAAAATGTGTAAAAACCAGAAAGGCAAGACAGGCCCTGGAGAACAGGGAGCCTTGTTATGCTGATGGGCGGGATGTAAATTGCCAACTGCCTCACTGGAGGAGTGCATTGTGTTCCCTAAAACAAGTAAACAACAGAGCTACAGAGCCAAGGCCACTTCCAGTCTAGGGAATATACCTGGGGAAAACTGAAAATCAATAAGAAAGAGCCACCTCCAAATTTAGGGCTGCACTGGCTACAAGAACCTCAACTTGGGTACACCTTAAATATCCCAGGAAATATAAAAATGGTTCAAAACATTGTGGTACTTACGTACGATGGAATATCCCTCAGCCATGAAATCAATGTCATAAGACCAGTAGCAGCAAAGTGAGTGGATTCAGGTACGATGATTCTAAGTCAAATAAGTCACACAGAAAAAGAAACTTATCATAAGATATCACTTATCAAGATCCTGTAAACATGGCTACACGTGAACTGAGTTAGGAAAGAGAACAGAGTCTCACATTTAGAAAACACTCTTATGCCTGCATAAAGGGGAAGGAGAGGTGGGGTGATGCATAAAACCAGAGTTTGATATAAGCACAGGGACCGTTCCAAAAACCAACTTTGGAATAGACAAGACCTACACCTTCCTCAGTGAAAGAGACTCAAAACCCCATATTTCCCGCAGAGGAATATATCTGACTAGTAAGAATCTTAAAACCTATGTATTGATATGACTCCATAAGGGAATCAAGTGTGTCTAGAGTGGCATAAACATGGCAGCGAGAATCAGCTCAAACCCACTATAAAAAGGAATTTCAAAAGCAAAACCAAAAAACAGGGAAATTCTTTACAATTCCTTCAGGGTGTCTGAGGAAACCTGGAAAGACCCTATCTACAATGACAGCTGGATGTGGCATAAGGCTGGACACTTGGGACTGAGAGGATTGGTGAGATTGGGTGAGCAAATGCAGACCCTTTCAAGCAATAATGCATGGCCCCCATTCCATGGGTCCCAACTCTCCAGGTTCAAGGGAATATTACTACAGCTATAACATGTACAGGAAACCTAGAGAATGGACACACTGTGAATACGAAAGGTTTCTAAAACTCAACGAATAGTCCCTCTCCTGGTGCTCCAGTTTGACTTTCCAACTGCCTTACTATCAATCTCCCAACTTGGAGAGACAGGCCCTTTAACCTCCTGGTTTGCACAGGTTCCCAATTTGGCAGAGGATGGAAGGGACGAGGGAGAACCCATGAGAGAGTAGCTGTTAGGCATTTGGACGGGCACATGTCACTCTAATTTCCCGGCAGGAAGAAGAATTAACCAAAGTCTCAGCCACCCACCGGGAACCAGTATAGGACATGATCCAAAATCTTGGACTTGCGTTCAGCTCACAAAAAACGAGTTGAGAAATGGAGCTCAGGGGCACAGCAATTCACAAACTGGCAGAGTGATAAAGGACAACTATCGTCCAAAAATCTGTTGAGGGAAGTCAACGAGGCGGACTTGAAAGTGAGGCAAAATAGCAGGAAACAGATTTCAAGAGGTACGTTGGAATCGCCTGTAAAGCACAGGAAGAGGGGCACAACTTGGACAATGGTGCACTTGGCCAAAAAGGGCGTATGCGTTTTCTCCTGAATATATTCAGGAGAAAACGCATACGCCCTTTTTGGCCAAGCAAGCAAGCGGGCAATGCAAATCTGCACTACAAAGAAGTATCACTTCCCACCGGTCAAAAGGGACATCCACAAAATGTGTAAAAACCAGAAAGGCAAGACAGGCCCTGGAGAACAGGGAGCCTTGTTATGCTGATGGGCGGGATGTAAATTGCCAACTGCCTCACTGGAGGAGTGCATTGTGTTCCCTAAAACAAGTAAACAACAGAGCTACAGAGCCAAGGCCACTTCCAGTCTAGGGAATATACCTGGGGAAAACTGAAAATCAATAAGAAAGAGCCACCTCCAAATTTAGGGCTGCACTGGCTACAAGAACCTCAACTTGGGTACACCTTAAATATCCCAGGAAATATAAAAATGGTTCAAAACATTGTGGTACTTACGTACGATGGAATATCCCTCAGCCATGAAATCAATGTCATAAGACCAGTAGCAGCAAAGTGAGTGGATTCAGGTACGATGATTCTAAGTCAAATAAGTCACACAGAAAAAGAAACTTATCATAAGATATCACTTATCAAGATCCTGTAAACATGGCTACACGTGAACTGAGTTAGGAAAGAGAACAGAGTCTCACATTTAGAAAACACTCTTATGCCTGCATAAAGGGGAAGGAGAGGTGGGGTGATGCATAAAACCAGAGTTTGATATAAGCACAGGGACCGTTCCAAAAACCAACTTTGGAATAGACAAGACCTACACCTTCCTCAGTGAAAGAGACTCAAAACCCCATATTTCCCGCAGAGGAATATATCTGACTAGTAAGAATCTTAAAACCTATGTATTGATATGACTCCATAAGGGAATCAAGTGTGTCTAGAGTGGCATAAACATGGCAGCGAGAATCAGCTCAAACCCACTATAAAAAGGAATTTCAAAAGCAAAACCAAAAAACAGGGAAATTCTTTACAATTCCTTCAGGGTGTCTGAGGAAACCTGGAAAGACCCTATCTACAATGACAGCTGGATGTGGCATAAGGCTGGACACTTGGGACTGAGAGGATTGGTGAGATTGGGTGAGCAAATGCAGACCCTTTCAAGCAATAATGCATGGCCCCCATTCCATGGGTCCCAACTCTCCAGGTTCAAGGGAATATTACTACAGCTATAACATGTACAGGAAACCTAGAGAATGGACACACTGTGAATACGAAAGGTTTCTAAAACTCAACGAATAGTCCCTCTCCTGGTGCTCCAGTTTGACTTTCCAACTGCCTTACTATCAATCTCCCAACTTGGAGAGACAGGCCCTTTAACCTCCTGGTTTGCACAGGTTCCCAATTTGGCAGAGGATGGAAGGGACGAGGGAGAACCCATGAGAGAGTAGCTGTTAGGCATTTGGACGGGCACATGTCACTCTAATTTCCCGGCAGGAAGAAGAATTAACCAAAGTCTCAGCCACCCACCGGGAACCAGTATAGGACATGATCCAAAATTTTGGACTTGCGTTCAGCTCACAAAAAACGAGTTGAGAAATGGAGCTCAGGGGCACAGCAATTCACAAACTGGCAGAGTGATAAAGGACAACTATCGTCCAAAAATCTGTTGAGGGAAGTCAACGAGGCGGACTTGAAAGTGAGGCAAAATAGCAGGAAACAGATTTCAAGAGGTACGTTGGAATCGCCTGTAAAGCACAGGAAGAGGGGCACAACTTGGACAATGGTGCACTTGGCCAAAAAGGGCGTATGCGTTTTCTCCTGAATATATTCAGGAGAAAACGCATACGCCCTTTTTGGCCAAGCAAGCAAGCGGGCAATGCAAATCTGCACTACAAAGAAGTATCACTTCCCACCGGTCAAAAGGGACATCCACAAAATGTGTAAAAACCAGAAAGGCAAGACAGGCCCTGGAGAACAGGGAGCCTTGTTATGCTGATGGGCGGGATGTAAATTGCCAACTGCCTCACTGGAGGAGTGCATTGTGTTCCCTAAAACAAGTAAACAACAGAGCTACAGAGCCAAGGCCACTTCCAGTCTAGGGAATATACCTGGGGAAAACTGAAAATCAATAAGAAAGAGCCACCTCCAAATTTAGGGCTGCACTGACTACAAGAACCTCAACTTGGGTACACCTTAAATATCCCAGGAAATATAAAAATGGTTCAAAACATTGTGGTACTTACGTACGATGGAATATCCCTCAGCCATGAAATCAATGTCATAAGACCAGTAGCAGCAAAGTGAGTGGATTCAGGTATGATGATTCTAAGTGAAATAAGTCACACAGAAAAAGAAACTTATCATAAGATATCACTTATCAAGATCCTGTAAACATGGCTACACGTGAACTGAGTTAGGAAAGAGAACAGAGTCTCACATTTAGAAAACACTCTTATGCCTGCATAAAGGGGAAGGAGAGGTGGGGTGATGCATAAAACCAGAGTTTGATATAAGCACAGGGACCGTTCCAAAAACCAACTTTGGAATAGACAAGACCTACACCTTCCTCAGTGAAAGAGACTCAAAACCCCATATTTCCCGCAGAGGAATATATCTGACTAGTAAGAATCTTAAAACCTATGTATTGATATGACTCCATAAGGGAATCAAGTGTGTCTAGAGTGGCATAAACATGGCAGCGAGAATCAGCTCAAACCCACTATAAAAAGGAATTTCAAAAGCAAAACCAAAAAACAGGGAAATTCTTTACAATTCCTTCAGGGTGTCTGAGGAAACCTGGAAAGACCCTATCTACAATGACAGCTGGATGTGGCATAAGGCTGGACACTTGGGACTGAGAGGATTGGTGAGATTGGGTGAGCAAATGCAGACCCTTTCAAGCAATAATGCATGGCCCCCATTCCATGGGTCCCAACTCTCCAGGTTCAAGGGAATATTACTACAGCTATAACATGTACAGGAAACCTAGAGAATGGACACACTGTGAATATGAAAGGTTTCTAAAACTCAACGAATAGTCCCTCTCCTGGTGCTCCAGTTTGACTTTCCAACTGCCTTAATATCAATCTCCCAACTTGGAGAGACAGGCCCTTTAACCTCCTGGTTTGCACAGGTTCCCAATTTGGCAGAGCATGGAAGGGACGAGGGAGAACCCATGAGAGAGTAGCTGTTAGGCATTTGGACGGGCACATGTCACTCTAATTTCCCGGCAGGAAGAAGAATTAACCAAAGTCTCAGCCACCCACCGGGAACCAGTATAGGACATGATCCAAAATTTTGGACTTGCGTTCAGCTCACAAAAAACGAGTTGAGAAATGGAGCTCAGGGGCACAGCAATTCACAAACTGGCAGAGTGATAAAGGACAACTATCGTCCAAAAATCTGTTGAGGGAAGTCAACGAGGCGGACTTGAAAGCGAGGCAAAATAGCAGGAAACAGATTTCAAGAGGTACCTTGGAATCGCCTGTAAAGCACAGGAAGAGGGGCACAACTTGGACAATGGTGCACTTGGCCAAAAAGGGCGTATGCGTTTTCTCCTGAATATATTCAGGAGAAAACGCATACGCCCTTTTTGGCCAAGCAAGCAAGCGGGCAATGCAAATCTGCACTACAAAGAAGTATCACTTCCCACCGGTCAAAAGGGACATCCACAAAATGTGTAAAAACCAGAAAGGCAAGACAGGCCCTGGAGAACAGGGAGCCTTGTTATGCTGATGGGCGGGATGTAAATTGCCAACTGCCTCACTGGAGGAGTGCATTGTGTTCCCTAAAACAAGTAAACAACAGAGCTACAGAGCCAAGGCCACTTCCAGTCTAGGGAATATACCTTGGGAAAACTGAAAATCAATAAGAAAGAGCCACCTCCAAATTTAGGGCTGCACTGACTACAAGAACCTCAACTTGGGTACACCTTAAATATCCCAGGAAATATAAAAATGGTTCAAAACATTGTGGTACTTACGTACGATGGAATATCCCTCAGCCATGAAATCAATGTCATAAGACCAGTAGCAGCAAAGTGAGTGGATTCAGGTACGATGATTCTAAGTGAAATAAGTCACACAGAAAAAGAAACTTATCATAAGATATCACTTATGAAGATCCTGTAAACATGGCTACACGTGAACTGAGTTAGGAAAGAGAACAGAGTCTCACATTTAGAAAACACTCTTATGCCTGCATAAAGGGGAAGGAGAGGTGGGGTGATGCATAACACCAGAGTTTGATATAAGCACAGGGACGGTTTCAAAAACCAACTTTGGAATTGACAAGACCGACACCTTCCTCAGTGAAAGAGACTCAGAACCCCATATTTCCCACAGAGGAATATATCTGACTAGTAAGAATCTTAAAACCTATGTATTGATATGTCTCCATAAGGGAATCAAGTGTGTCTAGAGTGGCATAAACATGGCAGCGAGAATCAGCTCAAACCCACTATAAAAAGGAATTTCAAAAGCAAAACCAAAAAACAGGGAAATTCTTTACAATTCCTTCAGGGTGTCTGAGGAAACCTGGAAAGACCCTATCTACAATGACAGCTGGATGTGGCATAAGGCTGGACACTTGGGACTGAGAGGATTGGTGAGATTGGGTGAGCAAATGCAGACCCTTTCAAGCAATAATGCATGGCCCCCATTCCATGGGTCCCAACTCTCCAGGTTCAAGGGAATATTACTACAGCTATAATATGTACAGGAAACCTAGAGAATGGACACACTGTGAATACGAAAGGTTTCTAAAACTCAACGAATAGTCCCTCTCCTGGTGCTCCAGTTTGACTTTCCAACTGCCTTACTATCAATCTCCCAACTTGGAGAGACAGGCCCTTTAACCTCCTGGTTTGCACAGGTTCCCAATTTGGCAGAGGATGGAAGGGACGAGGGAGAACCCATGAGAGAGTAGCTGTTAGGCATTTGGACGGGCACATGTCACTCTAATTTCCCGGCAGGAAGAAGAATTAACCAAAGTCTCAGCCACCCACCGGGAACCAGTATAGGACATGATCCAAAATTTTGGACTTGCGTTCAGCTCACAAAAAACGAGTTGAGAAATGGAGCTCAGGGGCACAGCAATTCACAAACTGGCAGAGTGATAAAGGACAACTATCGTCCAAAAATCTGTTGAGGGAAGTCAACGAGGCGGACTTGAAAGTGAGGCAAAATAGCAGGAAACAGATTTCAAGAGGTACGTTGGAATCGCCTGTAAAGCACAGGAAGAGGGGCACAACTTGGACAATGGTGCACTTGGCCAAAAAGGGCGTATGTGTTTTCTCCTGAATATATTCAGGAGAAAACGCATACGCCCTTTTTGGCCAAGCAAGCAAGCGGGCAATGCAAATCTGCACTACAAAGAAGTATCACTTCCCACCGGTCAAAAGGGACATCCACAAAATGTGTAAAAACCAGAAAGGCAAGACAGGCCCTGGAGAACAGGGAGCCTTGTTATGCTGATGGGCGGGATGTAAATTGCCAACTGCCTCACTGGAGGAGTGCATTGTGTTCCCTAAAACAAGTAAACAACAGAGCTACAGAGCCAAGGCCACTTCCAGTCTAGGGAATATACCTGGTGAAAACTGAAAATCAATAAGAAAGAGCCACCTCCAAATTTAGGGCTGCACTGGCTACAAGAACCTCAACTTGGGTACACCTTAAATATCCCAGGAAATATAAAAATGGTTCAAAACATTGTGGTACTTACGTACGATGGAATATCCCTCAGCCATGAAATCAATGTCATAAGACCAGTAGCAGCAAAGTGAGTGGATTCAGGTACGATGATTCTAAGTCAAATAAGTCACACAGAAAAAGAAACTTATCATAAGATATCACTTATCAAGATCCTGTAAACATGGCTACACGTGAACTGAGTTAGGAAAGAGAACAGAGTCTCACATTTAGAAAACACTCTTATGCCTGCATAAAGGGGAAGGAGAGGTGGGGTGATGCATAAAACCAGAGTTTGATATAAGCACAGGGACCGTTCCAAAAACCAACTTTGGAATAGACAAGACCTACACCTTCCTCAGTGAAAGAGACTCAAAACCCCATATTTCCCGCAGAGGAATATATCTGACTAGTAAGAATCTTAAAACCTATGTATTGATATGACTCCATAAGGGAATCAAGTGTGTCTAGAGTGGCATAAACATGGCAGCGAGAATCAGCTCAAACCCACTATAAAAAGGAATTTCAAAAGCAAAACCAAAAAACAGGGAAATTCTTTACAATTCCTTCAGGGTGTCTGAGGAAACCTGGAAAGACCCTATCTACAATGACAGCTGGATGTGGCATAAGGCTGGACACTTGGGACTGAGAGGATTGGTGAGATTGGGTGAGCAAATGCAGACCCTTTCAAGCAATAATGCATGGCCCCCATTCCATGGGTCCCAACTCTCCAGGTTCAAGGGAATATTACTACAGCTATAACATGTACAGGAAACCTAGAGAATGGACACACTGTGAATACGAAAGGTTTCTAAAACTCAACGAATAGTCCCTCTCCTGGTGCTCCAGTTTGACTTTCCAACTGCCTTACTATCAATCTCCCAACTTGGAGAGACAGGCCCTTTAACCTCCTGGTTTGCACAGGTTCCCAATTTGGCAGAGGATGGAAGGGACGAGGGAGAACCCATGAGAGAGTAGCTGTTAGGCATTTGGACGGGCACATGTCACTCTAATTTCCCGGAAGGAAGAAGAATTAACCAAAGTCTCAGCCACCCACCGGGAACCAGTATAGGACATGATCCAAAATTTTGGACTTGCGTTCAGCTCACAAAAAACGAGTTGAGAAATGGAGCTCAGGGTCACAGCAATTCACAAACTGGCAGAGTGATAAAGGACAACTATCGTCCAAAAATCTGTTGAGGGAAGTCAACGAGGCGGACTTGAAAGTGAGGCAAAATAGCAGGAAACAGATTTCAAGAGGTACGTTGGAATCGCCTGTAAAGCACAGGAAGAGGGGCACAACTTGGACAATGGTGCACTTGGCCAAAAAGGGCGTATGCGTTTTCTCCTGAATATATTCAGGAGAAAACGCATACGCCCTTTTTGGCCAAGCAAGCAAGCGGGCAATGCAAATCTGCACTACAAAGAAGTATCACTTCCCACCGGTCAAAAGGGACATCCACAAAATGTGTAAAAACCAGAAAGGCAAGACAGGCCCTGGAGAACAGGGAGCCTTGTTATGCTGATGGGCGGGATGTAAATTGCCAACTGCCTCACTGGAGGAGTGCATTGTGTTCCCTAAAACAAGTAAACAACAGAGCTACAGAGCCAAGGCCACTTCCAGTCTAGGGAATATACCTGGGGAAAACTGAAAATCAATAAGAAAGAGCCACCTCCAAATTTAGGGCTGCACTGACTACAAGAACCTCAACTTGGGTACACCTTAAATATCCCAGGAAATATAAAAATGGTTCAAAACATTGTGGTACTTACGTACGATGGAATATCCCTCAGCCATGAAATCAATGTCATAAGACCAGTAGCAGCAAAGTGAGTGGATTCAGGTACGATGATTCTAAGTCAAATAAGTCACACAGAAAAAGAAACTTATCATAAGATATCACTTATCAAGATCCTGTAAACATGGCTACACGTGAACTGAGTTAGGAAAGAGAACAGAGTCTCACATTTAGAAAACACTCTTATGCCTGCATAAAGGGGAAGGAGAGGTGGGGTGATGCATAAAACCAGAGTTTGATATAAGCACAGGGACCGTTCCAAAAACCAACTTTGGAATAGACAAGACCTACACCTTCCTCAGTGAAAGAGACTCAAAACCCCATATTTCCCGCAGAGGAATATATCTGACTAGTAAGAATCTTAAAACCTATGTATTGATATGACTCCATAAGGGAATCAAGTGTGTCTAGAGTGGCATAAACATGGCAGCGAGAATCAGCTCAAACCCACTATAAAAAGGAATTTCAAAAGCAAAACCAAAAAACAGGGAAATTCTTTACAATTCCTTCAGGGTGTCTGAGGAAACCTGGAAAGACCCTATCTACAATGACAGCTGGATGTGGCATAAGGCTGGACACTTGGGACTGAGAGGATTGGTGAGATTGGGTGAGCAAATGCAGACCCTTTCAAGCAATAATGCATGGCCCCCATTCCATGGGTCCCAACTCTCCAGGTTCAAGGGAATATTACTACAGCTATAACATGTACAGGAAACCTAGAGAATGGACACACTGTGAATACGAAAGGTTTCTAAAACTCAACGAATAGTCCCTCTCCTGGTGCTCCAGTTTGACTTTCCAACTGCCTTACTATCAATCTCCCAACTTGGAGAGACAGGCCCTTTAACCTCCTGGTTTGCACAGGTTCCCAATTTGGCAGAGGATGGAAGGGACGAGGGAGAACCCATGAGAGAGTAGCTGTTAGGCATTTGGACGGGCACATGTCACTCTAATTTCCCGGCAGGAAGAAGAATTAACCAAAGTCTCAGCCACCCACCGGGAACCAGTAGAGGACATGATCCAAAATTTTGGACTTGCGTTCAGCTCACAAAAAACGAGTTGAGAAATGGAGCTCAGGGGCACAGCAATTCACAAACTGGCAGAGTGATAAAGGACAACTATCGTCCAAAAATCTGTTGAGGGAAGTCAACGAGGCGGACTTGAAAGTGAGGCAAAATAGCAGGAAACAGATTTCAAGAGGTACGTTGGAATCGCCTGTAAAGCACAGGAAGAGGGGCACAACTTGGACAATGGTGCACTTGGCCAAAAAGGGCGTATGCGTTTTCTCCTGAATATATTCAGGAGAAAACGCATACGCCCTTTTTGGCCAAGCAAGCAAGCGGGCAATGCAAATCTGCACTACAAAGAAGTATCACTTCCCACCGGTCAAAAGGGACATCCACAAAATGTGTAAAAACCAGAAAGGCAAGACAGGCCCTGGAGAACAGGGAGCCTTGTTATGCTGATGGGCGGGATGTAAATTGCCAACTGCCTCACTGGAGGAGTGCATTGTGTTCCCTAAAACAAGTAAACAACAGAGCTACAGAGCCAAGGCCACTTCCAGTCTAGGGAATATACCTGGGGAAAACTGAAAATCAATAAGAAAGAGCCACCTCCAAATTTAGGGCTGCACTGGCTACAAGAACCTCAACTTGGGTACACCTTAAATATCCCAGGAAATATAAAAATGGTTCAAAACATTGTGGTACTTACGTACGATGGAATATCCCTCAGCCATGAAATCAATGTCATAAGACCAGTAGCAGCAAAGTGAGTGGATTCAGGTACGATGATTCTAAGTGAAATAAGTCACACAGAAAAAGAAACTTATCATAAGATATCACTTATGAAGATCCTGTAAACATGGCTACACGTGAACTGAGTTAGGAAAGAGAACAGAGTCTCACATTTAGAAAACACTCTTATGCCTGCATAAAGGGGAAGGAGAAGTGGGGTGATGCATAAAACCAGAGTTTGATATAAGCACAGGGACCGTTCCAAAAACCAACTTTGGAATAGACAAGACCTACACCTTCCTCAGTGAAAGAGACTCAAAACCCCATATTTCCCGCAGAGGAATATATCTGACTAGTAAGAATCTTAAAACCTATGTATTGATATGACTCCATAAGGGAATCAAGTGTGTCTAGAGTGGCATAAACATGGCAGCGAGAATCAGCTCAAACCCACTATAAAAAGGAATTTCAAAAGCAAAACCAAAAAACAGGGAAATTCTTTACAATTCCTTCAGGGTGTCTGAGGAAACCTGGAAAGACCCTGTCTACAATGACAGCTGGATGTGGCATAAGGCTGGACACTTGGGACTGAGAGGATTGGTGAGATTGGGTGAGCAAATGCAGACCCTTTCAAGCAATAATGCATGGCCCCCATTCCATGGGTCCCAACTCTCCAGGTTCAAGGGAATATTACTACAGCTATAACATGTACAGGAAACCTAGAGAATGGACACACTGTGAATATGAAAGGTTTCTAAAACTCAACGAATAGTCCCTCTCCTGGTGCTCCAGTTTGACTTTCCAACTGCCTTAATATCAATCTCCCAACTTGGAGAGACAGGCCCTTTAACCTCCTGGTTTGCACAGGTTCCCAATTTGGCAGAGGATGGAAGGGACGAGGGAGAACCCATGAGAGAGTAGCTGTTAGGCATTTGGACGGGCACATGTCACTCTAATTTCCCGGCAGGAAGAAGAATTAACCAAAGTCTCAGCCACCCACCGGGAACCAGTATAAGACATGATCCAAAATTTTGGACTTGCGTTCAGCTCACAAAAAACGAGTTGAGAAATGGAGCTCAGGGGCACAGCAATTCACAAACTGGCAGAGTGATAAAGGACAACTATCGTCCAAAAATCTGTTGAGGGAAGTCAACGAGGCGGACTTGAAAGCGAGGCAAAATAGCAGGAAACAGATTTCAAGAGGTACCTTGGAATCGCCTGTAAAGCACAGGAAGAGGGGCACAACTTGGACAATGGTGCACTTGGCCAAAAAGGGCGTATGCGTTTTCTCCTGAATATATTCAGGAGAAAACGCATACGCCCTTTTTGGCCAAGCAAGCAAGCGGGCAATGCAAATCTGCACTACAAAGAAGTATCACTTCCCACCGGTCAAAAGGGACATCCACAAAATGTGTAAAAACCAGAAAGGCAAGACAGGCCCTGGAGAACTGGGAGCCTTGTTATGCTGATGGGCGGGATGTAAATTGCCAACTGCCTCACTGGAGGAGTGCATTGTGTTCCCTAAAACAAGTAAACAACAGAGCTACAGAGCCAAGGCCACTTCCAGTCTAGGGAATATACCTTGGGAAAACTGAAAATCAATAAGAAAGTGCCACCTCCAAATTTAGGGCTGCACTGACTACAAGAACCTCAACTTGGGTACACCTTAAATATCCCAGGAAATATAAAAATGGTTCAAAACATTGTGGTACTTACGTACGATGGAATATCCCTCAGCCATGAAATCAATGTCATAAGACCAGTAGCAGCAAAGTGAGTGGATTCAGGTACGATGATTCTAAGTGAAATAAGTCACACAGAAAAAGAAACTTATCATAAGATATCACTTATGAAGATCCTGTAAACATGGCTACACGTGAACTGAGTTAGGAAAGAGAACAGAGTCTCACATTTAGAAAACACTCTTATGCCTGCATAAAGGGGAAGGAGAGGTGGGGTGATGCATAAAACCAGAGTTTGATATAAGCACAGGGACGGTTTCATAAACCAACTTTGGAATTGACAAGACCGACACCTTCCTCAGTGAAAGAGACTCAGAACCCCATATTTCCCACAGAGGAATATATCTGACTAGTAAGAATCTTAAAACCTATGTATTGATATGTCTCCATAAGGGAATCAAGTGTGTCTAGAGTGGCATAAACATGGCAGCGAGAATCAGCTCAAACCCACTATAAAAAGGAATTTCAAAAGCAAAATCAAAAAACAGGGAAATTCTTTACAATTCCTTCAGGGTGTCTGAGGAAACCTGGAAAGACCCTGTCTACAATGACAGCTGGATGTGGCATAAGGCTGGACACTTGGGACTGAGAGGATTGGTGAGATTGGGTGAGCAAATGCAGACCCTTTCAAGCAATAATGCATGGCCCCCATTCCATGGGTCCCAACTCTCCAGGTTCAAGGGAATATTACTACAGCTATAACATGTACAGGAAACCTAGAGAATGGACACACTGTGAATACGAAAGGTTTCTAAAACTCAACGAATAGTCCCTCTCCTGGTGCTCCAGTTTGACTTTCCAACTGCCTTACTATCAATCTCCCAACTTGGAGAGACAGGCACTTTAACCTCCTGGTTTGCACAGGTTCCCAATTTGGCAGAGGATGGAAGGGACGAGGGAGAACCCATGAGAGAGTAGCTGTTAGGCATTTGGACGGGCACATGTCAATCTAATTTCCCGGCAGGAAGAAGAATTAACCAAAGTCTCAGCCACCCACCGGGAACCAGTATAGGACATGATCCAAAATTTTGGACTTGCGTTCAGCTCACAAAAAACGAGTTGAGAAATGGAGCTCAGGGGCACAGCAATTCACAAACTGGCAGAGTGATAAAGGACAACTATCGTCCAAAAATCTGTTGAGGGAAGTCAACGAGGCGGACTTGAAAGTAAGGCAAAATAGCAGGAAACAGATTTCAAGAGGTACGTTGGAATCGCCTGTAAAGCACAGGAAGAGGGGCACAACTTGGACAATGGTGCACTTGGCCAAAAAGGGCGTATGCGTTTTCTCCTGAATATATTCAGGAGAAAACGCATACGCCCTTTTTGGCCAAGCAAGCAAGCGGGCAATGCAAATCTGCACTACAAAGAAGTATCACTTCCCACCGGTCAAAAGGGACATCCACAAAATGTGTAAAAACCAGAAAGGCAAGACAGGCCCTGGAGAACAGGGAGCCTTGTTATGCTGATGGGCGGGATGTAAATTGCCAACTGCCTCACTGGAGGAGTGCATTGTGTTCCCTAAAACAAGTAAACAACAGAGCTACAGAGCCAAGGCCACTTCCAGTCTAGGGAATATACCTGGGGAAAACTGAAAATCAATAAGAAAGAGCCACCTCCAAATTTAGGGCTGCACTGACTACAAGAACCTCAACTTGGGTACACCTTAAATATCCCAGGAAATATAAAAATGGTTCAAAACATTGTGGTACTTACGTACGATGGAATATCCCTCAGCCATGAAATCAATGTCATAAGACCAGTAGCAGCAAAGTGAGTGGATTCAGGTACGATGATTCTAAGTGAAATAAGTCACACAGAAAAAGAAACTTATCATAAGATATCACTTATCAAGATCCTGTAAACATGGCTACACGTGAACTGAGTTAGGAAAGAGAACAGAGTCTCACATTTAGAAAACACTCTTATGCCTGCATAAAGAGGAAGGAGAGGTGGGGTGATGCATAAAACCAGAGTTTGATATAAGCACAGGGACCGTTCCAAAAACCAACTTTGGAATAGACAAGACCTACACCTTCCTCAGTGAAAGAGACTCAAAACCCCATATTTCCCGCAGAGGAATATATCTGACTAGTAAGAATCTTAAAACCTATGTATTGATATGACTCCATAAGGGAATCAAGTGTGTCTAGAGTGGCATAAACATGGCAGCGAGAATCAGCTCAAACCCACTATAAAAACGAATTTCAAAAGCAAAACCAAAAAACAGGGAAATTCTTTACAATTCCTTCAGGGTGTCTGAGGAAACCTGGAAAGACCCTATCTACAATGACAGCTGGGTGTGGCATAAGGCTGGACACTTGGGACTGAGAGGATTGGTGAGATTGGGTGAGCAAATGCAGACCCTTTCAAGCAATAATGCATGGCCCCCATTCCATGGGTCCCAACTTTCAGGTTCAAGGGAATATTACTACAGCTATAACATGTACAGGAAACCTAGAGAATGGACACACTGTGAATACGAAAGGTTTCTAAAACTCAACGAATAGTCCCTCTCCTGGTGCTCCAGTTTGACTTTCCAACTGCCTTACTATCAATCTCCCAACTTGGAGAGACAGGCCCTTTAACCTCCTGGTTTGCACAGGTTCCCAATTTGGCAGAGGATGGAAGGGACGAGGGAGAACCCATGAGAGAGTAGCTGTTAGGCATTTGGACGGGCACATGTCACTCTAATTTCCCGGCAGGAAGAAGAATTAACCAAAGTCTCAGCCACCCACCGGGAACCAGTATAGGACATGATCCAAAATTTTGGACTTGCGTTCAGCTCACAAAAAACGAGTTGAGAAATGGAGCTCAGGGGCACAGCAATTCACAAACTGGCAGAGTGATAAAGGACAACTATCGTCCAAAAATCTGTTGAGGGAAGTCAACGAGGCGGACTTGAAAGTGAGGCAAAATAGCAGGAAACAGATTTCAAGAGGTACGTTGGAATCGCCTGTAAAGCACAGGAAGAGGGGCACAACTTGGACAATGGTGCACTTGGCCAAAAAGGGCGTATGCGTTTTCTCCTGAATATATTCAGGAGAAAACGCATACGCCCTTTTTGGCCAAGCAAGCAAGCGGGCAATGCAAATCTGCACTACAAAGAAGTATCACTTCCCACCGGTCAAAAGGGACATCCACAAAATGTGTAAAAACCAGAAAGGCAAGACAGGCCCTGGAGAACAGGGAGCCTTGTTATGCTGATGGGCGGGATGTAAATTGCCAACTGCCTCACTGGAGGAGTGCATTGTGTTCCCTAAAACAAGTAAACAACAGAGCTACAGAGCCAAGGCCACTTCCAGTCTAGGGAATATACCTGGGGAAAACTGAAAATCAATAAGAAAGAGCCACCTCCAAATTTAGGGCTGCACTGGCTACAAGAACCTCAACTTGGGTACACCTTAAATATCCCAGGAAATATAAAAATGGTTCAAAACATTGTGGTACTTACGTACGATGGAATATCCCTCAGCCATGAAATCAATGTCATAAGACCAGTAGCAGCAAAGTGAGTGGATTCAGGTACGATGATTCTAAGTGAAATAAGTCACACAGAAAAAGAAACTTATCATAAGATATCACTTATGAAGATCCTGTAAACATGGCTACACGTGAACTGAGTTAGGAAAGAGAACAGAGTCTCACATTTAGAAAACACTCTTATGCCTGCATAAAGGGGAAGGAGAAGTGGGGTGATGCATAAAACCAGAGTTTGATATAAGCACAGGGACCGTTCCAAAAACCAACTTTGGAATAGACAAGACCTACACCTTCCTCAGTGAAAGAGACTCAAAACCCCATATTTCCCGCAGAGGAATATATCTGACTAGTAAGAATCTTAAAACCTATGTATTGATATGACTCCATAAGGGAATCAAGTGTGTCTAGAGTGGCATAAACATGGCAGCGAGAATCAGCTCAAACCCACTATAAAAAGGAATTTCAAAAGCAAAACCAAAAAACAGGGAAATTCTTTACAATTCCTTCAGGGTGTCTGAGGAAACCTGGAAAGACCCTGTCTACAATGACAGCTGGATGTGGCATAAGGCTGGACACTTGGGACTGAGAGGATTGGTGAGATTGGGTGAGCAAATGCAGACCCTTTCAAGCAATAATGCATGGCCCCCATTCCATGGGTCCCAACTCTCCAGGTTCAAGGGAATATTACTACAGCTATAACATGTACAGGAAACCTAGAGAATGGACACACTGTGAATATGAAAGGTTTCTAAAACTCAACGAATAGTCCCTCTCCTGGTGCTCCAGTTTGACTTTCCAACTGCCTTAATATCAATCTCCCAACTTGGAGAGACAGGCCCTTTAACCTCCTGGTTTGCACAGGTTCCCAATTTGGCAGAGGATGGAAGGGACGAGGGAGAACCCATGAGAGAGTAGCTGTTAGGCATTTGGACGGGCACATGTCACTCTAATTTCCCGGCAGGAAGAAGAATTAACCAAAGTCTCAGCCACCCACCGGGAACCAGTATAGGACATGATCCAAAATTTTGGACTTGCGTTCAGCTCACAAAAAACGAGTTGAGAAATGGAGCTCAGGGGCACAGCAATTCACAAACTGGCAGAGTGATAAAGGACAACTATCGTCCAAAAATCTGTTGAGGGAAGTCAACGAGGCGGACTTGAAAGCGAGGCAAAATAGCAGGAAACAGATTTCAAGAGGTACCTTGGAATCGCCTGTAAAGCACAGGAAGAGGGGCACAACTTGGACAATGGTGCACTTGGCCAAAAAGGGCGTATGCGTTTTCTCCTGAATATATTCAGGAGAAAACGCATACGCCCTTTTTGGCCAAGCAAGCAAGCGGGCAATGCAAATCTGCACTACAAAGAAGTATCACTTCCCACCGGTCAAAAGGGACATCCACAAAATGTGTAAAAACCAGAAAGGCAAGACAGGCCCTGGAGAACTGGGAGCCTTGTTATGCTGATGGGCGGGATGTAAATTGCCAACTGCCTCACTGGAGGAGTGCATTGTGTTCCCTAAAACAAGTAAACAACAGAGCTACAGAGCCAAGGCCACTTCCAGTCTAGGGAATATACCTTGGGAAAACTGAAAATCAATAAGAAAGAGCCACCTCCAAATTTAGGGCTGCACTGACTACAAGAACCTCAACTTGGGTACACCTTAAATATCCCAGGAAATATAAAAATGGTTCAAAACATTGTGGTACTTACGTACGATGGAATATCCCTCAGCCATGAAATCAATGTCATAAGACCAGTAGCAGCAAAGTGAGTGGATTCAGGTACGATGATTCTAAGTGAAATAAGTCACACAGAAAAAGAAACTTATCATAAGATATCACTTATGAAGATCCTGTAAACATGGCTACACGTGAACTGAGTTAGGAAAGAGAACAGAGTCTCACATTTAGAAAACACTCTTATGCCTGCATAAAGGGGAAGGAGAAGTGGGGTGATGCATAAAACCAGAGTTTGATATAAGCACATGGACGGTTTCAAAAACCAACTTTGGAATTGACAAGACCGACACCTTCCTCAGTGAAAGAGACTCAGAACCCCATATTTCCCACAGAGGAATATATCTGACTAGTAAGAATCTTAAAACCTATGTATTGATATGTCTCCATAAGGGAATCAAGTGTGTCTAGAGTGGCATAAACATGGCAGCGAGAATCAGCTCAAACCCACTATAAAAAGGAATTTCAAAAGCAAAACCAAAAAACAGGGAAATTCTTTACAATTCCTTCAGGGTGTCTGAGGAAACCTGGAAAGACCCTGTCTACAATGACAGCTGGATGTGGCATAAGGCTGGACACTTGGGACTGAGAGGATTGGTGAGATTGGGTGAGCAAATGCAGACCCTTTCAAGCAATAATGCATGGCCCCCTTTCCATGGGTCCCAACTCTCCACGTTCAAGGGAATATTACTACAGCTATAACATGTACAGGAAACCTAGAGAATGGACACACTGTGAATACGAAAGGTTTCTAAAACTCAACGAATAGTCCCTCTCCTGGTGCTCCAGTTTGACTTTCCAACTGCCTTACTATCAATCTCCCAACTTGGAGAGACAGGCACTTTAACCTCCTGGTTTGCACAGGTTCCCAATTTGGCAGAGGATGGAAGGGACGAGGGAGAACCCATGAGAGAGTAGCTGTTAGGCATTTGGACGGGCACATGTCAATCTAATTTCCCGGCAGGAAGAAGAATTAACCAAAGTCTCAGCCACCCACCGGGAACCAGTATAGGACATGATCCAAAATTTTGGACTTGCGTTCAGCTCACAAAAAACGAGTTGAGAAATGGAGCTCAGGGGCACAGCAATTCACAAACTGGCAGAGTGATAAAGGACAACTATCGTCCAAAAATCTGTTGAGGGAAGTCAACGAGGCGGACTTGAAAGTAAGGCAAAATAGCAGGAAACAGATTTCAAGAGGTACGTTGGAATCGCCTGTAAAGCACAGGAAGAGGGGCACAACTTGGACAATGGTGCACTTGGCCAAAAAGGGCGTATGCGTTTTCTCCTGAATATATTCAGGAGAAAACGCATACGCCCTTTTTGGCCAAGCAAGCAAGCGGGCAATGCAAATCTGCACTACAAAGAAGTATCACTTCCCACCGGTCAAAAGGGACATCCACAAAATGTGTAAAAACCAGAAAGGCAAGACAGGCCCTGGAGAACAGGGAGCCTTGTTATGCTGATGGGCGGGATGTAAATTGCCAATTGCCTCACTGGAGGAGTGCATTGTGTTCCCTAAAACAAGTAAACAACAGAGCTACAGAGCCAAGGCCACTTCCAGTCTAGGGAATATACCTGGGGAAAACTGAAAATCAATAAGAAAGAGCCACCTCCAAATTTAGGGCTGCACTGACTACAAGAACCTCAACTTGGGTACACCTTAAATATCCCAGGAAATATAAAAATGGTTCAAAACATTGTGGTACTTACGTACGATGGAATATCCCTCAGCCATGAAATCAATGTCATAAGACCAGTAGCAGCAAAGTGAGTGGATTCAGGTACGATGATTCTAAGTGAAATAAGTCACACAGAAAAAGAAACTTATCATAAGATATCACTTATCAAGATCCTGTAAACATGGCTACACGTGAACTGAGTTAGGAAAGAGAACAGAGTCTCACATTTAGAAAACACTCTTATGCCTGCATAAAGAGGAAGGAGAGGTGGGGTGATGCATAAAACCAGAGTTTGATATAAGCACAGGGACCGTTCCAAAAACCAACTTTGGAATAGACAAGACCTACACCTTCCTCAGTGAAAGAGACTCAAAACCCCATATTTCCCGCAGAGGAATATATCTGACTAGTAAGAATCTTAAAACCTATGTATTGATATGACTCCATAAGGGAATCAAGTGTGTCTAGAGTGGCATAAACATGGCAGCGAGAATCAGCTCAAACCCACTATAAAAAGGAATTTCAAAAGCAAAACCAAAAAACAGGGAAATTCTTTACAATTCCTTCAGGGTGTCTGAGGAAACCTGGAAAGACCCTATCTACAATGACACCTGGGTGTGGCATAAGGCTGGACACTTGGGACTGAGAGGATTGGTGAGATTGGGTGAGCAAATGCAGACCCTTTCAAGCAATAATGCATGGCCCCCATTCCATGGGTCCCAACTCTCCAGGTTCAAGGGAATATTACTACAGCTATAACATGTACAGGAAACCTAGAGAATGGACACACTGTGAATACGAAAGGTTTCTAAAACTCAACGAATAGTCCCTCTCCTGGTGCTCCAGTTTGACTTTCCAACTGCCTTACTATCAATCTCCCAACTTGGAGAGACAGGCCCTTTAACCTCCTGGTTTGCACAGGTTCCCAATTTGGCAGAGGATGGAAGGGACGAGGGAGAACCCATGAGAGAGTAGCTGTTAGGCATTTGGACGGGCACATGTCACTCTAATTTCCCGGCAGGAAGAAGAATTAACCAAAGTCTCAGCCACCCACCGGGAACCAGTATAGGACATGATCCAAAATTTTGGACTTGCGTTCAGCTCACAAAAAACGAGTTGAGAAATGGAGCTCAGGGGCACAGCAATTCACAAACTGGCAGAGTGATAAAGGACAACTATCGTCCAAAAATCTGTTGAGGGAAGTCAACGAGGCGGACTTGAAAGTGAGGCAAAATAGCAGGAAACAGATTTCAAGAGGTACGTTGGAATCGCCTGTAAAGCACAGGAAGAGGGGCACAACTTGGACAATGGTGCACTTGGCCAAAAAGGGCGTATGCGTTTTCTCCTGAATATATTCAGGAGAAAACGCATACGCCCTTTTTGGCCAAGCAAGCAAGCGGGCAATGCAAATCTGCACTACAAAGAAGTATCACTTCCCACCGGTCAAAAGGGACATCCACAAAATGTGTAAAAACCAGAAAGGCAAGACAGGCCCTGGAGAACAGGGAGCCTTGTTATGCTGATGGGCGGGATGTAAATTGCCAACTGCCTCACTGGAGGAGTGCATTGTGTTCCCTAAAACAAGTAAACAACAGAGCTACAGAGCCAAGGCCACTTCCAGTCTAGGGAATATACCTTGGGAAAACTGAAAATCAATAAGAAAGAGCCACCTCCAAATTTAGGGCTGCACGGACTACAAGAACCTCAACTTGGGTACACCTTAAATATCCCAGGAAATATAAAAATGGTTCAAAACATTGTGGTACTTACGTACGATGGAATATCCCTCAGCCATGAAATCAATGTCATAAGACCAGTAGCAGCAAAGTGAGTGGATTCAGGTACGATGATTCTAAGTCAAATAAGTCACACAGAAAAAGAAACTTATCATAAGATATCACTTATCAAGATCCTGTAAACATGGCTACACGTGAACTGAGTTAGGAAAGAGAACCGAGTCTCACATTTAGAAAACACTCTTATGCCTGCATAAAGGGGAAGGAGAGGTGGGGTGATGCATAAAACCAGAGTTTGATATAAGCACAGGGACCGTTCCAAAAACCAACTTTGGAATAGACAAGACCTACACCTTCCTCAGTGAAAGAGACTCAAAACCCCATATTTCCCGCAGAGGAATATATCTGACTAGTAAGAATCTTAAAACCTATGTATTGATATGACTCCATAAGGGAATCAAGTGTGTCTAGAGTGGCATAAACATGGCAGCGAGAATCAGCTCAAACCCACTATAAAAAGGAATTTCAAAAGCAAAACCAAAAAACAGGGATATTCTTTACAATTCCTTCAGGGTGTCTGAGGAAACCTGGAAAGACCCTATCTACAATGACAGCTGGATGTGGCATAAGGCTGGACACTTGGGACTGAGAGGATTGGTGAGATTGGGTGAGCAAATGCAGACCCTTTCAAGCAATAATGCATGGCCCCCATTCCATGGGTCCCAACTCTCCAGGTTCAAGGGAATATTACTACAGCTATAACATGTACAGGAAACCTAGAGAATAGACACACTGTGAATACGAAAGGTTTCTAAAACTCAACGAATTGTCCCTCTCCTGGTGCTCCAGTTTGACTTTCCAACTGCCTTACTATCAATCTCCCAACTTGGAGAGACAGGCCCTTTAACCTCCTGGTTTGCACAGGTTCCCAATTTGGCAGAGGATGGAAGGGACGAGGGAGAACCCATGAGAGAGTAGCTGTTAGGCATTTGGACGGGCACATGTCACTCTAATTTCCCGGCAGGAAGAAGAATTAACCAAAGTCTCAGCCACCCACCGGGAACCAGTATAGGACATGATCCAAAATTTTGGACTTGCGTTCAGCTCACAAAAAACGAGTTGAGAAATGGAGCTCAGGGGCACAGCAATTCACAAACTGGCAGAGTGATAAAGGACAACTATCGTCCAAAAATCTGTTGAGGGAAGTCAACGAGGCGGACTTGAAAGTGAGGCAAAATAGCAGGAAACAGATTTCAAGAGGTACGTTGGAATCGCCTGTAAAGCACAGGAAGAGGGGCACAACTTGGACAATGGTGCACTTGGCCAAAAAGGGCGTATGCGTTTTCTCCTGAATATATTCAGGAGAAAACGCATACGCCCTTTTTGGCCAAGCAAGCAAGCGGGCAATGCAAATCTGCACTACCGAGAAGTATCACTTCCCACCGGTCAAAAGGGACATCCACAAAATGTGTAAAAACCAGAAAGGCAAGACAGGCCCTGGAGAACAGGGAGCCTTGTTATGCTGATGGGCGGGATGTAAATTGCCAACTGCCTCACTGGAGGAGTGCATTGTGTTCCCTAAAACAAGTAAACAACAGAGCTACAGAGCCAAGGCCACTTCCAGTCTAGGGAATATACCTGGGGAAAACTGAAAATCAATAAGAAAGAGCCACCTCCAAATTTAGGGCTGCACTGGCTACAAGAACCTCAACTTGGATACACCTTAAATATCCCAGGAAATATAAAAATGGTTCAAAACATTGTGGTACTTACGTACGATGGAATATCCCTCAGCCATGAAATCAATGTCATAAGACCAGTAGCAGCAAAGTGAGTGGATTCAGGTACGATGATTCTAAGTCAAATAAGTCACACAGAAAAAGAAACTTATCATAAGATATCACTTATCAAGATCCTGTAAACATGGCTACACGTGAACTGAGTTAGGAAAGAGAACAGAGTCTCACATTTAGAAAACACTCTTATGCCTGCATAAAGGGTAAGGAGAGGTGGGGTGATGCATAAAACCAGAGTTTGATATAAGCACATGGACCGTTTCAAAAACCAACTTTGGAATTGACAAGACCGACACCTTCCTCAGTGAAAGAGACTCAAAACCCCATATTTCCCGCAGAGGAATATATCTGACTAGTAAGAATCTTAAAACCTATGTATTGATATGTCTCCATAAGGGAATCAATCGTGTCTAGAGTGGCATAAACATGGCAGCGAGAATCAGCTCAAACCCACTATAAAAAGGAATTTCAAAAGCAAAACCAAAAAACAGGGAAATTCTTTACAATTCCTTCAGGGTGTCTGAGGAAACCTGGAAAGACCCTGTCTACAATGACAGCTGGATGTGGCATAAGGCTGGACACTTGGGACTGAGAGGATTGGTGAGATTGGGTGAGCAAATGCAGACCCTTTCAAGCAATAATGCATGGCCCCCATTCCATGGGTCCCAACTCTCCAGGTTCAAGGGAATATTACTACAGCTATAACATGTACAGGAAACCTAGAGAATGGACACACTGTGAATACGAAAGGTTTCTAAAACTCAACGAATAGTCCCTCTCCTGGTGCTCCAGTTTGACTTTCCAACTGCCTTACTATCAATCTCCCAACTTGGAGAGACAGGCCCTTTAACCTCCTGGTTTGCACAGGTTCCCAATTTGGCAGAGGATGGAAGGGACGAGGGAGAACCCATGAGAGAGTAGCTGTTAGGCATTTGGACGGGCACATGTCAATCTAATTTCCCGGCAGGAAGAAGAATTAACCAAAGTCTCAGCCACCCACCGGGAACCAGTATAGGACATGATCCAAAATTTTGGACTTGCGTTCAGCTCACAAAAAACGAGTTGAGAAATGGAGCTCAGGGGCACAGCAATTCACAAACTGGCAGAGTGATAAAGGACATCTATCGTCCAAAAATCTGTTGAGGGAAGTCAACGAGGCGGACTTGAAAGTGAGGCAAAATAGCAGGAAACAGATTTCAAGAGGTACGTTGGAATCGCCTGTAAAGCACAGGAAGAGGGGCACAACTTGGACAATGGTGCACTTGGCCAAAAAGGGCGTATGCGTTTTCTCCTGAATATATTCAGGAGAAAACGCATACGCCCTTTTTGGCCAAGCAAGCAAGCGGGCAATGCAAATCTGCACTACAAAGAAGTATCACTTCCCACCGGTCAAAAGGGACATCCACAAAATGTGTAAAAACCAGAAAGGCAAGACAGGCCCTGGAGAACACGGAGCCTTGTTATGCTGATGGGCGGGATGTAAATTGCCAACTGCCTCACTGGAGGAGTGCATTGTGTTCCCTAAAACAAGTAAACAACAGAGCTACAGAGCCAAGGCCACTTCCAGTCTAGGGAATATACCTGGGGAAAACTGAAAATCAATAAGAAAGAGCCACCTCCAAATTTAGGGCTGCACTGACTACAAGAACCTCAACTTGGGTACACCTTAAATATCCCAGGAAATATAAAAATGGTTCAAAACATTGTGGTACTTACGTACGATGGAATATCCCTCAGCCATGAAATCAATGTCATAAGACCAGTAGCAGCAAAGTGAGTGGATTCAGGTACGATGATTCTAAGTCAAATAAGTCACACAGAAAAAGAAACTTATCATAAGATATCACTTATGAAGATCCTGTAAACATGGCTACACGTGAACTGAGTTAGGAAAGAGAACAGAGTCTCACATTTAGAAAACACTCTTATGCCTGCATAAAGGGGAAGGAGAGGTGGGGTGATGCATAAAACCAGAGTTTGATATAAGCACAGGGACCGTTCCAAAAACCAACTTTGGAATAGACAAGACCTACACCTTCCTCAGTGAAAGAGACTCAAAACCCCATATTTCCCGCAGAGGAATATATCTGACTAGTAAGAATCTTAAAACCTATGTATTGATATGACTCCATAAGGGAATCAAGTGTGTCTAGAGTGGCATAAACATGGCAGCGAGAATCAGCTCAAACCCACTATAAAAAGGTATTTCAAAAGCAAAACCAAAAAACAGGGAAATTCTTTACAATTCCTTCAGGGTGTCTGAGGAAACCTGGAAAGACCCTATCTACAATGACAGCTGGGTGTGGCATAAGGCTGGACACTTGGGACTGAGAGGATTGGTGAGATTGGGTGAGCAAATGCAGACCCTTTCAAGCAATAATGCATGGCCCCCATTCCATGGGTCCCAACTCTCCAGGTTCAAGGGAATATTACTACAGCTATAACATGTACAGGAAACCTAGAGAATGGACACACTGTGAATACGAAAGGTTTCTAAAACTCAACGAATAGTCCCTCTCCTGGTGCTCCAGTTTGACTTTCCAACTGCCTTACTATCAATCTCCCAACTTGGAGAGACAGGCCCTTTAACCTCCTGGTTTGCACAGGTTCCCAATTTGGCAGAGGATGGAAGGGACGAGGGAGAACCCATGAGAGAGTAGCTGTTAGGCATTTGGACGGGCACATGTCACTCTAATTTCCCGGCAGGAAGAAGAATTAACCAAAGTCTCAGCCACCCACCGGGAACCAGTATAGGACATGATCCAAAATTTTGGACTTGCGTTCAGCTCACAAATAACGAGTTGAGAAATGGAGCTCAGGGGCACAGCAATTCACAAACTGGCAGAGTGATAAAGGACAACTATCGTCCAAAAATCTGTTGAGGGAAGTCAACGAGGCGGACTTGAAAGTGAGGCAAAATAGCAGGAAACAGATTTCAAGAGGTATGTTGGAATCGCCTGTAAAGCACAGGAAGAGGGGCACAACTTGGACAATGGTGCACTTGGCCAAAAAGGGCGTATGTGTTTTCTCCTGAATATATTCAGGAGAAAACGCATACGCCCTTTTTGGCCAAGCAAGCAAGCGGGCAATGCAAATCTGCACTACAAAGAAGTACCATTTCCCACCGGTCAAAAGGGACATCCACAAAATGTGTAAAAACCAGAAAGGCAAGACAGGCCCTGGAGAACTGGGAGCCTTGTTATGCTGATGGGCGGGATGTAAATTGCCAACTGCCTCACTGGAGGAGTGCATTGTGTTCCCTAAAACAAGTAAACAACAGAGCTACAGAGCCAAGGCCACTTCCAGTATAGGGAATATACCTTGGGAAAACTGAAAATCAATAAGAAAGAGCCACCTCCAAATTTAGGGCTGCACTGACTACAAGAACCTTAACTTTGGTACACCTTAAATATCCCAGGAAATATAAAAATGGTTCAAAACATTGTGGTACTTCCGTACGATGGAATATCCCTCAGCCATGAAATCAATGTCATAAGACCAGTAGCAGCAAAGTGAGTGGATTCAGGTACGATGATTCTAAGTGAAATAAGTCACACAGAAAAAGAAACTTATCATAAGATATCACTTATGAAGATCCTGTAAACATGGCTACACGTGAACTGAGTTAGGAAAGAGAACAGTGTCTCACATTTAGAAAACACTCTTATGCCTGCATAAAGGGGAAGGAGAGGTGGGGTGATGCATAAAACCAGAGTTTGATATAAGCACAGGGACCGTTTCAAAAACCAACTTTGGAACTGACAAGACCGACACCTTCCTCAGTGAAAGAGACTCAAAACCCCATATTTCCCACAGAGGAATATATCTGACTAGTAAGAATCTTAAAACCTATGTATTGATATGTCTCCATAAGGGAATCAAGTGTGTCTAGAGTGGCATAAACATGGCAGCGAGTATCAGCTCAAACCCACTATAAAAAGGAATTTCAAAAGCAAAACCAAAAAACAGGGAAATTCTTTACAATTCCTTCAGGGTGTCTGAGGAAACCTGGAAAGACCCTATCTACAATGACAGCTGGATGTGGCATAAGGCTGGACACTTGGGACTGAGAGGATTGGTGAGATTGGGTGAGCGAATGCAGACCCTTTCAAGCAATAATGCATGGCCCCCATTCCATGGGTCCCAACTCTCCATGTTCAAGGGAATATTACTACAGCTATAACATGTACAGGAAACCTAGAGAATGGACACACTGTGAATACGAAAGGTTTCTAAAACTCAACGAATAGTCCCTCTCCTGGTGCTCCAGTTTGACTTTCCAACTGCCTTACTATCAATCTCCCAACTTGGAGAGACAGGCCCTTTAACCTCCTGGTTTGCACAGGTTCCCAATTTGGCAGAGGATGGAAGGGACGAGGGAGAACCCATGAGAGAGTAGCTGTTAGGCATTTGGACGGGCACATGTCACTCTAATTTCCCGGCAGGAAGAAGAATTAACCAAAGTCTCAGCCACCCACCGGGAACCAGTATAGGACATGATCCAAAATTTTGGACTTGCGTTCAGCTCACAAAAAACGAGTTGAGAAATGGAGCTCAGGGGCACAGCAATTCACAAACTGGCAGAGTGATAAAGGACAACTATCATCCAAAAATCTGTTGAGGGAAGTCAACGAGGCGGACTTGAAAGCGAGGCAAAATAGCAGGAAATAGATTTCAAGAGGTACGTTGGAATCGCCTGTAAAGCACAGGAAGAGGGGCACAACTTGGACAATGGTGCACTTGGCGAAAAAAAGGGCGTATGCGTTTTCTCCTGAATATATTCAGGAGAAAACGCATACGCCCTTTTTGTCCAAGCAAGTAAGCAGGCAATGAAAATCTGCACTACAAAGAAGTATCATTTCCCACAGGTCAAAAGGGACATCCACAAAATGTGTAAAAACCAGAAAGGCAAGACAGGCCCTGGAGAACTGGGAGCCTTGTTATGCTGATGGGCGGGATGTAAATTGCCAACTGCCTCACTGGAAGAGTGCATTGTGTTCCCTAAAACAAGTAAACAACAGAGCTACAGAGCCAAGGCCACATCCTGTCTAGGGAATATACCTTGGGAAAACTGAAAATCAATAAGAAAGAGCCACCTCCAAATTTAGGGCTGCACTGACTACAAGAACCTCAACTTGGGTACACCTTAAATATCCCAGGAAATATAAAAATGGTTCAAAACATTGTGGTACTTACGTACGATGGAATATCCCTCAGCCATGAAATCAATGTCATAAGACCAGTAGCAGCAAAGTGAGTGGATTCAGGTACGATGATTCTGAGTGAAATAAGTCACACAGAAAAAGAAACTTATCATAAGATATCACTTATGAAGATCCTGTAAACATGGCTACACGTGAACTGAGTTAGGAAAGAGAACAGAGTCTCACATTTAGAAAACACGCTTATGCCTGCATAAAGGGGAAGGAGAGGTGGGGTGATGCATAAAACCAGAGTTTGATATAAGCACAGGGACCGTTTCAAAAACCAACTTTGGAATTGACAAGACCGACACCTTCCTCAGTGAAAGAGACTCAAAACCCCATATTTCCCACAGAGGAATATATCTGACTAGTAAGAATCTTAAAACCTATGTATTGATATGTCTCCATAAGGGAATCAAGTGTGTCTAGAGTGGCATAAACATGGCAGCGAGAATCAGCTCAAACCCACTATAAAAAGGAATTTCAAAAGCAAAACCAAAAAACAGGGAAATTCTTTACAATTCCTTCAGGGTGTCTGAGGAAACCTGGAAAGACCCTGTCTACAATGACAGCTGGATGTGGCATAAGGCTGGACACTTGGGACTGAGAGGATTGGTGAGATTGGGTGAGCAAATGCAGACCCTTTCAAGCAATAATGCATGGCCCCCATTCCATGGGTCCCAACTCTCCAGGTTCAAGGGAATATTACTACAGCTATAACATGTACAGGAAACCTAGAGAATGGACACACTGTGAATACTAAAGGTTTCTAAAACTCAACGAATAGTCCCTCTCCTGGTGCTCCAGTTTGACTTTCCAACTGCCTTACTATCAATCTCCCAACTTGGAGAGACAGGCCCTTTAACCTCCTGGTTTGCACAGGTTCCCAATTTGGCAGAGGATGGAAGGGACGAGGGAGAACCCATGAGAGAGTAGCTGTTAGGCATTTGGACGGGCACATGTCAATCTAATTTCCCGGCAGGAAGAAGAATTAACCAAAGTCTCAGCCACCCACCGGGAACCAGTATAGGACATGATCCAAAATTTTGGACTTGCGTTCAGCTCACAAAAAACGAGTTGAGAAATGGAGCTCAGGGGCACAGCAATTCACAAACTGGCAGAGTGATAAAGGACATCTATCGTCCAAAAATCTGTTGAGGGAAGTCAACGAGGCGGACTTGAAAGTGAGGCAAAATAGCAGGAAACAGATTTCAAGAGGTACGTTGGAATCGCCTGTAAAGCACAGGAAGAGGGGCACAACTTGGACAATGGTGCACTTGGCCAAAAAGGGCGTATGCGTTTTCTCCTGAATATATTCAGGAGAAAACGCATACACCCTTTTTGGCCAAGCAAGCAAGCGGGCAATGCAAATCTGCACTACAAAGAAGTATCACTTCCCACCGGTCAAAAGGGACATCCACAAAATGTGTAAAAACCAGAAAGGCAAGACAGGCCCTGGAGAACACGGAGCCTTGTTATGCTGATGGGCGGGATGTAAATTGCCAACTGCCTCACTGGAGGAGTGCATTGTGTTCCCTAAAACAAGTAAACAACAGAGCTACAGAGCCAAGGCCACTTCCAGTCTAGGGAATATACCTGGGGAAAACTGAAAATCAATAAGAAAGAGCCACCTCCAAATTTAGGGCTGCACTGACTACAAGAACCTCAACTTGGGTACACCTTAAATATCCCAGGAAATATAAAAATGGTTCAAAACATTGTGGTACTTACGTACGATGGAATATCCCTCAGCCATGAAATCAATGTCATAAGACCAGTAGCAGCAAAGTGAGTGGATTCAGGTACGATGATTCTAAGTCAAATAAGTCACACAGAAAAAGAAACTTATCATAAGATATCACTTATGAAGTTCCTGTAAACATGGCTACACGTGAACTGAGTTAGGAAAGAGAACAGAGTCTCACATTTAGAAAACACTCTTATGCCTGCATAAAGGGGAAGGAGAGGTGGGGTGATGCATAAAACCAGAGTTTGATATAAGCACAGGGACCGTTCCAAAAACCAACTTTGGAATAGACAAGACCTACACCTTCCTCAGTGAAAGAGACTCAAAACCCCATATTTCCCGCAGAGGAATATATCTGACTAGTAAGAATCTTAAAACCTATGTATTGATATGACTCCATAAGGGAATCAAGTGTGTCTAGAGTGGCATAAACATGGCAGCGAGAATCAGCTCAAACCCACTATAAAAAGGTATTTCAAAAGCAAAACCAAAAAACAGGGAAATTCTTTACAATTCCTTCAGGGTGTCTGAGGAAACCTGGAAAGACCCTATCTACAATGACAGCTGGGTGTGGCATAAGGCTGGACACTTGGGACTGAGAGGATTGGTGAGATTGGGTGAGCAAATGCAGACCCTTTCAAGCAATAATGCATGGCCCCCATTCCATGGGTCCCAACTCTCCAGGTTCAAGGGAATATTACTACAGCTATAACATGTACAGGAAACCTAGAGAATGGACACACTGTGAATACGAAAGGTTTCTAAAACTCAACGAATAGTCCCTCTCCTGGTGCTCCAGTTTGACTTTCCAACTGCCTTACTATCAATCTCCCAACTTGGAGAGACAGGCCCTTTAACCTCCTGGTTTGCACAGGTTCCCAATTTGGCAGAGGATGGAAGGGACGAGGGAGAACCCATGAGAGAGTAGCTGTTAGGCATTTGGACGGGCACATGTCACTCTAATTTCCCGGCAGGAAGAAGAATTAACCAAAGTCTCAGCCACCCACCGGGAACCAGTATAGGACATGATCCAAAATTTTGGACTTGCGTTCAGCTCACAAATAACGAGTTGAGAAATGGAGCTCAGGGGCACAGAAATTCACAAACTGGCAGAGTGATAAAGGACAACTATCGTCCAAAAATCTGTTGAGGGAAGTCAACGAGGCGGACTTGAAAGTGAGGCAAAATAGCAGGAAACAGATTTCAAGAGGTATGTTGGAATCGCCTGTAAAGCACAGGAAGAGGGGCACAACTTGGACAATGGTGCACTTGGCCAAAAAGGGCGTATGTGTTTTCTCCTGAATATATTCAGGAGAAAACGCATACGCCCTTTTTGGCCAAGCAAGCAAGCGGGCAATGCAAATCTGCACTACAAAGAAGTATCATTTCCCACCGGTCAAAAGGGACATCCACAAAATGTGTAAAAACCAGAAAGGCAAGACAGGCCCTGGAGAACTGGGAGCCTTGTTATGCTGATGGGCGGGATGTAAATTGCCAACTGCCTCACTGGAGGAGTGCATTGTGTTCCCTAAAACAAGTAAACAACAGAGCTACAGAGCCAAGGCCACTTCCAGTATAGGGAATATACCTTGGGAAAACTGAAAATCAATAAGAAAGAGCCACCTCCAAATTTAGGGCTGCACTGACTACAAGAACCTTAACTTTGGTACACCTTAAATATCCCAGGAAATATAAAAATGGTTCAAAACATTGTGGTACTTCCGTACGATGGAATATCCCTCAGCCATGAAATCAATGTCATAAGACCAGTAGCAGCAAAGTGAGTGGATTCAGGTACGATGATTCTAAGTGAAATAAGTCACACAGAAAAAGAAACTTATCATAAGATATCACTTATGAAGATCCTGTAAACAAGGCTACACGTGAACTGAGTTAGGAAAGAGAACAGTGTCTCACATTTAGAAAACACTCTTATGCCTGCATAAAGGGGAAGGAGAGGTGGGGTGATGCATAAAACCAGAGTTTGATATAAGCACAGGGACCGTTTCAAAAACCAACTTTGGAACTGACAAGACCGACACCTTCCTCAGTGAAAGAGACTCAAAACCCCATATTTCCCACAGAGGAATATATCTGACTAGTAAGAATCTTAAAACCTATGTATTGATATGTCTCCATAAGGGAATCAAGTGTGTCTAGAGTGGCATAAACATGGCAGCGAGTATCAGCTCAAACCCACTATAAAAAGGAATTTCAAAAGCAAAACCAAAAAACAGGGAAATTCTTTACAATTCCTTCAGGGTGTCTGAGGAAACCTGGAAAGACCCTATCTACAATGACAGCTGGATGTGGCATAAGGCTGGACACTTGGGACTGAGAGGATTGGTGAGATTGGGTGAGCGAATGCAGACCCTTTCAAGCAATAATGCATGGCCCCCATTCCATGGGTCCCAACTCTCCATGTTCAAGGGAATATTACTACAGCTATAACATGTACAGGAAACCTAGAGAATGGACACACTGTGAATACGAAAGGTTTCTAAAACTCAACGAATAGTCCCTCTCCTGGTGCTCCAGTTTGACTTTCCAACTGCCTTACTATCAATCTCCCAACTTGGAGAGACAGGCCCTTTAACCTCCTGGTTTGCACAGGTTCCCAATTTGGCAGAGGATGGAAGGGACGAGGGAGAACCCATGAGAGAGTAGCTGTTAGGCATTTGGACGGGCACATGTCACTCTAATTTCCCGGCAGGAAGAAGAATTAACCAAAGTCTCAGCCACCCACCGGGAACCAGTATAGGACATGATCCAAAATTTTGGACTTGCGTTCAGCTCACAAAAAACGAGTTGAGAAATGGAGCTCAGGGGCACAGCAATTCACAAACTGGCAGAGTGATAAAGGACAACTATCATCCAAAAATCTGTTGAGGGAAGTCAACGAGGCGGACTTGAAAGCGAGGCAAAATAGCAGGAAATAGATTTCAAGAGGTACGTTGGAATCGCCTGTAAAGCACAGGAAGAGGGGCACAACTTGGACAATGGTGCACTTGGCGAAAAAAAGGGCGTATGCGTTTTCTCCTGAATATATTCAGGAGAAAACGCATACGCCCTTTTTGTCCAAGCAAGTAAGCAGGCAATGAAAATCTGCACTACAAAGAAGTATCATTTCCCACAGGTCAAAAGGGACATCCACAAAATGTGTAAAAACCAGAAAGGCAAGACAGGCCCTGGAGAACTGGGAGCCTTGTTATGCTGATGGGCGGGATATAAATTGCCAACTGCCTCACTGGAAGAGTGCATTGTGTTCCCTAAAACAAGTAAACAACAGAGCTACAGAGCCAAGGCCACTTCCTGTCTAGGGAATATACCTTGGGAAAACTGAAAATCAATAAGAAAGAGCCACCTCCAAATTTAGGGCTGCACTGACTACAAGAACCTCAACTTGGGTACACCTTAAATATCCCAGGAAATATAAAAATGGTTCAAAACATTGTGGTACTTACGTACGATGGAATATCCCTCAGCCATGAAATCAATGTCATAAGACCAGTAGCAGCAAAGTGAGTGGATTCAGGTACGATGATTCTGAGTGAAATAAGTCACACAGAAAAAGAAACTTATCATAAGATATCACTTATGAAGATCCTGTAAACATGGCTACACGTGAACTGAGTTAGGAAAGAGAACAGAGTCTCACATTTAGAAAACACGCTTATGCCTGCATAAAGGGGAAGGAGAGGTGGGGTGATGCATAAAACCAGAGTTTGATATAAGCACAGGGACCGTTTCAAAAACCAACTTTGGAATTGACAAGACCGACACCTTCCTCAGTGAAAGAGACTCAAAACCCCATATTTCCCACAGAGGAATATATCTGACTAGTAAGAATCTTAAAACCTATGTATTGATATGTCTCCATAAGGGAATCAAGTGTGTCTAGAGTGGCATAAACATGGCAGCGAGAATCAGCTCAAACCCACTATAAAAAGGAATTTCAAAAGCAAAACCAAAAAACAGGGAAATTCTTTACAATTCCTTCAGGGTGTCTGAGGAAACCTGGAAAGACCCTATCTACAATGACAGCTGGATGTGGCATAAGGCTGGACACTTGGGACTGAGAGGATTGGTGAGATTGGGTGAGCAAATGCAGACCCTTTCAAGCAATAATGCATGGCCCCCATTCCATGGGTCCCAACTCTCCAGGTTCAAGGGAATATTACTACAGCTATAACATGTACAGGAAACCTAGAGAATGGACACACTGTGAATACGAAAGGTTTCTAAAACTCAACGAATAGTCCCTCTCCTGGTGCTCCAGTTTGACTTTCCAACTGCCTTACTATCAATCTCCCAACTTGGAGAGACAGGCCCTTTAACCTCCTGGTTTGCACAGGTTCCCAATTTGGCAGAGGATGGAAGGGACGAGGGAGAACCCATGAGAGAGTAGCTGTTAGGCATTTGGACGGGCATATGTCACTCTAATTTCCCGGCAGGAAGAAGAATTAACCAAAGCCTCAGCAACCCACCGGGAACCAGTATAGGACATGATCCAAAATTTTGGACTTGCGTTCAGCTCCCAAAAAACGTGTTGAGAAATGGAGCTCAGGGGCACAGCAATTCACATACTGGCAGAGTGATAAAGGACAACTATCGTCCAAAAATCTGTTGAGGGAAGTCAACGAGGCGGACTTGAAAGTGAGGCAAAATAGCAGGAAACAGATTTCAAGAGGTATGTTGGAATCACCTGTAAAGCACAGGAAGAGGGGCACAACTTGGACAATGGTGCACTTGGCGAAAAAAAGGGCGTATGCGTTTTCTCCTGAATATATTCAGGAGAAAACACATACGCCCTTTTTGTCCAAGCAAGTAAGCAGGCAATGAAAATCTGCACTACAAAGAAGTATCATTTCCCACCGGTCAAAAGGGACATCCACAAAATGTGTAAAAACCAGAAAGGCAAGACAGGCCCTGGAGAACTGGGAGCCTTGTTATGCTGATGGGCGGGATGTAAATTGCCAACTGCCTCACTGGAAGAGTGCATTGTGTTCCCTAAAACAAGTAAACAACAGAGCTACAGAGCCAAGGCCACTTCCAGTCTAGGGAATATACCTTGGGAAAACTGAAAATCAATAAGAAAGAGCCACCTCCAAATTTAGGGCTGCACTGACTACAAGAACCTCAACTTGGGTACACCTTAAATATCCCAGGAAATATAAAAATGGTTCAAAACATTGTGGTACTTACGTACGATGGAATATCCCTCAGCCATGAAATCAATGTCATAAGACCAGTAGCAGCAAAGTGAGTGGATTCAGGTACGATGATTTTAAGTGAAATAAGTCACACAGAAAAAGAAACTTATCATAAGATATCACTTATGAAGATCCTGTAAACATGGCTACACGTGAACTGAGTTAGGAAAGAGAACAGAGTCTCACATTTAGAAAACACGCTTATGCCTGCATAAAGGGGAAGGAGAGGTGGGGTGATGCATAAAACCAGAGTTTGATATAAGCACAGGGACCGTTTCAAAAACCAACTTTGGAATTGACAAGACCGACACCTTCCTCAGTGAAAGAGACTCAAAACCCCATATTTCCCACAGAGGAATATATCTGACTAGTAAGAATCTTAAAACCTATGTATTGATATGTCTCCATAAGGGAATCAAGTGTGTCTAGAGTGGCATAAACATGGCAGCGAGAATCAGCTCAAACCCACTATAAAAAGGAATTTCAAAAGCAAACCCAAAAAACAGGGAAATTCTTTACAATTCCTTCAGGGTGTCTGAGGAAACCTGGAAAGACCCTATCTACAATGACAGCTGGATGTGGCATAAGCCTGGACACTTGGGACTGAGAGGATTGGTGAGATTGGGTGAGCAAATGCAGACCCTTTCAAGCAATAATGCATGGCCCCCATTCCATGGGTCCCAACTCTCCAGGTTCAAGGGAATATTACTACAGCTATAACATGTACAGGAAACCTAGAGAATGGACACACTGTGAATACGAAAGGTTTCTAAAACTCAACGAATAGTCCCTCTCCTGGTGCTCCAGTTTGACTTTCCAACTGCCTTACCATCAATCTCCCAACTTGGAGAGACAGGCCCTTTAACCTCCTGGTTTGCACAGGTTCCCAATTTGGCAGAGGATGGAAGGGACGAGGGAGAACCCATGAGAGAGTAGCTGTTAGGCATTTGGACGGGCACATGTCACTCTAATTTCCCTGCAGGAAGAAGAATTAACCAAAGTCTCAGCCACCCACCGGGAACCAGTATAGGACATGATCCAAAATTTTGGACTTGCATTCAGCTCACAAAAAACGAGTTGAGAAATGGAGCTCAGGGGCACAGCAATTCACAAACTGGCAGAGTGATAAAGGACAACTATCGTCCAAAAATCTGTTGAGGGAAGTCAACGAGGCGGACTTGAAAGCGAGGCAAAATAGCAGGAAACAGATTTCAAGAGGTACCTTGGAATCGCCTGTAAAGCACAGGACGAGGGGCACAACTTGGACAATGGTGCACTTGGCCAAAAAGGGCGTATGCGTTTTCTCCTGAATATATTCAGGAGAAAACGCATACGCCCTTTTTGGCCAAGCAAGCAAGCGGGCAATGCAAATCTGCACTACAAAGAAGTATCACTTCCCACCGGTCAAAAGGGACATCCACAAAATGTGTAAAAACCAGAAAGGCAAGACAGGCCCTGGAGAACTGGGAGCCTTGTTATGCTGATGGGCGGGATGTAAATTGCCAACTGCCTCACTGGAGGAGTGCATTGTGTTCCCTAAAACAAGTAAACAACAGAGCTACAGAGCCAAGGCCACTTCCAGTCTAGGGAATATACCTTGGGAAAACTGAAAATCAATAAGAAAGAGCCACCTCCAAATTTAGGGCTGCACTGACTACAAGAACCTCAACTTGGGTACACCTTAAATATCCCAGGAAATATAAAAATGGTTCAAAACATTGTGGTACTTACGTACGATGGAATATCCCTCAGCCATGAAATCAATGTCATAAGACCAGTAGCAGCAAAGTGAGTGGATTCAGGTACGATGATTCTAAGTGAAATAAGTCACACAGAAAAAGAAACTTATCATAAGATATCACTTATGAAGATCCTGTAAACATGGCTACACGTGAACTGAGTTAGGAAAGAGAACAGAGTCTCACATTTAGAAAACACGCTTATGCCTGCATAAAGGGGAAGGAGAGGTGGGGTGATGCATAAAACCAGAGTTTGATATAAGCACAGGGACCGTTTCAAAAACCAACTTTGGAATTGACAAGACCGACACCTTCCTCAGTGAAAGAGACTCAAAACCCCATATTTCCCACAGAGGAATATATCTGACTAGTAAGAATCTTAAAACCTATGTATTGATATGTCTCCATAAGGGAATCAAGTGTGTCTAGAGTGGCATAAACATGGCAGCGAGAATCAGCTCAAACCCACTATAAAAAGGAATTTCAAAAGCAAAACCAAAAAACAGGGAAATTCTTTACAATTCCTTCAGGGTGTCTGAGGAAACCTGGAAAGACCCTATCTACAATGAAAGCTGGATGTGGCATAAGGCTGGACACTTGGGACTGAGAGGATTGGTGAGATTGGGTGAGCAAATGCAGACCCTTTCAAGCAATAATGCATGGCCCCCATTCCATGGGTCCCAACTCTCCAGGTTCAAGGGAATATTACTACAGCTATAACATGTACAGGAAACCTAGAGAATGGACACACTGTGAATACGAAAGGTTTCTAAAACTCAACGAATAGTCCCTCTCCTGGTGCTCCAGTTTGACTTTCCAACTGCCTTACTATCAATCTCCCAACTTGGAGAGACAGGCCCTTTAACCTCCTGGTTTGCACAGGTTCCCAATTTGGCAGAGGATGGAAGGGACGAGGGAGAACCCATGAGAGAGTAGCTGTTAGGCATTTGGACGGGCACATGTCACTCTAATTTCCCGGCAGGAAGAAGAATTAACCAAAGTCTCAGCCACCCACCGGGAACCAGTATAGGACATGATCCAAAATTTTGGACTTGCGTTCAGCTCCCAAAAAACGAGTTGAGAAATGGAGCTCAGGGGCACAGCAATGCACAAACTGGCAGAGTGATAAAGGACAACTATCGTCCAAAAATCTGTTGAGGGAAGTCAACGAGGCGGACTTGAAAGTGAGGCAAAATAGCAGGAAACAGATTTCAAGAGGTACGTTGGAATCGCCTGTAAAGCACAGGAAGAGGGGCACAACTTGGACAATGGTGCACTTGGCCAAAAAGGGCGTATGCGTTTTCTCCTGAATATATTCAGGAGAAAACGCATACGCCCTTTTTGGCCAAGCAAGAAAGCGGGCAATGCAAATCTGCACTACAAAGAAGTATCACTTCCCACCGGTCAAAAGGCACATCCACAAAATGTGTAAAAACCAGAAAGGCAAGACAGGCCCTGGAGAACAGGGAGCCATGTTATGCTGATGGGCGGGATGTAAATTGCCAACTGCCTCACTGGAGGAGTGCATTGTGTTCCCTAAAACAAGTAAACAACAGAGCTACAGAGCCAAGGCCACTTCCAGTCTAGGGAATATACCTGGGGAAAACTGAAAATCAATAAGAAAGAGCCACCTCCAAATTTAGGGCTGCACTGGCTACAAGAACCTCAACTTGGGTACACCTTAAATATCCCAGGAAATATAAAAATGGTTCAAAACATTGTGGTACTTACGTACGATGGAATATCCCTCAGCCATGAAATCAATGTCATAAGACCAGTAGCAGCAAAGTGAGTGGATTCAGGTACGATGATTCTAAGTGAAATAAGTCACACAGAAAAAGAAACTTATCATAAGATATCACTTATGAAGATCCTGTAAACATGGCTACACGTGAACTGAGTTAGGAAAGAGAACAGAGTCTCACATTTAGAAAACACTCTTATGCCTGCATAAAGGGGAAGGAGAGGTGGGGTGATGCATAAAACCAGAGTTTGATATAAGCACAGGGACCGTTTCAAAAACCAACTTTGGAATTGACAAGACCGACACCTTCCTCAGTGAAAGAGACTCAAAACCCCATATTTCCCACAGAGGAATATATCTGACTAGTAAGAATCTTAAAACCTATGTATTGATATGTCTCCATAAGGGAATCATGTGTGTCTAGAGTGGCATAAACATGGCAGCGAGAATCAGCTCAAACCCACTATAAAAAGGAATTTCAAAAGCAAAACCAAAAAACAGGGAAATTCTTTACAATTCCTTCAGGGTGTCTGAGGAAACCTGGAAAGACCCTATCTACAATGACAGCTGGATGTGGCATAAGGCTGGACACTTGGGACTGAGAGGATTGGTGAGATTGGGTGAGCAAATGCAGACCCTTTCAAGCAATAATGCATGGCCCCCATTCCATGGGTCCCAACTCTCCATGTTCAAGGGAATATCACTACAGCTATAACATGTACAGGAAACCTAGAGAATGGACACACTGTGAATACGAAAGGTTTCTAAAACTCAACGAATTGTCCCTCTCCTGGTGCTCTAGTTTGACTTTCCAACTGCCTTAATATCAATCTCCCAACTTGGAGAGACAGGCCCTTTAACCTCCTGGTTTGCACAGGTTCCCAATTTGGCAGAGGATGGAAGGGACGAGGGAGAACCCATGAGAGAGTAGCTGTTAGGCATTTGGACGGGCACATGTCACTCTAATTTCCCGGCAGGAAGAAGAATTAACCAAAGTCTCAGCCACCCACCGGGAACCAGTATAGGACATGATCCAAAATTTTGGACTTGCATTCAGCTCACAAAAAACGAGTTGAGAAATGGAGCTCAGGGGCACAGCAATTCACAAACTGGCAGAGTGATAAAGGACAACTATCGTCCAAAAATCTGTTGAGGGAAGTCAACGAGGCGGACTTGAAAGCGAGGCAAAATAGCAGGAAACAGATTTCAAGAGGTACCTTGGAATCGCCTGTAAAGCACAGGACGAGGGGCACAACTTGGACAATGGTGCACTTGGCCAAAAAGGGCGTATGCGTTTTCTCCTGAATATATTCAGGAGAAAACGCATACGCCCTTTTTGGCCAAGCAAGCAAGCGGGCAATGCAAATCTGCACTACAAAGAAGTATCACTTCCCACTGGTCAAAAGGGACATCAACAAAATGTGTAAAAACCAGAAAGGCAAGACAGGCCCTGGAGAACTGGGAGCCTTGTTATGCTGATGGGCGGGATGTAAATTGCCAACTGCCTCACTGGAGGAGTGCATTGTGTTCCCTAAAACAAGTAAACAACAGAGCTACAGAGCCAAGGCCACTTCCAGTCTAGGGAATATACCTTGGGAAAACTGAAAATCAATAAGAAAGAGCCACCTCCAAATTTAGGGCTGCACTGACTACAAGAACTTCAACTTGGGTACACCTTAAATATCCCAGGAAATATAAAAATGGTTCAAAACATTGTGGTACTTACGTACGATGGAATATCCCTCAGCCATGAAATCAATGTCATAAGACCAGTAGCAGCAAAGTGAGTGGATTCAGGTACGATGATTCTAAGTGAAATAAGTCACACAGAAAAAGAAACTTATCATAAGATATCACTTATGAAGATCCTGTAAACATGGCTACACGTGAACTGAGTTAGGAAATAGAACAGAGTCTCACATTTAGAAAACACTCTTATGCCTGCATAAAGGGGAAGGAGAGGTGGGGTGATGCATAAAACCAGAGTTTGATATAAGCACATGGACCGTTCCAAAACCCTACTTTGGAATAGACAAGACCTACACCTTCCTCAGTGAAAGAGGCTCAAAACCCCATATTTCCCGCAGAGGAATATATCTTACTAGTAAGAATCTTAAAACCTATGTATTGATATGACTCCATAAGGGAATCAAGTGTGTCTAGAGTGGCATAAACATGGCAGCGAGAATCAGCTCAAACCCACTATAAAAAGGAATTTCAAAAGCAAAACCAAAAAACAGGGAAATTCTTTACAATTCCTTCAGGGTGTCTGAGGAAACCTGGAAAGACCCTATCTACAATGACAGCTGGATGTGGCATAAGGCTGGACACTTGGGACTGAGAGGATTGGTGAGATTGGGTGAGCAAATGCAGACCCTTTCAAGCAATAATGCATGGCCCCCATTCCATGGGTCCCAACTCTCCAGGTTCAAGGGAATATTACTACAGCTATAACATGTACAGGAAACCTAGAGAATGGACACACTGTGAATACGAAAGGTTTCTAAAACTCAACGAATAGTCCCTCTCCTGGTGCTCCAGTTTGACTTTCCAACTGCCTTACTATCAATCTCCCAACTTGGAGAGACAGGCCCTTTAACCTCCTGGTTTGCACAGGTTCCCAATTTGGCAGAGGATGGAAGGGACGAGGGAGAACCCATGAGAGAGTAGCTGTTAGGCATTTGGACGGGCACATGTCACTCTAATTTCCCGGCAGGAAGAAGAATTAACCAAAGTCTCAGCCACCCACCGGGAACCAGTATAGGACATGATCCAAAATTTTGGACTTGCGTTCAGCTCCCTAAAAACGAGTTGAGAAATGGAGCTCAGGGGCACAGCAATTCACATACTGGCAGAGTGATAAAGGACAACTATCGTCCAAAAATCTGTTGAGGGAAGTCAACGAGGCGGACTTGAAAGTGAGGCAAAATAGCAGGAAACAGATTTCAAGAGGTACGTTGGAATCGCCTGTAAAGCACAGGAAGAGGGGCACAACTTGGACAATGGTGCACTTGGCCAAAAAGGGCGTATGCGTTTTCTCCTGAATATATTCAGGAGAAAACGCATACGCCATTTTTGGCCAAGCAAGCAAGCGGGCAATGCAAATCTGCACTACAAAGAAGTATCACTTCCCACCGGTCAAAAGGGACATCCACAAAATGTGTAAAAACCAGAAAGGCAAGACAGGCCCTGGAGAACTGGGAGCCTTGTTATGCTGATGGGCGGGATGTAAATTGCCAACTGCCTCACTGGAGGAGTGCATTGTGTTCCCTAAAACAAGTAAACAACAGAGCTATAGAGCCAAGGCCACATCCAGTCTAGGGAATATACCTTGGGAAAACTGAAAATCAATAAGAAAGAGCCACCTCCAAATTTAGGGCTGCACTGGCTACAAGAACCTCAACTTGGGTACACCTTAAATATCCCAGGAAATATAAAAATGGTTCAAAACATTGTGGTACTTACGTACGATGGAATATCCCTCAGCGATGAAATCAATGTCATAAAACCAGTAGCAGCAAAGTGAGTGGATTCAGGTACGATGATTCTAAGTGAAATAAGTCACACAGAAAAAGGACATTATCATAAGATATCACTTATGAAGATCCTGTAAACATGGCTACGCGTGAACTGAGTTAGGAAATAGAACAGAGTCTCACATTTAGAAAACACTCTTATGCCTGCATAAAGGGGATGGAGAGGTGGGGTGATGCATAAAACCAGAGTTTGATATAAGCACATGGACCGTTCCAAAAACCAACTTTGGAATAGACAAAACCTACACCTTCCTCAGTGAAAGAGGCTCAAAACCCCATATTTCCGGCAGTGGAATATATCTGACTAGTAAGAATCTTAAAACCTATGTATTGATATGTCTCCATAAGGGAATCAAGTGTGTCTAGAGTGGCATAAACATGGCAGCGAGAATCAGCTCAAACCCACTATAAAAAGGAATTTCAAAAGCAAAACCAAAAAGCAGGGAAATTCTTTACAATTCCTTCAGGGTTTCTGAGGAAACCTGGAAAGACCCTATCTACAATGACAGCTGGATGTGGCATAAGGCTGGACACTTGGGACTGAGAGGATTGGTGAGATTGGGTGAGCAAATGCAGACCCTTTCAAGCAATAATGCATGGCCCCCATTCCATGGGTCCCAACTCTCCATGTTCAAGGGAATATTACTACAGCTATAACATGTACAGGAAACCTAGAGAATGGACACAATGTGAATACGAAAGGTTTCTAAAACTCAACGAATAGTCCCTCTCCTGGTGCTCCAGTTTGACTTTCCAACTGCCTTACTATCAATCTCCCAACTTGGAGAGACAGGCCCTTTAACCTCCTGGTTTGCACAGGTTCCCAATTTGGCAGAGGATGGAAGGGACGAGGGAGAACCCATGAGAGAGTAGGTGTTAGGCATTTGGACGGGCACATGTCACTCTAATTTCCCGGCAGGAAGAAGAATTAACCAAAGTCTCAGCAACCCACCGGGAACCAGTATAGGACATGATCCAAAATTTTGGACTTGCGTTCAGCTCCCAAAAAACGAGTTGAGAAATGGAGCTCAGGGGCACAGCAATTCACATACTGGCAGAGTGATAAAGGACAACTATCGTCCAAAAATCTGTTGAGGGAAGTCAACGAGGCGGACTTGAAGGTGAGGCAAAATAGCAGGAAACAGATTTCAAGAGGTATGTTGGAATCGCCTGTAAAGCACAGGAAGAGGGGCACAACTTGGACAATGGTGCACTTGGCCAAAAAGGGCGTATGCGTTTTCTCCTGAATATATTCAGGAGAAAACGCATACGCCCTTTTTGGCCAAGCAAGCAAGCGGGCAATGCAAATCTGCACTACAAAGAAGTATCACTTCCCACCGGTCAAAAGGGACATCCACAAAATGTGTAAAAACCAGAAAGGCAAGACAGGCCCTGGAGAACTGGGAGCCTTGTTATGCTGATGGGCGGGATGTAAATTGCCAACTGCCTCACTGGAGGAGTGCATTGTGTTCCCTAAAACAAGTAAACAACAGAGCTATAGAGCCAAGGCCACATCCAGTCTAGGGAATATACCTTGGGAAAACTGAAAATCAATAAGAAAGAGCCACCTCCAAATTTAGGGCTGCACTGGCTACAAGAACCTCAACTTGGGTACACCTTAAATATCCCAGGAAATATAAAAATGGTTCAAAACATTGTGGTACTTACGTTCGATGGAATATCCCTCAGCGATGAAATCAATGTCATAAAACCAGTAGCAGCAAAGTGAGTGGATTCAGGTACGATGATTCTAAGTGAAATAAGTCACACAGAAAAAGGAACTTATCATAAGATATCACTTATGAAGATCCTGTAAACATGGCTACACGTGAACTGAGTTAGGAAAGAGAACAGAGTCTCACATTTAGAAAACACTCTTATGCCTGCATAAAGGGGAAGGAGAGGTGGGGTGATGCATAAAACCAGAGTTTGATATAAGCACAGGGACCGTTTCAAAAACCAACTTTGGAATTGACAAGACCGACACCTTCCTCAGTGAAAGAGACTCAAAACCCCATATTTCCCACAGAGGAATATATCTGACTAGTAAGAATCTTAAAACCTATGTATTGATATGTCTCCATAAGGGAATCAAGTGTGTCTAGAGTGGCATAAACATGGCAGCGAGAATCAGCTCAAACCCACTATAAAAAGGAATTTCAAAAGCAAAACCAAAAAACAGGGAAATTCTTTACAATTCCTTCAGGGTGTCTGAGGAAACCTGGAAAGACCCTATCTACAATGACAGCTGGATGTGGCATAAGGCTGGACACTTGGGACTGAGAGGATTGGTGAGATTGGGTGAGCAAATGCAGACCCTTTCAAGCAATAATGCATGGCCCCCATTCCATGGGTCCCAACTCTCCAGGTTCAAGGGAATATTACTACAGCTATAACATGTACAGGAAACCTAGAGAATGGACACACTGTGAATACGAAAGGTTTCTAAAACTCAACGAATAGTCCCTCTCCTGGTGCTCCAGTTTGACTTTCCAACTGCCTTACTATCAATCTCCCAACTTGGAGAGACAGGCCCTTTAACCTCCTGGTTTGCACAGGTTCCCAATTTGGCAGAGGATGGAAGGGACGAGGGAGAACCCATGAGAGAGTAGCTGTTAGGCATTTGGACGGGCACATGTCAATCTAATTTCCCGGCAGGAAGAAGAATTAACCAAAGTCTCAGCCACCCACCGGGAACCAGTATAGGACATGATCCAAAATTTTGGACTTGCGTTCAGCTCCCAAAAAACGAGTTGAGAAATGGAGCTCAGGGGCACAGCAATTCACAAACTGGCAGAGTGATAAAGGAAAACTATCGTCCAAAAATCTGTTGAGGGAAGTCAACGAGGCGGACTTGAAAGTGAGGCAAAATAGCAGGAAACAGATTTCAAGAGGTACGTTGGAATCGCCTGTAAAGCACAGGAAGAGGGGCACAACTTGGACAATGGTGCACTTGGCCAAAAAGGGCGTATGCGTTTTCTCCTGAATGTATTCAGGAGAAAACGCATACGCCCTTTTTGGCCAAGCAAGCAAGCGGGCAATGCAAATCTGCACTACAAAGAAGTATCACTTCCCACCGGTCAAAAGGGACATCCACAAAATGTGTAAAAACCAGAAAGGCAAGACAGGCCCTGGAGAACAGGGAGCCTTGTTATGCTGATGGGCGGGATGTAAATTGCCAACTTCCTCACTGGAGGAGTGCATTGTGTTCCCTAAAACAAGTAAACAACAGAGCTACAGAGCCAAGGCCACTTCCAGTCTAGGGAATATACCTGGGGAAAACTGAAAATCAATAAGAAAGAGCCACCTCCAAATTTAGGGCTGCACTGGCTACAAGAACCTTAACTTGGGTACACCTTAAAAATCCCAGGAAATATAAAAATGGTTCAAAACATTGTGGTACTTACGTACGATGGAATATCCCTCAGCCATGAAATCAATGTCATAAGACCAGTAGCAGCAAAGTGAGTGGATTCAGGTACGATGATTCTAAGTGAAATAAGTCACACAGAAAAAGAAACTTATCATAAGATATCACTTATGAAGATCCTGTAAACATGGCTACACGTGAACTGAGTTAGGAAAGAGAACAGAGTCTCACATTTAGAAAACACTCTTATGCCTGCATAAAGGGGAAGAAGAGGTGGGGTGATGCATAAAACCAGAGTTTGATATAAGCACAGGGACCGTTCCAAAAACCAACTTTGGAATAGACAAGACCTACACCTTCCTCAGTGAAAGAGACTCAAAACCCCATATTTCCCGCAGAGGAATATATCTGACTAGTAAGAATCTTAAAACCTATGTATTGATATGACTCCATAAGGGAATCAAGTGTGTCTAGAGTGGCATAAACATGGCAGCGAGAATCAGCTCAAACCCACTATAAAAAGGAATTTCAAAAGCAAAACCAAAAAACAGGGAAATTCTTTACAATTCCTTCAGGGTGTCTGAGGAAACCTGGAAAGACCCTGTCTACAATGACAGCTGGATGTGGCATAAGGCTGGACACTTGGGACTGAGAGGATTGGTGAGATTGGGTGAGCAAATGCAGACCCTTTCAAGCAATAATGCATGGCCCCCATTCCATGGGTCCCAACTCTCCAGGTTCAAGGGAATATTACTACAGCTATAACATGTACAGGAAACCTAGAGAATGGACACACTGTGAATACGAAAGGTTTCTAAAACTCAACGAATAGTCCCTCTCCTGGTGCTCCAGTTTGACTTTCCAACTGCCTTACCATCAATCTCCCAACTTGGACAGACAGGCCCTTTAACCTCCTGGTTTGCACAGGTTCCCAATTTGGCAGAGGATGGAAGGGACGAGGGAGAACCCATGAGAGAGTAGCTGTTAGGCATTTGGACGGGCACATGTCACTCTAATTTCCCGGCAGGAAGAAGAATTAACCAAAGTCTCAGCCACCCACCGGGAACCAGTATAGGACATGATCCAAAATTTTGGACTTGCATTCAGCTCACAAAAAACGAGTTGAGAAATGGAGCTCAGGGGCACAGCAATTCACAAACTGGCAGAGTGATAAAGGACAACTATCGTCCAAAAATCTGTTGAGGGAAGTCAACGAGGCGGACTTGAAAGCGAGGCAAAATAGCAGGAAACAGATTTCAAGAGGTACGTTGGAATCGCCTGTAAAGCACAGGAAGAGGGGCACAACTTGGACAATGGTGCACTTGGCCAAAAAGGGCGTATGCGTTTTCTCCTGAATATATTCAGGAGAAAACGCATACGCCCTTTTTGGCCAAGCAAGCAAGCGGGCAATGCAAATCTGCACTACAAAGAAGTATCACTTCCCACCGGTCAAAAGGGACATCCACAAAATGTGTAAAAACCAGAAAGGCAAGACAGGCCCTGGAGAACTGGGAGCCTTGTTATGCTGATGGGCGGGATGTAAATTGCCAACTGCCTCACTGGAGGAGTGCATTGTGTTCCCTAAAACAAGTAAACAACAGAGCTACAGAGCCAAGGCCACTTCCAGTCTAGGGAATATACCTTGGGAAAACTGAAAATCAATAAGAAAGAGCCACCTCCAAATTTAGGGCTGCACTGAATACAAGAACCTCAACTTGGGTACACCTTAAATATCCCAGGAAATATAAAAATGGTTCAAAACATTGTGGTACTTACGTACGATGGAATATCCCTCAGCCATGAAATCAATGTCATAAGACCAGTAGCAGCAAAGTGAGTGGATTCAGGTACGATGATTCTAAGTGAAATAAGTCACACAGAAAAAGAAACTTATCATAAGATATCACTTATGAAGATCCTGTAAACATGGCTACACGTGAACTGAGTAAGGAAAGAGAACAGAGTCTCACATTTAGAAAACACGCTTATGCCTGCATAAAGGGGAAGGAGAGGTGGGGTGATGCATAAAACCAGAGTTTGATAGAAGCACAGGGACCGTTTCAAAAACCAACTTTGGAATTGACAAGACCGACACCTTCCTCAGTGAAAGAGACTCAAAACCCCATATTTCCCACAGAGGAATATATCTGACTAGTAAGAATCTTAAAACCTATGTATTGATATGTCTCCATAAGGGAATCAAGTGTGTCTAGAGTGGCATAAACATGGCAGCGAGAATCAGCTCAAAGCCACTATAAAAAGGAATTTCAAAAGCAAAACCAAAAAACAGGGAAATTCTTTACAATTCCTTCAGGGTGTCTGAGGAAACCTGGAAAGACCCTATATACAATGACAGCTGGATGTGGCATAAGGCTGGACACTTGGGACTGAGAGGATTGGTGAGATTGGGTGAGCAAATGCAGACCCTTTCAAGCAATAATGCATGGCCCCCATTCCATGGGTCCCAACTCTCCAGGTTCAAGGGAATATTACTACAGCTATAACATGTACAGGAAACCTAGAGAATGGACACACTGTGAATACGAAAGGTTTCTAAAACTCAACGAATAGTCCCTCTCCTGGTGCTCCAGTTTGACTTTCCAACTGCCTTACTATCAATCTCCCAACTTGGAGAGACAGGCCCTTTAACCTCCTGGTTTGCACAGGTTCCCAATTTGGCAGAGGATGGAAGGGACGAGGGAGAACCCATGAGAGAGTAGCTGTTAGGCATTTGGACGGGCACATGTCAATCTAATTTCCCGGCAGGAAGAAGAATTAACCAAAGTCTCAGCCACCCACCGGGAACCAGTATAGGACATGATCCAAAATTTTGGACTTGCGTTCAGCTCACAAAAAACGAGTTGAGAAATGGAGCTCAGGGGCACAGCAATTCACAAACTGGCAGAGTGATAAAGGACAACTATCGTCCAAAAATCTGTTGAGGGAAGTCAACGAGGCGGACTTGAAAGTGAGGCAAAATAGCAGGAAACAGATTTCAAGAGGTACGTTGGAATCGCCTGTAAAGCACAGGAAGAGGGGCACAACTTGGACAATGGTGCACTTGGCCAAAAAGGGCGTATGCGTTTTCTCCTGAATGTATTCAGGAGAAAACGCATACGCCCTTTTTGGCCAAGCAAGCAAGCGGGCAATGCAAATCTGCACTACAAAGAAGTATCACTTCCCACCGGTCAAAAGGGACATCCACAAAATGTGTAAAAACCAGAAAGGCAAGACAGGCCCTGGAGAACAGGGAGCCTTGTTATGCTGATGGGCGGGATGTAAATTGCCAACTGCCTCACTGGAGGAGTGCATTGTGTTCGCTAAAACAAGTAAACAACAGAGCTACAGAGCCAAGGCCACTTCCAGTCTAGGGAATATACCTGGGGAAAACTGAAAATCAATAAGAAAGAGCCACCTCCAAATTTAGGGCTGCACTGGCTACAAGAACCTTAACTTGGGTACACCTTAAAAATCCCAGGAAATATAAAAATGGTTCAAAACATTGTGGTACTTACGTACGATGGAATATCCCTCAGCCATGAAATCAATGTCATAAGACCAGTAGCAGCAAAGTGAGTGGATTCAGGTACGATGATTCTAAGTGAAATAAGTCACACAGAAAAAGGACATTATCATAAGATATCACTTATGAAGATCCTGTAAACATGGCTACACGTGAACTGAGTTAGGAAAGAGAACAGAGTCTCACATTTAGAAAACACTCTTATGCCTGCATAAAGGGGATGGAGAGGTGGGGTGATGCATAAAACCAGAGTTTGATATAAGCACATGGACCGTTCCAAAAACCAACTTTGGAATAGACAAGACCTACACCTTCCTCAGTGAAAGAGGCTCAAAAACCCATATTTCCCGCAGAGGAATATATCTGACTAGTAAGAATCTTAAAACCTATGTATTGATATGACTCCATAAGGGAATCAAGTGTTTCTAGAGTGGCATAAACATGGCAGCGAGAATCAGCTCAAACCCACTATAAAAAGGAATTTCAAAAGCAAAACCAAAAAACAGGGAAATTCTTTACAATTCCTTCAGGGTGTCTGAGGAAACCTGGAAAGACCCTATCTACAATGACAGCTGGATGTGGCATAAGGCTGGACACTTGGGACTGAGAGGATTGGTGAGATTGGGTGAGCAACTGCAGACCCTTTCAAGCAATAATGCATGGCCCCCATTCCATGGGTCCCAACTCTCCATGTTCAAGGGAATATCACTACAGCTATAACATGTACAGGAAACCTAGAGAATGGACACACTGTGAATAAGAAAGGTTTCTAAAACTCAACGAATAGTCCCTCTCCTGGTGCTCCAGTTTGACTTTCCAACTGCCTTAATATCAATCTCCCAACTTGGAGAGACAGGCCCTTTAACCTCCTGGTTTGCACAGGTTCCCAATTTGGCAGAGGATGGAAGGGACGAGGGAGAACCCATGAGAGAGTAGCTGTTAGGCATTTGGACGGGCACATGTCACTCTAATTTCCCGGCAGGAAGAAGAATTAACCAAAGTCTCAGCCACCCACTGGGAACCAGTATAGGACATGATCCAAAATTTTGGACTTGCGTTCAGCTCCCAAAAAACGAGTTGAGAAATGGAGCTCAGGGGCACAGCAATTCACAAACTGGCAGAGTGATAAAGGACAACTATCGTCCAAAAATCTGTTGAGGGAAGTCAACGAGGCGGACTTGAAAGTGAGGCAAAATAGCAGGAAACAGATTTCAAGAGGTACGTTGGAATCGCCTGTAAAGCACAGGAAGAGGGGCACAACTTGGACAATGGTGCACTTGGCCAAAAAGGGCGTATGCGTTTTCTCCTGAATATATTCAGGAGAAAACGCATACGCCCTTTTTGGCCAAGCAAGCAAGCGGGCAATGCAAATCTGCACTACAAAGAAGTATCACCTCCCACCGGTCAAAAGGGACATCCACAAAATGTGTAAAAACCAGAAAGGCAAGACAGGCCCTGGAGAACAGGGAGCCTTGTTATGCTGATGGGCGGGATGTAAATTGCCAACTGCCTCACTGGAGGAGTGCATTGTGTTCCCTAAAACAAGTAAACAACAGAGCTACAGAGCCAAGGCCACTTCCAGTCTAGGGAATATACCTTGGGAAAACTGAAAATCAAAAAGAAAGAGCCACCTCCAAATTTAGGGCTGCACTGACTACAAGAACTTCAACTTGGGTACACCTTAAATATCCCAGGAAATATAAAAATGGTTCAAAACATTGTGGTACTTACGTACGATGGAATATCCCTCAGCCATGAAATCAATGTCATAAGACCAGTAGCAGCAAAGTGAGTGGATTCAGGTACGATGATTCTAAGTGAAATAAGTCACACAGAAAAAGAAACTTATCATAAGATATCACTTATGAAGATCCTTAAACATGGCTACACGTGAACTGAGTTAGGAAATAGAACAGAGTCTCACATTTAGAAAACACTCTTATGCCTGCATAAAGGGTAAGGAGAGGTGGGGTGATGCATAAAACCAGAGTTTGATATAAGCACATGGATCGTTCCAAAAACCAACTTTGGAATAGACAAGACCTACACCTTCCTCAGTGAAAGAGGCTCAAAACCCCATATTTCCCGCAGAGGAATATATCTGACTAGTAAGAATCTTAAAACCTATGTATTGATATGACTCCATAAGGGAATCAAGTGTGTCTAGAGTGGCATAAACATGGCAGCGAGAATCAGCTCAAACCCACTATAAAAAGGAATTTCAAAAGCAAAACCAAAAAACAGGGAAATTCTTTACAATTCCTTCAGGGTGTCTGAGGAAACCTGGAAAGACCCTATCTACAATGACAGCTGGATGTGGCATAAGGCTGGACACTTGGGACTGAGAGGATTGGTGAGATTGGGTGAGCAACTGCAGACCCTTTCAAGCAATAATGCATGGCCCCCATTCCATGGGTCCCAACTCGCCATGTTCAAGGGAATATCACTACAGCTATAACATGTACAGGAAACCTAGAGAATGGACACACTGTGAATAAGAAAGGTTTCTAAAACTCAACGAATAGTCCCTCTCCTGGTGCTCCAGTTTGACTTTCCAACTGCCTTAATATTAATTTCCCAACTTGGAGAGACAGGCCCTTTAACCTCCTGGTTTGCACAGGTTCCCAATTTGGCAGAGGATGGAAGGGACGAGGGAGAACCCATGAGAGAGTAGCTGTTAGGCATTTGGACGGGCACATGTCACTCTAATTTCCAGGCAGGAAGAAGAATTAACCAAAGTCTCAGCCACCCACCGGGAACCAGTATAGGACATGATCCAAAATTTTGGACTTGCGTTCAGCTCCCAAAAAACGAGTTGAGAAATGGAGCTCAGGGGCACAGCAATTCACAAACTGGCAGAGTGATAAAGGACAACTATCGTCCAAAAATCTGTTGAGGGAAGTCAACGAGGCGGACTTGAAAGTGAGGCAAAATAGCAGGAAACAGATTTCAAGAGGTACGTTGGAATCGCCTGTAAAGCACAGGAAGAGGGGCACAACTTGGACAATGGTGCACTTGGCCAAAAAGGGCGTATGCGTTTTCTCCTGAATATATTCAGGAGAAAACGCATACGCCCTTTTTGGCCAAGCAAGCAAGCGGGCAATGCAAATCTGCACTACAAAGAAGTATCACCTCCCACCGGTCAAAAGGGACATCCACAAAATGTGTAAAAACCAGAAAGGCAAGACAGGCCCTGGAGAACAGGGAGCCTTGTTATGCTGATGGGCAGGATGTAAATTGCCAACTGCCTCACTGGAGGAGTGCATTGTGTTCCCTAAAACAAGTAAACAACAGAGCTACAGAGCCAAGGCCACTTCCAGTCTAGGGAATATACCTTGGGAAAACTGAAAATCAATAAGAAAGAGCCACCTCTAAATTTAGGGCTGCACTGACTACAAGAACCTCAACTTGGGTACACCTTAAATATCCCAGGAAATATAAAAATGGTTCAAAACATTGTGGTACTTACGTACGATGGAATATCCCTCAGCCATGAAATCAATGTCATAAGACCAGTAGCAGCAAAGTGAGTGGATTCAGGTACGATGATTCTAAGTGAAATAAGTCACACAGAAAAAGAAACTTATTATAAGATATCACTTAGGAAGATCCTGTAAACATGGCTACACGTGAACTGAGTTGGGAAAGAGAACAGAGTCTCACATTTAGAAAACAATCTTATGCCTGCATAAAGGGGAAGGAGAGGTGGGGTGATGCATAAAACCAGAGTTTGATAGAAGCACAGGGACCGTTTCAAAAACCAACTTTGGAATTGACAAAACCGACACCTTCCTCAGTGAAAGAGACTCAAAACCCCATATTTCCCACAGAGGAATATATCTGACTAGTAAGAATCTTAAAACCTATGTATTGATATGTCTCCATAAGGGAATCATGTGTGTCTAGAGTGGCATAAACATGGCAGCGAGAATCAGCTCAAACCCACTATAAAAAGGAATTTTAAAAGCAAAACCAAAAAACAGGGAAATTCTTTACAATTCCTTCAGGGTGTCTGAGGAAACCTGGAAAGACCCTATCTACAATGACAGCTGGATGTGGCATAAGGCTGGACACTTGGGACTGAGAGGATTGGTGAGATTGGGTGAGCAAATGCAGACCCTTCAAGCAATAATGCATGGCCCCCATTCCATGGGTCCCAACTCTCCAGGTTCACGGGAATATCACTACAGCTATAACATGTACAGGAAACCTAGAGAATAGACACACTGTGAATACGAAAGGTTTCTAAAACTCAACGAATAGTCCCTCTCCTGGTGCTCCAGTTTGACTTTCCAACTGCCTTACTATCAATCTCCCAACTTGGAGAGACAGTCCCTTTAACCTCCTGGTTTGCACAGGTTCCCAATTTGGCAGAGGATGGAAGGGACGAGGGAGAACCCATGAGAGAGTAGCTGTTAGGCATTTGGACGGGCACATGTCTCTCTAATTTCCCGGCAGGAAGAAGAATTAACCAAAGTCTCAGCCACCCACCGGGAACCAGTATAGGACATGATCCAAAATTTTGGACTTGCGTTCAGCTCCCAAAAAACGAGTTGAGAAATGGAGCTCAGGGGCACAGCAATTCACAAACTGGCAGAGTGATAAAGGACAACTATCGTCCAAAAATCTGTTGAGGGAAGTCACCGAGGCGGACATGAAAGTGAGGCAAAATAGCAGGAAAGAGATTTCAAGAGGTACGTTGGAATCGCCTGTAAAGCACAGGAAGAGGGGCACAACTTGGACAATGGTGCATTTGGCCAAAAAGGGCGTATGCGTTTTCTCCTGAATATATTCAGGAGAAAACGCATACGCCCTTTTTGGCCAAGCAAGCAAGCGGGCAATGCTAATCTGCACTACAAAGAAGTATCACTTCCCACCGGTCAAAAGGGACATCCACAAAATGTGTAAAAACCAGAAAGTCAAGACAGGCCCTGGAGAACAGGGAGCCTAGTTATGCTGATGGGCGGGATGTAAATTGCCAACTGCCTCACTGGAGGAGTGCATTGTGTTCCCTAAAACAAGTAAACAACAGAGCTACAGAGCCAAGGCCACTTCCAGTCTAGGGAATATACCTTGGGAAAACTGAAAATCAATAAGAAAGAGCCACCTCCAAATTTAGGGCTTCACTGGCTACAAGAACCTCAACTTGGGTACACCTTAAATATCCCAGGAAATATAAAAATGGTTCAAAACATTGTGGTACTTACGTACGATGGAATATCCCTCAGCCATGAAATCAATGTCATAAGACCAGTAGCAGGAAAGTGAGTGGATTCAGGTACGATGATTCTAAGTGAAATAAGTCACACAGAAAAAGAAACTTATCATAAGATATCACTTAGGAAGATCCTGTAAACATGGCTACACGTGAACTGAGTTGGGAAAGAGAACAGAGTCTCACATTTAGAAAACAATCTTATGCCTGCATAAAGGGGAAGGAGAGGTGGGGTGATGCATAAAACCAGAGTTTGATAGAAGCACAGGGACCGTTTCAAAAACCAACTTTGGAATTGACAAAACCGACACCTTCCTCAGTGAAAGAGACTCAAAACCCCATATTTCCCACAGAGGAATATATCTGACTAGTAAGAATCTTAAAACCTATGTATTGATATGTCTCCATAAGGGAATCATGTGTGTCTAGAGTGGCATAAACATGGCAGCGAGAATCAGCTCAAACCCACTATAAAAAGGAATTTCAAAAGCAAAACCAAAAAACAGGGAAATTCTTTACAATTCCTTCAGGGTGTCTGTGGAAACCTGGAAAGACCCTATCTACAATGACAGCTGGATGTGGCATAAGGCTGGACACTTGGGACTGAGAGGATTGGTGAGATTGGGTGAGCAAATGCAGACCCTTTCAAGCAATAATGCATGGCCCCCATTCCATGGGTCCCAACTCTCCAGGTTCACGGGAATATTACTACAGCTATAACATGTACAGGAAACCTAGAGAATGGACACACTGTGAATACGAAAGGTTTCTAAAACTCAACAAATAGTCCCTCTCCTGGTGCTCCAGTTTGACTTTCCAACTGCCTTACTATCAATCTCCCAACTTGGAGAGACAGGCCCTTTAACCTCCTGGTTTGCACAGGTTCCCAATTTGGCAGAGGATGGAAGGGACGAGGGAGAACCCATGAGAGAGTAGCTGTTAGGCATTTGGACGGGCACATGTCTCTCTAATTTCCCAGCAGGAAGAAGAATTAACCAAAGTCTCAGCCACCCACCGGGAACCAGTATAGGACATGATCCAAAATTTTGGACTTGCGTTCAGCTCACAAAAAACGAGTTGAGAAATGGAGCTCAGGGGCACAGCAATTCACATACTGGCAGAGTGATAAAGGACAACTATCGTCCAAAAATCTGTTGAGGGAAGTCAACGAGGCGGACTTGAAAGTGAGGCAAAATAGCAGGAAACAGATTTCAAGAGGTACGTTGGAATCGCCTGTAAAGCACAGGAAGAGGGGCACAACTTGGACAATGGTGCACTTGGCCAAAAAGGGCGTATGCGTTTTCTCCTGAATATATTCAGGAGAAAACGCATACGCCCTTTTTGGCCAAGCAAGCAAGCGGGCAATGCAAATCTGCACTACAAAGAAGTATCACCTCCCACCGGTCAAAAGGGACATCCACAAAATGTGTAAAAACCAGAAAGGCAAGACAGGCCCTGGAGAACAGGGAGCCTTGTTATGCTGATGGGCAGGATGTAAATTGCCAACTGCCTCACTGGAGGAGTGCACTGTGTTCCCTAAAACAAGTAAACAACAGAGCTACAGAGCCAAGGCCACTTCCAGTCTAGGGAATATACCTTGGGAAAACTGAAAATCAATAAGAAATAGCCACCTCGAAATTTAGGGCTTCACTGGCTACAAGAAAATCAACTTGGGTACACCTTAAATATCCCAGGAAATATAAAAATGGTTCAAAACATTGTGGTACTTACGTACGATGGAATATCCCTCAGCCATGAAATCAATGTCATAAGACCAGTAGCAGCAAAGTGAGTGGATTCAGGTACGATGATTCTAAGTGAAATAAGTCACACAGAAAAAGAAACTTATCATAAGATATCACTTAGGAAGATCCTGTAAACATGGCTACACGTGAACTGAGTTGGGAAAGAGAACAGAGTCTCACATTTAGAAAACAATCTTATGCCTGCATAAAGGGGAAGGAGAGGTGGGGTGATGCATAAAACCAGAGTTTGATAGAAGCACAGGGACCGTTTCAAAAACCAACTTTGGAATTGACAAAACCGACACCTTCCTCAGTGAAAGAGACTCAAAACCTCATATTTCCCACAGAGGAATATATCTGACTAGTAAGAATCTTAAAACCTATGTATTGATATGTCTCCATAAGGGAATCATGTGTGTCTAGAGTGGCATAAACATGGCAGCGAGAATCAGCTCAAACCCACTATAAAAAGGAATTTCAAAAGCAAAACCAAAAAACAGGGAAATTCTTTACAATTCCTTCAGGGTGTCTGAGGAAACCTGGAAAGACCCTATCTACAATGACAGCTGGATGTGGCATAAGGCTGGACACTTGGGACTGAGAGGATTGGTGAGATTGGGTGAGCAAATGCAGACCCTTTCAAGCAATAATGCATGGCCCCCATTCCATGGGTCCCAACTCTCCATGTTCAAGGGAATATTACTACAGCTATAACATGTACAGGAAACCTAGAGAATGGACACACTGTGAATACGAAAGGTTTCTAAAACTCAACAAATAGTCCCTCTCCTGGTGCTCCAGTTTGACTTTCCAACTGCCTTACTATCAATCTCCCAACTTGGAGAGACAGGCCCTTTAACCTCCTGGTTTGCACAGGTTCCCAATTTGGCAGAGGATGGAAGGGACGAGGGAGAACCCATGAGAGAGTAGCTGTTAGGCATTTGGACGGGCACATGTCTCTCTAATTTCCCAGCAGGAAGAAGAATTAACCAAAGTCTCAGCCACCCACCGGGAACCAGTATAGGACATGATCCAAAATTTTGGACTTGCGTTCAGCTCACAAAAAACGAGTTGAGAAATGGAGCTCAGGGGCACAGCAATTCACAAACTGGCAGAGTGATAAAGGACAACTATCGTCCAAAAATCTGTTGAGGGAAGTCAACGAGGCGGACTTGAAAGTGAGGCAAAATAGCAGGAAACAGATTTCAAGAGGTACGTTGGAATCGCCTGTAAAGCACAGGAAGAGGGGCACAACTTGGACAATGGTGCACTTGGCCAAAAAGGGCGTATGCGTTTTCTCCTGAATATATTCAGGAGAAAACGCATACGCCCTTTTTGGCCAAGCAAGCAAGCGGGCAATGCAAATCTGCACTACAAAGAAGTATCACCTCCCACCGGTCAAAAGGGACATCCACAAAATGTGTAAAAACCAGAAAGGCAAGACAGGCCCTGGAGAACAGGGAGCCTTGTTATGCTGATGGGCAGGATGTAAATTGCCAACTGCCTCACTGGAGGAGTGCACTGTGTTCCCTAAAACAAGTAAACAACAGAGCTACAGAGCCAAGGCCACTTCCAGTCTAGGGAATATACCTTGGGAAAACTGAAAATCAATAAGAAATAGCCACCTCGAAATTTAGGGCATCACTGGCTACAAGAAAATCAACTTGGGTACACCTTAAATATCCCAGGAAATATAAAAATGGTTCAAAACATTGTGGTACTTACGTACGATGGAATATCCCTCAGCCATGAAATCAATGTCATAAGACCAGTAGCAGCAAAGTGAGTGGATTCAGGTACGATGATTCTAAGTGAAATAAGTCACACAGAAAAAGAAACTTATCATAAGATATCACTTAGGAAGATCCTGTAAACATGGCTACACGTGAACTGAGTTGGGAAAGAGAACAGAGTCTCACATTTAGAAAACAATCTTATGCCTGCATAAAGGGGAAGGAGAGGTGGGGTGATGCATAAAACCAGAGTTTGATAGAAGCACAGGGACCGTTTCAAAAACCAACTTTGGAATTGACAAAACCGACACCTTCCTCAGTGAAAGAGACTCAAAACCTCATATTTCCCACAGAGGAATATATCTGACTAGTAAGAATCTTAAAACCTATGTATTGATATGTCTCCATAAGGGAATCATGTGTGTCTAGAGTGGCATAAACATGGCAGCGAGAATCAGCTCAAACCCACTATAAAAAGGAATTTCAAAAGCAAAACCAAAAAACAGGGAAATTCTTTACAATTCCTTCAGGGTGTCTGAGGAAACCTGGAAAGACCCTATCTACAATGACAGCTGGATGTGGCATAAGGCTGGACACTTGGGACTGAGAGGATTGGTGAGATTGGGTGAGCAAATGCAGACCCTTTCAAGCAATAATGCATGGCCCCCATTCCATGGGTCCCAACTCTCCAGGTTCAAGGGAATATTACTACAGCTATAACATGTACAGGAAACCTAGAGAATGGACACACTGTGAATACGAAAGGTTTCTAAAACTCAACGAATAGTCCCTCTCCTGGTGCTCCAGTTTGACTTTCCAACTGCCTTACTATCAATCTCCCAACTTGGAGAGACAGGCCCTTTAACCTCCTGGTTTGCACAGGTTCCCAATTTGGCAGAGGATGGAAGGGACGAGGGAGAACCCATGAGAGAGTAGCTGTTAGGCATTTGGACGGGCACATGTCACTCTAATTTCCCGGCAGGAAGAAGAATTAACCAAAGTCTCAGCCACCCACCGGGAACCAGTATAGGACATGATCCAAAATTTTGGACTTGCGTTCAGCTCCCAAAAAACGAGTTGAGAAATGGAGCTCAGGGGCACAGCAATTCACAAACTGGCAGAGTGATAAAGGACAACTATCGTCCAAAAATCTGTTGAGGGAAGTCAACGAGGTGGACTTGAAAGCGAGGCAAAATAGCAGGAAACAGATTTCAAGAGGTACGTTGGAATCGCCTGTAAAGCACAGGAAGAGGGGCACAACTTGGACAATGGTGCACTTGGCCAAAAAGGGCGTATGCGTTTTCTCCTGAATATATTCAGGAGAAAACGCATACGCCCTTTTTGGCCAAGCAAGCAAGCGGGCAATGCAAATCTGCACTACAAAGAAGTATCACCTCCCACCGGTCAAAAGGGACATCCACAAAATGTGTAAAAACCAGAAAGGCAAGACAGGCCCTGGAGAACAGGGAGCCTTGTTATGCTGATGGGCAGGATGTAAATTGCCAACTGCCTCACTGGAGGAGTGCACTGTGTTCCCTAAAACAAGTAAACAACAGAGCTACAGAGCCAAGGCCACTTCCAGTCTAGGGAATATACCTTGGGAAAACTGAAAATCAATAAAAAATAGCCACCTCGAAATTTAGGGCTTCACTGGCTACAAGAAAATCAACTTGGGTACACCTTAAATATCCCAGGAAATATAAAAATGGTTCAAAACATTGTGGTACTTACGTACGATGGAATATCCCTCAGCCATGAAATCAATGTCATAAGACCAGTAGCAGCAAAGTGAGTGGATTCAGGTACGATGATTCTAAGTGAAATAAGTCACACAGAAAAAGAAACTTATCATAAGATATCACTTAGGAAGATCCTGTAAACATGGCTACACGTGAACTGAGTTGGGAAAGAGAACAGAGTCTCACATTTAGAAAACAATCTTATGCCTGCATAAAGGGGAAGGAGAGGTGGGGTGATGCATAAAACCAGAGTTTGATAGAAGCACAGGGACCGTTTCAAAAACCAACTTTGGAATTGACAAAACCGACACCTTCCTCAGTGAAAGAGACTCAAAACCTCATATTTCCCACAGAGGAATATATCTGACTAGTAAGAATCTTAAAACCTATGTATTGATATGTCTCCATAAGGGAATCATGTGTGTCTAGAGTGGCATAAACATGGCAGCGAGAATCAGCTCAAACCCACTATAAAAATGAATTTCAAAAGCAAAACCAAAAAACAGGGAAATTCTTTACAATTCCTTCAGGGTGTCTGAGGAAACCTGGAAAGACCCTATCTACAATGACAGCTGGATGTGGCATAAGGCTGGACACTTGGGACTGAGAGGATTGGTGAGATTGGGTGAGCAAATGCAGACCCTTTCAAGCAATAATGCATGGCCCCCATTCCATGGGTCCCAACTCTCCAGGTTCAAGGGAATATTACTACAGCTATAACATGTACAGGAAACCTAGAGAATGGACACACTGTGAATACGAAAGGTTTCTAAAACTCAACGAATAGTCCCTCTCCTGGTGCTCCAGTTTGACTTTCCAACTGCCTTACTATCAATCTCCCAACTTGGAGAGACAGGCCCTTTAACCTCCTGGTTTGCACAGGTTCCCAATTTGGCAGAGGATGGAAGGGACGAGGGAGAACCCATGAGAGAGTAGCTGTTAGGCATTTGGATGGGCACATGTCACTCTAATTTCCCGGCAGGAAGAAGAATTAACCAAAGTCTCAGCCACCCACCGGGAACCAGTATAGGACATGATCCAAAATTTTGGACTTGCGTTCAGCTCACAAAAAACGAGTTGAGAAATGGAGCTCAGGGGCACAGCAATTCACAAACTGGCAGAGTGATAAAGGACAACTATCGTCCAAAAATCTGTTGAGGGAAGTCAACGAGGTGGACTTGAAAGCGAGGCAAAATAGCAGGAAACAGATTTCAAGAGGTACGTTGTAATCGCCTGGAAAGCACAGGAAGAGGGGCACAACTTGGACAATGGTGCACTTGGCCAAAAAGGGCGTATGCGTTTTCTCCTGAATATATTCAGGAGAAAACGCATACGCCCTTTTTGGCCAAGCAAGCAAGCGGGCAATGCAAATCTGCACTACAAAGAATTATCACTTCCCACCGGTCAAAAGGGACATCCACAAAATGTGTAAAAACCAGAAAGGCAAGACAGGCCCTGGAGAACAGGGAGCCTTGTTATGCTGATGGGCGAGATGTAAATTGCCAACTGCCTCACTGGAGGAGTGCATTGTGTTCCCTAAAACAAGTAAACAACAGAGCTACAGAGCCAAGGCCACTTCCAGTCTAGGGAATATACCTGGGGAAAACTGAAAATCAATAAGAAAGAGCCACCTCCAAATTTAGGGCTGCACTGGCTACAAGAACCTCAACTTGGGTACACCTTAAATATCCCAGGAAATATAAAAATGGTTCAAAACATTGTGGTACTTACGTACGATGGAATATCCCTCAGCCATGAAATCAATGTCATAAGACCAGTAGCAGCAAAGTGAGTGGATTCAGGTACGATGATTCTAAGTGAAATAAGTCACACAGAAAAAGAAACTTATCATAAGATATCACTTATGAAGATCCTGTAAACATGGCTACACGTGAACTGAGTTAGCAAAGAGAACAGAGTCTCACAATTAGAAAACACTCTTATGCCTGCATAAAGGGTAAGGAGAGGTGGGGTGATGCATAAAACCAGAGTTTGATATAAGCACAGGGACCGTTTCAAAAACCAACTTTGGAATAGACAAGACCGACACCTTCCTCAGTGAAAGAGACTCAAAACCCCATATTTCCCACAGAGGAATATATCTGACTAGTAAGAATCTTAAAACCTATGTATTGATATGTCTCCATAAGGGAATCAAGTGTGTCTAGAGTGGCATAAACATGGCAGCGATAATCAGCTCAAACCCACTATAAAAAGGAATTTCAAAAGCAAAACCAAAAAACAGGGAAATTCTTTACAATTCCTTCAGGGTGTCTGAGGAAACCTGGAAAGACCCTATCTACAATGACAGCTGGATGTGGCATAAGGCTGGACACTTGGGACTGAGAGGATTGGTGAGATTGGGTGAGCAAATGCAGACCCTTTCAAGCAATAATGCATGGCCCCCATTCCATGGGTCCCAACTCTCCATGTTCAAGGGAATATTACTACAGCTATAACATGTACAGGAAACCTAGAGAATGGACACACTGTGAATACGAAAGGTTTCTAAAACTCAACGAATAGTCCCTCTCCTGGTGCTCCAGTTTGACTTTCCAACTGCCTTACTATCAATCTCCCAACTTGGAGAGACAGGCCCTTTAACCTCCTGGTTTGCACAGGTTCCCAATTTGGCAGAGGATGGAAGGGACGAGGGAGAACCCATGAGAGAGTAGCTGTTAGGCATTTGGACGGGCACATGTCAATCTAATTTCCCGGCAGGAAGAAGAATTAACCAAAGTCTCAGCCACCCACCGGGAACCAGTATAGGACATGATCCAAAATTTTGGACTTGCGTTCAGCTCACAAAAAACGAGTTGAGAAATGGAGCTCAGGGGCACAGCAATTCACAAACTGGCAGAGTGATAAAGGACAACTATCGTCCAAAAATCTGTTGAGGGAAGTCAACGAGGCGGACTTGAAAGTGAGGCAAAATAGCAGGAAAGAGATTTCAAGAGGTACGTTGGAATCGCCTGTAAAGCACAGGAAGAGGGGCACAACTTGGACAATGGTGCACTTGGCCAAAAAGGGTGTATGCATTTTCTCCTGAATATATTCAGGAGAAAACGCATACGCCCTTTTTGGCCAAGCAAGCAAGCGGGCAATGCAAATCGGCACTACAAAGAATTATCACTTCCCACCGGTCAAAAGGGACATCCACAAAATGTGTAAAAACCAGAAAGGCAAGACAGGCCCTGGAGAACTGGGAGCCTTGTTATGCTGATGGGCGGGATGTAAATTGCCAACTGCCTCACTGGAGGAGTGCATTGTGTTCCCTAAAACAAGTAAACAACAGAGCTACAGAGCCAAGGCCACTTCCAGTCTAGGGAATATACCTGAGGAAAACTGAAAATCAATAAGAAAGAGCCACCTCCAAATTTAGGGCTACACTGGCTACAAGAACCTCAACTTGGGTACACCTTAAATATCCCAGGAAATATAAAAATGGTTCAAAACATTGTGGTACTTACGTACGATGGAATATCCCTCAGCCATGAAATCAATGTCATAAGACCAGTAGCAGCAAAGTGAGTGGATTCAGGTACGATGATTCTAAGTGAAATAAGTCACACAGAAAAAGAAACTTATCATAAGATATCACTTATGAAGATCCTGTAAACATGGCTACACGTGAACTGAGTTAGGAAAGAGAACAGAGTCTCACATTTAGAAAACACTCTTATGCCTGCATAAAGGGTAAGGAGAGGTGGGGTGATGCATAAAACCAGAGTTTGATATAAGCACAGGGACCGTTTCAAAAACCAACTTTGGAATTGACAAGACCGACACCTTCCTCAGTGAAAGAGACTCAAAACCCCATATTTCCCACAGAGGAATATATCTGACTAGTAAGAATCTTAAAACCTATGTATTGATATGTCTCCATAAGGGAATCAAGTGTGTCTAGAGTGGCATAAACATGGCAGCGAGAATCAGCTCAAACCCACTATAAAAAGGAATTTCAAAAGCAAAACCAAAAAACAGGCAAATTCTTTACAATTCCTTCAGGGTGTCTGAGGAAACCTGGAAAGACCCTATCTACAATGACAGCTGGATGTGGCATAAGGCTGGACACTTGGGACTGAGAGGATTGGTGAGATTGGGTGAGCAAATGCAGACCCTTTCAAGCAATAATGCATGGCCCCCATTCCATGGGTCCCAACTCTCCAGGTTCAAGGGAATATTACTACAGCTATAACATGTACAGGAAACCTAGAGAATGGACACACTGTGAATACGAAAGGTTTCTAAAACTCAACGAATAGTCCCTCTCCTGGTGCTCCAGTTTGACTTTCCAACTGCCTTACTATCAATCTCCCAACTTGGAGAGACAGGCCCTTTAACCTCCTGGTTTGCACAGGTTCCCAATTTGTCAGAGGATGGAAGGGACGAGGGAGAACCCATGAGAGAGTAGCTGTTAGGCATTTGGACGGGCACATGTCAATCTAATTTCCCGGCAGGAAGAAGAATTAACCAAAGTCTCAGCCACCCACCGGGAACCAGTATAGGACATGATCCAAAATTTTGGACTTGCGTTCAGCTCACAAAAAACGAGTTGAGAAATGGAGCTCAGGGGCAAAGCATTTCACAAACTGGCAGAGTGATAAAGGACAACTATCATCCAAAAATCTGTTGAGGGAAGTCAACGAGGCGGACTTGAATGTGAGGCAAAATAGCAGGAAACAGATTTCAAGAGGTACGTTGGAATCGCCTGTAAAGCACAGGAAGAGCGGCACAACTTGGACAATGGTGCACTTGGCCAAAAAGGGCGTATGCGTTTTCTCCTGAATATATTCAGGAGAAAACACATACGCCCTTTTTGGCCAAGCAAGCAAGCGGGCAATGCAAATCTGCACTACAAAGAAGTATCACCTCCCACCGGTCAAAAGGGACATCCACAAAATGTGTAAAAACCAGAAAGGCAAGACAGGCCCTGGAGAACAGGGAGCCTTGTTATGCTGATGGGCGGGATGTAAATTGCCAACTGCCTCACTGGAGGAGTGCATTGTGTTCCCTAAAACAAGTAAACAACAGAGCTACAGAGCCAAGGCCACTTCCAGTCTAGGGAATATACCTGGGGAAAACTGAAAATCAATAAGAAAGAGCCACCTCCAAATTTAGGGCTGCACTGGCTACAAGAACCTCAACTTGGGTACACCTTAAATATCCCAGGAAATATAAAAATGGTTCAAAACATTGTGGTACTTACGTACGATGGAATATCCCTCAGCCATGAAATCAATGTCATAAGACCAGTAGCAGCAAAGTGAGTGGATTCAGGTACGATGATTCTAAGTGAAATAAGTCACACAGAAAAAGAAACTTTTCATAAGATATCACTTATGAAGATCCTGTAAACATGGCTACACGTGAACTGAGTTAGGAAAGAGAACAGAGTCTCACATTTAGAAAACACTCTTATGCCTGCATAAAGGGGAAGGAGAGGTGGGGTGATGCATAAAACCAGAGTTTGATATAAGCACAGGGACCGTTTCAAAAACCAACTTTGGAATTGACAAGACCGACACCTTCCTCAGTGAAAGAGACTCAAAACCCCATATTTCCCACAGAGGAATATATCTGACTAGTAAGAATCTTAAAACCTATGTATTGATATGTCTCCATAAGGGAATCAAGTGTGTCTAGAGTGGCATAAACATGGCAGCGAGAATCAGCTCAAACCCACTATAAAAAGGAATTTCAAAAGCAAAACCAAAAAACAGGGAAATTCTTTACAATTCCTTCAGGGTGTCTGAGGAAACCTGGAAAGACCCTATCTACAATGACAGCTGGATGTGGCATAAGGCTGGACACTTGGGACCGAGAGGATTGGTGAGATTGGGTGAGGAAATGCAGACACTTTCAAGCAATAATGCATGGCCCCCATTCCATGGGTCCCAACTCTCCAGGTTCAAGGGAATATTACTACAGCTATAACATGTACAGGAAACCTAGAGAATGGACACACTGTGAATACGAAAGGTTTCTAAAACTCAACGAATAGTCCCTCTCCTGGTGCTCCAGTTTGACTTTCCAACTGCCTTACTATCAATCTCCCAACTTGGAGAGACAGGCCCTTTAACCTCCTGGTTTGCACAGGTTCCCAATTTGGCAGAGGATGGAAGGGACGAGGGAGAACCCATGAGAGAGTAGCTGTTAGGCATTTGGACGGGCACATGTCACTCTAATTTCCCGGCAGGAAGAAGAATTAACCAAAGTCTCAGCCACCCACCGGGAACCAGTATAGGACATGATCCAAAATTTTGGACTTGCGTTCAGCTCACAAAAAACGAGTTGAGAAATGGAGCTCAGGGGCACAGCAATTCACAAACTGGCAGAGTGATAAAGGACAACTATCGTCCAAAAATCTGTTGAGGGAAGTCAACGAGGCGGACTTGAAAGCGAGGCAAAATAGCAGGAAACAGATTTCAAGAGGTACCTTGGAATCGCCTGTAAAGCACAGGAATAGGGTCACAACTTGGACAATGGTGCACTTGGCCAAAAAGGGCGTATGCGTTTTCTCCTGAATATATTCAGGAGAAAACGCATACGCCCTTTTTGGCCAAGCAAGCAAGGGGGCAATGCAAATCTGCACTACAAAGAAGTATCACTTCCCACCGGTCAAAAGGGACATCCACAAAATGTGTAAAAACCAGAAAGGCAAGACAGGCCCTGGAGAACTGGGAGCCTTGTCATGCTGATGGGCGGGATGTCAATTGCCAACTGCTTCACTGGAGGAGTGCATTGTGTTCCCTAAAACAAGTAAACAACAGAGCTACAGAGCCAAGGCCACTTCTAGTCTAGGGAATATACCTTGGGAAAACTGAAAATCAATAAGAAAGAGCCACCTCCAAATTTCGGGCTGCACTGGCTACAAGAACCTCAACTTGGGTACACCTTAAATATCCCAGGAAATATAAAAATGGTTCAAAACATTGTGGTACTTACGTACGATGGAATATCCCTCAGCCATGAAATCAATGTCATAAGACCAGTAGCAGCAAAGTGAGTGGATTCAGGTACGATGATTCTAAGTGAAATAAGTCACACAGAAAAAGAAACTTATCATAAGATATCACTTATGAAGATCCTGTAAACATGGCTACACGTGAACTGAGTTAGGAAATAGAACAGAGTCTCACATTTAGAAAACACTCTTATGCCTGCATAAAGGGGAAGGAGAGGTGGGGTGATGCATAAAACCAGAGTTTGATATAAGCACATGGACCGTTCCAAAACCCAACTTTGGAATAGACAAGACCTACACCTTCCTCAGTGAAAGAGGCTCAAAACCCCATATTTCCCGCAGAGGAATATATCTTACTAGTAAGAATCTTAAAACCTATGTATTGATATGACTCCATAAGGGAATCAAGTGTGTCTAGAGTGGCATAAACATGGCAGCGAGAATCAGCTCAAACCCACTATAAAAAGGAATTTCAAAAGCAAAACCAAAAAACAGGGAAATTCTTTACAATTCCTTCAGGGTGTCTGAGGAAACCTGGAAAGACCCTATCTACAATGACAGCTGGATGTGGCATAAGGCTGGACACTTGGGACTGAGAGGATTGGTGAGATTGGGTGAGCAACTGCAGACCCTTTCAAGCAATAATGCATGGCCCCCATTCCATGGGTCCCAACTCTCCATGTTCAAGGGAATATCACTACAGCTATAACATGTACAGGAACCCTAGAGAATGGACACACTGTGAATAAGAAAGGTTTCTAAAACTCAACGAATAGTCCCTCTCCTGGTGCTCCAGTTTGACATTCCAACTGCCTTAATATCAATCTCCCAACTTGGAGAGACAGGCCCTTTAACCTCCTGGTTTGCACAGGTTCCCAATTTGGCAGAGGATGGAAGGGACGAGGGAGAACCCATGAGAGAGTAGCTGTTAGGCATTTGGACGGGCACATGTCACTCTAATTTCCCGGCAGGAAGAAGAATTAACCAAAGTCTCAGCCACCCACCGGGAACCAGTATAGGACATGATCCAAAATTTTGGACTTGCGTTCAGCTCCCAAAAAACGAGTTGAGAAATGGAGCTCAGGGGCACAGCAATTCACAAACTGGCAGAGTGATAAAGGACAACTATCGTCCAAAAATCTGTTGAGGGAAGTCAACGAGGCGGACTTGAAAGTGAGGCAAAATAGCAGGAAACAGATTTCAAGAGGTACGTTGGAATCGCCTGTAAAGCACAGGAAGAGGGGCACTACTTGGACAATGGTGCACTTGGCCAAAAAGGGCGTATGCGTTTTCTCCTGAATATATTCAGGAGAAAACGCATACGCCCTTTTTGGCCAAGCAAGCAAGCGGGCAATGCAAATCTGCACTACAAAGAAGTATCACCACCCACCGGTCAAAAGGGACATCCACAAAATGTGTAAAAACCAGAAAGGCAAGACAGGTCCTGGAGAACAGGGAGCCTTGTTATGCTGATGGGCAGGATGTAAATTGCCAACTGCCTCACTGGAGGAGTGCATTGTGTTCCCTAAAACAAGTAAACAACAGAGCTACAGAGCCAAGGCCACTTTCAGTCTAGGGAATATACCTTGGGAAAACTGAAAATCAATAAGAAAGAGCCACCTCCAAATTTAGGGCTTCACTGGCTACAAGAACCTCAACTTGGGTACACCTTAAATATCCCAGGAAATATAAAATTGGTTCAAAACATTGTGGTACTTACGTACGATGGAATATCCCTCAGCCATGAAATCAATGTCATAAGACCAGTAGCAGCAAAGTGAGTGGATTCAGGTACGATGATTCTAAGTGAAATAAGTCACACAGAAAAAGAAACTTATCATAAGATATCACTTATGTAGATCCTGTAAACATGGCTACACGTGAACTGAGTTAGGAAAGAGAACAGAGTCTCACATTTAGAAAACACTCTTATGCCTGCATAAAGGGGAAGGAGAGGTGGGGTGATGCATAAAACCAGAGTTTGATAGAAGAACAGGGACCGTTTCAAAAACCAACTTTGGAATTGACAAAACCGACACCTTCCTCAGTGAAAGAGACTCAAAACCCCATATTTCCCACAGAGGAATATATCTGACTAGTAAGAATCTTAAAACCTATGTATTGATATGTCTCCATAAGGGAATCATGTGTGTCTAGAGTGGCATAAACATGGCAGCGAGAATCAGCTCAAACCCACTATAAAAATGAATTTCAAAAGCAAAACCAAAAAACAGGGAAATTCTTTACAATTCCTTCAGGGTGTCTGAGGAAACCTGGAAAGACCCTATCTACAATGACAGCTGGATGTGGCATAAGGCTGGACACTTGGGACTGAGAGGATTGGTGAGATTGGGTGAGCAAATGCAGACCCTTTCAAGCAATAATGCATGGCCTCCATTCCATGGGTCCCAACTCTCCAGGTTCAAGGGAATATTACTACAGCTATAACATGTACAGGAAACCTAGAGAATGGACACACTGTGAATAAGAAAGGTTTCTAAAACTCAACGAATAGTCCCTCTCCTGGTGCTCCAGTTTGACTTTCCAACTGCCTTACTATCAATCTCCCAACTTGGAGAGACAGGCCCTTTAACCTCCTGGTTTGCAAAGGTTCCCAATTTGGCAGAGGATGGAAGGGACGAGGGAGAACCCATGAGAGAGTAGCTGTTAGGCATTTGGACGGGCACATGTCACTCTAATTTCCCGGCAGGAAGAAGAATTAACCAAAGTCTCAGCCACCCACCGGGAACCAGTATAGGACATGATCCAAAATTTTGGACTTGCGTTCAGCTCCCTAAAAACGAGTTGAGAAATGGAGCTCAGGGGCACAGCAATTCACATACTGGCAGAGTGATAAAGGACAACTATCGTCCAAAAATCTGTTGAGGGAAGTCAACGAGGCGGACTTGAAAGTGAGGCAAAATAGCAGGAAACAGATTTCAAGAGGTACGTTGGAATCGCCTGTAAAGCACAGGAAGAGGGGCACAACTTGGACAATGGTGCACTTGGCCAAAAAGGGCGTATGCGTTTTCTCCTGAATATATTCAGGAGAAAACGCATACGCCCTTTTTGGCCAAGCAAGCAAGCGGGCAATGCAAATCTGCACTACAAAGAAGTATCACTTCCCACCGGTCAAAAGGGACATCCACAAAATGTGTAAAAACCAGAAAGGCAAGACAGGCCCTGGAGAACTGGGAGCCTTGTTATGCTGATGGGCGGGATGTAAATTGCCAACTGCCTCACTGGAGGAGTGCATTGTGTTCCCTAAAACAAGTAAACAACAGAGCTATAGAGCCAAGGCCACATCCAGTCTAGGGAATATACCTTGGGAAAACTGAAAATCAATAAGAAAGAGCCACCTCCAAATTTAGGGCTGCACTGGCTACAAGAACCTAAACTTGGGTACACCTTAAATATCCCAGGAAATATAAAAATGGTTCAAAACATTGTGGTACTTACGTACGATGGAATATCCCTCAGCCATGAAATCAATGTCATAAGACCAGTAGCAGCAAAGTGAGTGGATTCAGGTACGATGATTCTAAGTGAAATAAGTCACACAGAAAAAGAAACTTATCATAAGATATCACTTATGAAGATCCTGTAAACATGGCTACACGTGAACTGAGTTAGGAAATAGAACAGAGTCTCACATTTAGAAAACACTCTTATGCCTGCATAAATGGGATGGAGAGGTGGGGTGATGCATAAAACCAGAGTTTGATATAAGCACATGGACCGTTCCAAAAACCAACTTTGGAATAGACAAGACCTACACCTTCCTCAGTGAAAGAGGCTCAAAACCCCATATTTCCGGCAGTGGAATATATCTGACTAGTAAGAATCTTAAAACCTATGTATTGATATGACTCCATAAGGGAATCAAGTGTGTCTAGAGTGGCATAAACATGGCAGCGAGAATCAGCTCAAACCCACTATAAAAAGGAATTTCAAAAGCAAAACCAAAACCAGGGAAATTCTTTACAATTCCTTCAGGGTGTCTGAGGAAACCTGGAAAGACCCTATCTACAATGACAGCTGGGTGTGGCATAAGGCTGGACACTTGGGACTGAGAGGATTGGTGAGATTGGGTGAGCAAATGCAGACCCTTTCAAGCAATAATGCATGGCCCCCATTCCATGGGTCCCAACTCTCCAGGTTCAAGGGAATATTACTACAGCTATAACATGTACAGGAAACCTAGAGAATGGACACACTGTGAATACGAAAGGTTTCTAAAACTCAACGAATAGTCCCTCTCCTGGTGCTCCAGCTTGACTTTCCAACTGCCTTACTATCAATCTCCCAACTTGGAGAGACAGGCCCTTTAACCTCCTGGTTTGCACAGGTTCCCAATTTGGCAGAGGATGGAAGGGACGAGGGAGAACCCATGAGAGAGTAGCTGTTAGGCATTTGGACGGGCACATGTCACTCTAATTTCCCGGCAGGAAGAAGAATTAACCAAAGTCTCAGCCACCCACCGGGAACCAGTATAGGACATGATCCAAAATTTTGGACTTGCGTTCAGCTCACAAAAAACGAGTTGAGAAATGGAGCTCAGGGGCACAGCAATTCACAAACTGGCAGAGTGATAAAGGACAACTATCGTCCAAAAATCTGTTGAGGGAAGTCAACGAGGCGGACTTGAAAGTGAGGCAAAATAGCAGGAAACAGATTTCAAGAGGTACCTTGGAATCGCCTGTAAAGCACAGGAAGAGGGGCACAACTTGGACAATGGTGCACTTGGCCAAAAAGGGCGTATGCGTTTTCTCCTGAATATATTCAGGAGAAAACGCATACGCCCTTTTTGGCCAAGCAAGCAAGCGGGCAATGCAAATCTGCACTACAAAGAAGTATCATTTCCCACCGGTCAAAAGGGACATCCACAAAATGTGTAAAAACCAGAAAGGCAAGACAGGCCCTGGAGAACTGGGAGCCTTGTTATGCTGATGGGCGGGATGTAAATTGCCAACTGCCTCACTGGAGGAGTGCATTGTGTTCCCTAAAACAAGTAAACAACAGAGCTACAGAGCCAAGGCCACTTCCAGTCTAGGGAATATACCTTGGGAAAACTGAAAATCAATAAGAAAGAGCCACCTCCAAATTTAGGGCTGCACTGTCTACAAGAACCTTAACTTTGGTACACCTTAAATATCCCAGGAAATATAAAAATGGTTCAAAACATTGTGGTACTTCCGTATGATGGAATATCCCTCAGCCATGAAATCAATGTCATAAGACCATTAGCAGCAAAGTGAGTGGATTCAGGTACGATGATTCTAAGTGAAATAAGTCACACAGAAAAAGAAACTTATCATAAGATATCACTTATGAAGATCCTGTAAACATGGCTACACGTGAACTGAGTTAGGAAAGAGAACAGAGTCTCACATTTAGAAAACACGCTTATGCCTGCATAAAGGGGAAGGAGAGGTCGGGTGATGCATAAAACCAGAGTTTGATATAAGCACAGGGACCGTTTCAAAAACCAACTTTGGAATTGACAAGACCGACACCTTCCTCAGTGAAAGAGACTCAAAACCCCATATTTCCCACAGAGGAATATATCTGACTAGTAAGAATCTTAAAACCTATGTATTGATATGTCTCCATAAGGGAATCAAGTGTGTCTAGAGTGGCATAAACATGGCAGCGAGAATCAGCTCAAACCCACTATAAAAAGGAATTTCAAAAGCAAAACCAAAAAACAGGGAAATTCTTTACAATTCCTTCAGGGTTTCTGAGGAAACCTGGAAAGACCCTATCTACAATGACAGCTGGATGTGGCATAAGGCTGGACACTTGGGACTGAGAGGATTGGTGAGATTGGGTGAGCAAATGCAGACCCTTTCAAGCAATAATGCATGGCCCCCATTCCATGGGTCCCAACTCTCCATGTTCAAGGGAATATTACTACAGCTATAACATGTACAGGAAACCTAGAGAATGGACACAATGTGAATACGAAAGGTTTCTAAAACTCAACGAATAGTCCCTCTCCTGGTGCTCCAGTTTGACTTTCCAACTGCCTTACTATCAATCTCCCAACTTGGAGAGACAGGCCCTTTAACCTCCTGGTTTGCACAGGTTCCCAATTTGGAAGAGGATGGAAGGGACGAGGGAGAACCCATGAGAGAGTAGGTGTTAGGCATTTGGACGGGCACATGTCACTCTAATTTCCCGGCAGGAAGAAGAATTAACCAAAGTCTCAGCAACCCACCGGGAACCAGTATAGGACATGATCCAAAATTTTGGACTTGCGTTCAGCTCCCAAAAAACGAGTTGAGAAATGGAGCTCAGGGGCACAGCAATTCACATACTGGCAGAGTGATAAAGGACAACTATCGTCCAAAAATCTGTTGAGGGAAGTCAACGAGGCGGACTTGAAGGTGAGGCAAAATAGCAGGAAACAGATTTCAAGAGGTATGTTGGAATCGCCTGTAAAGCACAGGAAGAGGGGCACAACTTGGACAATGGTGCACTTGGCCAAAAAGGGCGTATGCGTTTTCTCCTGAATATATTCAGGAGAAAACGCATACGCCCTTTTTGGCCAAGCAAGCAAGCGGGCAATGCAAATCTGCACTACAAAGAAGTATCACTTCCCACCGGTCAAAAGGGACATCCACAAAATGTGTAAAAACCAGAAAGGCAAGACAGGCCCTGGAGAACTGGGATCCTTGTTATGCTGATGGGCGGGATGTAAATTGCCAACTGCCTCACTGGAGGAGTGCATTGTGTTCCCTAAAACAAGTAAACAACAGAGCTATAGAGCCAAGGCCACATCCAGTATAGGGAATATACCTTGGGAAAACTGAAAATCAATAAGAAAGAGCCACCTCCAAATTTAGGGCTGCACTGGCTACAAGAACCTCAACTTGGGTACACCTTAAATATCCCAGGAAATATAAAAATGGTTCAAAACATTGTGGTACTTACGTTCGATGGAATATCCCTCAGCGATGAAATCAATGTCATAAAACCAGTAGCAGCAAAGTGAGTGGATTCAGGTACGATGATTCTAAGTGAAATAAGTCACACAGAAAAAGGAACTTATCATAAGATATCACTTATGAAGATCCTGTAAACATGGCTACACGTGAACTGAGTTAGGAAAGAGAACAGAGTCTCACATTTAGAAAACACTCTTATGCCTGCATAAAGGGGAAGGAGAGGTGGGGTGATGCATAAAACCAGAGTTTGATATAAGCACAGGGACCGTTTCAAAAACCAACTTTGGAATTGACAAGACCGACACCTTCCTCAGTGAAAGAGACTCAAAACCCCATATTTCCCACAGAGGAATATATCTGACTAGTAAGAATCTTAAAACCTATGTATTGATATGTCTCCATAAGGGAATCAAGTGTGTCTAGAGTGGCATAAACATGGCAGCGAGAATCAGCTCAAACCCACTATAAAAAGGAATTTCAAAAGCAAAACCAAAAAACAGGGAAATTCTTTACAATTCCTTCAGGGTGTCTGAGGAAACCTGGAAAGACCCTATCTACAATGACAGCTGGATGTGGCATAAGGCTGGACACTTGGGACTGAGAGGATTGGTGAGATTGGGTGAGCAAATGCAGACCCTTTCAAGCAATAATGCATGGCCCCCATTCCATGGGTCCCAACTCTCCAGGTTCAAGGGAATATTACTACAGCTATAACATGTACAGGAAACCTAGAGAATGGACACACTGTGAATACGAAAGGTTTCTAAAACTCAACGAATAGTCCCTCTCCTGGTGCTCCAGTTTGACTTTCCAACTGCCTTACTATCAATCTCCCAACTTGGAGAGACAGACCCTTTAACCTCCTGGTTTGCACAGGTTCCCAATTTGGCAGAGGATGGAAGGGACGAGGGAGAACCCATGAGAGAGTAGCTGTTAGGCATTTGGACGGGCACATGTCAATCTAATTTCCCGGCAGGAAGAAGAATTAACCAAAGTCTCAGCCACCCACCGGGAACCAGTATAGGACATGATCCAAAATTTTGGACTTGCGTTCAGCAACCAAAAAACGAGTTGAGAAATGGAGCTCAGGGGCACAGCAATTCACAAACTGGCAGAGTGATAAAGGAAAACTATCGTCCAAAAATCTGTTGAGGGAAGTCAACGAGGCGGACTTGAAAGTGAGGCAAAATAGCAGGAAACAGATTTCAAGAGGTACGTTGGAATCGCCTGTAAAGCACAGGAAGAGGGGCACAACTTGGACAATGGTGCACTTGGCCAAAAAGGGCGTATGCGTTTTCTCCTGAATGTATTCAGGAGAAAACGCATACGCCCTTTTTGGCCAAGCAAGCAAGCGGGCAATGCAAATCTGCACTACAAAGAAGTATCACTTCCCACCGGTCAAAAGGGACATCCACAAAATGTGTAAAAACCAGAAAGGCAAGACAGGCCCTGGAGAACAGGGAGCCTTGTTATGCTGATGGGCGGGATGTAAATTGCCAACTTCCTCACTGGAGGAGTGCATTGTGTTCCCTAAAACAAGTAAACAACAGAGCTACAGAGCCAAGGCCACTTCCAGTCTAGGGAATATACCTGGGGAAAACTGAAAATCAATAAGAAAGAGCCACCTCCAAATTTAGGGCTGCACTGGCTACAAGAACCTTAACTTGGGTACACCTTAAAAATCCCAGGAAATATAAAAATGGTTCAAAACATTGTGGTACTTACGTACGATGGAATATCCCTCAGCCATGAAATCAATGTCATAAGACCAGTAGCAGCAAAGTGAGTGGATTCAGGTACGATGATTCTAAGTGAAATAAGTCACACAGAAAAAGAAACTTATCATAAGATATCACTTATGAAGATCCTGTAAACATGGCTACACGTGAACTGAGTTAGGAAAGAGAACAGAGTCTCACATTTAGAAAACACTCTTATGCCTGCATAAAGGGGAAGGAGAGGTGGGGTGATGCATAAAACCAGAGTTTGATATAAGCACAGGGACCGTTCCAAAAACCAACTTTGGAATAGACAAGACCTACACCTTCCTCAGTGAAAGAGACTCAAAACCCCATATTTCCCGCAGAGGAATATATCTGACTAGTAAGAATCTTAAAACCTATGTATTGATATGACTCCATAAGGGAATCAAGTGTGTCTAGAGTGGCATAAACATGGCAGCGAGAATCAGCTCAAACCCACTATAAAAAGGAATTTCAAAAGCAAAACCAAAAAACAGGGAAATTCTTTACAATTCCTTCAGGGTGTCTGAGGAAACCTGGAAAGGCCCTGTCTACAATGACAGTTGGATGTGGCATAAGGCTGGACACTTGGGACTGAGAGGATTGGTGAGATTGGGTGAGCAAATGCAGACCCTTTCAAGCAATAATGCATGGCCCCCATTCCATGGGTCCCAACTCTCCAGGTTCAAGGGAATATTACTACAGCTATAACATGTACAGGAAACCTAGAGAATGGACACACTGTGAATACGAAAGGTTTCTAAAACTCAACGAATAGTCCCTCTCCTGGTGCTCCAGTTTGACTTTCCAACTGCCTTACCATCAATCTCCCAACTTGGACAGACAGGCCCTTTAACCTCCTGGTTTGCACAGGTTCCCAATTTGGCAGAGGATGGAAGGGACGAGGGAGAACCCATGAGAGAGTAGCTGTTAGGCATTTGGACGGGCACATGTCACTCTAATTTCCCGGCAGGAAGAAGAATTAACCAAAGTCTCAGCCACCCACCGGGAACCAGTATAGGACATGATCCAAAATTTTGGACTTGCATTCAGCTCACAAAAAACGAGTTGAGAAATGGAGCTCAGGGGCACAGCAATTTACAAACTGGCAGAGTGATAAAGGACAACTATCGTCCAAAAATCTGTTGAGGGAAGTCAACGAGGCGGACTTGAAAGCGAGGCAAAATAGCAGGAAACAGATTTCAAGAGGTACCTTGGAATCGCCTGTAAAGCACAGGAAGAGGGGCACAACTTGGACAATGGTGCACTTGGCCAAAAAGGGCGTATGCGTTTTCTCCTGAATATATTCAGGAGAAAACGCATACGCCCTTTTTGGCCAAGCAAGCAAGCGGGCAATGCAAATCTGCACTACAAAGAAGTATCACTTCCCACCGGTCAAAAGGGACATCCACAAAATGTGTAAAAACCAGAAAGGCAAGACAGGCCCTGGAGAACTGGGAGCCTTGTTATGCTGATGGGCGGGATGTAAATTGCCAACTGCCTCACTGGAGGAGTGCATTGTGTTCCCTAAAACAAGTAAACAACAGAGCTACAGAGCCAAGGCCACTTCCAGTCTAGGGAATATACCTTGGGAAAACTGAAAATCAATAAGAAAGAGCCACCTCCAAATTTAGGGCTGCACTGAATACAAGAACCTCAACTTGGGTACACCTTAAATATCCCAGGAAATATAAAAATGGTTCAAAACATTGTGGTACTTACGTACGATGGAATATCCCTCAGCCATGAAATCAATGTCATAAGACCAGTAGCAGCAAAGTGAGTGGATTCAGGTACGATGATTCTAAGTGAAATAAGTCACACAGAAAAAGAAACTTATCATAAGATATCACTTATGAAGATCCTGTAAACATGGCTACACGTGAACTGAGTAAGGAAAGAGAACAGAGTCTCACATTTAGAAAACACGCTTATGCCTGCATAAAGGGGAAGGAGAGGTGGGGTGATGCATAAAACCAGAGTTTGATAGAAGCACAGGGACCGTTTCAAAAACCAACTTTGGAATTGACAAGACCGACACCTTCCTCAGTGAAAGAGACTCAAAACCCCATATTTCCCACAGAGGAATATATCTGACTAGTAAGAATCTTAAAACCTATGTATTGATATGTCTCCATAAGGGAATCAAGTGTGTCTAGAGTGGCATAAACATGGCAGCGAGAATCAGCTCAAAGCCACTATAAAAAGGAATTTCAAAAGCAAAACCAAAAAACAGGGAAATTCTTTACAATTCCTTCAGGGTGTCTGAGGAAACCTGGAAAGACCCTATATACAATGACAGCTGGATGTGGCATAAGGCTGGACACTTGGGACTGAGAGGATTGGTGAGATTGGGTGAGCAAATGCAGACCCTTTCAAGCAATAATGCATGGCCCCCATTCCATGGGTCCCAACTCTCCAGGTTCAAGGGAATATTACTACAGCTATAACATGTACAGGAAACCTAGAGAATGGACACACTGTGAATACGAAAGGTTTCTAAAACTCAACGAATAGTCCCTCTCCTGGTGCTCCAGTTTGACTTTCCAACTGCCTTACTATCAATCTCCCAACTTGGAGAGACAGGCCCTTTAACCTCCTGGTTTGCACAGGTTCCCAATTTGGCAGAGGATGGAAGGGACGAGGGAGAACCCATGAGAGAGTAGCTGTTAGGCATTTGGACGGGCACATGTCAATCTAATTTCCCGGCAGGAAGAAGAATTAACCAAAGTCTCAGCCACCCACCGGGAACCAGTATAGGACATGATCCAAAATTTTGGACTTGCGTTCAGCTCACAAAAAACGAGTTGAGAAATTGAGCTCAGGGGCACAGCAATTCACAAACTGGCAGAGTGATAAAGGACAACTATCGTCCAAAAATCTGTTGAGGGAAGTCAACGAGGCGGACTTGAAAGTGAGGCAAAATAGCAGGAAACAGATTTCAAGAGGTACGTTGGAATCGCCTGTAAAGCACAGGAAGAGGGGCACAACTTGGACAATGGTGCACTTGGCCAAAAAGGGCGTATGCGTTTTCTCCTGAATGTATTCAGGAGAAAACGCATACGCCCTTTTTGGCCAAGCAAGCAAGCGGGCAATGCAAATCTGCACTACAAAGAAGTATCACTTCCCACCGGTCAAAAGGGACATCCACAAAATGTGTAAAAACCAGAAAGGCAAGACAGGCCCTGGAGAACAGGGAGCCTTGTTATGCTGATGGGCGGGATGTAAATTGCCAACTGCCTCACTGGAGGAGTGCATTGTGTTTGCTAAAACAAGTAAACAACAGAGCTACAGAGCCAAGGCCACTTCCAGTCTAGGGAATATACCTGGGGAAAACTGAAAATCAATAAGAAAGAGCCACCTCCAAATTTAGGGCTGCACTGGCTACAAGAACCTTAACTTGGGTACACCTTAAAAATCCCAGGAAATATAAAAATGGTTCAAAACATTGTGGTACTTACGTACGATGGAATATCCCTCAGCCATGAAATCAATGTCATAAGACCAGTAGCAGCAAAGTGAGTGGATTCAGGTACGATGATTCTAAGTGAAATAAGTCACACAGAAAAAGGACATTATCATAAGATATCACTTATGAAGATCCTGTAAACATGGCTACACGTGAACTGAGTTAGGAAAGAGAACAGAGTCTCACATTTAGAAAACACTCTTATGCCTGCATAAAGGGGATGGAGAGGTGGGGTGATGCATAAAACCAGAGTTTGATATAAGCACATGGACCGTTCCAAAAACCAACTTTGGAATAGACAAGACCTACACCTTCCTCAGTGAAAGAGGCTCAAAAACCCATATTTCCCGCAGAGGAATATATCTGACTAGTAAGAATCTTAAAACCTATGTATTGATATGACTCCATAAGGGAATCAAGTGTTTCTAGAGTGGCATAAACATGGCAGCGAGAATCAGCTCAAACCCACTATAAAAAGGAATTTCAAAAGCAAAACCAAAAAACAGGGAAATTCTTTACAATTCCTTCAGGGTGTCTGAGGAAACCTGGAAAGACCCTATCTACAATGACAGCTGGATGTGGCATAAGGCTGGACACTTGGGACTGAGAGGATTGGTGAGATTGGGTGAGCAAATGCAGACCCTTTCAAGCAATAATGCATGGCCCCCATTCCATGGGTCCCAACTCTCCATGTTCAAGGGAATATCACTACAGCTATAACATGTACAGGAAACCTAGAGAATGGACACACTGTGAATAAGAAAGGTTTCTAAAACTCAACGAATAGTCCCTCTCCTGGTGCTCCAGTTTGACTTTCCAACTGCCTTAATATCAATCTCCCAACTTGGAGAGACAGGCCCTTTAACCTCCTGGTTTGCACAGGTTCCCAATTTGGCAGAGGATGGAAGGGACGAGGGAGAACCCATGAGAGAGTAGCTGTTAGGCATTTGGACGGGCACATGTCACTCTAATTTCCCGGCAGGAAGAAGAATTAACCAAAGTCTCAGCCACCCACCGGGAACCAGTATAGGACATGATCCAAAATTTTGGACTTGCGTTCAGCTCCCAAAAAACGAGTTGAGAAATGGAGCTCAGGGGCACAGCAATTCACAAACTGGCAGAGTGATAAAGGACAACTATCGTCCAAAAATCTGTTGAGGGAAGTCAACGAGGCGGACTTGAAAGTGAGGCAAAATAGCAGGAAACAGATTTCAAGAGGTACGTTGGAATCGCCTGTAAAGCACAGGAAGAGGGGCACAACTTGGACAATGGTGCACTTGGCCAAAAAGGGTGTATGCGTTTTCTCCTGAATATATTCAGGAGAAAACGCATACGCCCTTTTTGGCCAAGCAAGCAAGCGGGCAATGCAAATCTGCACTACAAAGAAGTATCACCTCCCACCGGTCAAAAGGGACATCCACAAAATGTGTAAAAACCAGAAAGGCAAGACAGGCCCTGGAGAACAGGGAGCCTTGTTATGCTGATGGGCGGGATGTAAATTGCCAACTGCCTCACTGGAGGAGTGCATTGTGTTCCCTAAAACAAGTAAACAACAGAGCTACAGAGCCAAGGCCACTTCCAGACTAGGGAATATACCTTGGGAAAACTGAAAATCAAAAAGAAAGAGCCACCTCCAAATTTAGGGCTGCACTGACTACAAGAACTTCAACTTGGGTACACCTTAAATATCCCAGGAAATATAAAAATGGTTCAAAACATTGTGGTACTTACGTACGATGGAATATCCCTCAGCCATGAAATCAATGTCATAAGACCAGTAGCAGCAAAGTGAGTGGATTCAGGTACGATGATTCTAAGTGAAATAAGTCACACAGAAAAAGAAACTTATCATAAGATATCACTTATGAAGATCCTTAAACATGGCTACACGTGAACTGAGTTAGGAAATAGAACAGAGTCTCACATTTAGAAAACACTCTTATGCCTGCATAAAGGGGAAGGAGAGGTGGGGTGATGCATAAAACCAGAGTTTGATATAAGCACATGGACCGTTCCAAAAACCAACTTTGGAATAGACAAGACCTACACCTTCCTCAGTGAAAGAGGCTCAAAACCCCATATTTCCCGCAGAGGAATATATCTGACTAGTAAGAATCTTAAAACCTATGTATTGATATGACTCCATAAGGGAATCAAGTGTGTCTAGAGTGGCATAAACATGGCAGCGAGAATCAGCTCAAACCCACTATAAAAAGGAATTTCAAAAGCAAAACCAAAAAACAGGGAAATTCTTTACAATTCCTTCAGGGTGTCTGAGGAAACCTGGAAAGACCCTATCTACAATGACAGCTGGATGTGGCATAAGGCTGGACACTTGGGACTGAGAGGATTGGTGAGATTGGGTGAGCAACTGCAGACCCTTTCAAGCAATAATGCATGGCCCCCATTCCATGGGTCCCAACTCGCCATGTTCAAGGGAATATCACTACAGCTATAACATGTACAGGAAACCTAGAGAATGGACACACTGTGAATAAGAAAGGTTTCTAAAACTCAACGAATAGTCCCTCTCCTGGTGCTCCAGTTTGACTTTCCAACTGCCTTAATATTAATTTCCCAACTTGGAGAGACAGGCCCTTTAACCTCCTGGTTTGCACAGGTTCCCAATTTGGCAGAGGATGGAAGGGACGAGGGAGAACCCATGAGAGAGTAGCTGTTAGGCATTTGGACGGGCACATGTCACTCTAATTTCCAGGCAGGAAGAAGAATTAACCAAAGTCTCAGCCACCCACCGGGAACCAGTATAGGACATGATCCAAAATTTTGGACTTGCGTTCAGCTCCCAAAAAACGAGTTGAGAAATGGAGCTCAGGGGCACAGCAATTCACAAACTGGCAGAGTGATAAAGGACAACTATCGTCCAAAAATCTGTTGAGGGAAGTCAACGAGGCGGACTTGAAAGTGAGGCAAAATAGCAGGAAACAGATTTCAAGAGGTACCTTGGAATCGCCTGTAAAGCACAGGAAGAGGGGCACAACTTGGACAATGGTGCACTTGGCCAAAAAGGGCGTATGCGTTTTCTCCTGAATATATTCAGGAGAAAACTCATACGCCCTTTTTGGCCAAGCAAGCAAGCGGGCAATGCAAATCTGCACTACAAAGAAGTATCACCTCCCACCGGTCAAAAGGGACATCCACAAAATGTGTAAAAACCAGAAAGGCAAGACAGGCCCTGGAGAACAGGGAGCCTTGTTATGCTGATGGGCAGGATGTAAATTGCCAACTGCCTCACTGGAGGAGTGCATTGTGTTCCCTAAAACAAGTAAACAACAGAGCTACAGAGCCAAGGCCACTTCCAGTCTAGGGAATATACCTTGGGAAAACTGAAAATCAATAAGAAAGAGCCACCTCCAAATTTAGGGCTGCACTGACTACAAGAACCTCAACTTGGGTACACCTTAAATATCCCAGGAAATATAAAAATGGTTCAAAACATTGTGGTACTTATGTACGATGGAATATCCCTCAGCCATGAAATCAATGTCATAAGACCAGTAGCAGCAAAGTGAGTGGATTCAGGTACGATGATTCTAAGTGAAATAAGTCACACAGAAAAAGAAACTTATTATAAGATATCACTTAGGAAGATCCTGTAAACATGGCTACACGTGAACTGAGTTGGGAAAGAGAACAGAGTCTCACATTTAGAAAACAATCTTATGCCTGCATAAAGGGGAAGGAGAGGTGGGGTGATGCATAAAACCAGAGTTTGATAGAAGCACAGGGACCGTTTCAAAAACCAACTTTGGAATTGACAAAACCGACACCTTCCTCAGTGAAAGAGACTCAAAACCCCATATTTCCCAGAGAGGAATATATCTGACTAGTAAGAATCTTAAAACCTATGTATTGATATGTCTCCATAAGGGAATCATGTGTGTCTAGAGTGGCATAAACATGGCAGCGAGAATCAGCTCAAACCCACTATAAAAAGGAATTTTAAAAGCAAAACCAAAAAACAGGGAAATTCTTTACAATTCCTTCAGGGTGTCTGAGGAAACCTGGAAAGACCCTATCTACAATGACAGCTGGATGTGGCATAAGGCTGGACACTTGGGACTGAGAGGATTGGTGAGATTGGGTGAGCAAATGCAGACCCTTCAAGCAATAATGCATGGCCCCCATTCCATGGGTCCCAACTCTCCAGGTTCACGGGAATATCACTACAGCTATAACATGTACAGGAAACCTAGAGAATAGACACACTGTGAATACGAAAGGTTTCTAAAACTCAACGAATAGTCCCTCTCCTGGTGCTCCAGTTTGACTTTCCAACTGCCTTACTATCAATCTCCCAACTTGGAGAGACAGGCCCTTTAACCTCCTGGTTTGCACAGGTTCCCAATTTGGCAGAGGATGGAAGGGACGAGGGAGAACCCATGAGAGAGTAGCTGTTAGGCATTTGGACGGGCACATGTCTCTCTAATTTCCCGGCAGGAAGAAGAATTAACCAAAGTCTCAGCCACCCACCGGGAACCAGTATAGGACATGATCCAAAATTTTGGACTTGCGTTCAGCTCCCAAAAAACGAGTTGAGAAATGGAGCTCAGGGGCACAGCAATTCACAAACTGGCAGAGTGATAAAGGACAACTATCGTCCAAAAATCTGTTGAGGGAAGTCACCGAGGCGGACATGAAAGTGAGGCAAAATAGCAGGAAAGAGATTTCAAGAGGTACGTTGGAATCGCCTGTAAAGCACAGGAAGAGGGGCACAACTTGGACAATGGTGCACTTGGCCAAAAAGGGCGTATGCGTTTTCTCCTGAATATATTCAGGAGAAAACGCATACGCCCTTTTTGGCCAAGCAAGCAAGCGGGCAATGCTAATCTGCACTACAAAGAAGTATCACTTCCCACCGGTCAAAAGGGACATCCACAAAATGTGTAAAAACCAGAAAGGCAAGACAGGCCCTGGAGAACAGGGAGCCTAGTTATGCTGATGGGCGGGATGTAAATTGCCAACTGCCTCACTGGAGGAGTGCATTGTGTTCCCTAAAACAAGTAAACAACAGAGCTACAGAGCCAAGGCCACTTCCAGTCTAGGGAATATACCTTGGGAAAACTGAAAATCAATAAGAAAGAGCCACCTCCAAATTTAGGGCTTCACTGGCTACAAGAACCTCAACTTGGGTACACCTTAAATATCCCAGGAAATATAAAAATGGTTCAAAACATTGTGGTACTTACGTACGATGGAATATCCCTCAGCCATGAAATCAATGTCATAAGACCAGTAGCAGGAAAGTGAGTGGATTCAGGTACGATGATTCTAAGTGAAATAAGTCACACAGAAAAAGAAACTTATCATAAGATATCACTTAGGAAGATCCTGTAAACATGGCTACACGTGAACTGAGTTGGGAAAGAGAATAGAGTCTCACATTTAGAAAACAATCTTATGCCTGCATAAAGGGGAAGGAGAGGTGGGGTGATGCATAAAACCAGAGTTTGATAGAAGCACAGGGACCGTTTCAAAAACCAACTTTGGAATTGACAAAACCGACACCTTCCTCAGTGAAAGAGACTCAAAACCCCATATTTCCCACAGAGGAATATATCTGACTAGTAAGAATCTTAAAACCTATGTATTGATATGTCTCCATAAGGGAATCATGTGTGTCTAGAGTGGCATAAACATGGCAGCGAGAATCAGCTCAAACCCACTATAAAAAGGAATTTCAAAAGCAAAACCAAAAAACAGGGAAATTCTTTACAATTCCTTCAGGGTGTCTGTGGAAACCTGGAAAGACCCTATCTACAATGACAGCTGGATGTGGCATAAGGCTGGACACTTGGGACTGAGAGGATTGGTGAGATTGGGTGAGCAAATGCAGACCCTTTCAAGCAATAATGCATGGCCCCCATTCCATGGGTCCCAACTCTCCAGGTTCACGGGAATATTACTACAGCTATAACATGTACAGGAAACCTAGAGAATGGACACACTGTGAATACGAAAGGTTTCTAAAACTCAACAAATAGTCCCTCTCCTGGTGCTCCAGTTTGACTTTCCAACTGCCTTACTATCAATCTCCCAACTTGGAGAGACAGGCCCTTTAACCTCCTGGTTTGCACAGGTTCCCAATTTGGCAGAGGATGGAAGGGACGAGGGAGAACCCATGAGAGAGTAGCTGTTAGGCATTTGGACGGGCACATGTCTCTCTAATTTCCCAGCAGGAAGAAGAATTAACCAAAGTCTCAGCCACCCACCGGGAACCAGTATAGGACATGATCCAAAATTTTGGACTTGCGTTCAGCTCACAAAAAACGAGTTGAGAAATGGAGCTCAGGGGCACAGCAATTCACATACTGGCAGAGTGATAAAGGACAACTATCGTCCAAAAATCTGTTGAGGGAAGTCAACGAGGCGGACTTGAAAGTGAGGCAAAATAGCAGGAAACAGATTTCAAGAGGTACGTTGGAATCGCCTGTAAAGCACAGGAAGAGGGGCACAACTTGGACAATGGTGCACTTGGCCAAAAAGGGCGTATGCGTTTTCTCCTGAATATATTCAGGAGAAAACGCATACGCCCTTTTTGGCCAAGCAAGCAAGCGGGCAATGCAAATCTGCACTACAAAGAAGTATCACCTCCCACCGGTCAAAAGGGACATCCACAAAATGTGTAAAAACCAGAAAGGCAAGACAGGCCCTGGAGAACAGGTAGCCTTGTTATGCTGATGGGCAGGATGTAAATTGCCAACTGCCTCACTGGAGGAGTGCACTGTGTTCCCTAAAACAAGTAAACAACAGAGCTACAGAGCCAAGGCCACTTCCAGTCTAGGGAATATACCTTGGGAAAACTGAAAATCAATAAGAAATAGCCACCTCGAAATTTAGGGCTTCACTGGCTACAAGAAAATCAACTTGGGTACACCTTAAATATCCCAGGAAATATAAAAATGGTTCAAAACATTGTGGTACTTACGTACGATGGAATATCCCTCAGCCATGAAATCAATGTCATAAGACCAGTAGCAGCAAAGTGAGTGGATTCAGGTACGATGATTCTAAGTGAAATAAGTCACACAGAAAAAGAAACTTATCATAAGATATCACTTAGGAAGATCCTGTAAACATGGCTACACGTGAACTGAGTTGGGAAAGAGAACAGAGTCTCACATTTAGAAAACAATCTTATGCCTGCATAAAGGGGAAGGAGAGGTGGGGTGATGCATAAAACCAGAGTTTGATATAAGCACAGGGACCGTTTCAAAAACCAACTTTGGAATTGACAAAACCGACACCTTCCTCAGTGAAAGAGACTCAAAACCTCATATTTCCCACAGAGGAATATATCTGACTAGTAAGAATCTTAAAACCTATGTATTGATATGTCTCCATAAGGGAATCATGTGTGTCTAGAGTGGCATAAACATGGCAGCGAGAATCAGCTCAAACCCACTATAAAAAGGAATTTCAAAAGCAAAACCAAAAAACAGGGAAATTCTTTACAATTCCTTCAGGGTGTCTGAGGAAACCTGGAAAGACCCTATCTACAATGACAGCTGGATGTGGCATAAGGCTGGACACTTGGGACTGAGAGGATTGGTGAGATTGGGTGAGCAAATGCAGACCCTTTCAAGCAATAATGCATGGCCCCCATTCCATGGGTCCCAACTCTCCAGGTTCAAGGGAATATTACTACAGCTATAACATGTACAGGAAACCTAGAGAATGGACACACTGTGAATACGAAAGGTTTCTAAAACTCAACGAATAGTCCCTCTCCTGGTGCTCCAGTTTGACTTTCCAACTGCCTTACTATCAATCTCCCAACTTGGAGAGACAGGCCCTTTAACCTCCTGGTTTGCACAGGTTCCCAATTTGGCAGAGGATGGAAGGGACGAGGGAGAACCCATGAGAGAGTAGCTGTTAGGCATTTGGACGGGCACATGTCACTCTAATTTCCCGGCAGGAAGAAGAATTAACCAAAGTCTCAGCCACCCACCGGGAACCAGTATAGGACATGATCCAAAATTTTGGACTTGCGTTCAGCTCCCAAAAAACGAGTTGAGAAATGGAGCTCAGGGGCACAGCAATTCACAAACTCGCAGAGTGATAAAGGACAACTATCGTCCAAAAATCTGTTGAGGGAAGTCAACGAGGTGGACTTGAAAGCGAGGCAAAATAGCAGGAAACAGATTTCAAGAGGTACGTTGGAATCGCCTGTAAAGCACAGGAAGAGGGGCACAACTTGGACAATGGTGCACTTGGCCAAAAAGGGCGTATGCGTTTTCTCCTGAATATATTCAGGAGAAAACGCATACGCCCTTTTTGGCCAAGCAAGCAAGCGGGCAATGCAAATCTGCACTACAAAGAAGTATCACCTCCCACCGGTCAAAAGGGACATCCACAAAATGTGTAAAAACCAGAAAGGCAAGACAGGCCCTGGAGAACAGGGAGCCTTGTTATGCTGATGGGCAGGATGTAAATTGCCAACTGCCTCACTGGAGGAGTGCACTGTGTTCCCTAAAACAAGTAAACAACAGAGCTACAGAGCCAAGGCCACTTCCAGTCTAGGGAATATACCTTGGGAAAACTGAAAATCAATAAAAAATAGCCACCTCGAAATTTAGGGATTCACTGGCTACAAGAAAATCAACTTGGGTACACCTTAAATATCCCAGGAAATATAAAAATGGTTCAAAACATTGTGGTACTTACGTACGATGGAATATCCCTCAGCCATGAAATCAATGTCATAAGACCAGTAGCAGCAAAGTGAGTGGATTCAGGTACGATGATTCTAAGTGAAATAAGTCACACAGAAAAAGAAACTTATCATAAGATATCACTTAGGAAGATCCTGTAAACATGGCTACACGTGAACTGAGTTGGGAAAGAGAACAGAGTCTCACATTTAGAAAACAATCTTATGCCTGCATAAAGGGGAAGGAGAGGTGGGGTGATGCATAAAACCAGAGTTTGATAGAAGCACAGGGACCGTTTCAAAAACCAACTTTGGAATTGACAAAACCGACACCTTCCTCAGTGAAAGAGACTCAAAACCTCATATTTCCCACAGAGGAATATATCTGACTAGTAAGAATCTTAAAACCTATGTATTGATATGTCTCCATAAGGGAATCATGTGTGTCTAGAGTGGCATAAACATGGCAGCGAGAATCAGCTCAAACCCACTATAAAAAGGAATTTCAAAAGCAAAACCAAAAAACAGGGAAATTCTTTACAATTCCTTCAGGGTGTCTGAGGAAACCTGGAAAGACCCTATCTACAATGACAGCTGGATGTGGCATAAGGCTGGACACTTGGGACTGAGAGGATTGGTGAGATTGGGTGAGCAAATGCAGACCCTTTCAAGCAATAATGCATGGCCCCCATTCCATGGCTCCCAACTCTCCTGGTTCAAGGGAATATTACTACAGCTATACCATGTACAGGAAACCTAGAGAATGGACACACTGTGAATACGAAAGGTTTCTAAAACTCAACGAATAGTCCCTCTCCTGGTGCTCCAGTTTGACTTTCCAACTGCCTTACTATCAATCTCCCAACTTGGAGAGACAGGCCCTTTAACCTCCTGGTTTGCACAGGTTCCCAATTTGGCAGAGGATGGAAGGGACGAGGGAGAACCCATGAGAGAGTAGCTGTTAGGCATTTGGATGGGCACATGTCACTCTAATTTCCCGGCAGGAAGAAGAATTAACCAAAGTCTCAGCCATCCACCGGGAACCAGTATAGGACATGATCCAAAATTTTGGACTTGCGTTCAGCTCCCAAAAAACGAGTTGAGAAATGGAGCTCAGGGGCACAGCAATTCACAAACTGGCAGAGTGATAAAGGACAACTATCGTCCAAAAATCTGTTGAGGGAAGTCAACGAGGTGGACTTGAAAGCGAGGCAAAATAGCAGGAAACAGATTTCAAGAGGTACGTTGTAATCGCCTGTAAAGCACAGGAAGAGGGGCACAACTTGGAAAATGGTGCACTTGGCCAAAAAGGGCGTATGCGTTTTCTCCTGAATATATTCAGGAGAAAACGCATACGCCCTTTTTGGCCAAGCAAGCAAGCGGGCAATGCAAATCTGCACTACAAAGAATTATCACTTCCCACCGGTCAAAAGGGACATCCACAAAATGTGTAAAAACCAGAAAGGCAAGACAGGCCCTGGAGAACAGGGAGCCTTGTTATGCTGATGGGCGGGATGTAAATTGCCAACTGCCTCACTGGAGGAGTGCATTGTGTTCCCTAAAACAAGTAAACAACAGAGCTACAGAGCCAAGGCCACTTCCAGTCTAGGGAATATACCTGGGGAAAACTGAAAATCAATAAGAAAGAGCCACCTCCAAATTTAGGGCTGCACTGGCTACAAGAACCTCAACTTGGGTACACCTTAAATATCCCAGGAAATATAAAAATGGTTCAAAACATTGTGGTACTTACGTACGATGGAATATCCCTCAGCCATGAAATCAATGTCATAAGACCAGTAGCAGCAAAGTGAGTGGATTCAGGTACGATGATTCTAAGTGAAATAAGTCACACAGAAAAAGAAACTTATCATAAGATATCACTTATGAAGATCCTGTAAACATGGCTACACGTGAACTGAGTTAGGAAAGAGAACAGAGTCTCACAATTAGAAAACACTCTTATGCCTGCATAAAGGGTAAGGAGCGGTGGGGTGATGCATAAAACCAGAGTTTGATATAAGCACAGGGACCGTTTCAAAAACCAACTTTGGAATAGACAAGACCGACACCTTCCTCAGTGAAAGAGACTCAAAACCCCATATTTCCCACAGAGGAATATATCTGACTAGTAAGAATCTTAAAACCTATGTATTGATATGTCTCCATAAGGGAATCAAGTGTGTCTAGAGTGGCATAAACATGGCAGCGATAATCAGCTCAAACCCACTATAAAAAGGAATTTCAAAAGCAAAACCAAAAAACAGGGAAATTCTTTACAATTCCTTCAGGGTGTCTGAGGAAACCTGGAAAGACCCTATCTACAATGACAGCTGGATGTGGCATAAGGCTGGACACTTGGGACTGAGAGGATTGGTGAGATTGGGTGAGCAAATGCAGACCCTTTCAAGCAATAATGCATGGCCCCCATTCCATGGGTCCCAACTCTCCATGTTCAAGGGAATATTACTACAGCTATAACATGTACAGGAAACCTAGAGAATGGACACACTGTGAATACGAAAGGTTTCTAAAACTCAACGAATAGTCCCTCTCCTGGTGCTCCAGTTTGACTTTCCAACTGCCTTACTATCAATCTCCCAACTTGGAGAGACAGGCCCTTTAACCTCCTGGTTTGCACAGGTTCCCAATTTGGCAGAGGATGGAAGGGACGAGGGAGAACCCATGAGAGAGTAGCTGTTAGGCATTTGGACGGGCACATGTCAATCTAATTTCCCGGCAGGAAGAAGAATTAACCAAAGTCTCAGCCACCCACCGGGAACCAGTATAGGACATGATCCAAAATTTTGGACTTGCGTTCAGCTCACAAAAAACGAGTTGAGAAATGGAGCTCAGGGGCACAGCAATTCACAAACTGGCAGAGTGATAAAGGACAACTATCGTCCAAAAATCTGTTGAGGGAAGTCAACGAGGCGGACTTGAAAGTGAGGCAAAATAGCAGGAAACAGATTTCAAGAGGTACGTTGGAATCGCCTGTAAAGCACAGGAAGAGGGGCACAACTTGGACAATGGTGCACTTGGCCAAAAAGGGTGTATGCATTTTCTCCTGAATATATTCAGGAGAAAACGCATACGCCCTTTTTGGCCAAGCAAGCAAGCGGGCAATGCAAATCGGCACTACAAAGAATTATCACTTCCCACCGGTCAAAAGGGACATCCACAAAATGTGTAAAAACCAGAAAGGCAAGACAGGCCCTGGAGAACTGGGAGCCTTGTTATGCTGATGGGCGGGATGTAAATTGCCAACTGCCTCACTGGAGGAGTGCATTGTGTTCCCTAAAACAAGTAAACAACAGAGCTACAGAGCCAAGGCCACTTCCAGTCTAGGGAATATACCTGGGGAAAACTGAAAATCAATAAGAAAGAGCCACCTCCAAATTTAGGGCTACACTGGCTACAAGAACCTCAACTTGGGTACACCTTAAATATCCCAGGAAATATAAAAATGGTTCAAAACATTGTGGTACTTACGTACGATGGAATATCCCTCAGCCATGAAATCAATGTCATAAGACTAGTAGCAGAAAAGTGAGTGGATTCAGGTACGATGATTCTAAGTGAAATAAGTCACACAGAAAAAGAAACTTATCATAAGATATCACTTATGAAGATCCTGTAAACATGGCTACACGTGAACTGAGTTAGGAAAGAGAACAGAGTCTCACATTTAGAAAACACTCTTATGCCTGCATAAAGGGTAAGGAGAGGTGGGGTGATGCATAAAACCAGAGTTTGATATAAGCACAGGGACCGTTTCAAAAACCAACTTTGGAATTGACAAGACCGACACCTTCCTCAGTGAAAGAGACTCAAAACCCCATATTTCCCACAGAGGAATATATCTGACTAGTAAGAATCTTAAATCCTATGTATTGATATGTCTCCATAAGGGAATCAAGTGTGTCTAGAGTGGCATAAACATGGCAGCGAGAATCAGCTCAAACCCACTATAAAAAGGAATTTCAAAAGCAAAACCAAAAAACAGGGAAATTCTTTACAATTCCTTCAGGGTGTCTGAGGAAACCTGGAAAGACCCTATCTACAATGACAGCTGGATGTGGCATAAGGCTGGACACTTGGGACTGAGAGGATTGGTGAGATTGGGTGAGCAAATGCAGACCCTTTCAAGCAATAATGCATGGCCCCCATTCCATGGGTCCCAACTCTCCAGGTTCAAGGGAATATTACTACAGCTATAACATGTACAGGAAACCTAGAGAATGGACACACTGTGAATACGAAAGGTTTCTAAAACTCAACGAATAGTCCCTCTCCTGGTGCTCCAGTTTGACTTTCCAACTGCCTTACTATCAATCTCCCAACTTGGAGAGACAGGCCCTTTAACCTCCTGGTTTGCACAGGTTCCCAATTTGTCAGAGGATGGAAGGGACGAGGGAGAACCCATGAGAGATTAGCTGTTAGGCATTTGGACGGGCACTTGTCAATCTAATTTCCCAGCAGGAAGAAGAATTAACCAAAGTCTCAGCCACCCACCGGGAACCAGTATAGGACATGATCCAAAATTTTGGACTTGCGTTCAGCTCACAAAAAACGAGTTGAGAAATGGAGCTCAGGGGCAAAGCAATTCACAAACTGGCAGAGTGATAAAGGACAACTATCGTCCAAAAATCTGTTGAGGGAAGTCAACGAGGCGGACTTGAAAGTGAGGCAAAATAGCAGGAAACAGATTTCAAGAGGTACGTTGGAATCGCCTGTAAAGCACAGGAAGAGCGGCACAACTTGGACAATGGTGCACTTGGCCAAAAAGGGCGTATGCGTTTTCTCCTGAATATATTCAGGAGAAAACACATACGCCCTTTTTGGCCAAGCAAGCAAGCGGGCAATGCAAATCTGCACTACAAAGAAGTATCACCTCCCACCGGTCAAAAGGGACATCCACAAAATGTGTAAAAACCAGAAAGGCAAGACAGGCCCTGGAGAACAGGGAGCCTTGTTATGCTGATGGGCGGGATGTAAATTGCCAACTGCCTCACTGGAGGAGTGCATTGTGTTCCCTAAAACAAGTAAACAACAGAGCTACAGAGCCAAGGCCACTTCCAGTCTAGGGAATATACCTGGGGAAAACTGAAAATCAATAAGAAAGAGCCACCTCCAAATTTAGGGCTGCACTGCCTACAAGAACCTCAACTTGGGTACACCTTAAATATCCCAGGAAATATAAAAATGGTTCAAAACATTGTGGTACTTACGTACGATGGAATATCCCTCAGCCATGAAATCAATGTCATAAGACCAGTAGCAGCAAAGTGAGTGGATTCAGGTACGATGATTCTAAGTGAAATAAGTCACACAGAAAAAGAAACTTATCATAAGATATCACTTATGAAGATCCTGTAAACATGGCTACACGTGAACTGAGTTAGGAAAGAGAACAGAGTCTCACATTTAGAAAACACTCTTATGCCTGCATAAAGGGGAAGGAGAGGTGGGGTGATGCATAAAACCAGAGTTTGATATAAGCACAGGGACCGTTTCAAAAACCAACTTTGGAATTGACAAGACCGACACCTTCCTCAGTGAAAGAGACTCAAAACCCCATATTTCCCACAGAGGAATATATCTGACTAGTAAGAATCTTAAAACCTATGTATTGATATGTCTCCATAAGGGAATCAAGTGTGTCTAGAGTGGCATAAACATGGCAGCGAGAATCAGCTCAAACCCACTATAAAAAGGAATTTCAAAAGCAAAACCAAAAAACAGGGAAATTCTTTACAATTCCTTCAGGGTGTCTGAGGAAACCTGGAAAGACCCTATCTACAATGACAGCTGGATGTGGCATAAGGCTGGACACTTGGGACCGAGAGGATTGGTGAGATTGGGTGAGGAAATGCAGACACTTTCAAGCAATAATGCATGGCCCCCATTCCATGGGTCCCAACTCTCCAGGTTCAAGGGAATATTACTACAGCTATAACATGTACAGGAAACCTAGAGAATGGACACACTGTGAATACGAAAGGTTTCTAAAACTCAACGAATAGTCCCTCTCCTGGTGCTCCAGTTTGACTTTCCAACTGCCTTACTATCAATCTCCCAACTTGGAGAGACAGGCCCTTTAACCTCCTGGTTTGCACAGGTTCCCAATTTGGCAGAGGATGGAAGGGACGAGGGAGAACCCATGTTAGAGTAGCTGTTAGGCATTTGGACGGGCACATGTCACTCTAATTTCCCGGCAGGAAGAAGAATTAACCAAAGTCTCAGCCACCCACCGGGAACCAGTATAGGACATGATCCAAAATTTTGGACTTGCGTTCAGCTCACAAAAAACGAGTTGAGAAATGGAGCTCAGGGGCACAGCAATTCACAAACTGGCAGAGTGATAAAGGACAACTATCGTCCAAAAATCTGTTGAGGGAAGTCAACGAGGCGGACTTGAAAGCGAGGCAAAATAGCAGGAAACAGATTTCAAGAGGTACCTTGGAATCGCCTGTAAAGCACAGGAATAGGGGCACAACTTGGACAATGGTGCACTTGGCCAAAAAGGGCGTATGCGTTTTCTCCTGAATATATTCAGGAGAAAACGCATACGCCCTTTTTGGCCAAGCAAGCAAGGGGGCAATGCAAATCTGCACTACAAAGAAGTATCACTTCCCACCGGTCAAAAGGGACATCCACAAAATGTGTAAAAACCAGAAAGGCAAGACAGGCCCTGGAGAACTGGGAGCCTTGTCATGCTGATGGGCGGGATGTCAATTGCCAACTGCTTCACTGGAGGAGTGCATTGTGTTCCCTAAAACAAGTAAACAACAGAGCTACAGAGCCAAGGCCACTTCTAGTCTAGGGAATATACCTTGGGAAAACTGAAAATCAATAAGAAAGAGCCACCTCCAAATTTCGGGCTGCACTGGCTACAAGAACCTCAACTTGGGTACACCTTAAATATCCCAGGAAATATAAAAATGGTTCAAAACATTGTGGTACTTACGTACGATGGAATATCCCTCAGCGATGAAATCAATGTCATAAGACTAGAAGCAGCAAAGTGAGTGGATTCAGGTACGATGATTCTAAGTGAAATAAGTCACACAGAAAAAGAAACTTATCATAAGATATCACTTATGAAGATCCTGTAAACATGGCTACACGTGAACTGAGTTAGGAAAGAGAACAGAGTCTCACATTTAGAAAACACTCTTATGCCTGCATAAAGGGGATGGAGAGGTGGGGTGATGCATAAAACCAGAGTTTGATATAAGCACAGGGACCGTTCCAAAAACCAACTTTGGAATAGACAAGACCTACACCTTCCTCAGTGAAAGAGACTCAAAACCCCATATTTCCCGCAGAGGAATATATCTGACTAGTAAGAATCTTAAAACCTATGTATTGATATGACTCCATAAGGGAATCAAGTGTGTCTAGAGTGGCATAAACATGGCAGCGTGAATCAGCTCAAACCCACTATAAAAAGGAATTTCAAAAGCAAAACGAAAAAAAAAAGGGAAATTCTTTACAATTCCTTCAGGGTGTCTGAGGAAACCTGGAAAGACCCTATCTACAATGACAGCTGGATGTGGCATAAGGCTGGACACTTGGGACTGAGAGGATTGGTGAGATTGGGTGAGCAAATGCAGACCCTTTCAAGCAATAATGCATGGCCCCCATTCCATGGGTCCCAACTCTCCAGGTTCAAGGGAATATTACTACAGCTATAACATGTACAGGAAACCTAGAGAATGGACACACTGTGAATACGAAAGGTTTCTAAAACTCAACGAATAGTCCCTCTACTGGTGCTCCAGTTTGACTTTCCAACTGCCTTACTATCAATCTCCCAACTTGGAGAGACAGGCCCTTTAACCTCCTGGTTTGCACAGGTTCCCAATTTGGCAGAGGATGGAAGGGACGAGGGAGAACCCATGAGAGAGTAGCTGTTAGGCATTTGGACGGCCACATGTCACTCTAATTTCCCGGCAGGAAGAAGAATTAACCAAAGTCTCAGCCACCCACCGGGAACCAGTATAGGACATGATCCAAAATTTTGGACTTGCGTTCAGCTCACAAAAAACGAGTTGAGAAATGGAGCTCAGGGGCACAGCAATTCACAAACTGGCAGAGTGATAAAGGACAACTATCGTCCAAAAATCTGTTGAGGGAAGTCAACGAGGCGGACTTGAAAGCGAGGCAAAATAGCAGGAAACAGATTTCAAGAGGTAGGTTGGAATCGCCTGTAAAGCACAGGAAGAGGGGCACAACTTGGACAATGATGCACTTGGCCAAAAAGGGCGTATGCGTTTTCTCCTGAATATATTCAGGAGAAAACGCATACGCCCTTTTTGGCCAAGCAAGCAAGCGGGCAATGCAAATCTGCACTACAAAGAAGTATCACTTCCCACCGGTCAAAAGGGACATCCACAAAATGTGTAAAAACCAGAAAGGCAAGACAGGCCCTGGAGAACAGGGGGCCTTGTTATGCTGATGGGCGGGATGTCAATTGCCAACTGCCTCACTGGAGGAGTGCATTGTGTTCCCTAAAACAAGTAAACAACAGAGCTACAGAGCCAAGGCCACTTCCAGTCTAGGGAATATACCTTGGGAAAACTGAAAATCAATAAGAAAGAGCCACCTCCAAATTTAGGGCTGCACTGACTACAAGAACCTCAACTTGGGTACACCTTAAATATCCCAGGAAATATAAAAATGGTTCAAAACATTGTGGTACTTACATACGATGGAATATTCCTCAGCCATGAAATCAATGTCATAAGACCAGTAGCAGCAAAGTGAGTGGATTCAGGTACGATGATTCTAAGTGAAATAAGTCACACAGAAAAAGAAACTTATCATAAGATATCACTTATGAAGATCCTGTAAACATGGCTACACGTGAACTGAGTTAGGAAAGAGAACAGAGTCTCACATTTAGAAAACACACTTATGCCTGCATAAAGGGGAAGGAGAGGTGGGGTGATGCATAAAACCAGAGTTTGATATAAGCACAGGGACCGTTTCAAAAACCAACTTTGGAATTGACAAGACCGACACCTTCCTTAGTGAAAGAGACTAAAAACCCCATATTTCCCACAGAGGAATATATCTGACTAGTAAGAATCTTAAAACCTATGTATTGATATGACTCCATGAGGGAATCAAGTGTGTCTAGAGTGGCATAAACATGGCAGCGAGAATCAGCTCAAACCCACTATAAAAAGGAATTTCAAAAGCAAAACCAAAAAACAGGGAAATTCTTTACAATTCCTTCAGGGTGTCTGAGGAAACCTGGAAAGACCCTATCTACAATGACAGCTGGATGTGGCATAAGGCTGGACACTTGGGACTGAGAGGATTGGTGAGATTGGGTGAGCAAATGCAGACCCTTTCAAGCAATAATGCATGGCCCCCATTCTATGGGTCCCAACTCTCCAGGTTCAAGGGAATATTACTACAGCTATAACATGTACAGGAAACCTAGAGAATGGACACACTGTGAATATGAAATGTTTCTAAATCTCAACGAATAGTCCCTCTCCTGGTGCTCTGGTTTGACTTTCCAACTGCTTTACTATCAATCTCCAAACTTGGAGACACAGCGCCATTTACCTCCTGGTTCGAACAGGTTGCCAATTTGGCAAAGGATGAAAGGGAAGAGGGAGAACCAATGAGAGAGTAGCTGTTAGGCATTTGGACGGGCAGGTGTCACTCTAATATACCGGTAGGATGAAGAATTAACCAAAGTCTCAGCCACCCACCGGGAACCAGTATAGGTCCTGAACCAAAATTTTGGGCTTGCGTTCAGCTCACTAAAAAGGAGTTGAAAAATGGAGCTCAGGGGCACAGCAATTCACAAACTGGCAGAGTAATAAAGCACAACTATCGTCCAAAAATCTGTTGACGGAAGGCAACGAGGCGGACTTGAATGCGAGGCAGAATAGCAGGAAACAGATTTAAAGAGGTACGTTGGAATCGCCTGTAAAGCACAGGAAGAGGGGCACAAGTTCGACAATGATGCACTTGGCCAAAAAGGGCGTATGCGTTTTTTCCTGAATATATTCAGGAGAAAACGCATACGCCCTTTTTGGCCAAGCAAGCAAACGGGCAATGCAAATCTGCACTACAAAGAAGTATCACTTCCCACCGGTCAAAAGGGACATCCACAAAATGTGTAAAAACCAGAAAGGCAAGACAGGCCCTGGAGAACAGGGAGCCTTGTTATGCTGATGGGCGGGATGTAAATTGCCAACTGCCTCACTGGAGGAGTGCATTGTGTTCCCTAAAACAAGGAAACAACAGAGCTACAGAGCCAAGGCCACTTCCAGTCTAGGGAATATACCTAGGGAAAACTGAAAATCAATAAGAAAGAGCAACCTCCGAATTTAGGGCTGCACTGACTACAAGAACCTCAACTTGGGTACACCTTAAATATCCCAGGAAATATAAAAATGGTTCAAAACATTGTGGTACTTACGTACGATGGAATATCCCTCAGCCATGAAATCAATGTCATAAGGCCAGAAGCAGCAAAGTGAGTTGATTCAGGTACGATGATTCTAAGTGAAATAAGTCACACAGAAAAAGAAACTTATCATAAGATATCACTTATGAAGATCCTGTAAACATGGCTACACATGAAATGAGTTAGGAAAGAGAACACAGTCTCACATTTAGAAAACACTCTTATGCCTGCATGAAGGGGAAGGAGAGGTGGGGTGATGCATAAAACCAGAGTTTGATATAAGCACAGGGACCGTTCCAAAAACCAACTTTGGAATAGACAAGACCTATACCTTCCTCAGGGAAAGAGACTCAAATACCCATATTTCCCGCAGAGGAATATATTTCACTTGTAAGAATATTAAAACCAATGTATTGATATATCTGCATAAGGGAATCAAGTGTTTCTAGAGTGGCATAAACATGGCAGCGAGAATCAGCTCAAACCCACTATAAAAAGTAATTTCAAAAACAAAAGAAAAAAACAGGGAAATTCTTTATAATTCCCTCAGGGTCTCTGATGAAACCTGAAATGACTCTATCTCCAATGACAGCTGGATGTGGCATAAGGCTGGACACTTGGGACTGAGAGGACTGGTGAGATTGGGTGAGCAAAAGCAGACCCTTTAAAGCAATAATGCATGGACCCATTCCATGGGTCCCAACTCTTCAGATTGAAGTGAATATTACGACAGCTATAACATGTACGGGAAACCTAGAGAATGGACACACTGGGAATACGAAAGGTTACTAAAACTCAATGAATTGTCCCTCTCCTGGTGCTCTGGTTTGACTTTCCAACTGATTTACTATCAATCTCCCAACATGGAGAGACAGACCCTTTTACCTCCTGGTTTGCACAGGTTGCCAATTTGGCTGAGGAGGAATGGGAAGAGGGAGATCCAATGAGAGAGTAGCTGTTAGGCATTTGGACGGGCACATGTCACTCTAATTTCCCGGCAGGAAGAATAATTAACCAAAATCTCTCCCACCCACCGGGAGCAAGTATAAGTCCTGAACCAAAATTTTGGACTTGCGTTCAGCTCAAAAAAAACGAGTTGAAAAATGGAGCTCAGGGGCACAGCAATTCACAAACTGGCAGAGTAATAAAGGACAACTATCGTCCAAAAATCTGTTGAGGGAAGTCAAAGAGGCGGACTTGAATGTGAGGCAGAATGGCAGGAAACAGATTTCAAGAGGTACGTTGGAATCACCTTTAAAGCACAGGAAGAGGGGCAAAACTTGGACAATGATGCACTTGGCCAAAAAGGGCGTATGCGTTTTCTCCTGAATATATTCAGGAGAAAACGCATACGCCCTTTTTGGCCAAGCAAGCAAGCGGGCAATGCAAATCTGCACTACAAAGAAGTATCACTTCCCACCGGTCAAAAGGGACATCCACAAAATGTGTAAAAACCAGAAAGGCAAGACAGGCCCTGGAGAACTGGGAGCCTTGTTATGCTGATGGGCGGGATGTAAATTGCCAACTGCCTCACTGGAGGAGTGCATTGTGTTCCCTAAAACAAGTAAACAACAGAGCTACAGAGCCAAGGCAACTTCCAGTCTAGGGAATATACCTTGGGAAAACTGAAAATCAATAAGAAAGAGCCACCTCCAAATTTAGGGCTGCACTGACTACAAGAACCTCAACTTGGGTACACCTTAAATATCCCAGGAAATATAAAAATGGTTCAAAACATTGTGGTACTTACGTACGATGGAATATTCCTCAGCCATGAAATAAATGTCATAAGAGCAGTAGCAGCAAAGTGAGTGGATTCAGGTACGATGATTCTAAGTGAAATAAGTCACACAGAAAAAGAAACTTATCATAAGATATCACTTATGAAGATCCTGTAAACATGGCTACACGTGAACTGAGTTAGGAAAGAGAACAGAGTCTCACATTTAGAAAACACTCTTATGCCTGCATAAAGGGGAAGGAGAGGTGGGGTGATGCATAAAACCAAAGTTTGATATAAGCACAGGGACCGTTTCAAAAACCAACTCTGGAATAGACAAGACCTACACCTTCCTCAGTGAAAGAGACTCAAAACCCCATATTTCCCACAGAGGAATATATCTGACTAGTAAGAATCTTAAAACCTATGTATTGATATGTCTCCATAAGGGAATCAAGTGTGTCTAGAGTGGCATAAACATGGCAGCGAGAATCAGCTCAAACCCACTATAAAAAGGAATTTCAAAAGCAAAACCAAAAAACAGGGAAATTCTTTACAATTCCTTCAGGGTGTCTGAGGAAACCTGGAAAGACCCTATCTACAATGACAGCTGGATGTGGCATAAGGCTGGACACTTGGGACTGAGAGGATTGGTGAGATTGGGTGAGCAAATGCAGACCCTTTCAAGCAATAATGCATGGCCCCCATTCCATGGGTCCCAACTCTCCAGGTTCAAGGGAATATTACTACAGCTATAACATGTACAGGAAACCTAGAGAATGGACACACTGTGAATACGAAAGGTTTCTAAAACTCATCGAATAGTCCCTCTCCTGGTGCTCCAGTTTGACTTTCCAACTGCCTTACTATCAATCTCCCAACTTGGAGAGACAGGCCCTTTAACCTCCTGGTTTGCACAGGTTCCCAATTTGGCAGAGGATGGAAGGGACGAGGGAGAACCCATGAGAGAGTAGCTGTTAGGCATTCGGACGGGCACATGTCACTCTAATTTCCCGGCAGGAAGAAGAATTAACCAAAGTCTCAGCCACCCACCGGGAACCAGTATAGGACATGATCCAAAATTTTGGACTTGCGTTCAGCTCACAAAAAACGAGTTGAGAAATGGAGCTCAGGGGCACAGCAATTCACAAACTGGCAGAGTGATAAAGGACAACTATCGTCCAAAAATCTGTTGAGGGAAGTCAACGAGGCGGATTTGAAAGCGAGGCAAAATAGCAGGAAACAGATTTCAAGAGGTACCTTGGAATCGCCTGTAAAGCACAGGAAGAGGGGCACAACTTTGACAATGGTGCACTTGGCCAAAAAGGGCGTATGCGTTTTCTCCTGAATATATTCAGGAGAGAACGCATACGCCCTTTTTGGCCAAGCAAGCAAGCGGGCAATGCAAATCTGCACTACAAAGAAGTATCATTTCCCACCGGTCAAAAGGGACATGCACAAAATGTGTAAAAACCAGAAAGGCAAGACAGGCCCTGGAGAACTGGGAGCCTTGTTATGCTGATGGGCGGGATGTAAATTGCCAACTGCCTCACTGGAGGAGTGCATTGTGTTCCCTAAAACAAGTAAACAACAGAGCTACAGAGCCAAGGCCACTTCCAGTCTAGGGAATATACCTTGGGAAAACTGAAAATCAATAAGAAAGAGCCACCTCCAAATTTAGGGCTGCACTGACTACAAAAACCTCAACTTGGGTACACCTTAAATATCCCAGGAAATATAAAAATGGTTCAAAACATTGTGGTACTTACATACGATGGAATATCCCTCAGCCATGAAATCAATGTCATAAGACCAGTAGCAGCAAAGTGAGTGGATTCAGGTACGATGATTCTAAGTGAAATAAGTCACACAGAAAAAGAAACTTATCATAAGATATCACTTATGAAGATCCTGTAAACATGGCTACACATGAACTGAGTTAGGAAAGAGAACAGAGTCTCACATTTAGAAAACACTCTTATGCCTGCATAAAGGGGAAGGAGAGGTGGGGTGATGCATAAAACCAGAGTTTGATATAAGCACAGGGACCGTTTCAAAAACCAACTTTGGAATTGACAAGACCGACACCTTCCTTAGTGAAAGAGACTCAAAACCCCATATTTCCCACAGAGGAATATATCTGACTAGTAAGAATCTTAAAACCTATGTATTGATATGACTCCATAAGGGAATCAAGTGTGTCTAGAGTGGCATAAACATGGCAGCGAGAATCAGCTCAAACCCACTATAAAAAGGAATTTCAAAAGCAAAACCAAAAAACAGGGAAATTCTTTACAATTCCTTCAGGGTGTCTGAGGAAACCTGGAAAGACCGTATCTACAGTGACAGCTGGATGTGGCATAAGGCTGGACACTTGGGACTGAGAGGATTGGTGAGATTGGGTGAGCAAATGCAGACCCTTTCAAGCAATAATGCATGGCCCCCATTCCATGGGTCCCAACTCTCCAGGTTCAAGGGAATATTACTACAGCTATAACATGTACAGGAAACCTAGAGAATGGACACACTGTGAATACGAAAGGTTTCTAAAACTCAACGAATAGTCCCTCTCCTGGTGCTCCAGTTTGACTTTCCAACTGCCTTACTATCAATCTCCCAACTTGGAGAGACAGGCCCTTTAACCTCCTGGTTTGCACATGTTCCCAATTTGGAAGAGGATGGAAGGGACGAGGGAGAACCCATGAGAGAGTAGCTGTTAGGCATTTGGACGGGCACATGTCACTCTAATTTCCCGGCAGGAAGAAGAATTAACCAAAGTCTCAGCCACCCACCGGGAACCAGTATAGGACATGATCCAAAATTTTGGACTTGCGTTCAGTTCACAAAAAACGAGTTGAGAAATGGAGCTCAGGGGCACAGCAATTCACAAACTGGCAGAGTGATAAAGGACAACTATCGTCCAAAAATCTGTTGAGGGAAGTCAATGAGGCGGACTTGAAAGCGAGGCAAAATAGCAGGAAACAGATTTCAAGAGGTACCTTGGAATCGCCTGTAAAGCACAGGAAGAGGGGCACAACTTGGACAATGGTGCACTTGGCCAAAAAGGGCGTATGTGTTTTCTCCTGAATATATTCAGGAGAAAACGCATACGCCCTTTTTGGCCAAGCAAGCAAGCGGGCAATGCAAATCTGCACTACAAAGAAGTATCACTTCCCACCGGTCAAAAGGGATATCCACAAAATGTGTAAAAACCAGAAAGGCAAGACAGGCCCTGGAGAACTGGGAGCCTTGTTATGCTGATGGGCGGGATGTACATTGCCAACTGCCTCACTGGAGGAGTGCATTGTGTTCCCTAAAACAAGTAAACAACAGAGCTACAGAGCCAAGGCCACTTCCAGTCTAGGGAATATACCTTGGGAAAACTGAAAATCAATAAGAAAGAGCCACCTCCAAATTTAGGGCTGCACTGACTACAAGAACCTCAACTTGGGTACACCTTAAATATCCCAGGAAATATAAAAATGGTTCAAAACATTGTGGTACTTACGTACGATGGAATATCCCTCAGCCATGAAATCAATGTCATAAGACCAGTAGCAGCAAAGTGAGTGGATTCAGGTACGATGATTCTAAGTGAAATAAGTCACACAGAAAAAGAAACTTATCATAAGATATCACTTAGGAAGATCCTGTAAACATGGCTACACGTGAACAGAGTTAGGAAAGAGAACAGAGTCTCACATTTAGAAAACACTCTTATGCCTGCATAAAGGGGAAGGAGAGGTGGGGTGATGCATAAAACCAGAGTTTGATATAAGCACAGGGACCGTTTCAAAAACCAACTCTGGAATAGACAAGACCTACACCTTCCTCAGTGAAAGAGACTCAAAACCCCATATTTCCCACAGAGGAATATATCTGACTAGTAAGAATCTTAAAACCTATGTATTGATATGACTCCATAAGGGAATCAAGTGTGTCTAGAGTGGCATAAACATGGCAGCGAGAATCAGCTCAAACCCACTATAAAAAGGAATTTCAAAAGCAAAACCAAAAAACAGGGAAATTCTTTACAATTCCTTCAGGGTGTCTGAGGAAACCTGGAAAGACCCTATCTACAATGACAGCTGGATGTGGCATAAGGCTGGACACTTGGGACTGAGAGGATTGGTGAGATTGGGTGAGCAAATGCAGACCCTTTCAAGCAATAATGCATGGCCCCCATTCCATGGGTCCCAACTCTCCAGGTTCAAGGGAATATTACTACAGCTATAACATGTACAGGAAACCTAGAGAATGGACACACTGTGAATACGAAAGGTTTCTAAAACTCAACGAATAGTCCCTCTCCTGGTGCTCCAGTTTGACTTTCCAACTGCCTTACTATCAATCTCCCAACTTGGAGAGACAGGCCCTTTAACCTCCTGGTTTGCACAGGTTCCCAATTTGGCAGAGGATGGAAGGGACGAGGGAGAACCCATGAGAGAGTAGCTGTTAGGCATTTGGACGGGCACATGTCACTCTAATTTCCCGGCAGGAAGAAGAATTAACCAAAGTCTCAGCCACCCACCGGGAACCAGTATAGGACATGATCCAAAATTTTGGACTTGCGTTCAGCTCACAAAAAACGAGTTGAGAAATGGAGCTCAGGGGCACAGCAATTCACAAACTGGCAGAGTGATAAAGGACAACTATCGTCCAAAAATCTGTTGAGGGAAGTCAACTAGGCGGACTTGAAAGCGAGGCAAAATAGCAGGAAACAGATTTCAAGAGGTACCTTGGAATCGCCTGTAAAGCACAGGAAGAGGGGCACAACTTGGACAATGGTGCACTTGGCCAAAAAGGGCGTATGCGTTTTCTCCTGAATATATTCAGGAGAAAATGCATACGCCCTTTTTGGCCAAGCAAGCAAGCGGGCAATGCAAATCTGCACTACAAAGAAGTATCACTTCCCACCGGTCAAAAGGGACATCCACAAAATGTGTAAAAACCAGAAAGGCAAGACAGGCCCTGGAGAACTGGGAGCCTTGTTATGCTGATGGGCGGGATGTAAACTGCCAACTGCCTCACTGGAGGAGTGCATTGTGTTCCCTAAAACAAGTAAACAACAGAGCTACAGAGCCAAGGCCACTTCCAGTCTAGGGAATATACCTTGGGAAAACTGAAAATCAATAAGAAAGAGCCACCTCCAAATTTAGGGCTGCACTGACTACAAGAACCTCAACTTGGGTACACCTTAAATATCCCAGGAAATATAAAAATGGTTCAAAACATTGTGGTACTTACGTACGATGGAATATCCCTCAGCCATGAAATCAATGTCATAAGACCAGTAGCAGCAAAGTGAGTGGATTCAGGTACGATGATTCTAAGTGAAATAAGTCACACAGAAAAAGAAACTTATCATAAGATATCACTTATGAAGATCCTGTAAACATGGCTACACGTGAACTGAGTTAGGAAAGAGAACAGAGTCTCACATTTAGAAAACACTCTTATGCCTGCATAAAGGGGATGGAGAGGTCGGGTGATGCATAAAACCATAGTTTGATATAAGCACAGGGACCGTTTCAAAAACCAACTTTGGAATAGACAAGACCTACACCTTCCTCAGTGAAAGAGACTCAAAACCCCATATTTCCCGCAGAGGAATATATCTGACTAGTAAGAATCTTAAAACCTATGTATTGATATGTCTCCATAAGGGAATCAAGTGTGTCTAGAGTGGCATAAACATGGCAGCGAGAATCAGCTCAAACCCACTATAAAAAGGAATTTCAAAAGCAAAACCAAAAAACAGGGAAATTCTTTACAATTCCTTCAGGGTGTCTGAGGAAACCTGGAAAGACCCTATCTACAATGACAGCTGGATGTGGCATAAGGCTGGACACTTGGGACTGAGAGGATTGGTGAGATTGGGTGAGCAAATGCAGACCCTTTCAAGCAATAATGCATGGCCCCCATTCCATGGGTCCCAACTCTCCAGGTTCAAGGGAATATTACTACAGCTATAACATGTACAGGAAACCTAGAGAATGGACACACTGTGAATACGAAAGGTTTCTAAAACTCAACGAATAGTCCCTCTCCTGGTGCTCCAGTTTGACTTTCCAACTGCCTTACTATCAATCTCCCAACTTGGAGAGACAGGCCCTTTAACCTCCTGGTTTGCACAGGTTCCCAATTTGGCAGAGGATGGAAGGGACGAGGGAGAACCCATGAGAGAGTAGCTGTTAGGCATTTGGACGGGCACATGTCACTCTAATTTCCCGGCAGGAAGAAGAATTAACCAAAGTCTCAGCCACCCACCGGGAACCAGTATAGGACATGATCCAAAATTTTGGACTTGCGTTCAGCTCACAAAAAACGAGTTGAGAAATGGAGCTCAGGGGCACAGCAATTCACAAACTGGCAGAGTGATAAAGGACAACTATCGTCCAAAAATCTGTTGAGGGAAGTCAACGAGGCGGACTTGAAAGTGAGGCAAAATAGCAGGAAACAGATTTCAAGAGGTATCTTGGAATCGCCTGTAAAGCACAGGAAGAGGGGCACAACTTGGACAATGGTGCACTTGGCCAAAAAGGGCGTATGCGTTTTCTCCTGAATATATTCAGGAGAAAATGCATACGCCCTTTTTGGCCAAGCAAGCAAGCGGGCAATGCAAATCTGCACTACAAAGAAGTATCACTTCCCACTGGTCAAAAGGGACATCCACAAAATGTGTAAAAACCAGAAAGGCAAGACAGGCCCTGGAGAACTGGGAGCCTTGTTATGCTGATGGGCGGGATGTAAATTGCCAACTGCCTCACTGGAGGAGTGCATTGTGTTCCCTAAAACAAGTAAACAACAGAGCTACAGAGCCAAGGCCACTTCCAGTCTAGGGAATATACCTTGGGAAAACTGAAAATCAATAAGAAAGAGCCACCTCCAAATTTAGGGCTGCACTGACTACAAGAACCTCAACTTGGGTACACCTTAAATATCCCAGGAAATATAAAAATGGTTCAAAACATTGTGGTACTTACGTACGATGGAATATCCCTCAGCCATGAAATCAATGTCATAAGACCAGTAGCAGCAAAGTGAGTGGATTCAGGAACGATGATTCTAAGTGAAATAAGTCACACAGAAAGAGAAACTTATCATAAGATATCACTTATGAAGATCCTGTAAACATGGCTACACGTGAACTGAGTTAGGAAAGAGAACAGAGTCTCACATTTAGAAAACACTCTTATGCCTGCATAAAGGGGATGGAGAGGTCGGGTAATGCATAAAACCATAGTTTGATATAAGCACAGGGACCGTTTCAAAAACCAACTTTGGAATAGACAAGACCTACACCTTCCTCAGTGAAAGAGACTCAAAACCCCATATTTCCCACAGAGGAATATATCTGACTAGTAAGAATCTTAAAACCTATGTATTGATATGACTCCATAAGGGAATCAAGTGTGTCTAGAGTGGCATAAACATGGCAGCGAGAATCAGCTCAAACCCACTATAAAAAGGAATTTCAAAAGCAAAACCAAAAAACAGGGAAATTCTTTACAATTCCTTCAGGGTGTCTGAGGAAACCTGGAAAGACCCTATCTACAATGACAGCTGGATGTGGCATAAGGCTGGACACTTGGGACTGAGAGGATTGGTGAGATTGGGTGAGCAAATGCAGACCCTTTCAAGCAATAATGCATGGCCCCCATTCCATGGGTCCCAACTCTCCAGGTTCAAGGGAATATTACTACAGCTATAACATGTACAGGAAACCTAGAGAATGGACACACTGTGAATACGAAAGGTTTCTAAAACTCAACGAATAGTCCCTCTCCTGGTGCTCCAGTTTGACTTTCCAACTGCCTTACTATCAATCTCCCAACTTGGAGAGACAGGCCCTTTAACCTCCTGGTTTGCACAGGTTCCCAATTTGGCAGAGGATGGAAGGGACGAGGGAGAACCCATGAGAGAGTAGCTGTTAGGCATTTGGACGGGCACATGTCACTCTAATTTCCCGGCAGGAAGAAGAATTAACCAAAGTCTCAGCCACCCACCGGGAACCAGTATAGGACATGATCCAAAATTTTGGACTTGCGTTCAGCTCACAAAAAACTAGTTGAGAAATGGAGCTCAGGGGCACAGCAATTCACAAACTGGCAGAGTGATAAAGGACAACTATCGTCCAAAAATCTGTTGAGGGAAGTCAACGAGGTGGACTTGAAAGTGAGGCAAAATAGCAGGAAACAGATTTCAAGAGGTACGTTGGAATCGCCTGTAAAGCACAGGAAGAGGGGCACAACTTGGACAATGGTGCACTTGGCCAAAAAGGGCGTATGCGTTTTCTCCTGAATATATTCAGGAGAAAACGCATACGCCCTTTTTGGCCAAGCAAGCAAGCGGGCAATGCAAATCTGCACTACAAAGAAGTATCACTTCCCACCGGTCAAAAGGGACATCCACAAAATGTGTAAAAACCAGAAAGGCAAGACAGGCCCTGGAGAACTGGGAGCCTTGTTATGCTGATGGGCGGGATGTAAATTGCCAACTGCCTCACTGGAGGAGTGCATTGTGTTCCCTAAAACAAGTAAACAACAGAGCTACAGAGCCAAGGCCACTTCCAGTCTAGGGAATATACCTTGGGAAAACTGAAAATCAATAAGAAAGAGCCACCTCCAAATTTAGGGCTGCACTGACTACAAGAACCTCAACTTGGGTACACCTTAAATATCCCAGGAAATATAAAAATGGTTCAAAACATTGTGGTACTTACGTACGATGGAATATCCCTCAGCCATGAAATCAATGTCATAAGACCAGTAGCAGCAAAGTGAGTGGATTCAGGTACGATGATTCTAAGTGAAATAAGTCACACAGAAAAAGAAACTTATCATAAGATATCACTTAGGAAGATCCTGTAAACATGGCTACACGTGAACTGAGTTAGGAAAGAGAACAGAGTCTCACATTTAGAAAACACTCTTATGCCTGCATAAAGGGGAAGGAGAGGTGGGGTGATGCATAAAACCAGAGTTTGATATAAGCACAGGGACCGTTCCAAAAACCAACTTTGGAATAGACAAGACCTACACCTTCCTCAGTGAAAGAGACTCAAAACCCCATATTTCCCACAGAGGAATATATCTGACTAGTAAGAATCTTAAAACCTATGTATTGATATGTCTCAATAAGGGAATCAAGTGTGTCTAGAGTGGCATAAACATGGCAGCGAGAATCAGCTCAAACCCACTATAAAAAGGAATTTCAAAAGCAAAACCAAAAAACAGGGAAATTCTTTACAATTCCTTCAGGGTGTCTGAGGAAACCTGGAAAGACCCTATCTACAATGACAGCTGGATGTGGCATAAGGCTGGACACTTGGGACTGAGAGGATTGGTGAGATTGGGTGAGCAAATGCAGACCCTTTCAAGCAATAATGCATGGCCCCCATTCCATGGGTCCCAACTCTCCAGGTTCAAGGGAATATTACTACAGCTATAACATGTACAGGAAACCTAGAGAATGGACACACTGTGAATACGAAAGGTTTCTAAAACTCAACGAATAGTCCCTCTCCTGGTGCTCCAGTTTGACTTTCCAACTGCCTTACTATCAATCTCCCAACTTGGAGAGACAGGCCCTTTAACCTCCTGGTTTGCACAGGTTCCCAATTTGGCAGAGGATGGAAGGGACGAGGGAGAACCCATGAGAGAGTAGCTGTTAGGCATTTGGACGGGCACATGTCACTCTAATTTCCCGGCAGGAAGAAGAATTAACCAAAGTCTCAGCCACCCACCGGGAACCAGTATAGGACATGATCCAAAATTTTGGACTTGCGTTCAGCTCACAAAAAACGAGTTGAGAAATGGAGCTCAGGGGCACAGCAATTCACAAACTGGCAGAGTGATAAAGGACAACTATCGTCCAAAAATCTGTTGAGGGAAGTCAACGAGGCGGACTTGAAAGTGAGGCAAAATAGCAGGAAACAGATTTCAAGAGGTACCTTGGAATCGCCTGTAAAGCACAGGAAGAGGGGCACAACTTGGACAACGGTGCACTTGGCCAAAAAGGGCGTATGCGTTTTCTCCTGAATATATTCAGGAGAAAATGCATACGCCCTTTTTGGCCAAGCAAGCAAGCGGGCAATGCAAATCTGCACTACAAAGAAGTATCACTTCCCACTGGTCAAAAGGGACATCCACAAAATGTGTAAAAACCAGAAAGGCAAGACAGGCCCTGGAGAACTGGGAGCCTTGTTATGCTGATGGGCGGGATGTAAATTGCCAACTGCCTCACTGGAGGAGTGCATTGTGTTCCCTAAAACAAGTAAACAACAGAGCTACAGAGCCAAGGCCACTTCCAGTCTAGGGAATATACCTTGGGAAAACTGAAAATCAATAAGAAAGAGCCACCTCCAAATTTAGGGCTGCACTGACTACAAGAACCTCAACTTGGGTACACCTTAAATATCCCAGGAAATATAAAAATGGTTCAAAACATTGTGGTACTTACGTACGATGGAATATCCCTCAGCCATGAAATCAATGTCATAAGACCAGTAGCAGCAAAGTGAGTGGATTCAGGTACGATGATTCTAAGTGAAATAAGTCACACAGAAAGAGAAACTTATCATAAGATATCACTTATGAAGATCCTGTAAACATGGCTACACGTGAACTGAGTTAGGAAAGAGAACAGAGTCTCACATTTAGAAAACACTCTTATGCCTGCATAAAGGGGATGGAGAGGTCGGGTAATGCATAAAACCATAGTTTGATATAAGCACAGGGACCGTTTCAAAAACCAACTTTGGAATAGACAAGACCTACACCTTCCTCAGTGAAAGAGACTCAAAACCCCATATTTCCCACAGAGGAATATATCTGACTAGTAAGAATCTTAAAACCTATGTATTGATATGACTCCATAAGGGAATCAAGTGTATCTAGAGTGGCATAAACATGGCAGCGAGAATCAGCTCAAACCCACTATAAAAAGGAATTTCAAAAGCAAAACCAAAAAACAGGGAAATTCTTTACAATTCCTTCAGGGTGTCTGAGGAAACCTGGAAAGACCCTATCTACAATGACAGCTGGATGTGGCATAAGGCTGGACACTTGGGACTGAGAGGATTGGTGAGAATGGGTGAGCAAATGCAGACCCTTTCAAGCAATAATGCATGGCCCCCATTCCATGGGTCCCAACTCTCCAGGTTCAAGGGAATATTACTACAGCTATAACATGTACAGGAAACCTAGAGAATGGACACACTGTGAATACGAAAGGTTTCTAAAACTCAACGAATAGTCCCTCTCCTGGTGCTCCAGTTTGACTTTCCAACTGCCTTACTATCAATCTCCCAACTTGGAGAGACAGGCCCTTTAACCTCCTGGTTTGCACAGGTTCCCAATTTGGCAGAGGATGGAAGGGACGAGGGAGAACCCATGAGAGAGTAGCTGTTAGGCATTTGGACGGGCACATGTCACTCTAATTTCCCGGCAGGAAGAAGAATTAACCAAAGTCTCAGCCACCCACCGGGAACCAGTATAGGACATGATCCAAAATTTTGGACTTGCGTTCAGCTCACAAAAAACGAGTTGAGAAATGGAGCTCAGGGGCACAGCAATTCACAAACTGGCAGAGTGATAAAGGACAACTATCGTCCAAAAATCTGTTGAGGGAAGTCAACGAGGCGGACTTGAAAGTGAGGCAAAATAGCAGGAAACAGATTTCAAGAGGTACCTTGGAATCGCCTGTAAAGCACAGGAAGAGGGGCACAACTTGGACAATGGTGCACTTGGCCAAAAAGGGCGTATGCGTTTTCTCCTGAATATATTCAGGAGAAAATGCATACGCCCTTTTTGGCCAAGCAAGCAAGCGGGCAATGCAAATCTGCACTACAAAGAAGTATCACTTCCCACCGGTCAAAAGGGACATCCACAAAATGTGTAAAAACCAGAAAGGCAAGACAGGCCCTGGAGAACTGGGAGCCTTGTTATGCTGATGGGCGGGATGTAAACTGCCAACTGCCTCACTGGAGGAGTGCATTGTGTTCCCTAAAACAAGTAAACAACAGAGCTACAGAGCCAAGGCCACTTCCAGTCTAGGGAATATACCTTGGGAAAACTGAAAATCAATAAGAAAGAGCCACCTCCAAATTTAGGGCTGCACTGACTACAAGAACCTCAACTTGGGTACACCTTATATATCCCAGGAAATATAAAAATGGTTCAAAACATTGTGGTACTTACATACGATGGAATATCCCTCAGCCATGAAATCAATGTCATAAGACCAGTAGCAGCAAAGTGAGTGGATTCAGGTACGATGATTCTAAGTAAAATAAGTCACACAGAAAAAGAAACTTATCATAAGCTTTCACTTATGAAGATCCTGTAAACATGGCTACACTTGAACTGAGTTAGGAAAGAGAACAGAGTCTCACATTTAGAAAACACTCTTATGCCTGCATAAAGGGGAAGGAGAGGTGGGGTGATGCATGAAACCAGAGTTTGATATAAGCACAGGGACCGTTTCAAAAACCAACTCTGGAATAGACAAGACCTACACCTTCCTCAGTGAAAGAGACTCAAAACCCCATATTTCCCACAGAGGAATATATCTGACTAGTAAGAATCTTAAAACCTATGTATTGATATGTCTCCATAAGGGAATCAAGTGTGTCTAGAGTGGCATAAACATGGCAGCGAGAATCAGCTCAAACCCACTATAAAAAGGAATTTCAAAAGCAAAACCAAAAAACAGGGAAATTCTTTACAATTCCTTCAGGGTGTCTGAGGAAACCTGGAAAGACCCTATCTACAATGACAGCTGGATGTGGCATAAGGCTGGACACTTGGGACTGAGAGGATTGGTGAGATTGGGTGAGCAAATGCAGACCCTTTCAAGCAATAATGCATGGCCCCCATTCCATGGGTCCCAACTCTCCAGGTTCAAGGGAATATTACTACAGCTATAACATGTACAGGAAACCTAGAGAATGGACACACTGTGAATACGAAAGGTTTCTAAAACTCAACGAATAGTCCCTCTCCTGGTGCTCCAGTTTGACTTTCCAACTGCCTTACTATCAATCTCCCAACTTGGAGAGACAGGCCCTTTAACCTCCTGGTTTGCACAGGTTCCCAATTTGGCAGAGGATGGAAGGGACGAGGGAGAACCCATGAGAGAGTAGCTGTTAGGCATTTGGACGGGCACATGTCACTCTAATTTCCCGGCAGGAAGAAGAATTAACCAAAGTCTCAGCCACCCACCGGGAACCAGTATAGGACATGATCCAAAATTTTGGACTTGCGTTCAGCTCACAAAAAACGAGTTGAGAAATGGAGCTCAGGGGCACAGCAATTCACAAACTGGCAGAGTGATAAAGGACAACTATCGTCCAAAAATCTGTTGAGGGAAGTCAACGAGGCGGACTTGAAAGTGAGGCAAAATTGCAGGAAACAGATTTCAAGAGGTACCTTGGAATCGCCTGTAAAGCACAGGAAGAGGGGCACAACTTGGACAATGGTGCACTTGGCCAAAAAGGGCGTATGCGTTTTCTCCTGAATATATTCAGGAGAAAACGCATACGCCCTTTTTGGCCAAGCAAGCAAGCGGGCAATGCAAATCTGCACTACAAAGAAGTATCACTTCCCACCGGTCAAAAGGGACATCCACAAAATGTGTAAAAAGCAGAAAGGCAAGACAGGCCCTGGAGAACTGGGAGCCTTGTTATGCTGATGGGCGGGATGTAAACTGCCAACTGCCTCACTGGAGGAGTGCATTGTGTTCCATAAAACAAGTAAACAACAGAGCTACAGAGCCAAGGCCACTTCCAGTCTAGGGAATATACCTTGGGAAAACTGAAAATCAATAAGAAAGAGCCACCTCCAAATTTAGGGCTGCACTGACTACAAGAACCTCAACTTGGGTACACCTTAAATATCCCAGGAAATATAAAAATGGTTCAAAACATTGTGGTACTTACGTACGATGGAATATCCCTCAGCCATGAAATCAATGTCATAAGACCAGTAGCAGCAAAGTGAGTGGATTCAGGTACGATGATTCTAAGTGAAATAAGTCACACAGAAAAAGAAACTTATCATAAGATATCACTTAGGAAGATCCTGTAAACATGGCTACACGTGAACTGAGTTAGGAAAGAGAACAGAGTCTCACATTTAGAAAACCCTCTTATGCCTGCATAAAGGGGAAGGAGAGGTGGGGTGATGCATGAAACCAGAGTTTGATATAAGCACAGGGACCGTTTCAAAAACCAACTTTGGAATTGACAAGACCGACACCTTCCTTAGTGAAAGAGACTCAAAACCCCATATTTCCCACAGAGGAATATATCTGACTAGTAAGAATCTTAAAACCTATGTATTGATATGTCTCCATAAGGGAATCAAGTGTGTCTAGAGTGGCATAAACATGGCAGCGAGAATCAGCTCAAACCCACTATAAAAAGGAATTTCAAAAGCAAAACCAAAAAACAGGGAAATTCTTTACAATTCCTTCAGGGTGTCTGAGGAAACCTGGAAAGACCCTATCTACAATGACAGCTGGATGTGGCCTAAGGCTGGACACTTGGGACTGAGAGGATTGGTGAGATTGGGTGAGCAAATGCAGACCCTTTCAAGCAATAATGCATGGCCCCCATTCCATGGGTCCCAACTCTCCAGGTTCAAGGGAATATTACTACAGCTATAACATGTACAGGAAACCTAGAGAATGGACACACTGTGAATACGAAAGGTTTCTAAAACTCAACGAACAGTCCCTCTCCTGGTGCTCCAGTTTGACTTTCCAACTGCCTTACTATCAATCTCCCAACTTGGAGAGACAGGCCCTTTAACCTCCTGGTTTGCACAGGTTCCCAATTTGGCAGAGGATGGAAGGGACGAGGGAGAACCCATGAGAGAGTAGCTGTTAGGCATTTGGATGGGCACATGTCACTCTAATTTCCCGGCAGGAAGAAGAATTAACCAAAGTCTCAGCCACCCACCGGGAACCAGTATAGGACATGATCCAAAATTTTGGACTTGCGTTCAGCTCACAAAAAATGAGTTGAGAAATGGAGCTCAGGGGCACAGCAATTCACAAACTGGCAGAGTGATAAAGGACAACTATCGTCCAAAAATCTGTTGAGGGAAGTCAACGAGGCGGACTTGAAAGCGAGGCAAAATAGCAGGAAACAGATTTCAAGAGGTACCTTGGAATCGCCTGTAAAGCACAGGAAGAGGGGCACAACTTGGACAACGGTGCACTTGGCCAAAAAGGGTGTATGCGTTTTCTCCTGAATATATTCAGGAGAAAACGCATACGCCCTTTTTGGCCAAGCAAGCAAGCGGGCAATGCAAATCTGCACTACAAAGAAGTATCACTTCCCACCGGTCAAAAGGGACATCCACAAAATGTGTAAAAACCAGAAACGAAAGACAGGCCCTGGAGAACTGGGAGCCTTGTTTTGCTGATGGGCGGGATGTAAATTGCCAACTGCCTCACTGGAGGAGTGCATTGTGTTCCCTAAAACAAGTAAACAACAGAGCTACAGAGCCAAGGCCACTTCCAGTCTAGGGAATATACCTTGGGAAAACTGAAAATCAATAAGAAAGAGCCACCTCCAAATTTAGGGCTGCACTGACTACAAGAACCTCAACTTGGGTACACCTTATATATCCCAGGAAATATAAAAATGGTTCAAAACATTGTGGTACTTACATACGATGGAATATCCCTCAGCCATGAAATCAATGTCATAAGACCAGTAGCAGCAAAGTGAGTGGATTCAGGTACGATGATTCTAAGTAAAATAAGTCACACAGAAAAAGAAACTTATCATAAGATATCACTTATGAAGATCCTGTAAACATGACTACACGTGAACTGAGTTAGGAAAGAGAACAGAGTCTCACATTTAGAAAACACTCTTATGCCTGCATAAAGGGGAAGGAGAGGTGGGGTGATGCATGAAACCAGAGTTTGATATAAGCACAGGGACCGTTTCAAAAACCAACTCTGGAATAGACAAGACCTACACCTTCCTCAGTGAAAGAGACTCAAAACCCCATATTTCCCACAGAGGAATATATCTGACTAGTAAGAATCTTAAAACCTATGTATTGATATGTCTCCATAAGGGAATCAAGTGTGTCTAGAGTGGCATAAACATGGCAGCGAGAATCAGCTCAAACCCACTATAAAAAGGAATTTCAAAAGCAAAACCAAAAAACAGGGAAATTCTTTACAATTCCTTCAGGGTGTCTGAGGAAACCTGGAAAGACCCTATCTACAATGACAGCTGGATGTGGCATAAGGCTGGACACTTGGGACTGAGAGGATTGGTGAGATTGGGTGGGCAAATGCAGACCCTTTCAAGCAATAATGCATGGCCCCCATTCCATGGGTCCCAACTCTCCAGGTTCAAGGGAATATTACTACAGCTATAACATGTACAGGAAACCTAGAGAATGGACACACTGTGAATACGAAAGGTTTCTAAAACTCAACGAATAGTCCCTCTCCTGGTGCTCCAGTTTGACTTTCCAACTGCCTTACTATCAATCTCCCAACTTGGAGAGACAGGCCCTTTAACCTCCTGGTTTGCACAGGTTCCCAATTTGGCAGAGGATGGAAGGGACGAGGGAGAACCCATGAGAGAGTAGCTGTTAGGCATTTGGATGGGCACATGTCACTCTAATTTGCCGGCAGGAAGAAGAATTAACCAAAGTCTCAGCCACCCACCGGGAAACAGTATAGGACATGATCCAAAATTTTGGACTTGCGTTCAGCTCCCAAAAAACGAGTTGAGAAATGGAGCTCAGGGGCACAGCAATTCACAAACTGGCAGAGTGATAAAGGACAACTATCGTCCAAAAATCTGTTGAGGGAAGTCAACGAGGCGGACTTGAAAGTGAGGCAAAATAGCAGGAAACAGATTTCAAGAGGTACCTTGGAATCGCCTGTAAAGCACAGGAAGAGGGGCACAACTTGGACAATGGTGCACTTGGCCAAAAAGGGCGTATGCGTTTTCTCCTGAATATATTCAGGAGAAAACGCATACGCCCTTTTTGGCCAAGCAAGCAAGCGGGCAATGCAAATCTGCACTACAAAGAAGTATCACTTCCCACCGGTCAAAAGGGACATCCACAAAATGTGTAAAAAGCAGAAAGGCAAGACAGGCCCTGGAGAACTGGGAGCCTTGTTATGCTGATGGGCGGGATGTAAACTGCCAACTGCCTCACTGGAGGAGTGCATTGTGTTCCCTAAAACAAGTCAACAACAGAGCTACAGAGCCAAGGCCACTTCCAGTCTAGGGAATATACCTTGGGAAAACTGAAAATCAATAAGAAAGAGCCACCTCCAAATTTAGGGCTGCACTGACTACAAGAACCTCAACTTGGGTACACCTTAAATATCCCAGGAAATATAAAAATGGTTCAAAACATTGTGGTACTTACGTACGATGGAATATCCCTCAGCCATGAAATCAATGTCATAAGACCAGTAGCAGCAAAGTGAGTGGATTCAGGTACGATGATTCTAAGTGAAATAAGTCACACAGAAAAAGAAACTTATCATAAGATATCACTTAGGAAGATCCTGTAAACATGGCTACACGTGAACTGAGTTAGGAAAGAGAACAGAGTCTCACATTTAGAAAACACTCTTATGCCTGCATAAAGGGGAAGGAGAGGTGGGGTGATGCATAAAACCAGAGTTTGATATAAGCACAGGGACCGTTTCAAAAACCAACTTTGGAATAGACAAGACCTACACCTTCCTCAGTGAAAGAGACTCAAAACCCCATATTTCCCACAGAGGAATATATCTGACTAGTAAGAATCTTAAAACCTATGTATTGATATGTCTCCATAAGGGAATCAAGTGTGTCTAGAGTGGCATAAACATGGCAGCGAGAATCAGCTCAAACCCACTATAAAAAGGAATTTCAAAAGCAAAACCAAAAAACAGGGAAATTCTTTACAATTCCTTCAGGGTGTCTGAGGAAACCTGGAAAGACCCTATCTACAATGACAGCTGGATGTGGCATAAGGCTGGACACTTGGGACTGAGAGGATTGGTGAGATTGGGTGAGCAAATGCAGACCCTTTCAAGCAATAATGCATGGCCCCCATTCCATGGGTCCCAACTCTCCAGGTTCAAGGGAATATTACTACAGCTATAACATGTACAGGAAACCTAGAGAATGGACACACTGTGAATACGAAAGGTTTCTAAAACTCAACGAATAGTCCCTCTCCTGGTGCTCCAGTTTGACTTTCCAACTGCCTTACTATCAATCTCCCAACTTGGAGAGACAGGCCCTTTAACCTCCTGGTTTGCACAGGTTCCCAATTTGGCAGAGGATGGAAGGGACGAGGGAGAACCCATGAGAGAGTAGCTGTTAGGCATTTGGACGGGCACATGTCACTCTAATTTCCCGGCAGGAAGAAGAATTAACCAAAGTCTCAGCCACCCACCGGGACCCAGTATAGGACAGGATCCAAAATTTTGGACTTGCGTTCAGCTCACAAAAAACGAGTTGAGAAATGGAGCTCAGGGGCACAGCAATTCACAAACTGGCAGAGTGATAAAGGACAACTATCGTCCAAAAATCTGTTGAGGGAAGTCAACGAGGCGGACTTGAAAGCGAGGCAAAATAGCAGGAAACAGATTTCAAGAGGTACCTTGGAATCGCCTGTAAAGCACAGGAAGAGGGGCACAACTTGGACAACGGTGCACTTGGCCAAAAAGGGCGTATGCGTTTTCTCCTGAATATATTCAGGAGAAAACGCATACGCCCTTTTTGGCCAAGCAAGCAAGCGGGCAATGCAAATCTGCACTACAAAGAAGTATCACTTCCCACTGGTCAAAAGGGACATCCACAAAATGTGTAAAAACCAGAAAGGCAAGACAGGCCCTGGAGAACTGGGAGCCTTGTTATGCTGATGGGCGGGATGTAAATTGCCAACTGCCTCACTGGAGGAGTGCATTGTGTTCCCTAAAACAAGTAAACAACAGAGCTACAGATCCACGGCCACTTCCAGTCTAGGGAATATACCTTGGGAAAACTGAAAATCAATAAGAAAGATCCACCTCCAAATTTACGGCTGCACTGACTACAAGAACCTCAACTTGGGTACACCTTAAATATCCCAGGAAATATAAAAATGGTTCAAAACATTGTGGTACTTACGTACGATGGAATATCCCTCAGCCATGAAATCAATGTCATAAGACCAGTAGCAGCAATGTGAGTGGATTCAGGTACGATGATTCTAAGTGAAATAAGTCACACAGAAAAAGAAACTTATCATAAGATATCACTTATGAAGATCCTGTAAACATGGCTACACGTGAACTGAGTTAGGAAAGAGAACAGAGTCTCACATTTAGAAAACACTCTTATGCCTGCATAAAGGGGAAGGAGAGGTGGGGTGATGCATGAAACCAGAGTTTGATATAAGCACAGGGACCGTTTCAAAAACCAACTCTGGAATAGACAAGACCTACACCTTCCTCAGTGAAAGAGACTCAAAACCCCATATTTCCCACAGAGGAATATATCTGACTAGTAAGAATCTTAAAACCTATGTATTGATATGTCTCCATAAGGGAATCAAGTGTGTCTAGAGTGGCATAAACATGGCAGCGAGAATCAGCTCAAACCCACTATAAAAAGGAATTTCAAAAGCAAAACCAAAAAACAGGGAAATTCTTTACAATTCCTTCAGGGTGTCTGAGGAAACCTGGAAAGACCCTATCTACAATGACAGCTGGATGTGGCATAAGGCTGGACACTTGGGACTGAGAGGATTGGTGAGATTGGGTGAGCAAATGCAGACCCTTTCAAGCAATAATGCATGGCCCCCATTCCATGGGTCCCAACTCTCCAGGTTCAAGGGAATATTACTACAGCTATAACATGTACAGGAAACCTAGAGAATGGACACACTGTGAATACGAAATGTTTCTAAAACTCAACGAATAGTCCCTCTCCTGGTGCTCCAGTTTGACTTTCCAACTGCCTTACTATCAATCTCCCAACTTGGAGAGACAGGCCCTTTAACCTCCTGGTTTGCACAGGTTCCCAATTTGGCAGAGGATGGAAGGGACGAGGGAGAACCCATGAGAGAGTAGCTGTTAGGCATTTGGACGGGCACATGTCACTCTAATTTCCCGGCAGGAAGAAGAATTAACCAAAGTCTCAGCCACCCACCGGGAACCAGTATAGGACATGATCCAAAATTTTGGACTTGCGTTCAGCTCACAAAAAACGAGTTGAGAAATGGAGCTCAGGGGCACAGCAATTCACAAACTGGCAGAGTGATAAAGGACAACTATCGTCCAAAAATCTGTTGAGGGAAGTCAACGAGGCGGACTTGAAAGTGAGGCAAAATAGCAGGAAACAGATTTCAAGAGGTACCTTGGAATCGCCTGTAAAGCACAGGAAGAGGGGCACAACTTGGACAATGGTGCACTTGGCCAAAAAGGGCGTATGCGTTTTCTCCTGAATATATTCAGGAGAAAACGCATACGCCCTTTTTGGCCAAGCAAGCAAGCGGACAATGCAAATCTGCACTACAAAGAAGTATCACTTCCCACCGGTCAAAAGGGACATCCACAAAATTTGTAAAAACCAGAAAGGCAAGACAGGCCCTGGAGAACTGGGAGCCTTGTTATGCTGATGGGCGGGATGTAAATTGCCAACTGCCTCACTGGAGGAGTGCATTGTGTTCCCTAAAACAAGTAAACAACAGAGCTACAGAGCCAAGGCCACTTCCAGTCTAGGGAATATACCTTGGGAAAACTGAAAATCAATAAGAAAGAGCCACCTCCAAATTTAGGGCTGCACTGGCTACAAGAACCTCAACTTGGGTACACCTTAAATATCCCAGGAAATATAAAAATGGTTCAAAACATTGTGGTACTTACGTATGATGGAATATCCCTCAGCCATGAAATCAATGTCATAAGACCAGTAGCAGCAAAGTGAGTGGATTCAGGTACGATGATTCTAAGTGAAATAAGTCAAACAGAAAAAGAAACTTATCATAAGATATCACTTATGAAGATCCTGTAAACATGGCTACACGTGAACTGAGTTAGGAAAGAGAACAGAATCTCACATTTAGAAAACACTCTTATGCCTGCATAAAGGGGATGGAGAGGTCGGGTGATGCATAAAACCAGAGTTTGATATAAGCACAGGGACCGTTCCAAAAACCAACTTTGGAATAGACAAGACCTACACCTTCCTCAGTGAAAGAGACTCAAAACCCCATATTTTCCGCAGAGGAAAATATCTGACTAGTAAGAATCTTAAAATCTATGTATTGATATGACTCCATAAGGGAATCAAGTGTGTCTAGAGTGGCATAAACATGGCAGTGAGAATCAGCTCAAACCCACTATAAAAAGGAATTTCAAAAGCAAAACCAAAAAACAGGGAAATTCTTTACAATTCCTTCAGGGTGTCTGAGGAAACCTGGAAAGACCCTATCTACAATGACAGCTGGATGTGGCATAAGGCTGGACACTTGGGACTGAGAGGATTGGTGAGATTGGGTGAGCAAATGCAGACCCTTTCAAGCAATAATGCATGGCCCCCATTCCATGGGTCCCAACTCTCCAGGTTCAAGGGAATATTACTACAGCTATAACATGTACAGGAAACCTAGAGAATGGACACACTGTGAATACGAAAGGTTTCTAAAACTCAACGAATAGTCCCTCTCCTGGTGCTCCAGTTTGACTTTCCAACTGCCTTACTATCAATCTCCCAACTTGGAGAGACAGGCCCTTTAACCTCCTGGTTTGCACAGGTTCCCAATTTGGCAGAGGATGGAAGGGACGAGGGAGAACCCATGAGAGAGTAGCTGTTAGGCATTTGGACGGCCACATGTCACTCTAATTTCCCGGCAGGAAGAAGAATTAACCAAAGTCTCAGCCACCCACCGGGAACCAGTATAGGACATGATCCAAAATTTTGGACTTGCGTTCAGCTCACAAAAAACGAGTTGAGAAATGGAGCTCAGGGGCACAGCAATTCACAAACTGGCAGAGTGATAAAGGACAACTATAGTCCAAAAATCTGTTGAGGGAAGTCAACGAGGCGGACTTGAAAGCGAGGCAAAATAGCAGGAAACAGATTTCAAGAGGTACCTTGGAATCGCCTGTAAAGCACAGGAAGAGGGGCACAACTTGGACAACGGTGCACTTGGCCAAAAAGGGCGTATGCGTTTTCTCCTGAATATATTCAGGAGAAAATGCATACGCCTTTTTTGGCCAAGCAAGCAAGCGGGCAATGCAAATCTGCACTACAAAGAAGTATCACTTCCCACTGGTCAAAAGGGACATCCACAAAATGTAAAAAACCAGAAAGGCAAGACAGGCCCTGGAGAACTGGGAGCCTTGTTATGCTGATGGGCGGGATGTAAATTGCCAACTGCCTCACTGGAGGAGTGCATTGTGTTCCCTAAAACAAGTAAACAACAGAGCTACAGAGCCAAGACCACTTCCAGTCTAGGGAATATACCTTGGGAAAACTGAAAATCAATAAGAAAGAGCCACCTCCAAATTTAGGGCTGCACTGACTACAAGAACCTCAACTTGGGTACACCTTAAATATCCCAGGAAATATAAAAATGGTTCAAAACATTGTGGTACTTACGTACGATGGAATATCCCTCAGCCATGAAATCAATGTCATAAGACCAGTAGCAGCAAAGTGAGTGGATTCAGGTACGATGATTCTAAGTGAAATAAGTCACACAGAAAAAGAAACTTATCATAAGATATCACTTATGAAGATCCTGTAAACATGGCTACACGTGAACTGAGTTAGGAAAGTGAACAGAGTCTCACATTTAGAAAACACTCTTATGCCTGCATAAAGGGGAAGGAGAGGTGGGGTGATGCATAAAACCAGAGTTTGATATAAGCACAGGGACCGTTTCAAAAACCAACTCTGGAATAGACAAGACCTACACCTTCCTCAGTGAAAGAGACTCAAAACCCCATATTTCCCACAGAGGAATATATGTGACTAGTAAGAATCTTAAAACCTATGTATTGATATGTCTCCATAAGGGAATCAAGTGTGTCTAGAGTGGCATAAACATGGCAGCGAGAACCAGCTCAAACCCACTATAAAAAGGAATTTCAAAAGCAAAACCAAAAAACAGGGAAATTCTTTACAATTCCTTCAGGGTGTCTGAGGAAACCTGGAAAGACCCTATCTACAATGACAGCTGGATGTGGCATAAGGCTGGACACTTGGGACTGAGAGGATTGGTGAGATTGGGTGAGCAAATGCAGACCCTTTCAAGCAATAATGCATGGCCCCCATTCCATGGGTCCCAACTCTCCAGGTTCAAGGGAATATTACTACAGCTATAACATGTACAGGAAACCTAGAGAATGGACACACTGTGAATACGAAAGGTTTCTAAAACTCAACGAATAGTCCCTCTCCTGGTGCTCCAGTTTGACTTTCCAACTGCCTTACTATCAATCTCCCAACTTGGAGAGACAGGCCCTTTAACCTCCTGGTTTGCACAGGTTCCCAATTTGGCAGAGGATGGAAGGGACGAGGGAGAACCCATGAGAGAGTAGCTGTTAGGCATTTGGACGGGCACATGTCACTCTAATTTCCCGGCAGGAAGAAGAATTAACCAAAGTCTCAGCCACCCACCGGGAACCAGTATAGGACATGATCCAAAATTTTGGACTTGCGTTCAGCTCACAAAAAACGAGTTGAGAAATGGAGCTCAGGGGCACAGCAATTCACAAACTGGCAGAGTGATAAAGGACAACTATCGTCCAAAAATCTGTTGAGGGAAGTCAACGAGGCGGACTTGAAAGTGAGGCAAAATAGCAGGAAACAGATTTCAAGAGGTACGTTGGAATCGCCTGTAAAGCACAGGAAGAGGGGCACAACTTGGACAATGGTGCACTTGGCCAAAAAGGGCGTATGCGTTTTCTCCTGAATATATTCAGGAGAAAACGCATACGACCTTTTTGGCCAAGCAAGCAAGCGGGCAATGCAAATCTGCACTACAAAGAAGTATCACTTCCCACCGGTCAAAAGGGACATCCACAAAATGTGTAAAAACCAGAAAGGCAAGACAGGCCCTGGAGAACTGGGAGCCTTGTTATGCTGATGGGCGGGATGTAAATTGCCAACTGCCTCACTGGAGGAGTGCATTGTGTTCCCTAAAACAAGTAAACAACAGAGCTACAGAGCCAAGGCCACTTCCAGTCTAGGGAATATACCTTGGGAAAACTGAAAATCAATAAGAAAGATCCACCTCCAAATTTAGGGCTGCACTGACTACAAGAACCTCAACTTGGGTACACCTTAAATATCCCAGGAAATATAAAAATGGTTCAAAACATTGTGGTACTTACGTACGATGGAATATCCCTCAGCCATGAAATCAATGTCATAAGACCAGTAGCAGCAAAGTGAGTGGATTCAGGTACGATGATTCTAAGTGAAATAAGTCACACAGAAAAAGAAACTTATCATAAGATATCACTTATGAAGATCCTGTAAACATGGCTACACGTGAACTGAGTTAGGAAAGAGAACAGAGTCTCACATTTAGAAAACACTCTTATGCCTGCATAAAGGGGAAGGAGAGGTGGGGTGATGCATAAAACCAGAGTTTGATATAAGCACAAGGACCGTTTCAAAAACCAACTTTGGAATAGACAAGACCTACACCTTCCTCAGTGAAAGAGACTCAAAACCCCATATTTCCCGCAGAGGAAAATATCTGACTAGTAAGAATCTTAAAATCTATGTATTGATATGACTCCATAAGGGAATCAAGTGTGTCTAGAGTGGCATAAACATGGCAGCGAGAATCAGCTCAAACCCACTATAAAAAGGAATTTCAAAAGCAAAACCAAAAAACAGGGAAATTCTTTACAATTCCTTCAGGGTGTCTGAGGAAACCTGGAAAGACCCTATCTACAATGACAGCTGGATGTGGCATAAGGCTGGACACTTGGGACTGAGAGGATTGGTGAGATTGGGTGAGCAAATGCAGACCCTTTCAAGCAATAATGCATGGCCCCCATTCCATGGGTCCCAACTCTCCAGGTTCAAGGGAATATTACTACAGCTATAACATGTACAGGAAACCTAGAGAATGGACACACTGTGAATACGAAAGGTTTCTAAAACTCAACGAATAGTCCCTCTCCTGGTGCTCCAGTTTGACTTTCCAACTGCCTTACTATCAATCTCCCAACTTGGAGAGACAGGCCCTTTAACCTCCTGGTTTGCACAGGTTCCCAATTTGGCAGAGGATGGAAGGGACGAGGGAGAACCCATGAGAGAGTAGCTGTTAGGCATTTGGACGGGCACATGTCACTCTAATTTCCCGGCAGGAAGAAGAATTAACCAAAGTCTCAGCCACCCACCGGGAACCAGTATAGGACATGATCCAAAATTTTGGACTTGCGTTCAGCTCACAAAAAACGAGTTGAGAAATGGAGCTCAGGGGCACAGCAATTCACAAACTGGCAGAGTGATAAAGGACAACTATAGTCCAAAAATCTGTTGAGGGAAGTCAACGAGGCGGACTTGAAAGCGAGGCAAAATAGCAGGAAACAGATTTCAAGAGGTACCTTGGAATCGCCTGTAAAGCACAGGAAGAGGGGCACAACTTGGACAACGGTGCACTTGGCCAAAAAGGGCGTATGCGTTTTCTCCTGAATATATTCAGGAGAAAATGCATACGCCTTTTTTGGCCAAGCAAGCAAGCGGGCAATGCAAATCTGCACTACAAAGAAGTATCACTTCCCACTGGTCAAATGGGACATCCACAAAATGTGTAAAAACCAGAAAGGCAAGACAGGCCCTGGAGAACTGGGAGCCTTGTTATGCTGATGGGCGGGATGTAAATTGCCAACTGCCTCACTGGAGGAGTGCATTGTGTTCCCTAAAACAAGTAAACAACAGAGCTACAGAGCCAAGGCCACTTCCAGTCTAGGGAATATACCTTGGGAAAACTGAAAATCAATAAGAAAGAGCCACCTCCAAATTTAGGGCTGCACTGACTACAAGAACCTCAACTTGGGTACACCTTAAATATCCCAGGAAATATAAAAATGGTTCAAAACATTGTGGTACTTACGTACGATGGAATATCCCTCAGCCATGAAATCAATGTCATAAGACCAGTAGCAGCAAAGTGAGTGGATTCAGGTACGATGATTCTAAGTGAAATAAGTCACACAGAAAAAGAAACTTATCATAAGATATCACTTATGAAGATCCTGTAAACATGGCTACACGTGAACTGAGTTAGGAAAGTGAACAGAGTCTCACATTTAGAAAACACTCTTATGCCTGCATAAAGGGGAAGGAGAGGTGGGGTGATGCATAAAACCAGAGTTTGATATAAGCACAGGGACCGTTTCAAAAACCAACTCTGGAATAGACAAGACCTACACCTTCCTCAGTGAAAGAGACTCAAAACCCCATATTTCCCACAGAGGAATATATGTGACTAGTAAGAATCTTAAAACCTATGTATTGATATGTCTCCATAAGGGAATCAAGTGTGTCTAGAGTGGCATAAACATGGCAGCGAGAACCAGCTCAAACCCACTATAAAAAGGAATTTCAAAAGCAAAACCAAAAAACAGGGAAATTCTTTACAATTCCTTCAGGGTGTCTGAGGAAACCTGGAAAGACCCTATCTACAATGACAGCTGGATGTGGCATAAGGCTGGACACTTGGGACTGAGAGGATTGGTGAGATTGGGTGAGCAAATGCAGACCCTTTCAAGCAATAATGCATGGCCCCCATTCCATGGGTCCCAACTCTCCAGGTTCAAGGGAATATTACTACAGCTATAACATGTACAGGAAACCTAGAGAATGGACACACTGTGAATACGAAAGGTTTCTAAAACTCAACGAATAGTCCCTCTCCTGGTGCTCCAGTTTGACTTTCCAACTGCCTTACTATCAATCTCCCAACTTGGAGAGACAGGCCCTTTAACCTCCTGGTTTGCACAGGTTCCCAATTTGGCAGAGGATGGAAGGGACGAGGGAGAACCCATGAGAGAGTAGCTGTTAGGCATTTGGACGGGCACATGTCACTCTAATTTCCCGGCAGGAAGAAGAATTAACCAAAGTCTCAGCCACCCACCGGGAACCAGTATAGGACATGATCCAAAATTTTGGACTTGCGTTCAGCTCACAAAAAACGAGTTGAGAAATGGAGCTCAGGGGCACAGCAATTCACAAACTGGCAGAGTGATAAAGGACAACTATCGTCCAAAAATCTGTTGAGGGAAGTCAACGAGGCGGACTTGAAAGTGAGGCAAAATAGCAGGAAACAGATTTCAAGAGGTACCTTGGAATCGCCTGTAAAGCACAGGAAGAGGGGCACAACTTGGACAATGGTGCACTTGGCCAAAAAGGGCGTATGCGTTTTCTCCTGAATATATTCAGGAGAAAACGCATACGACCTTTTTGGCCAAGCAAGCAAGCGGGCAATGCAAATCTGCACTACAAAGAAGTATCACTTCCCACCGGTCAAAAGGGACATCCACAAAATGTGTAAAAACCAGAAAGGCAAGACAGGCCCTGGAGAACTGGGAGCCTTGTTATGCTGATGGGCGGGATGTAAATTGCCAACTGCCTCACTGGAGGAGTGCATTGTGTTCCCTAAAACAAGTAAACAACAGAGCTACAGAGCCAAGGCCACTTCCAGTCTAGGGAATATACCTTGGGAAAACTGAAAATCAATAAGAAAGATCCACCTCCAAATTTAGGGCTGCACTGACTACAAGAACCTCAACTTGGGTACACCTTAAATATCCCAGGAAATATAAAAATGGTTCAAAACATTGTGGTACTTACGTACGATGGAATATCCCTCAGCCATGAAATCAATGTCATAAGACCAGTAGCAGCAAAGTGAGTGGATTCAGGTACGATGATTCTAAGTGAAATAAGTCACACAGAAAAAGAAACTTATCATAAGATATCACTTATGAAGATCCTGTAAACATGGCTACACGTGAACTGAGTTAGGAAAGAGAACAGAGTCTCACATTTAGAAAACACTCTTATGCCTGCATAAAGGGGAAGGAGAGGTGGGGTGATGCATAAAACCAGAGTTTGATATAAGCACAAGGACCGTTTCAAAAACCAACTCTGGAATAGAAAAGACCTACACCTTCCTCAGTGAAAGAGACTCAAAACCCCATATTTCCCACAGAGGAATATATCTGACTAGTAAGAATCTTAAAACCTATGTATTGATATGTCTCCATAAGGGAATCAAGTGTGTCTAGAGTGGCATAAACATGGCAGCGAGAATCAGCTCAAACCCACTATAAAAAGGAATTTCAAAAGCAAAACCAAAAAACAGGGAAATTCTTTACAATTCCTTCAGGGTGTCTGAGGAAACCTGGAAAGACCCTATCTACAATGACAGCTGGATGTGGCATAAGGCTGGACACTTGGGACTGAGAAGATTGGTGAGATTGGGTGAGCAAATGCAGACCCTTTCAAGCAATAATGCATGGCCCCCATTCCATGGGTCCCAACTCTCCAGGTTCAAGGGAATATTACTACAGCTATAACATGTACAGGAAACCTAGAGAATGGACACACTGTGAATACGAAAGGTTTCTAAAACTCAAAGAATAGTCCCTCTCCTGGTGCTCCAGTTTGACTTTCCAACTGCCTTACTATCAAACTCCCAACTTGGAGAGACAGGCCCTTTAACCTCCTGGTTTGCACAGGTTCCCAATTTGGCAGAGGATGGAAGGGACGAGGGAGAACCCATGAGAGAGTAGCTGTTAGGCATTTGGACGGGCACATGTCACTCTAATTTCCAGGCAGGAAGAAGAATTAACCAAAGTCTCAGCCACCCACCGGGAACCAGTATAGGACATGATCCACAATTTTGGACTTGCGTTCAGCTCACAAAAAACGAGTTGAGAAATGGAGCTCAGGGGCACAGCAATTCACAAACTGGCAGAGTGATAAAGGACAACTATCGTCCAAAAATCTGTTGAGGGAAGTCAACGAGGCGGACTTGAAAGCGAGGCAAAATAGCAGGAAACAGATTTCAAGAGGTACCTTGGAATCGCCTGTAAAGCACAGGAAGAGGGGCACAACTTGGACAACGGTGCACTTGGCCAAAAAGGGCGTATGCGTTTTCTCCTGAATATATTCAGGAGAAAATGCATACGCCCTTTTTGGCCAAGCAAGCAAGCGGGCAATGCAAATCTGCACTACAAAGAAGTATCACTTCCCACTGGTCAAAAGGGACATCCACAAAATGTGTAAAAACCAGAAAGGCAAGACAGGCCCTGGAGAACTGGGAGCCTTGTTATGCTGATGGGCGGGATGTAAATTGCCAACTGCCTCACTGGAGGAGTGCATTGTGTTCCCTAAAACAAGTAAACAACAGAGCTACAGAGCCAAGGCCACTTCCAGTCTAGGGAATATACCTTGGGAAAACTGAAAATCAATAAGAAAGATCCACCTCCAAATTTAGGGCTGCACTGACTACAAGAACCTCAACTTGGGTACACCTTAAATATCCCAGGAAATATAAAAATGGTTCAAAACATTGTGGTACTTACGTACGATGGAATATCCCTCAGCCATGAAATCAATGTCATAAGACCAGTAGCAGCAAAGTGAGTGGATTCAGGTACGATGATTCTAAGTGAAATAAGTCACACAGAAAAAGAAACTTATCATAAGATATCACTTATGAAGATCCTGTAAACATGGCTACACGTGAACTGAGTTAGGAAAGAGAACAGAGTCTCACATTTAGAAAACACTCTTATGCCTGCATAAAGGGGAAGGAGAGTTGGGGTGATGCATAAAACCAGAGTTTGATATAAGCACAGGGACCGTTTCAAAAACCAACTCTGGAATAGAAAAGACCTACACCTTCCTCAGTGAAAGAGACTCAAAACCCCATATTTCCCACAGAGGAATATATCTGACTAGTAAGAATCTTAAAACCTATGTATTGATATGTCTCCATAAGGGAATCAAGTGTGTCTAGAGTGGCATAAACATGGCAGCGAGAATCAGCTCAAACCCACTATAAAAAGGAATTTCAAAAGCAAAACCAAAAAACAGGGAAATTCTTTACAATTCCTTCAGTGTGTCTGAGGAAACCTGGAAAGACCCTATCTACAATGACAGCTGGATGTGGCATAAGGCTGGACACTTGGGACTGAGAGGATTGGTGAGATTGGGTGAGCAAATGCAGACCCTTTCAAGCAATAATGCATGGCCCCCATTCCATGGGTCCCAACTGTGCAGGTTCAAGGGAATATTACTACAGCTATAACATGTACAGGAAACCTAGAGAATGGACACACTGTGAATACGAAAGGTTTCTAAAACTCAACGAATAGTCCCTCTCCTGGTGCTCCAGTTTGACTTTCCAACTGCCTTACTATCAATCTCCCAACTTGGAGAGACAGGCCCTTTAACCTCCTGGTTTGCACAGGTTCCCAATTTGGCAGAGGATGGAAGGGACGAGGGAGAACCCATGAGAGAGTAGCTGTTAGGCATTTGGACGGGCACATGTCACTCTAATTTCCCGGCAGGAAGAAGAATTAACCAAAGTCTCAGCCACCCACCGGGAACCAGTATAGGACATGATCCAAAATTTTGGACTTGCGTTCAGCTCACAAAAAACGAGTTGAGAAATGGAGCTCAGGGGCACAGCAATTCACAAACTGGCAGAGTGATAAAGGAAAACTATCGTCCAAAAATCTGTAGAGGGAAGTCCACGAGGTGGACTTGAAAGCGAGGCAAAATAGCAGGAAACAGATTTCAAGAGGTACGTTGGAATCGCCTGTAAAGCACAGGAAGAGGGGCACAACTTGGACAATGATGCACTTGGCCAAAAAGGGCGTATGCGTTTTCTCCTGAATATATTCAGGAGAAAACGCTTACGCCCTTTTTGGCCAAGCAAGCAAGCGGGCAATGCAAATCTGCACTACAAAGAAGTATCACTTCCCACCGGTCAAAAGGGACATCCACAAAATGTGTAAAAACCAGAAAGGCAAGACAGGCCCTGGAGAACAGGGGGCATTTTTATGCTGATGGGCGGGATGTCAATTGCCAACTGCCTCACTGGAGGAGTGCATTGTGTTCCCTAAAACAAGTAAACAACAGAGCTACAGAGCCAAGGCCACATCCAGTCTAGGGAATATACCTTGGGAAAACTGAAAATCAATAAGAAAGAGCCACCTCCAAATTTAGGGCTGCACTGGCTACAAGAACCTCAACTTGGGTACACCTTAAATATCCCAGGAAATATAAAAATGGTTCAAAACATTGTGGTACTTACGTACGATGGAATATCCCTCAGCGATGAAATCAATGTCATAAAACCAGTAGCAGCAAAGTGAGTGGATTCAGCTACTATGATTCTAAGTGAAATAAGTCACACAGAAAAAGGAACTTATCATAAGATATCACTTATGAAGATCCTGTAAACATGGCTACACGTGAACTGAGTTAGGAAATAGAACAGAGTCTCACATTTAGAAAACATTCTTATGCCTGCATAAAGGGGATGGAGAGGTGGGGTGATGCATAAAACCAGAGTTTGATATAAGCACATGGACCGTTCCAAAAACCAACTTTGGAATAGACAAGACCTACACCTTCCTCAGTGAAAGAGGCTCAAAACCCCATATTTCCCGCAGAGGAATATATCTGACTAGTAAGAATCTTAAAACCTATGTATTGATATGACTCCATAAGGGAATCAAGTGTGTCTAGAGTGGCATAAACATGGCAGCGAGAATCAGCTCAAACCCACTATAAAAAGGAATTTCAAAAGCAAAACCAAAAAACAGGGAAATTCTTTACAATTCCTTCAGGGTGTCTGAGGAAACCTGGAAAGACCCTATCTACAATGACAGCTGGATGTGGCATAAGGCTGGACACTTGGGACTGAGAGGATTGGTGAGATTGGGTGAGCAAATGCAGACCCTTTCAAGCAATAATGCATGGCCCCCATTCCATGGGTCCCAACTGTGCAGGTTCAAGGGAATATTACTACAGCTATAACATGTACAGGAAACCTAGAGAATGGACACACTGTGAATACGAAAGGTTTCTAAAACTCAACGAATAGTCCCTCTCCTGGTGCTCCAGTTTGACTTTCCAACTGCCTTACTATCAATCTCCCAACTTGGAGAGACAGGCCCTTTAACCTCCTGGTTTGCACAGGTTCCCAATTTGGCAGAGGATGGAAGGGACGAGGGAGAACCCATGAGAGAGTAGCTGTTAGGCATTTGGACGGGCACATGTCACTCTAATTTCCCGGCAGGAAGAAGAATTAACCAAAGTCTCAGCCACCCACCGGGAACCAGTATAGGACATGATCCAAAATTTTGGACTTGCGTTCAGCTCACAAAAAACGAGTTGAGAAATGGAGCTCAGGGGCACAGCAATTCACAAACTGGCAGAGTGATAAAGGACAACTATCGTCCAAAAATCTGTTGAGGGAAGTCAACGAGGCGGACTTGAAAGCGAGGCAAAATAGCAGGAAACAGATTTCAAGAGGTACCTTGGAATCGCCTGTAAAGCACAGGAAGAGGGGCACAACTTGGACAATGGTGCACTTGGCCAAAAAGGGCGTATGCATTTTCTCCTGAATATATTCAGGAGAAAACGCATACGCCCTTTTTGGCCAAGCAAGCAAGCGGGCAATGCAAATCTGCACTACAAAGAAGTATCACTTCCCACCGGTCAAAAGGGACATCCACAAAATGTGTAAAAACCAGAAAGGCAAGACAGGCCCTGGAGAACTGGGAGCCTTGTTATGCTGATGGGCGGGATGTAAACTGCCAACTGCCTCACTGGAGGAGTGCATTGTGTTCCCTAAAACAAGTAAACAACAGAGCTACAGAGCCAAGGCCACTTCCAGTCTAGGGAATATACCTTGGGAAAACTGAAAATCAATAAGAAAGAGCCACCTCCAAATTTAGGGCTGCACTGACTACAAGAACCTCAACTTGGGTACACCTTAAATATCCCAGGAAATATAAAAATGGTTCAAAACATTGTGGTACTTACGTACGATGGAATATCCCTCAGCCATGAAATCAATGTCATAAGACCAGTAGCAGCAAAGTGAGTGGATTCAGGTACGAAGATTCTAAGTGAAATAAGTCACACAGAAAAAGAAACTTATCATAAGATATCACTTATGAAGATCCTGTAAACATGGCTACACGTGAACTGAGTTAGGAAAGTGAACAGAGTCTCACATTTAGAAAACACTCTTATGCCTGCATAAAGGGGAAGGAGAGGTGGGGTGATGCATAAAACCAGAGTTTGATATAAGCACAGGGACCGTTTCAAAAACCAACTCTGGAATAGACAAGACCTACACCTTCCTCAGTGAAAGAGACTCAAAACCCCATATTTCCCACAGAGGAATATATGTGACTAGTAAGAATCTTAAAACCTATGTATTGATATGTCTCCATAAGGGAATCAAGTGTGTCTAGAGTGGCATAAACATGGCAGCGAGAACCAGCTCAAACCCACTATAAAAAGGAATTTCAAAAGCAAAACCAAAAAACAGGGAAATTCTTTACAATTCCTTCAGGGTGTCTGAGGAAACCTGGAAAGACCCTATCTACAATGACAGCTGGATGTGGCATAAGGCTGGACACTTGGGACTGAGAGGATTGGTGAGATTGGGTGAGCAAATGCAGACCCTTTCAAGCAATAATGCATGGCCCCCATTCCATGGGTCCCAACTCTCCAGGTTCAAGGGAATATTACTACAGCTATAACATGTACAGGAAACCTAGAGAATGGACACACTGTGAATACGAAAGGTTTCTAAAACTCAACGAATAGTCCCTCTCCTGGTGCTCCAGTTTGACTTTCCAACTGCCTTACTATCAATCTCCCAACTTGGAGAGACAGGCCCTTTAACCTCCTGGTTTGCACAGGTTCCCAATTTGGCAGAGGATGGAAGGGACGAGGGAGAACCCATGAGAGAGTAGCTGTTAGGCATTTGGAAGGGCACATGTCACTCTAATTTCCCGGCAGGAAGAAGAATTAACCAAAGTCTCAGCCACCCACCGGGAACCAGTATAGGACATGATCCAAAATTTTGGACTTGCGTTCAGCTCACAAAAAACGAGTTGAGAAATGGAGCTCAGGGGCACAGCAATTCACAAACTGGCAGAGTGATAAAGGACAACTATCGTCCAAAAATCTGTTGAGGGAAGTCAACGAGGCGGACTTGAAAGTGAGGCAAAATAGCAGGAAACAGATTTCAAGAGGTACGTTGGAATCGCCTGTAAAGCACAGGAAGAGGGGCACAACTTGGACAATGGTGCACTTGGCCAAAAAGGGCGTATGCGTTTTCTCCTGAATATATTCAGGAGAAAACGCATACGACCTTTTTGGCCAAGCAAGCAAGCGGGCAATGCAAATCTGCACTACAAAGAAGTATCACTTCCCACCGGTCAAAAGGGACATCCACAAAATGTGTAAAAACCAGAAAGGCAAGACAGGCCCTGGAGAACTGGGAGCCTTGTTATGCTGATGGGCGGGATGTAAATTGCCAACTGCCTCACTGGAGGAGTGCATTGTGTTCCCTAAAACAAGTAAACAACAGAGCTACAGAGCCAAGGCCACTTCCAGTCTAGGGAATATACCTTGGGAAAACTGAAAATCAATAAGAAAGAGCCACCTCCAAATTTAGGGCTGCACTGACTACAAGAACCTCAACTTGGGTACACCTTAAATATCCCAGGAAATATAAAAATGGTTCAAAACATTGTGGTACTTACGTACGATGGAATATCCCTCAGCCATGAAATCAATGTCATAAGACCAGTAGCAGCAAAGTGAGTGGATTCAGGTACGATGATTCTAAGTGAAATAAGTCACACAGAAAAAGAAACTTATCATAAGATATCACTTATGAAGATCCTGTAAACATGGCTACACGTGAACTGAGTTAGGAAAGTGAACAGAGTCTCACATTTAGAAAACACTCTTATGCCTGCATAAAGGGGAAGGAGAGGTGGGGTGATGCATAAAACCAGAGTTTGATATAAGCACAGGGACCGTTTCAAAAACCAACTCTGGAATAGACAAGACCTACACCTTCCTCAGTGAAAGAGACTCAAAACCCCATATTTCCCACAGAGGAATATATGTGACTAGTAAGAATCTTAAAACCTATGTATTGATATGTCTCCATAAGGGAATCAAGTGTGTCTAGAGTGGCATAAACATGGCAGCGAGAACCAGCTCAAACCCACTATAAAAAGGAATTTCAAAAGCAAAACCAAAAAACAGGGAAATTCTTTACAATTCCTTCAGGGTGTCTGAGGAAACCTGGAAAGACCCTATCTACAATGACAGCTGGATGTGGCATAAGGCTGGACACTTGGGACTGAGAGGATTGGTGAGATTGGGTGAGCAAATGCAGACCCTTTCAAGCAATAATGCATGGCCCCCATTCCATGGGTCCCAACTCTCCAGGTTCAAGGGAATATTACTACAGCTATAACATGTACAGGAAACCTAGAGAATGGACACACTGTGAATACGAAAGGTTTCTAAAACTCAACGAATAGTCCCTCTCCTGGTGCTCCAGTTTGACTTTCCAACTGCCTTACTATCAATCTCCCAACTTGGAGAGACAGGCCCTTTAACCTCCTGGTTTGCACAGGTTCCCAATTTGGCAGAGGATGGAAGGGACGAGGGAGAACCCATGAGAGAGTAGCTGTTAGGCATTTGGACGGGCACATGTCACTCTAATTTCCCGGCAGGAAGAAGAATTAACCAAAGTCTCAGCCACCCACCGGGAACCAGTATAGGACATGATCCAAAATTTTGGACTTGCGTTCAGCTCACAAAAAACGAGTTGAGAAATGGAGCTCAGGGGCACAGCAATTCACAAACTGGCAGAGTGATAAAGGACAACTATCGTCCAAAAATCTGTTGAGGGAAGTCAACGAGGCGGACTTGAAAGTGAGGCAAAATAGCAGGAAACAGATTTCAAGAGGTACCTTGGAATCGCCTGTAAAGCACAGGAAGAGGGGCACAACTTGGACAATGGTGCACTTGGCCAAAAAGGGCGTATGCGTTTTCTCCTGAATATATTCAGGAGAAAACGCATACGACCTTTTTGGCCAAGCAAGCAAGCGGGCAATGCAAATCTGCACTACAAAGAAGTATCACTTCCCACCGGTCAAAAGGGACATCCACAAAATGTGTAAAAACCAGAAAGGCAAGACAGGCCCTGGAGAACTGGGAGCCTTGTTATGCTGATGGGCGGGATGTAAATTGCCAACTGCCTCACTGGAGGAGTGCATTGTGTTCCCTAAAACAAGTAAACAACAGAGCTACAGAGCCAAGGCCACTTCCAGTCTAGGGAATATACCTTGGGAAAACTGAAAATCAATAAGAAAGATCCACCTCCAAATTTAGGGCTGCACTGACTACAAGAACCTCAACTTGGGTACACCTTAAATATCCCAGGAAATATAAAAATGGTTCAAAACATTGTGGTACTTACGTACGATGGAATATCCCTCAGCCATGAAATCAATGTCATAAGACCAGTAGCAGCAAAGTGAGTGGATTCAGGTACGATGATTCTAAGTGAAATAAGTCACACAGAAAAAGAAACTTATCATAAGATATCACTTATGAAGATCCTGTAAACATGGCTACACGTGAACTGAGTTAGGAAAGAGAACAGAGTCTCACATTTAGAAAACACTCTTATGCCTGCATAAAGGGGAAGGAGAGGTGGGGTGATGCATAAAACCAGAGTTTGATATAAGCACAAGGACCGTTTCAAAAACCAACTCTGGAATAGAAAAGACCTACACCTTCCTCAGTGAAAGAGACTCAAAACCCCATATTTCCCACAGAGGAATATATCTGACTAGTAAGAATCTTAAAACCTATGTATTGATATGTCTCCATAAGGGAATCAAGTGTGTCTAGAGTGGCATAAACATGGCAGCGAGAATCAGCTCAAACCCACTATAAAAAGGAATTTCAAAAGCAAAACCAAAAAACAGGGAAATTCTTTACAATTCCTTCAGGGTGTCTGAGGAAACCTGGAAAGACCCTATCTACAATGACAGCTGAATGTGGCATAAGGCTGGACACTTGGGACTGAGAAGATTGGTGAGATTGGGTGAGCAAATGCAGACCCTTTCAAGCAATAATGCATGGCCCCCATTCCATGGGTCCCAACTCTCCAGGTTCAAGGGAATATTACTACAGCTATAACATGTACAGGAAACCTAGAGAATGGACACACTGTGAATACGAAAGGTTTCTAAAACTCAACGAATAGTCCCTCTCCTGGTGCTCCAGTTTGACTTTCCAACTGCCTTACTATCAAACTCCCAACTTGGAGAGACAGGCCCTTTAACCTCCTGGTTTGCACAGGTTCCCAATTTGGCAGAGGATGGAAGGGACGAGGGAGAACCCATGAGAGAGTAGCTGTTAGGCATTTGGACGGGCACATGTCACTCTAATTTCCAGGCAGGAAGAAGAATTAACCAAAGTCTCAGCCACCCACCGGGAACCAGTATAGGACATGATCCACAATTTTGGACTTGCGTTCAGCTCACAAAAAACGAGTTGAGAAATGGAGCTCAGGGGCACAGCAATTCACAAACTGGCAGAGTGATAAAGGACAACTATCGTCCAAAAATCTGTTGAGGGAAGTCAACGAGGCGGACTTGAAAGCGAGGCAAAATAGCAGGAAACAGATTTCAAGAGGTACCTTGGAATCGCCTGTAAAGCACAGGAAGAGGGGAACAACTTGGACAATGGTGCACTTGGCCAAAAAGGGCGTATGCGTTTTCTCCTGAATATATTCAGGAGAAAACGCATACGCCCTTTTTGGCCAAGCAAGCAAGCGGACAATGCAAATCTGCACTACAAAGAAGTATCACTTCCCACCGGTCAAAAGGGACATCCACAAAATGTGTAAAAACCAGAAAGGCAAGACAGGCCCTGGAGAACTGGGAGCCTTGTTATGCTGATGGGCGGGATGTAAATTGCCAACTGCCTCACTGGAGGAGTGCATTGTGTTCCCTAAAACAAGTAAACAACAGAGCTACAGAGCCAAGGCCACTTCCAGTCTAGGGAATATACCTTGGGAAAACTGAAAATCAATAAGAAAGAGCCACCTCCAAATTTAGGGCTGCACTGACTACAAGAACCTCAACTTGGGTACACCTTAAATATCCCAGGAAATATAAAAATGGTTCAAAACATTGTGGTACTTACGTACGATGGAATATCCCTCAGCCATGAAATCAATGTCATAAGACCAGTAGCAGCAAAGTGAGTGGATTCAGGTACGATGATTCTAAGTGAAATAAGTCACACAGAAAAAGAAACTTATCATAAGATATCACTTATGAAGATCCTGTAAACATGGCTACACGTGAACTGAGTTAGGAAAGAGAACAGCGTCTCACATTTAGAAAACACTCTTATGCCTGCATAAAGGGGAAGGAGAGGTGGGGTGATGCATAAAACCAGAGTTTGATATAAGCACAGGGACCGTTTCAAAAACCAACTCTGGAATAGAAAAGACCTACACCTTCCTCAGTGAAAGAGACTCAAAACCCCATATTTCCCACAGAGGAATATATCTGACTAGTAAGAATCTTAAAACCTATGTATTGATATGTCTCCATAAGGGAATCAAGTGTGTCTAGAGTGGCATAAACATGGCAGCGAGAATCAGCTCAAACCCACTATAAAAAGTAATTTCAAAAGCAAAACCAAAAAACAGGGAAATTCTTTACAATTCCTTCAGGGTGTCTGAGGAAACCTGGAAAGACCCTATCTACAATGACAGCTGGATGTGGCATAAGGCTGGACACTTGGGACTGAGAGGATTGGTGAGATTGGGTGAGCAAATGCAGACCCTTTCAAGCAATAATGCATGGCCCCCATTCCATGGGTCCCAACTGTGCAGGTTCAAGGGAATATTACTACAGCTATAACATGTACAGGAAACCTAGAGAATGGACACACTGTGAATACGAAAGGTTTCTAAAACTCAACGAATAGTCCCTCTCCTGGTGCTCCAGTTTGACTTTCCAACTGCCTTACTATCAATCTCCCAACTTGGAGAGACAGGCCCTTTAACCTCCTGGTTTGCACAGGTTCCCAATTTGGCAGAGGATGGAAGGGACGAGGGAGAACCCATGAGAGAGTAGCTGTTAGGCATTTGGACGGGCACATGTCACTCTAATTTCCCGGCAGGAAGAAGAATTAACCAAAGTCTCAGCCACCCACCGGGAACCAGTATAGGACATGATCCAAAATTTTGGACTTGCGTTCAGCTCACAAAAAACGAGTTGAGAAATGGAGCTCAGGGGCACAGCAATTCACAAACTGGCAGAGTGATAAAGGAAAACTATCGTCCAAAAATCTGTAGAGGGAAGTCCACGAGGTGGACTTGAAAGCGAGGCAAAATAGCAGGAAACAGATTTCAAGAGGTACGTTGGAATCGCCTGTAAAGCACAGGAAGAGGGGCACAACTTGGACAATGATGCACTTGGCCAAAAAGGGCGTATGCGTTTTCTCCTGAATATATTCAGGAGAAAACGCTTACGCCCTTTTTGGCCAAGCAAGCAAGCGGGCAATGCAAATCTGCACTACAAAGAAGTATCACTTCCCACCGGTCAAAAGGGACATCCACAAAATGTGTAAAAACCAGAAAGGCAAGACAGGCCCTGGAGAACAGGGGGCATTTTTATGCTGATGGGCGGGATGTCAATTGCCAACTGCCTCACTGGAGGAGTGCATTGTGTTCCCTAAAACAAGTAAACAACAGAGCTACAGAGCCAAGGCCACATCCAGTCTAGGGAATATACCTTGGGAAAACTGAAAATCAATAAGAAAGAGCCACCTCCAAATTTAGGGCTGCACTGGCTACAAGAACCTCAACTTGGGTACACCTTAAATATCCCAGGAAATATAAAAATGGTTCAAAACATTGTGGTACTTACGTACGATGGAATATCCCTCAGCGATGAAATCAATGTCATAAAACCAGTAGCAGCAAAGTGAGTGGATTCAGCTACTATGATTCTAAGTGAAATAAGTCACACAGAAAAAGGAACTTATCATAAGATATCACTTATGAAGATCCTGTAAACATGGCTACACGTGAACTGAGTTAGGAAATAGAACAGAGTCTCACATTTAGAAAACATTCTTATGCCTGCATAAAGGGGATGGAGAGGTGGGGTGATGCATAAAACCAGAGTTTGATATAAGCACATGGACCGTTCCAAAAACCAACTTTGGAATAGACAAGACCTACACCTTCCTCAGTGAAAGAGGCTCAAAACCCCATATTTCCCGCAGAGGAATATATCTGACTAGTAAGAATCTTAAAACCTATGTATTGATATGACTCCATAAGGGAATCAAGTGTGTCTAGAGTGGCATAAACATGGCAGCGAGAATCAGCTCAAACCCACTATAAAAAGGAATTTCAAAAGCAAAACCAAAAAACAGGGAAATTCTTTACAATTCCTTCAGGGTGTCTGAGGAAACCTGGAAAGACCCTATCTACAATGACAGCTGGATGTGGCATAAGGCTGGACACTTGGGACTGAGAGGATTGGTGAGATTGGGTGAGCAAATGCAGACCCTTTCAAGCAATAATGCATGGCCCCCATTCCATGGGTCCCAACTGTGCAGGTTCAAGGGAATATTACTACAGCTATAACATGTACAGGAAACCTAGAGAATGGACACACTGTGAATACGAAAGGTTTCTAAAACTCAACGAATAGTCCCTCTCCTGGTGCTCCAGTTTGACTTTCCAACTGCCTTACTATCAATCTCCCAACTTGGAGAGACAGGCCCTTTAACCTCCTGGTTTGCACAGGTTCCCAATTTGGCAGAGGATGGAAGGGACGAGGGAGAACCCATGAGAGAGTAGCTGTTAGGCATTTGGACGGGCACATGTCACTCTAATTTCCCGGCAGGAAGAAGAATTAACCAAAGTCTCAGCCACCCACCGGGAACCAGTATAGGACATGATCCAAAATTTTGGACTTGCGTTCAGCTCACAAAAAACGAGTTGAGAAATGGAGCTCAGGGGCACAGCAATTCACAAACTGGCAGAGTGATAAAGGACAACTATCGTCCAAAAATCTGTTGAGGGAAGTCAACGAGGCGGACTTGAAAGTGAGGCAAAATAGCAGGAAACAGATTTCAAGATGTACCTTGGAATCGCCTGTAAAGCACAGGAAGAGGGGCACAACTTGGACAATGGTGCACTTGGCCAAAAAGGGCGTATGCATTTTCTCCTGAATATATTCAGGAGAAAACGCATACGCCCTTTTTGGCCAAGCAAGCAAGCGGGCAATGCAAATCTGCACTACAAAGAAGTATCACTTCCCACCGGTCAAAAGGGACATCCACAAAATGTGTAAAAACCAGAAAGGCAAGACAGGCCCTGGAGAACTGGGAGCCTTGTTATGCTGATGGGCGGGATGTAAACTGCCAACTGCCTCACTGGAGGAGTGCATTGTGTTCCCTAAAACAAGTAAACAACAGAGCTACAGAGCCAAGGCCACTTCCAGTCTAGGGAATATACCTTGGGAAAACTGAAAATCAATAAGAAAGAGCCACCTCCAAATTTAGGGCTGCACTGGCTACAAGAACCTCAACTTGGGTACACCTTAAATATCCCAGGAAATATAAAAATGGTTCAAAACATTGTGGTACTTACGTACGATGGAATATCCCTCAGCCATGAAATCAATGTCATAAGACCAGTAGCAGCAAAGTGAGTGGATTCAGGTACGAAGATTCTAAGTGAAATAAGTCACACAGAAAAAGAAACTTATCATAAGATATCACTTATGAAGATCCTGTAAACATGGCTACACGTGAACTGAGTTAGGAAAGAGAACAGAGTCTCACATTTAGAAAACACTCTTATGCCTGCATAAAGGGGAAGGAGAGGTGGGGTGATGCATAAAACCAGAGTTTGATATAAGCACAGGGACCGTTTCAAAAACCAACTCTGGAATAGAAAAGACCTACACCTTCCTCAGTGAAAGAGACTCAAAACCCCATATTTCCCACAGAGGAATATATCTGACTAGTAAGAATCTTAAAACCTATGTATTGATATGTCTCCATAAGGGAATCAAGTGTGTCTAGAGTGGCATAAACATGGCAGCGAGAATCAGCTCAAACCCACTATAAAAAGGAATTTCAAAAGCAAAACCAAAAAACAGGGAAATTCTTTACAATTCCTTCAGGGTGTCTGAGGAAACCTGGAAAGACCCTATCTACAATGACAGCTGGATGTGGCATAAGGCTGGACACTTGGGACTGAGAGGATTGGTGAGATTGGGTGAGCAAATGCAGACCCTTTCAAGCAATAATGCATGGCCCCCATTCCATGGGTCCCAACTCTCCAGGTTCAAGGGAATATTACTACAGCTATAATATGTACAGGAAACCTAGAGAATGGACACACTGTGAATACGAAAGGTTTCTAAAACTCAACGAATAGTCCCTCTCCTGGTGCTCCAGTTTGACTTTCCAACTGCCTTACTATAAATCTCCCAACTTGGAGAGACAGGCCCTTTAACCTCCTGGTTTGCACAGGTTCCCAATTTGGCAGAGGATGGAAGGGACGAGGGAGAACCCATGAGAGAGTAGCTGTTAGGCATTTGGACGGGCACATGTCACTCTAATTTCCCGGCAGGAAGAAGAATTAACCAAAGTCTCAGCCACCCACCGGGAACCAGTATAGGACATGATCCAAAATTTTGGACTTGCGTTCAGCTCACAAAAAACGAGTTGAGAAATGGAGCTCAGGGGCACAGCAATTCACAAACTGGCAGAGTGATGAAGGAAAACTATCGTCCAAAAATCTGTAGAGGGAAGTCCACGAGGTGGACTTGAAAGCGAGGCAAAATAGCAGGAAACAGATTTCAAGAGGTACGTTGGAATCGCCTGTAAAGCACAGGAAGAGGGGCACAACTTGGACAATGATGCACTTGGCCAAAAAGGGCGTATGCGTTTTCTCCTGAATATATTCAGGAGAAAACGCTTACGCCCTTTTTGGCCAAGCAAGCAAGCGGGCAATGCAAATCTGCACTACAAAGAAGTATCACTTCCCACCGGTCAAAAGGGACATCCACAAAATGTGTAAAAACCAGAAAGGCAAGACAGGCCCTGGAGAACAGGGGGCATTTTTATGCTGATGGGCGGGATGTCAATTGCCAACTGCCTCACTGGAGGAGTGCATTGTGTTCCCTAAAACAAGTAAACAACAGAGCTACAGAGCCAAGGCCACATCCAGTCTAGGGAATATACCTTGGGAAAACTGAAAATCAATAAGAAAGAGCCACCTCCAAATTTAGGGCTGCACTGGCTACAAGAACCTCAACTTGGGTACACCTTAAATATCCCAGGAAATATAAAAATGGTTCAAAACATTGTGGTACTTACGTATGATGGAATATCCCTCAGCCATGAAATCAATGTCATAAGACCAGTAGCAGCAAAGTGAGTGGATTCAGGTACGATGATTCTAAGTGAAATAAGTCACACAGAAAAAGAAACTTATCATAAGATATCACTTATGAAGATCCTGTAAACATGGCTACACGTGAACTGAGTTAGGAAAGAGAACAGAGTCTCACATTTAGAAAACACTCTTATGCCTGCATAAAGGGGATGGAGAGGTCGGGTGATGCATAAAACCAGAGTTTGATATAAGCACAGGGACCGTTCCAAAAACCAACTTTGGAATAGACAAGACCTACACCTTCCTCAGTGAAAGAGACTCAAAACCCCATATTTCCCGCAGAGGAAAATATCTGACTAGTAAGAATCTTAAAACCTATGTATTGATATGACTCCATAAGGGAATCAAGTGTGTCTAGAGTGGCATAAACATGGCAGCGAGAATCAGCTCAAACCCACTATAAAAAGGAATTTCAAAAGCAAAACCAAAAAACAGGGAAATTCTTTACAATTCCTTCAGGGTGTCTGAGGAAACCTGGAAAGACCCTATCTACAATGACAGCTGGATGTGGCATAAGGCTGGACACTTGGGACTGAGAGGATTGGTGAGATTGGGTGAGCAAATGCAGACCCTTTCAAGCAATAATGCATGGCCCCCATTCCATGGGTCCCAACTCTCCAGGTTCAAGGGAATATTACTACAGCTATAACATGTACAGGAAACCTAGAGAATGGACACACTGTGAATACGAAAGGTTTCTAAAACTCAACGAATAGTCCCTCTCCTGGTGCTCCAGTTTGACTTTCCAACTGCCTTACTATCAAACTCCCAACTTGGAGAGACAGGCCCTTTAACCTCCTGGTTTGCACAGGTTCCCAATTTGGCAGAGGATGGAAGGGACGAGGGAGAACCCATGAGAGAGTAGCTGTTAGGCATTTGGACGGGCACATGTCACTCTAATTTCCCGGCAGGAAGAAGAATTAACCAAAGTCTCAGCCACCCACCGGGAACCAGTATAGGACATGATCCACAATTTTGGACTTGCGTTCAGCTCACAAAAAACGAGTTGAGAAATGGAGCTCAGGGGCACAGCAATTCACAAACTGGCAGAGTGATAAAGGACAACTATCGTCCAAAAATCTGTTGAGGGAAGTCAACGAGGCGGACTTGAAAGCGAGGCAAAATAGCAGGAAACAGATTTCAAGAGGTACCTTGGAATCGCCTGTAAAGCACAGGAAGAGGGGCACAACTTGGACAACGGTGCACATGGCCAAAAAGGGCGTATGCATTTTCTCTTGAATATATTCAGGAGAAAATGCATACGCCCTTTTTGGCCAAGCAAGCAAGCGGGCAATGCAAATCTGCACTACAAAGAAGTATCAATTCCCACCGGTCAAAAGGGACATCCACAAAATGTGTAAAAACCAGAAAGGCAAGACAGGCCCTGGAGAACTGGGAGCCTTGTTATGCTGATGGGCGGGATGTAAATTGTCAACTGCCTCACTGGAGGAGTGCATTGTGTTCCCTAAAACAAGTAAACAACAGAGCTACAGAGCCAAGGCCACTTCCAGTCTAGGGAATATACCTTGGGAAAACTGAAAATCAATAAGAAAGATCCACCTCCAAATTTAGGGCTGCACTGACTACAAGAACCTCAACTTGGGTACACCTTAAATATCCCAGGAAATATAAAAATGGTTCAAAACATTGTGGTACTTACGTACGATGGAATATACCTCAGCCATGAAATCAATGTCATAAGACCAGTAGCAGCAAAGTGAGTGGATTCAGGTACGATGATTCTAAGTGAAATAAGTCACACAGAAAAAGAAACTTATCATAAGATATCACTTATGAAGATCCTGTAAACATGGCTACACGTGAACTGAGTTAGGAAAGAGAACAGAGTCTCACATTTAGAAAACACTCTTATGCCTGCATAAAGGGGAAGGAGAGGTGGGGTGATGCATAAAACCAGAGTTTGATATAAGCACAGGGACCGTTTCAAAAACCAACTCTGGAATAGAAAAGACCTACACCTTCCTCAGTGAAACAGACTCAAAACCCCATATTTCCCACAGAGGAATATATCTGACTAGTAAGAATCTTAAAACCTATGTATTGATATGTCTCCATAAGGGAATCAAGTGTGTCTAGAGTGGCATAAACATGGCAGCGAGAATCAGCTCAAACCCACTATAAAAAGGAATTTCAAAAGCAAAACCAAAAAACAGGGAAATTCTTTACAATTCCTTCAGGGTGTCTGAGGAAACCTGGAAAGACCCTATCTACAATGACAGCTGGATGTGGCATAAGGCTGGACACTTGGGACTGAGAGGATTGGTGAGATTGGGTGAGCAAATGCAGACCCTTTCAAGCAATAATGCATGGCCCCCATTCCATGGGTCCCAACTCTCCAGGTTCAAGGGAATATTACTACAGCTATAACATGTACAGGAAACCTAGAGAATGGACACACTGTGAATACGAAAGGTTTCTAAAATTCAACGAATAGTCCCTCTCCTGGTGCTCCAGTTTGACTTTCCAACTGCCTTACTATCAATCTCCCAACTTGGAGAGACAGGCCCTTTAACCTCCTGGTTTGCACAGGTTCCCAATTTGGCAGAGGATGGAAGGGACGAGGGAGAACCCATGAGAGAGTAGCTGTTAGGCATTTGGACGGGCACATGTCACTCTAATTTCCCGGCAGGAAGAAGAATTAACCAAAGTCTCAGCCACCCACCGGGAACCAGTATAGGACATGATCCAAAATTTTGGACTTGCGTTCAGCTCACAAAAAACGAGTTGAGAAATGGAGCTCAGGGGCACAGCAATTCACAAACTGGCAGAGTGATAAAGGAAAACTATCGTCCAAAAATCTGTAGAGGGAAGTCCACGAGGTGGACTTGAAAGCGAGGCAAAATAGCAGGAAACAGATTTCAAGAGGTACGATGGAATCGCCTGTAAAGCACAGGAAGAGGGGCACAACTTGGACAATGATGCACTTGGCCAAAAAGTGCGTATGCGTTTTCTCCTGTATATATTCAGGAGAAAACGCTTATGCCCTTTTTGGCCAAGCAAGCAAGCGGGCAATGCAAATCTGCACTACAAAGAAGTATCACTTCCCACCGGTCAAAAGGGACATCCACAAAATGTGTAAAAACCAGAAAGGCAAGACAGGCCCTGGAGAACAGGGGGCATTTTTATGCTGATGGGCGGGATGTCAATTGCCAACTGCCTCACTGGAGGAGTGCATTGTGTTCCCTAAAACAAGTAAACAACAGAGCTACAGAGCCAAGGCCACATCCAGTCTAGGGAATATACCTTGGGAAAACTGAAAATCAATAAGAAAGAGCCACCTCCAAATTTAGGGCTGCACTGGCTACAAGAACCTCAACTTGGGTACACCTTAAATATCCCAGGAAATATAAAAATGGTTCAAAACATTGTGGTACTTACGTATGATGGAATATAACTCAGCCATGAAATCAATGTCATAAGACCAGTAGCAGCAAAGTGAGTGGATTCAGGTACGATGATTCTAAGTGAAATAAGTCACACAGAAAAAGAAACTTATCATAAGATATCACTTATGAAGATCCTGTAAACATGGCTACACGTGAACTGAGTTAGGAAAGAGAACAGAGTCTCACATTTAGAAAACACTCTTATGCCTGCATAAAGGGGATGGAGAGGTCGGGTGATGCATAAAACCAGAGTTTGATATAAGCACAGGGACCGTTCCAAAAACCAACTTTGTAATAGACAAGACCTACACCTTCCTCAGTGAAAGAGACTCAAAACCCCATATTTCCCGCAGAGGAAAATATCTGACTAGTAAGAATCTTAAAACCTATGTATTGATATGACTCCATAAGGGAATCAAGTGTGTCTAGAGTGGCATAAACATGGCAGCGAGAATCAGCTCAAACCCACTATAAAAAGGAATTTCAAAAGCAAAACCAAAAAACAGGGAAATTCTTTACAATTCCTTCAGGGTGTCTGAGGAAACCTGGAAAGACCCTATCTACAATGACAGCTGGATGTGGCATAAGGCTGGACACTTGGGACTGAGAGGATTGGTGAGATTGGGTGAGCAAATGCAGACCCTTTCAAGCAATAATGCATGGCCCCCATTCCATGGGTCCCAACTCTCCAGGTTCAAGGGAATATTACTACAGCTATAACATGTACAGGAAACCTAGAGAATGGACACACTGTGAATACGAAAGGTTTCTAAAACTCAACGAATAGTCCCTCTCCTGGTGCTCCAGTTTGACTTTCCAACTGCCTTACTATCAAACTCCCAACTTGGAGAGACAGGCCCTTTAACCTCCTGGTTTGCACAGGTTCCCAATTTGGCAGAGGATGGAAGGGACGAGGGAGAACCCATGAGAGAGTAGCTGTTAGGCATTTGGACGGGCACATGTCACTCTAATTTCCCGGCAGGAAGAAGAATTAACCAAAGTCTCAGCCACCCACCGGGAACCAGTATAGGACATGATCCAAAATTTTGGACTTGCGTTCAGCTCACAAAAAACGAGTTGAGAAATGGAGCTCAGGGGCACAGCAATTCACAAACTGGCAGAGTGATAAAGGACAACTATCGTCCAAAAATCTGTTGAGGGAAGTCAACGAGGCGGACTTGAAAGTGAGGCAAAATAGCAGGAAACAGATTTCAAGAGGTACCTTGGAATCGCCTGTAAAGCACAGGAAGAGGGGCACAACTTGGACAATGGTGCACTTGGCCAAAAAGGGCGTATGCGTTTTCTCCTGAATATATTCAGGAGAAAACGCATACGCCCTTTTTGGCCAAGCAAGCAAGCGGGCAATGCAAATCTGCACTACAAAGAAGTATCACTTCCCACCGGTCAAAAGGGACATCCACAAAATGTGTAAAAACCAGAAAGGCAAGACAGGCCCTGGAGAACTGGGAGCCTTGTTATGCTGATGGGCGGGATGTAAATTGCCAACTGCCTCACTGGAGGAGTGCATTGTGTTCCCTAAAACAAGTAAACAACAGAGCTACAGAGCCAAGGCCACTTCCAGTCTAGGGAATATACCTTGGGAAAACTGAAAATCAATAAGAAAGATCCACCTCCAAATTTAGGGCTGCACTGACTACAAGAACCTCAACTTGGGTACACCTTAAATATCCCAGGAAATATAAAAATGGTTCAAAACATTGTGGTACTTACGTACGATGGAATATCCCTCAGCCATGAAATCAATGTCATAAGACCAGTAGCAGCAAAGTGAGTGGATTCAGGTACGATGATTCTAAGTGAAATAAGTCACACAGAAAAAGAAACTTATCATAAGATATCACTTATGAAGATCCTGTAAACATGGCTACACGTGAACTGAGTTAGGAAAGAGAACAGAGTCTCACATTTAGAAAACACTCTTATGCCTGCATAAAGGGGAAGGAGAGGTGGGGTGATGCATAAAACCAGAGTTTGATATAAGCACAGGGACCGTTTCAAAAACCAACTCTGGAATAGAAAAGACCTACACCTTCCTCAGTGAAAGAGACTCAAAACCCCATATTTCCCACAGAGGAATATATCTGACTAGTAAGAATCTTAAAACCTATGTATTGATATGTCTCCATAAGGGAATCAAGTGTGTCTAGAGTGGCATAAACATGGCAGCGAGAATCAGCTCAAACCCACTATAAAAAGGAATTTCAAAAGCAAAACCAAAAAACAGGGAAATTCTTTACAATTCCTTCAGGGTGTCTGAGGAAACCTGGAAAGACCCTATCTACAATGACAGCTGGATGTGGCATAAGGCTGGACACTTGGGACTGAGAGGATTGGTGAGATTGGGTGAGCAAATGCAGACCCTTTCAAGCAATAATGCATGGCCCCCATTCCATGGGTCCCAACTGTGCAGGTTCAAGGGAATATTACTACAGCTATAACATGTACAGGAAACCTAGAGAATGGACACACTGTGAATACGAAAGGTTTCTAAAACTCAACGAATAGTCCCTCTCCTGGTGCTCCAGTTTGACTTTCCAACTGCCTTACTATCAATCTCCCAACTTGGAGAGACAGGCCCTTTAACCTCCTGGTTTGCACAGGTTCCCAATTTGGCAGAGGATGGAAGGGACGAGGGAGAACCCATGAGAGAGTAGCTGTTAGGCATTTGGACGGGCACATGTCACTCTAATTTCCCGGCAGGAAGAAGAATTAACCAAAGTCTCAGCCACCCACCGGGAACCAGTATAGGACATGATCCAAAATTTTGGACTTGCGTTCAGCTCACAAAAAACGAGTTGAGAAATGGAGCTCAGGGGCACAGCAATTCACAAACTGGCAGAGTGATAAAGGAAAACTATCGTCCAAAAATCTGTAGAGGGAAGTCCACGAGGTGGACTTGAAAGCGAGGCAAAATAGCAGGAAACAGATTTCAAGAGGTACGTTGGAATCGCCTGTAAAGCACAGGAAGAGGGGCACAACTTGGACAATGATGCACTTGGCCAAAAAGGGCGTATGCGTTTTCTCCTGAATATATTCAGGAGAAAACGCTTACGCCCTTTTTGGCCAAGCAAGCAAGCGGGCAATGCAAATCTGCACTACAAAGAAGTATCACTTCCCACCTGTCAAAAGGGACATCCAAAAAATGTGTAAAAACCAGAAAGGCAAGACAGGCCCTAGAGAACAGGGGGCATTTTTATGCTGATGGGCGGGATGTCAATTGCCAACTGCCTCACTGGAGGAGTGCATTGTGTTCCCTAAAACAAGTAAACAACAGAGCTACAGAGCCAAGGCCACATCCAGTCTAGGGAATATACCTTGGGAAAACTGAAAATCAATAAGAAAGAGCCACCTCCAAATTTAGGGCTGCACTGGCTACAAGAACCTCAACTTGGGTACACCTTAAATATCCCAGGAAATATAAAAATGGTTCAAAACATTGTGGTACTTACGTACGATGGAATATCCCTCAGCGATGAAATCAATGTCATAAAACCAGTAGCAGCAAAGTGAGTGGATTCAGCTACTATGATTCTAAGTGAAATAAGTCACACAGAAAAAGGAACTTATCATAAGATATCACTTATGAAGATCCTGTAAACATGGCTACACGTGAACTGAGTTAGGAAATAGAACAGAGTCTCACATTTAGAAAACACTCTTATGCCTGCATAAAGGGGATGGAGAGGTGGGGTGATGCATAAAACCAGAGTTTGATATAAGCACATGGACCGTTCCAAAAACCAACTTTGGAATAGACAAGACCTACACCTTCCTCAGTGAAAGAGGCTCAAAACCCCATATTTCCCGCAGAGGAATATATCTGACTAGTAAGAATCTTAAAACCTATGTATTGATATGACTCCATAAGGGAATCAAGTGTGTCTAGAGTGGCATAAACATGGCAGCGAGAATCAGCTCAAACCCACTATAAAAAGGAATTTCAAAAGCAAAACCAAAAAACAGGGAAATTCTTTACAATTCCTTCAGGGTGTCTGAGGAAACCTGGAAAGACCCTATCTACAATGACAGCTGGATGTGGCATAAGGCTGGACACTTGGGACTGAGAGGATTGGTGAGATTGGGTGAGCAAATGCAGACCCTTTCAAGCAATAATGCATGGCCCCCATTCCATGGGTCCCAACTGTGCAGGTTCAAGGGAATATTACTACAGCTATAACATGTACAGGAAACCTAGAGAATGGACACACTGTGAATACGAAAGGTTTCTAAAACTCAACGAATAGTCCCTCTCCTGGTGCTCCAGTTTGACTTTCCAACTGCCTTACTATCAATCTCCCAACTTGGAGAGACAGGCCCTTTAACCTCCTGGTTTGCACAGGTTCCCAATTTGGCAGAGGATGGAAGGGACGAGGGAGAACCCATGAGAGAGTAGCTGTTAGGCATTTGGACGGGCACATGTCACTCTAATTTCCCGGCAGGAAGAAGAATTAACCAAAGTCTCAGCCACCCACCGGGAACCAGTATAGGACATGATCCAAAATTTTGGACTTGCGTTCAGCTCACAAAAAACGAGTTGAGAAATGGAGCTCAGGGGCACAGCAATTCACAAACTGGCAGAGTGATAAAGGAAAACTATCGTCCAAAAATCTGTAGAGGGAAGTCCACGAGGTGGACTTGAAAGCGAGGCAAAATAGCAGGAAACAGATTTCAAGAGGTACGATGGAATCGCCTGTAAAGCACAGGAAGAGGGGCACAACTTGGACAATGATGCACTTGGCCAAAAAGTGCGTATGCGTTTTCTCCTGTATATATTCAGGAGAAAACGCTTATGCCCTTTTTGGCCAAGCAAGCAAGCGGGCAATGCAAATCTGCACTACAAAGAAGTATCACTTCCCACCGGTCAAAAGGGACATCCACAAAATGTGTAAAAACCAGAAAGGCAAGACAGGCCCTGGAGAACAGGGGGCATTTTTATGCTGATGGGCGGGATGTCAATTGCCAACTGCCTCACTGGAGGAGTGCATTGTGTTCCCTAAAACAAGTAAACAACAGAGCTACAGAGCCAAGGCCACATCCAGTCTAGGGAATATACCTTGGGAAAACTGAAAATCAATAAGAAAGAGCCACCTCCAAATTTAGGGCTGCACTGGCTACAAGAACCTCAACTTGGGTACACCTTAAATATCCCAGGAAATATAAAAATGGTTCAAAACATTGTGGTACTTACGTATGATGGAATATAACTCAGCCATGAAATCAATGTCATAAGACCAGTAGCAGCAAAGTGAGTGGATTCAGGTACGATGATTCTAAGTGAAATAAGTCACACAGAAAAAGAAACTTATCATAAGATATCACTTATGAAGATCCTGTAAACATGGCTACACGTGAACTGAGTTAGGAAAGAGAACAGAGTCTCACATTTAGAAAACACTCTTATGCCTGCATAAAGGGGATGGAGAGGTCGGGTGATGCATAAAACCAGAGTTTGATATAAGCACAGGGACCGTTCCAAAAACCAACTTTGTAATAGACAAGACCTACACCTTCCTCAGTGAAAGAGACTCAAAACCCCATATTTCCCGCAGAGGAAAATATCTGACTAGTAAGAATCTTAAAACCTATGTATTGATATGACTCCATAAGGGAATCAAGTGTGTCTAGAGTGGCATAAACATGGCAGCGAGAATCAGCTCAAACCCACTATAAAAAGGAATTTCAAAAGCAAAACCAAAAAACAGGGAAATTCTTTACAATTCCTTCAGGGTGTCTGAGGAAACCTGGAAAGACCCTATCTACAATGACAGCTGGATGTGGCATAAGGCTGGACACTTGGGACTGAGAGGATTGGTGAGATTGGGTGAGCAAATGCAGACCCTTTCAAGCAATAATGCATGGCCCCCATTCCATGGGTCCCAACTCTCCAGGTTCAAGGGAATATTACTACAGCTATAACATGTACAGGAAACCTAGAGAATGGACACACTGTGAATACGAAAGGTTTCTAAAACTCAACGAATAGTCCCTCTCCTGGTGCTCCAGTTTGACTTTCCAACTGCCTTACTATCAAACTCCCAACTTGGAGAGACAGGCCCTTTAACCTCCTGGTTTGCACAGGTTCCCAATTTGGCAGAGGATGGAAGGGACGAGGGAGAACCCATGAGAGAGTAGCTGTTAGGCATTTGGACGGGCACATGTCACTCTAATTTCCCGGCAGGAAGAAGAATTAACCAAAGTCTCAGCCACCCACCGGGAACCAGTATAGGACATGATCCAAAATTTTGGACTTGCGTTCAGCTCACAAAAAACGAGTTGAGAAATGGAGCTCAGGGGCACAGCAATTCACAAACTGGCAGAGTGATAAAGGACAACTATCGTCCAAAAATCTGTTGAGGGAAGTCAACGAGGCGGACTTGAAAGTGAGGCAAAATAGCAGGAAACAGATTTCAAGAGGTACCTTGGAATCGCCTGTAAAGCACAGGAAGAGGGGCACAACTTGGACAATGGTGCACTTGGCCAAAAAGGGCGTATGCGTTTTCTCCTGAATATATTCAGGAGAAAACGCATACGCCCTTTTTGGCCAAGCAAGCAAGCGGGCAATGCAAATCTGCACTACAAAGAAGTATCACTTCCCACCGGTCAAAAGGGACATCCACAAAATGTGTAAAAACCAGAAAGGCAAGACAGGCCCTGGAGAACTGGGAGCCTTGTTATGCTGATGGGCGGGATGTAAATTGCCAACTGCCTCACTGGAGGAGTGCATTGTGTTCCCTAAAACAAGTAAACAACAGAGCTACAGAGCCAAGGCCACTTCCAGTCTAGGGAATATACCTTGGGAAAACTGAAAATCAATAAGAAAGATCCACCTCCAAATTTAGGGCTGCACTGACTACAAGAACCTCAACTTGGGTACACCTTAAATATCCCAGGAAATATAAAAATGGTTCAAAACATTGTGGTACTTACGTACGATGGAATATCCCTCAGCCATGAAATCAATGTCATAAGACCAGTAGCAGCAAAGTGAGTGGATTCAGGTACGATGATTCTAAGTGAAATAAGTCACACAGAAAAAGAAACTTATCATAAGATATCACTTATGAAGATCCTGTAAACATGGCTACACGTGAACTGAGTTAGGAAAGAGAACAGAGTCTCACATTTAGAAAACACTCTTATGCCTGCATAAAGGGGAAGGAGAGGTGGGGTGATGCATAAAACCAGAGTTTGATATAAGCACAGGGACCGTTTCAAAAACCAACTCTGGAATAGAAAAGACCTACACCTTCCTCAGTGAAAGAGACTCAAAACCCCATATTTCCCACAGAGGAATATATCTGACTAGTAAGAATCTTAAAACCTATGTATTGATATGTCTCCATAAGGGAATCAAGTGTGTCTAGAGTGGCATAAACATGGCAGCGAGAATCAGCTCAAACCCACTATAAAAAGGAATTTCAAAAGCAAAACCAAAAAACAGGGAAATTCTTTACAATTCCTTCAGGGTGTCTGAGGAAACCTGGAAAGACCCTATCTACAATGACAGCTGGATGTGGCATAAGGCTGGACACTTGGGACTGAGAGGATTGGTGAGATTGGGTGAGCAAATGCAGACCCTTTCAAGCAATAATGCATGGCCCCCATTCCATGGGTCCCAACTGTGCAGGTTCAAGGGAATATTACTACAGCTATAACATGTACAGGAAACCTAGAGAATGGACACACTGTGAATACGAAAGGTTTCTAAAACTCAACGAATAGTCCCTCTCCTGGTGCTCCAGTTTGACTTTCCAACTGCCTTACTATCAATCTCCCAACTTGGAGAGACAGGCCCTTTAACCTCCTGGTTTGCACAGGTTCCCAATTTGGCAGAGGATGGAAGGGACGAGGGAGAACCCATGAGAGAGTAGCTGTTAGGCATTTGGACGGGCACATGTCACTCTAATTTCCCGGCAGGAAGAAGAATTAACCAAAGTCTCAGCCACCCACCGGGAACCAGTATAGGACATGATCCAAAATTTTGGACTTGCGTTCAGCTCACAAAAAACGAGTTGAGAAATGGAGCTCAGGGGCACAGCAATTCACAAACTGGCAGAGTGATAAAGGAAAACTATCGTCCAAAAATCTGTAGAGGGAAGTCCACGAGGTGGACTTGAAAGCGAGGCAAAATAGCAGGAAACAGATTTCAAGAGGTACGTTGGAATCGCCTGTAAAGCACAGGAAGAGGGGCACAACTTGGACAATGATGCACTTGGCCAAAAAGGGCGTATGCGTTTTCTCCTGAATATATTCAGGAGAAAACGCTTACGCCCTTTTTGGCCAAGCAAGCAAGCGGGCAATGCAAATCTGCACTACAAAGAAGTATCACTTCCCACCTGTCAAAAGGGACATCCAAAAAATGTGTAAAAACCAGAAAGGCAAGACAGGCCCTAGAGAACAGGGGGCATTTTTATGCTGATGGGCGGGATGTCAATTGCCAACTGCCTCACTGGAGGAGTGCATTGTGTTCGCTAAAACAAGTAAACAACAGAGCTACAGAGCCAAGGCCACATCCAGTCTAGGGAATATACCTTGGGAAAACTGAAAATCAATAAGAAAGAGCCACCTCCAAATTTAGGGCTGCACTGGCTACAAGAACCTCAACTTGGGTACACCTTAAATATCCCAGGAAATATAAAAATGGTTCAAAACATTGTGGTACTTACGTACGATGGAATATCCCTCAGCGATGAAATCAATGTCATAAAACCAGTAGCAGCAAAGTGAGTGGATTCAGCTACTATGATTCTAAGTGAAATAAGTCACACAGAAAAAGGAACTTATCATAAGATATCACTTATGAAGATCCTGTAAACATGGCTACACGTGAACTGAGTTAGGAAATAGAACAGAGTCTCACATTTAGAAAACACTCTTATGCCTGCATAAAGGGGATGGAGAGGTGGGGTGATGCATAAAACCAGAGTTTGATATAAGCACATGGACCGTTCCAAAAACCAACTTTGGAATAGACAAGACCTACACCTTCCTCAGTGAAAGAGGCTCAAAACCCCATATTTCCCGCAGAGGAATATATCTGACTAGTAAGAATCTTAAAACCTATGTATTGATATGACTCCATAAGGGAATCAAGTGTGTCTAGTAGAGTGGCATAAACATGGCAGCGAGAATCAGCTCAAACCCACTATAAAAAGGAATTTCAAAAGCAAAACCAAAAACAGGGAAATTCTTTACAATTCCTTCAGGGTGTCTGAGGAAACCTGGAAAGACCCTATCTACAATGACAGCTGGATGTGGCATAAGGCTGGACACTTGGACTGAGAGGATTGGTGAGATTGGGTGAGCAAATGCAGACCCTTTCAAGCAATAATGCATGGCCCCCATTCCATGGGTCCCAACTGTGCAGGTTCAAGGGAATATTACTACAGCTATAACATGTACAGGAAACCTAGAGAATGGACACACTGTGAATACGAAAGGTTTCTAAAACTCAACGAATAGTCCCTCTCCTGGTGCTCCAGTTTGACTTTCCAACTGCCTTACTATCAATCTCCCAACTTGGACAGACAGGCCCTTTAACCTCCTGGTTTGCACAGGTTCCCAATTTGGCAGAGGATGGAAGGGACGAGGGAGAACCCATGAGAGAGTAGCTGTTAGGCATTTGGACGGGCACATGTCACTCTAATTTCCCGGCAGGAAGAAGAATTAACCAAAGTCTCAGCCACCCACCGGGAACCAGTATAGGACATGATCCAAAATTTTGGACTTGCGTTCAGCTCACAAAAAACGAGTTGAGAAATGGAGCTCAGGGGCACAGCAATTCACAAACTGGCAGAGTGATAAAGGACAACTATCGTCCAAAAATCTGTTGAGGGAAGTCAACGAGGCGGACTTGAAAGCGAGGCAAAATAGCAGGAAACAGATTTCAAGAGGTACCTTGGAATCGCCTGTAAAGCACAGGAAGAGGGGCACAACTTGGACAATGGTGCACTTGGCCAAAAAGGGCGTATGCGTTTTCTCCTGAATATATTCAGGAGAAAATGCATACGCCCTTTTTGGCCAAGCAAGCAAGCGGGCAATGCAAATCTGCACTACAAAGAAGTATCACTTCCCACCGGTCAAAAGGGACATCCACAAAATGTGTAAAAACCAGAAAGGCAAGACAGGCCCTGGAGAACTGGGAGCCTTGTTATGCTGATGGGCGGGATGTAAACTGCCAACTGCCTCACTGGAGGAGTGCATTGTGTTCCCTAAAACAAGTAAACAACAGAGCTACAGAGCCAAGGCCACTTCCAGTCTAGGGAATATACCTTGGGAAAACTGAAAATCAATAAGAAAGAGCCAACTCCAAATTTAGGGCTGCACTGACTACAAGAACCTCAACTTGGGTACACCTTAAATATCCCAGGAAATATAAAAATGGTTCAAAACATTGTGGTACTTACGTACGATGGAATATCCCTCAGCCATGAAATCAATGTCATAAGACCAGTAGCAGCAAAGTGAGTGGATTCAGGTACGATGATTCTAAGTGAAATAAGTCACACAGAAAAAGAAACTTATCATAAGATATCACTTATGAAGATCCTGTAAACATGGCTACACGTGAACTGAGTTAGGAAAGAGAACAGAGTCTCACATTTAGAAAACACTCTTATGCCTGCATAAAGGGGAAGGAGAGGTGGGGTGATGCATAAAACCAGAGTTTGATATAAGCACAGGGACCGTTTCAAAAACCAACTTTGGAACTGACAAGACCTACACCTTCCTCAGTGAAAGAGACTCAAAACCCCATATTTCCCACAGAGGAATATATCTGACTAGTAAGAATCTTAAAACCTATGTATTGATATGTCTCCATAAGGGAATCAAGTGTGTCTAGAGTGGCATAAACATGGCAGCGAGAATCAGCTCAAACCCACTATAAAAAGGAATTTCAAAAGCAAAACCAAAAAACAGGGAAATTCTTTACAATTCCTTCAGGGTGTCTGAGGAAACCTGGAAAGACCCTATCTACAATGACAGCTGGATGTGGCATAAGGCTGGACACTTGGTACTGAGAGGATTGGTGAGATTGGGTGAGCAAATGCAGACCCTTTCAAGCAATAATGCATGGCCCCCATTCCATGGGTCCCAACTCTCCAGGTTCAAGGGAATATTACTACAGCTATAACATGTACAGGAAACCTAGAGAATGGACACACTGTGAATACGAAAGGTTTCTAAAACTCAACGAATAGTCCCTCTCCTGGTGCTCCAGTTTGACTTTCCAACTGCCTTACTATCAATCTGCCAACTTGGAGAGACAGGCCCTTTAACCTCCTGGTTTGCACAGGTTCCCAATTTGGCAGAGGATGGAAGGGACGAGGGAGAACCCATGAGAGAGTAGCTGTTAGGCATTTGGACGGGCACATGTCACTCTAATTTCCCGGCAGGAAGAAGAATTAACCAAAGTCTCAGCCACCCACCGGGAACCAGTATAGGACATGATCCAAAATTTTGGACTTGCGTTCAGCTCACAAAAAACGAGTTGAGAAATGGAGCTCAGGGGCACAGCAATTCACAAACTGGCAGAGTGATAAAGGACAACTATCGTCCAAAAATCTGTTGAGGGAAGTCAACGAGGCGGACTTGAAAGTGAGGCAAAATAGCAGGAAACAGATTTCAAGAGGTACCTTGGAATCGCCTGTAAAGCACAGGAAGAGGGGCACAACTTGGACAATGGTGCACTTGGCCAAAAAGGGCGTATGCGTTTTCTCCTGAATATATTCAGGAGAAAACGCATACGCCCTTTTTGGCCAAGCAAGCAAGCGGGCAATGCAAATCTGCACTACAAAGAAGTATCACTTCCACCGGTCAAAAGGGACATCCACAAAATGTGTAAAAACCAGAAAGGCAAGACAGGCCCTGGAGAACTGGGAGCCTTGTTATGCTGATGGGCGGGATGTAAATTGCCAACTGCCTCACTGGAGGAGTGCATTGTGTTCCCTAAAACAAGTAAACAACAGAGCTACAGAGCCAAGGCCACTTCCAGTCTAGGGAATATACCTTGGGAAAACTGAAAATCAATAAGAAAGAGCCACCTCCAAATTTAGGGCTGCACTGACTACAAGAACCTCAACTTGGGTACACCTTAAATATCCCAGGAAATATAAAAATGGTTCAAAACATTGTGGTACTTACGTATGATGGAATATCCCTCAGCCATGAAATCAATGTCATAAGACCAGTAGCAGCAAAGTGAGTGGATTCAGGTACGATGATTCTAAGTGAAATAAGTCACACAGAAAAAGAAACTTATCATAAGATATCACTTATGAAGATCCTGTAAACATGGCTACACGTGAACTGAGTTAGGAAAGAGAACAGAGTCTCACATTTAGAAAACACTCTTATGCCTGCATAAAGGGGATGGAGAGGTGGGGTGATGCATAATACCAGAGTTTGATATAAGCACAGGGACCGTTCCAAAAACCAACTTTGGAATAGACAAGACCTACACCTTCCTCAGTGAAAGAGACTCAAAACCCCATATTTCCCGCAGAGGAAAATATCTGACTAGTAAGAATCTTAAAACCTATGTATTGATATGACTCCATAAGGGAATCAAGTGTGTCTAGAGTGGCATAAACATGGCAGCGAGAATCAGCTCAAACCCACTATAAAAAGGAATTTCAAAAGCAAAACCAAAAAACAGGGAAATTCTTTACAATTCCTTCAGGGTGTCTGAGGAAACCTGGAAAGACCCTATCTACAATGACAGCTGGATGTGGCATAAGGCTGGACACTTGGGACTGAGAGGATTGGTGAGATTGGGTGAGCAAATGCAGACCCTTTCAAGCAATAATGCATGGCCCCCATTCCATGGGTCCCAACTCTCCAGGTTCAAGGGAATATTACTACAGCTATAACATGTACAGGAAACCTAGAGAATGGACACACTATGAATACGAAAGGTTTCTAAAACTCAACGAATAGTCCCTCTCCTGGTGCTCCAGTTTGACTTTCCAACTGCCTTACTATCAATCTCCCAACTTGGAGAGACAGGCCCTTTAACCTCCTGGTTTGCACAGGTTCCCAATTTGGCAGAGGATGGAAGGGGCGAGGGAGAACCCATGAGAGAGTAGCTGTTAGGCATTTGGACGGGCACATGTCACTCTAATTTCCCGGCAGGAAGAAGAATTAACCAAAGTCTCAGCCACCCACCGGGAACCAGTATAGGACATGATCCAAAATTTTGGACTTGCGTTCAGCTCACAAAAAACGAGTTGAGAAATAGAGCTCAGGGGCACAGCAATTCACAAACTGGCAGAGTGATAAAGGACAACTATCGTCCAAAAATCTGTTGAGGGAAGTCAACGAGGCGGACTTGAAAGTGAGGCAAAATAGCAGGAAACAGATTTCAAGAGGTACCTTGGAATCGCCTGTAAAGCACAGGAAGAGGGGCACAACTTGGACAATGGTGCACTTGGCCAAAAAGGGCGTATGCATTTTCTCCTGAATATATTCAGGAGAAAACGCATACGCCCTTTTTGGCCAAGCAAGCAAGCGGGCAATGCAAATCTGCACTACAAAGAAGTATCACTTCCCACCGGTCAAAAGGGACATCCACAAAATGTGTAAAAACCAGAAAGGCAAGACAGGCCCTGGAGAACTGGGAGCCTTGTTATGCTGATGGGCGGGATGTAAATTGCCAACTGCCTCACTGGAGGAGTGCATTGTGTTCCCTAAAACAAGTAAACAACAGAGCTACAGAGCCAAGGCCACTTCCAGTCTAGGGAATATACCTTGGGAAAACTGAAAATCAATAAGAAAGAGCCACCTCCAAATTTAGGGCTGCACTGACTACAAGAACCTCAACTTGGGTACACCTTAAATATCCCAGGAAATATAAAAATGGTTCAAAACATTGTGGTACTTACGTATGATGGAATATCCCTCAGCCATGAAATCAATGTCATAAGACCAGTAGCAGCAAAGTGAGTGGATTCAGGTACGATGATTCTAAGTGAAATAAGTCACACAGAAAAAGAAACTTATCATAAGATATCACTTATGAAGATCCTGTAAACATGGCTACACGTGAACTGAGTTAGGAAAGAGAACAGAGTCTCACATTTAGAAAACACTCTTATGCCTGCATAAAGGGGATGGAGAGGTGGGGTGATGCATAAAACCAGAGTTTGATATAAGCACAGGGACCGTTCCAAAAACCAACTTTGGAATAGACAAGACCTACACCTTCCTCAGTGAAAGAGACTCAAAACCCCATATTTCCCGCAGAGGAAAATATCTGACTAGTAAGAATCTTAAAACCTATGTATTGATATGACTCCATAAGGGAATCAAGTGTGTCTAGAGTGGCATAAACATGGCAGCGAGAATCAGCTCAAACCCACTATAAAAAGGAATTTCAAAAGCAAAACCAAAAAACAGGGAAATTCTTTACAATTCCTTCAGGGTGTCTGAGGAAACCTGGAAAGACCCTATCTACAATGACAGCTGGATGTGGCATAAGGCTGGACACTTGGGACTGAGAGGATTGGTGAGATTGGGTGAGCAAATGCAGACCCTTTCAAGCAATAATGCATGGCCCCCATTCCATGGGTCCCAACTCTCCAGGTTCAAGGGAATATTACTACAGCTATAACATGTACAGGAAACCTAGAGAATGGACACACTGTGAATACGAAAGGTTTCTAAAACTCAACGAATAGTCCCTCTCCTGGTGCTCCAGTTTGACTTTCCAACTGCCTTACTATCAATCTCCCAACTTGGAGAGACAGGCCCTTTAACCTCCTGGTTTGCACAGGTTCCCAATTTGGCAGAGGATGGAAGGGACGAGGGAGAACCCATGAGAGAGTAGCTGTTAGGCATTTGGACGGGCACATGTCACTCTAATTTCCCGGCAGGAAGAAGAATTAACCAAAGTCTCAGCCACCCACCGGGAACCAGTATAGGACATGATCCAAAATTTTGGACTTGCGTTCAGCTCACAAAAAACGAGTTGAGAAATGGAGCTCAGGGGCACAGCAATTCACAAACTGGCAGAGTGATAAAGGACAACTATCGTCCAAAAATCTGTTGAGGGAAGTCAACGAGGCGGACTTGAAAGTGAGGCAAAATAGCAGGAAACAGATTTCAAGAGGTACCTTGGAATCGCCTGTAAAGCACAGGAAGAGGGGCACAACTTGGACAATGGTGCACTTGGCCAAAAAGGGCGTATGCATTTTCTCCTGAATATATTCAGGAGAAAACGCATACGCCCTTTTTGGCCAAGCAAGCAAGCGGGCAATGCAAATCTGCACTACAAAGAAGTATCACTTCCCACCGGTCAAAAGGGACATCCACAAAATGTGTAAAAACCAGAAAGGCAAGACAGGCCCTGGAGAACTGGGAGCCTTGTTATGCTGATGGGCGGGATGTAAACTGCCAACTGCCTCACTGGAGGAGTGCATTGTGTTCCCTAAAACAAGTAAACAACAGAGCTACAGAGCCAAGGGCACTGCCAGTCTAGGGAATATACCTTGGGAAAACTGAAAATCAATAAGAAAGAGCCACCTCCAAATTTAGGGCTGCACTGACTACAAGAACCTCAACTTGGGTACACCTTAAATATCCCAGAAAATATAAAAATGGTTCAAAACATTGTGGTACTTACGTACGATGGAATATCCCTCAGCCATGAAATCAATGTCATAAGACCAGTAGCAGCAAAGTGAGTGGATTCAGGTACGATGATTCTAAGTGAAATAAGTCACACAGAAAAAGAAACTTATCATAAGATATCACTTATGAAGATCCTGTAAACATGGCTACACGTGAACTGAGTTAGGAAATAGAACAGAGTCTCACATTTAGAAAACACTCTTATGCCTGCATAAAGGGGATGGAGAGGTCGGGTGATGCATAAAACCAGAGTTTGATATAAGCACAGGGACCGTTCCAAAAACCAACTTTGGAATAGACAAGACCTACACCTTCCTCAGTGAAAGAGACTCAAAACCCCATATTTCCCGCAGAGGAAAATATCTGACTAGTAAGAATCTTAAAACCTATGTATTGATATGACTCCATAAGGGAATCAAGTGTGTCTAGAGTGGCATAAACATGGCAGCGAGAATCAGCTCAAACCCACTATAAAAAGGAATTTCAAAAGCAAAACCAAAAAACAGGGAAATTCTTTACAATTCCTTCAGGGTGTCTGAGGAAACCTGGAAAGACCCTATCTACAATGACAGCTGGATGTGGCATAAGGCTGGACACTTGGGACTGAGAGGATTGGTGAGATTGGGTGAGCAAATGCAGACCCTTTCAAGCAATAATGCATGGCCCCCATTCCATGGGTCCCAACTCTCCAGGTTCAAGGGAATATTACTACAGCTATAACATGTACAGGAAACCTAGAGAATGGACACACTGTGAATACGAAAGGTTTCTAAAACTCAACGAATAGTCCCTCTCCTGGTGCTCCAGTTTGACTTTCCAACTGCCTTACTATCAATCTCCCAACTTGGAGAGACAGGCCCTTTAACCTCCTGGTTTGCACAGGTTCCCAATTTGGCAGAGGATGGAAGGGACGAGGGAGAACCCATGAGAGAGTAGCTGTTAGGCATTTGGACGGGCACATGTCACTCTAATTTCCCGGCAGGAAGAAGAATTAACCAAAGTCTCAGCCACCCACCGGGAACCAGTATAGGACATGATCCAAAATTTTGGACTTGCGTTCAGCTCACAAAAAACGAGTTGAGAAATGGAGCTCAGGGGCACAGCAATTCACAAACTGGCAGAGTGATAAAGGACAACTATCGTCCAAAAATCTGTTGAGGGAAGTCAACGAGGCGGACTTGAAAGTGAGGCAAAATAGCAGGAAACAGATTTCAAGAGGTACCTTGGAATCGCCTGTAAAGCACAGGAAGAGGGGCACAACTTGGACAATGGTGCACTTGGCCAAAAAGGGCGTATGCATTTTCTCCTGAATATATTCAGGAGAAAACGCATACGCCCTTTTTGGCCAAGCAAGCAAGCGGGCAATGCAAATCTGCACTACAAAGAAGTATCACTTCCCACCGGTCAAAAGGGACATCCACAAAATGTGTAAAAACCAGAAAGGCAAGACAGGCCCTGGAGAACTGGGAGCCTTGTTATGCTGATGGGCGGGATGTAAACTGCCAACTGCCTCACTGGAGGAGTGCATTGTGTTCCCTAAAACAAGTAAACAACAGAGCTACAGAGCCAAGGGCACTTCCAGTCTAGGGAATATACCTTGGGAAAACTGAAAATCAATAAGAAAGAGCCACCTCCAAATTTAGGGCTGCACTGACTACAAGAACCTCAACTTGGGTACACCTTAAATATCCCAGAAAATATAAAAATGGTTCAAAACATTGTGGTACTTACGTACGATGGAATATCCCTCAGCCATGAAATCAATGTCATAAGACCAGTAGCAGCAAAGTGAGTGGATTCAGGTACGATGATTCTAAGTGAAATAAGTCACACAGAAAAAGAAACTTATCATAAGATATCACTTATGAAGATCCTGTAAACATGGCTACACGTGAACTGAGTTAGGAAATAGAACAGAGTCTCACATTTAGAAAACACTCTTATGCCTGCATAAAGGGGATGGAGAGGTCGGGTGATGCATAAAACCAGAGTTTGATATAAGCACAGGGACCGTTCCAAAAACCAACTTTGGAATAGACAAGACCTACACCTTCCTCAGTGAAAGAGACTCAAAACCTCATATTTCCCGCAGAGGAAAATATCTGACTAGTAAGAATCTTAAAACCTATGTATTGATATGACTCCATAAGGGAATCAAGTGTGTCTAGAGTGGCATAAACATGGCAGCGAGAATCAGCTCAAACCCACTATAAAAAGGAATTTCAAAAGCAAAACCAAAAAACAGGGAAATTCTTTACAATTCCTTCAGGGTGTCTGAGGAAACCTGGAAAGACCCTATCTACAATGACAGCTGGATGTGGCATAAGGCTGGACACTTGGGACTGAGAGGATTGGTGAGATTGGGTGAGCAAATGCAGACCCTTTCAAGCAATAATGCATGGCCCCCATTCCATGGGTCCCAACTCTCCAGGTTCAAGGGAATATTACTACAGCTATAACATGTACAGGAAACCTAGAGAATGGACACACTGTGAATACGAAAGGTTTCTAAAACTCAACGAATAGTCCCTCTCCTGGTGCTCCAGTTTGACTTTCCAACTGCCTTACTATCAATCTCCCAACTTGGAGAGACAGGCCCTTTAACCTCCTGGTTTGCACAGGTTCCCAATTTGGCAGAGGATGGAAGGGACGAGGGAGAACCCATGAGAGAGTAGCTGTTAGGCATTTGGACGGGCACATGTCACTCTAATTTCCCGGCAGGAAGAAGAATTAACCAAAGTCTCAGCCACCCACCGGGAACCAGTATAGGACATGATCCAAAATTTTGGACTTGCGTTCAGCTCACAAAAAACGAGTTGAGAAATGGAGCTCAGGGGCACAGCAATTCACAAACTGGCAGAGTGATAAAGGACAACTATCGTCCAAAAATCTGTTGAGGGAAGTCAACGAGGCGGACTTGAAAGCGAGGCAAAATAGCAGGAAACAGATTTCAAGAGGTACCTTGGAATCGCCTGTAAAGCACAGGAAGAGGGGCACAACTTGGACAACGGTGCACTTGGCCAAAAAGGGCGTATGCGTTTTCTCCTGAATATATTCAGGAGAAAATGCATACGCCCTTTTTGGCCAAGCAAGCAAGCGGGCAATGCAAATCTGCACTAAAAAGAAGTATCACTTCCCACTGGTCAAAAGGGACATCCACAAAATGTGTAAAAACCAGAAAGGCAAGACAGGCCCTGGAGAACTGGGAGCCTTGTTATGCTGATGGGCGGGATGTAAATTGCCAACTGCCTCACTGGAGGAGTGCATTGTGTTCCCTAAAACAAGTAAACAACAGAGCTACAGAGCCAAGGCCACTTCCAGTCTAGGGAATATACCTTGGGAAAACTGAAAATCAATAAGAAAGAGCCACCTCCAAATTTAGGGCTGCACTGACTACAAGAACCTCAACTTGGGTACACCTTAAATATCCCAGGAAATATAAAAATGGTTCAAAACATTGTGGTACTTACGTACGATGGAATATCCCTCAGCCATGAAATCAATGTCATAAGACCAGTAGCAGCAAAGTGAGTGGATTCAGGTACGATGATTCTAAGTGAAATAAGTCACACAGAAAAAGAAACTTATCATAAGATATCACTTAGGAAGATCCTGCAAACATGGCTACACGTGAACTGAGTTAGGAAAGAGAACAGAGTCTCACATTTAGAAAACACTCTTATGCCTGCATAAAGGGGAAGGAGAGGTGGGGTGATGCATAAAACCAGAGTTTGATATAAGCACAGGGACCGTTTCAAAAACCAACTTTGGAATAGACAAGACCTACACCTTCCTCAGTGAAAGAGACTCAAAACCCCATATTTCCCACAGAGGAATATATCTGACTAGTAAGAATCTTAAAACCTATGTATTGATATGTCTCCATAAGGGAATCAAGTGTGTCTAGAGTGGCATAAACATGGCAGCGAGAATCAGCTCAAACCCACTATAAAAAGGAATTTCAAAAGCAAAACCAAAAAACAGGGAAATTCTTTACAATTCCTTCAGGGTGTCTGAGGAAACCTGGAAAGACCCTATCTACAATGACAGCTGGATGTGGCATAAGGCTGGACACTTGGGACTGAGAGGATTGGTGAGATTGGGTGAGCAAATGCAGACCCTTTCAAGCAATAATGCATGGCCCCCATTCCATGGGTCCCAACTCTCCAGGTTCAAGGGAATATTACTACAGCTATAACATGTACAGGAAACCTAGAGAATGGACACACTGTGAATACGAAAGGTTTCTAAAACTCAACGAATAGTCCCTCTCCTGGTGCTCCAGTTTGACTTTCCAACTGCCTTACTATCAATCTCCCAACTTGGAGAGACAGGCCCTTTAACCTCCTGGTTTGCACAGGTTCCCAATTTGGCAGAGGATGGAAGGGACGAGGGAGAACCCATGAGAGAGTAGCTGTTAGGCATTTGGACGGGCACATGTCACTCTAATTTCCCGGCAGGAAGAAGAATTAACCAAAGTCTCAGCCACCCACCGGGAACCAGTATAGGACATGATCCAAAATTTTGGACTTGCGTTCGGCTCACAAAAAACAAGTTGAGAAATGGAGCTCAGGGGCACAGCAATTCACAAACTGGCAGAGTGATAAAGGACAACTATCGTCCAAAAATCTGTTGAGGGAAGTCAACGAGGCGGACTTGAAAGTGAGGCAAAATAGCAGGAAACAGATTTCAAGAGGTACCTTGGAATCGCCTGTAAAGCACAGGAAGAGAGGCACAACTTGGACAATGGTGCACTTGGCCAAAAAGGGCGTATGCGTTTTCTCCTGAATATATTCAGGAGAAAACGCATACGCCCTTTTTGGCCGAGCAAGCAAGCGGGCAATGCAAATCTGCACTACAAAGAAGTATCACTTCCCACCGGTCAAAAGGGACATCCACAAAATGTGTAAAAACCAGAAAGGCAAGACAGGCCCTGGAGAACTGGGAGCCTTGTTATGCTGATGGGCGGGATGTAAATTGCCAACTGCCTCACTGGAGGAGTGCATTGTGTTCCCTAAAACAAGTAAACAACAGAGCTACAGAGCCAAGGCCACTTCCAGTCTAGGGAATATACCTTGGGAAAACTGAAAATCAATAAGAAAGAGCCACCTCCAAATTTAGGGCTGCACTGACTACAAGAACCTCAACTTGGGTACACCTTAAATATCCCAGGAAATATAAAAATGGTTCAAAACATTGTGGTACTTACGTACGATGGAATATCCCTCAGCCATGAAATCAATGTCATAAGACCAGTAGCAGCAAAGTGAGTGGATTCAGGTACGATGATTCTAAGTGAAATAAGTCACACAGAAAAAGAAACTTATCATAAGATATCACTTAGGAAGATCCTGTAAACATGGCTACACGTGAACTGAGTTAGGAAAGAGAACAGAGTCTCACATTTAGAAAACACTCTTATGCCTGCATAAAGGGGAAGGAGAGGTGGGGTGATGCATAAAACCAGAGTTTGATATAAGCACAGGGACCGTTTCAAAAACCAACTTTGGAATAGACAAGACCTACACCTTCCTCAGTGAAAGAGACTCAAAACCCCATATTTCCCACAGAGGAATATATCTGACTAGTAAGAATCTTAAAACCTATGTATTGATATGTCTCCATAAGGGAATCAAGTGTGTCTAGAGTGGCATAAACATGGCAGCGAGAATCAGCTCAAACCCACTATAAAAAGGAATTTCAAAAGCAAAACCAAAAATCAGGGAAATTCTTTACAATTCCTTCAGGGTGTCTGAGGAAACCTGGAAAGACCCTATCTACAATGACAGCTGCATGTGGCATAAGGCTGGACACTTGGGACTGAGAGGATTGGTGAGATTGGGTGAGCAAATGCAGACCCTTTCAAGCAATAATGCATGGCCCCCATTCCATGGGTCCCAACTCTCCAGGTTCAAGGGAATATTACTACAGCTATAACATGTACAGGAAACCTAGAGAATGGACACACTGTGAATACGAAAGGTTTCTAAAACTCAACGAATAGTCCCTCTCCTGGTGCTCCAGTTTGACTTTCCAACTGCCTTACTATCAATCTCCCAACTTGGAGAGACAGGCCCTTTAACCTCCTGGTTTGCACAGGTTCCCAATTTGGCAGAGGATGGAAGGGACGAGGGAGAACCCATGAGAGAGTAGCTGTTAGGCATTTGGATGGGCACATGTCACTCTAATTTCCCGGCAGGAAGAAGAATTAACCAAAGTCTCAGCCACCCACCGGGAACCAGTATAGGACATGATCCAAAATTTTGGACTTGCGTTCAGCTCACAAAAAACGAGTTGAGAAATGGAGCTCAGGGGCACAGCAATTCACAAACTGGCAGAGTGATAAAGGACAACTATCGTCCAAAAATCTGTTGAGGGAAGTCAACGAGGCGGACTTGAAAGCGAGGCAAAATAGCAGGAAACAGATTTCAAGAGGTACCTTGGAATCGCCTGTAAAGCACAGGAAGAGGGGCACAACTTGGACAACGGTGCACTTGGCCAAAAAGGGCGTATGCGTTTTCTCCTGAATATATTCAGGAGAAAATGCATACGCCCTTTTTGGCCAAGCAAGCAAGCGGGCAATGCAAATCTGCACTACAAAGAAGTATCACTTCCCACTGGTCAAAAGGGACATCCACAAAATGTGTAAAAACCAGAAAGGCAAGACAGGCCCTGGAGAACTGGGAGCCTTGTTATGCTGATGGGCGGGATGTAAATTGCCAACTGCCTCACTGGAGGAGTGCATTGTGTTCCCTAAAACAAGTAAACAACAGAGCTACAGAGCCAAGGCCACTTCCAGTCTAGGGAATATACCTTGGGAAAACTGAAAATCAATAAGAAAGAGCCACCTCCAAATTTAGGGCTGCACTGACTACAAGAACCTCAACTTGGGTACACCTTAAATATCCCAGGAAATATAAAAATGGTTCAAAACATTGTGGTACTTACGTACGATGGAATATCCCTCAGCCATGAAATCAATGTCATAAGACCAGTAGCAGCAAAGTGAGTGGATTCAGGTACGATGATTCTAAGTGAAATAAGTCACACAGAAAAAGAAACTTATCATAAGATATCACTTATGAAGATCCTGTAAACATGGCTACACGTGAACTGAGTTAGGAAAGAGAACAGAGTCTCACATTTAGAAAACACTCTTATGCCTGCATAAAGGGGAAGGAGAGGTGGGGTGATGCATAAAACCAGAGTTTGATATAAGCACAGGGACCGTTTCAAAAACCAACTCTGGAATAGACAAGACCTACACCTTCCTCAGTGAAAGAGACTCAAAACCCCATATTTCCCACAGAGGAATATATCTGACTAGTAAGAATCTTAAAACCTATGTATTGATATGTCTCCATAAGGGAATCAAGTGTGTCTAGAGTGGCATAAACATGGCAGCGAGAATCAGCTCAAACCCACTATAAAAAGGAATTTCAAAAGCAAAACCAAAAAACAGGGAAATTCTTTACAATTCCTTCAGGGTGTCTGAGGAAACCTGGAAAGACCCTATCTACAATGACAGCTGGATGTGGCATAAGGCTGGACACTTGGGACTGAGAGGATTGGTGAGATTGGGTGAGCAAATGCAGACCCTTTCAAGCAATAATGCATGGCCCCCATTCCATGGGTCCCAACTCTCCAGGTTCAAGGGAATATTACTACAGCTATAACATGTACAGGAAACCTAGAGAATGGACACACTGTGAATACGAAAGGTTTCTAAAACTCAACGAATAGTCCCTCTCCTGGTGCTCCAGTTTGACTTTCCAACTGCCTTACTATCAATCTCCCAACTTGGAGAGACAGGCCCTTTAACCTCCTGGTTTGCACAGGTTCCCAATTTGGCAGAGGATGGAAGGGACGAGGGAGAACCCATGAGAGAGTAGCTGTTAGGCATTTGGACGGGCACATGTCACTCTAATTTCCCGGCAGGAAGAAGAATTAACCAAAGTCTCAGCCACCCACCGGGAACCAGTATAGGACATGATCCAAAATTTTGGACTTGCGTTCAGCTCACAAAAAACGAGTTGAGAAATGGAGCTCAGGGGCACAGCAATTCACAAACTGGCAGAGTGATAAAGGACAACTATCGTCCAAAAATCTGTTGAGGGAAGTCAACGAGGCGGACTTGAAAGTGAGGCAAAATAGCAGGAAACAGATTTCAAGAGGTACCTTGGAATCGCCTGTAAAGCACAGAAAGAGGGGCACAACTTGGACAATGGTGCACTTGGCCAAAAAGGGCGTATGCATTTTCTCCTGAATATATTCAGGAGAAAACGCATACGCCCTTTTTGGCCAAGCAAGCAAGCGGGGAATGCAAATCTGCACTACAAAGAAGTATCACTTCCCACCGGTCAAAAGGGACATCCACAAAATGTGTAAAAACCAGAACGGCAAGACAGGCTCTGGAGAACTGGGAGCCTTGTTATGCTGATGGGCGGGATGTAAACTGCCAACTGCCTCACTGGAGGAGTGCATTGTGTTCCCTAAAACAAGTAAACAACAGAGCTACAGAGCCAAGGCCACTTCCAGTCTAGGGAATATACCTTGGGAAAACTGAAAATCAATAAGAAAGAGCCACCTCCAAATTTAGGGCTGCACTGACTACAAGAACCTCAACTTGGGTACACCTTAAATGTCCCAGGGAATATAAAAATGGTTCAAAACATTGTGGTACTTACGTACGATGGAATATCCCTGAGCCATGAAATCAATGTCATAAGACCAGTAGCAGCAAAGTGAGTGGATTCAGGTACGATGATTCTAAGTGAAATAAGTCACACAGAAAAAGAAACTTATCATAAGATATCACTTATGAAGATCCTGTAAACATGGCTACACGTGAACTGAGTTAGGAAAGAGAACAGAGTCTCACATTTAGAAAACACTCTTATGCCTGCATAAAGGGGAAGGAGAGGTGGGGTGATGCATAAAACCAGAGTTTGATATAAGCACAGGGACCGTTTCAAAAACCAACTTTGGAATAGACAAGACCTACACCTTCCTCAGTGAAAGAGACTCAAAACCCCATATTTCCCACAGAGGAATATATCTGACTAGTAAGAATCTTAAAACCTATGTATTGATATGTCTCCATAAGGGAATCAAGTGTGTCTAGAGTGGCATAAACATGGCAGCGAGAATCAGCTCAAACCCACTATAAAAAGGAATTTCAAAAGCAAAACCAAAAAACAGGGAAATTCTTTACAATTCCTTCAGGGTGTCTGAGGAAACCTGGAAAGACCCTATCTACAATGACAGCTGGATGTGGCATAAGGCTGGACACTTGGGACTGAGAGGATTGGTGAGATTGGGTGAGCAAATGCAGACCCTTTCAAGCAATAATGCATGGCCCCCATTCCATGGGTCCCAACTGTGCAGGTTCAAGGGAATATTACTACAGCTATAACATGTACAGGAAACCTAGAGAATGGACACACTGTGAATACGAAAGGTTTCTAAAACTCAACGAATAGTCCCTCTCCTGGTGCTCCAGTTTGACTTTCCAACTGCCTTACTATCAATCTCCCAACTTGGAGAGACAGGCCCTTTAACCTCCTGGTTTGCACAGGTTCCCAATTTGGCAGAGGATGGAAGGGACGAGGGAGAACCCATGAGAGAGTAGCTGTTAGGCATTTGGACGGGCACATGTCACTCTAATTTCCCGGCAGGAAGAAGAATTAACCAAAGTCTCAGCCACCCACCGGGAACCAGTATAGGACATGATCCAAAATTTTGGACTTGCGTTCAGCTCACAAAAAACGAGTTGAGAAATGGAGCTCAGGGGCACAGCAATTCACAAACTGGCAGAGTGATAAAGGACCACTATCGTCCAAAAATCTGTTGAGGGAAGTCAACGAGGCGGACTTGAAAGTGAGGCAAAATAGCAGGAAACAGATTTCAAGAGGTACCTTGGAATCGCCTGTAAAGCACAGGAAGAGGGGCACAACTTGGACAATGGTGCACTTGGCCAAAAAGGGCGTATGCATTTTCTCCTGAATATATTCAGGAGAAAACGCATACGCCCTTTTTGGCCAAGCAAGCAAGCGGGCAATGCAAATCTGCACTACAAAGAAGTATCACTTCCCACCGGTCAAAAGGGACATCCACAAAATGTGTAAAAACCAGAAAGGCAAGACAGGCCCTAGAGAACTGGTAGCCTTGTTATGCTGATGGGCGGGATGTAAACTGCCAACTGCCTCACTGGAGGAGTGCATTGTGTTCCCTAAAACAAGTAAACAACAGAGCTACAGAGCCAAGGCCACTTCCAGTCTAGGGAATATACCTTGGGAAAACTGAAAATCAATAAGAAAGAGCCACCTCCAAATTTAGGGCTGCACTGACTACAAGAACCTCAACTTGGGTACACCTTAAATATCCCAGGAAATATAAAAATGGTTCAAAACATTGTGGTACTTACGTACGATGGAATATCCCTCAGCCATGAAATCAATGTCATAAGACCAGTAGCAGCAAAGTGAGTGGATTCAGGTACGATGATTCTAAGTGAAATAAGTCACACAGAAAAAGAAACTTATCATAAGATAACACTTATGAAGATCCTGTAAACATGGCTACACGTGAACTGAGTTAGGAAAGAGAACAGAGTCTCACATTTAGAAAACACTCTTATGCCTGCATAAAGGGGATGGAGAGGTGGAGTGATGCATAAAACCAGAGTTTGATATAAGCACAGGGACCGTTTCAAAAACCAACTTTGGAATAGACAAGACCTACACCTTCCTCAGTGAAAGAGACTCAAAACCCCATATTTCCCACAGAGGAATATATCTGACTAGTAAGAATCTTAAAACCTATGTATTGATATGTCTCCATAAGGGAATCAAGTGTGTCTAGAGTGGCATAAACATGGCAGCGAGAATCAGCTCAAACCCACTATAAAAAGGAATTTCAAAAGCAAAACCAAAAAACAGGGAAATTCTTTACAATTCCTTCAGGGTGTCTGAGGAAACCTGGAAAGACCCTATCTACAATGACAGCTGGATGTGGCATAAGGCTGGACACTTGGGACTGAGAGGATTGGTGAGATTGGGTGAGCAAATGCAGACCCTTTCAAGCAATAATGCATGGCCCCCATTCCATGGGTCCCAACTCTCCAGGTTCAAGGGAATATTACTACAGCTATAACATGTACAGGAAACCTAGAGAATGGACACACTGTGAATACGAAAGGTTTCTAAAACTCAACGAATAGTCCCTCTCCTGGTGCTCCAGTTTGACTTTCCAACTGCCTTACTATCAATCTCCCAACTTGGAGAGACAGGCCCTTTAACCTCCTGGTTTGCACAGGTTCCCAATTTGGCAGAGGATGGAAGGGACGAGGGAGAACCCATGAGAGAGTAGCTGTTAGGCATTTGGACGGGCACATGTCACTCTAATTTCCCGGCAGGAAGAAGAATTAACCAAAGTCTCAGCCACCCACCGGGAACCAGTATAGGACATGATCCAAAATTTTGGACTTGCGTTCAGCTCACAAAAAACGAGTTGAGAAATGGAGCTCAGGGGCACAGCAATTCACAAACTGGCAGAGTGATAAAGGACAACTATCGTCCAAAAATCTGTTGAGGGAAGTCAACGAGGCGGACTTGAAAGTGAGGCAAAATAGCAGGAAACAGATTTCAAGAGGTACCTTGGAATCGCCTGTAAAGCACAGGAAGAGGGGCACAACTTGGACAATGGTGCACTTGGCCAAAAAGGGCGTATGCATTTTCTCCTGAATATATTCAGGAGAAAACGCATACGCCCTTTTTGGCCAAGCAAGCAAGCGGGCAATGCAAATCTGCACTACAAAGAAGTATCACTTCCCACCGGTCAAAACGGACATCCACAAAATGTGTAAAAACCAGAAAGGCAAGACAGGCCCTGGAGAACTGGGAGCCTTGTTATGCTGATGGGCGGGATGTAAACTGCCAACTGCCTCACTGGAGGAGTGCATTGTGTTCCCTAAAACAAGTAAACAACAGAGCTACAGAGCCAAGGCCACTTCCAGTCTAGGGAATATACCTTGGGAAAACTGAAAATCAATAAGAAAGAGCCACCTCCAAATTTAGGGCTGCACTGACTACAAGAACCTCAACTTGGGTACACCTTAAATATCCCAGGAAATATAAAAATGGTTCAAAACATTGTGGTACTTACGTACGATGGAATATCCCTCAGCCATGAAATCAATGTCATAAGACCAGTAGCAGCAAAGTGAGTGGATTCAGGTACGATGATTCTAAGTGAAATAAGTCACACAGAAAAAGAAACTTATCATAAGATATCACTTATGAAGATCCTGTAAACATGGCTACACGTGAACTGAGTTAGGAAAGAGAACAGAGTCTCACATTTAGAAAACACTCTTATGCCTGCATAAAGGGGAAGGAGAGGTGGGGTGATGCATAAAACCAGAGTTTGATATAAGCACAGGGACCGTTTCAAAAACCAACTTTGGAATAGACAAGACCTACACCTTCCTCAGTGAAAGAGACTCAAAACCCCATATTTCCCACAGAGGAATATATCTGACTAGTAAGAATCTTAAAACCTATGTATTGATATGTCTCCATAAGGGAATCAAGTGTGTCTAGAGTGGCATAAACATGGCAGCGAGAATCAGCTCAAACCCACTATAAAAAGGAATTTCAAAAGCAAAACCAAAAAACAGGGAAATTCTTTACAATTCCTTCAGGGTGTCTGAGGAAACCTGGAAAGACCCTATCTACAATGACAGCTGGATGTGGCATAAGGCTGGACACTTGGGACTGAGAGGATTGGTGAGATTGGGTGAGCAAATGCAGACCCTTTCAAGCAATAATGCATGGCCCCCATTCCATGGGTCCCAACTCTCCAGGTTCAAGGGAATATTACTACAGCTATAACATGTACAGGAAACCTAGAGAATGGACACACTGTGAATACGAAAGGTTTCTAAAACTCAACGAATAGTCCCTCTCCTGGTGCTCCAGTTTGACTTTCCAACTGCCTTACTATCAATCTCCCAACTTGGAGAGACAGGCCCTTTAACCTCCTGGTTTGCACAGGTTCCCAATTTGGCAGAGGATGGAAGGGACGAGGGAGAACCCATGAGAGAGTAGCTGTTAGGCATTTGGACGGGCACATGTCACTCTAATTTCCCGGCAGGAAGAAGAATTAACCAAAGTCTCAGCCACCCACCGGGAACCAGTATAGGACATGATCCAAAATTTTGGACTTGCGTTCAGCTCACAAAAAACGAGTTGAGAAATGGAGCTCAGGGGCACAGCAATTCACAAACTGGCAGAGTGATAAAGGACAACTATCATCCAAAAATCTGTTGAGGGAAGTCAACGAGGCGGACTTGAAAGCGAGGCAAAATAGCAGGAAACAGATTTCAAGAGGTACCTTGGAATCGCCTGTAAAGCACAGGAAGAGGGGCACAACTTGGACAATAGTGCAGTTGGCCAAAAAGGGCGTATGCGTTTTCTCCTGAATATATTCAGGAGAAAACGCATACGCCCTTTTTGGCCAAGCAAGCAAGCGGGCAATGCAAATCTGCACTACAAAGAAGTATCACTTCCCACCGGTCAAAAGGGACATCCACAAAATGTGTAAAAACCAGAAAGGCAAGACAGGCCCTGGAGAACTGGGAGCCTTGTTATGCTGATGGGCGGGATGTAAATTGCCAACTGCCTCACTGGAGGAGTGCATTGTGTTCCCTAAAACAAGTAAACAACAGAGCTACAGAGCCAAGGCCACTTCCAGTCTAGGGAATATACCTTGGGAAAACTGAAAATCAATAAGAAAGAGCCACCTCCAAATTTAGGGCTGCACTGACTACAAGAACCTCAACTTGGGTACACCTTAAATATCCCAGGAAATATAAAAATGGTTCAAAACTTTGTGGTACTTACATACGATGGAATATCCCTCAGCCATGAAATCAATGTCATAAGACCAGTAGCAGCAAAGTGAGTGGATTCAGGTACGATGATTCTAAGTAAAATAAGTCACACAGAAAAAGAAACTTATCATAAGATATCACTTATGAAGATCCTGTAAACATGGCTACACGTGAACTGAGTTAGGAAAGAGAACAGAGTCTCACATTTAGAAAACACTCTTATGCCTGCATAAAGGGGAAGGAGAGGTGGGGTGATGCATGAAACCAGAGTTTGATATAAGCACAGGGACCGTTTCAAAAACCAACTCTGGAATAGACAAGACCTACACCTTCCTCAGTGAAAGAGACTCAAAACCCCATATTTCCCACAGAGGAATATATCTGACTAGTAAGAATCTTAAAACCTATGTATTGATATGTCTGCATAAGGGAAACAAGTGTGTCTAGAGTGGCATAAACATGGCAGCGAGAATCAGCTCAAACCCACTATAAAAAGGAATTTCAAAAGCAAAACCAAAAAACAGGGAAATTCTTTACAATTCCTTCAGGGTGTCTGAGGAAACCTGGAAAAACCCTATCTACAATGACAGCTGGATGTGGCATAAGGCTGGACACTTGGGACTGAGAGGATTGGTGAGATTGGGTGAGCAAATGCAGACCCTTTCAAGCAATAATGCATGGCCCCCATTCCATGGGTCCCAACTCTCCAGGTTCAAGGGAATATTACTACAGCTATAACATGTACAGGAAACCTAGAGAATGGACACACTGTGAATACGAAAGGTTTCTAAAACTCAACGAATAGTCCCTCTCCTGGTGCTCCAGTTTGACTTTCCAACTGCCTTACTATCAATCTCCCAACTTGGAGAGACAGGCCCTTTAACCTCTTGGTTTGCACAGGTTCCCAATTTGGCAGAGGATGGAAGGGACGAGGGAGAACCCATGAGAGAGTAGCTGTTAGGCATTTGGACGGGCATATGTCACTCTAATTTCCCGGCAGGAAGAAGAATTAACCAAAGTCTCAGCCACCCACCGGGAACCAGTATAGGACATGATCCAAAATTTTGGACTTGCGTTCAGCTCACAAAAAACGAGTTGAGAAATGGAGCTCAGGGGCACAGCAATTCACAAACTGGCAGAGTGATAAAGGACAACTATCGTCCAAAAATCTGTTGAGGGAAGTCAACGAGGCGGACTTGAAAGTGAGGCAAAATAGCAGGAAACAGATTTCAAGAGGTACGTTGGAATCGCCTGTAAAGCACAGGAAGAGGGGCACAACTTGGACAATGGTGCACTTGGCCAAAAAGGGCGTATGCGTTTTCTCCTGAATATATTCAGGAGAAAACGCATACGCCCTTTTTGGCCAAGCAAGCAAGCGGGCAATGCAAATCTGCACTACAAAGAAGTATCACTTCCCACCGGTCAAAAGGGACATCCACAAAATGTGTAAAAACCAGAAAGGCAAGACAGGCCCTGGAGAACTGGGAGCCTTGTTATGCTGATGGGCGGGATGTAAACTGCCAACTGCCTCACTGGAGGAGTGCATTGTGTTCCCTAAAAGAAGTAAACAACAGAGCTACAGAGCCAAGGCCACTTCCAGTCTAGGGAATATACCTTGGGAAAACTGAAAATCAATAAGAAAGAGCCACCTCCAAATTTAGGGCTGCACTGACTACAAGAACCTCAACTTGGGTACACCTTAAATATCCCAGGAAATATAAAAATGGTTCAAAACATTGTGGTACTTACGTACGATGGAATATCCCTCAGCCATGAAATCAATGTCATAAGACCAGTAGCAGCAAAGTGAGTGGATTCAGGTACGATGATTCTAAGTGAAATAAGTCACACAGAAAAAGAAACTTATCATAAGATATCACTTAGGAAGATCCTGTAAACATGGCTACACGTGAACTGAGTTAGGAAAGAGAACAGAGTCTCACATTTAGAAAACACTCTTATGCCTGCATAAAGGGGAAGGAGAGGTGGGGTGATGCATAAAACCAGAGTTTGATATAAGCACAGGGACCGTTTCAAAAACCAACTTTGGAATAGACAAGACCTACACCTTCCTCAGTGAAAGAGACTCAAAACCCCATATTTCCCACAGAGGAATATATCTGACTAGTAAGAATCTTAAAACCTATGTATTGATATGTCTCCATAAGGGAATCAAGTGTGTCTAGAGTGGCATAAACATGGCAGCGAGAATCAGCTCAAACCCACTATAAAAAGGAATTTCAAAAGCAAAAGCAAAAAACAGGGAAATTCTTTACAATTCCTTCAGGGTGTCTGAGGAAACCTGGAAAAACCCTATCTACAATGACAGCTGGATGTGGCATAAGGCTGGACACTTGGGACTGAGAGGATTGGTGAGATTGGGTGAGCAAATGCAGACCCTTTCAAGCAATAATGCATGGCCCCCATTCCATGGGTCCCAACTCTCCAGGTTCAAGGGAATATTACTACAGCTATAACATGTACAGGAAACCTAGAGAATGGACACACTGTGAATACGAAAGGTTTCTAAAACTCAACGAATAGTCCCTCTCCTGGTGCTCCAGTTTGACTTTCCAACTGCCTTACTATCAATCTCCCAACTTGGAGAGACAGGCCCTTTAACCTCCTGGTTTGCACAGGTTCCCAATTTGGCAGAGGATGGAAGGGACGAGGGAGAACCCATGAGAGAGTAGCTGTTAGGCATTTGGACGGGCACATGTCACTCTAATTTCCCGGCAGGAAGAAGAATTAACCAAAGTCTCAGCCACCCACCGGGAACCAGTATAGGACATGATCCAAAATTTTGGACTTGCGTTCAGCTCACAAAAAACGAGTTGAGAAATGGAGCTCAGGGGCACAGCAATTCACAAACTGGCAGAGTGATAAAGGACAACTATCGTCCAAAAATCTGTTGAGGGAAGACAACGAGGCGGACTTGAAAGTGAGGCAAAATAGCAGGAAACAGATTTCAAGAGGTACCTTGGAATCGCCTGTAAAGCACAGGAAGAGGGGCACAACTTGGACAATGGTGCACTTGGCCAAAAAGTGCGTATGCATTTTCTCCTGAATATATTCAGGAGAAAACGCATACGCCCTTTTTGGCCAAGCAAGCAAGCGGGCAATGCAAATCTGCACTACAAAGAAGTATCACTTCCCACCGGTCAAAAGGGACATCCACAAAATGTGTAAAAACCAGAAAGGCAAGACAGGCCCTAGAGAACTGGTAGCCTTGTTATGCTGATGGGCGGGATGTAAACTGCCAACTGCCTCACTGGAGGAGTGCATTGTGTTCCCTAAAACAAGTAAACAACAGAGCTACAGAGCCAAGGCCACTTCCAGTCTAGGGAATATACCTTGGGAAAACTGAAAATCAATAAGAAAGAGCCACCTCCAAATTTAGGGCTGCACTGACTACAAGAACCTCAACTTGGGTACACCTTAAATATCCCAGGAAATATAAAAATGGTTCAAAACATTGTGGTACTTACGTACGATGGAATATCCCTCAGCCATGAAATCAATGTCATAAGACCAGTAGCAGCAAAGTGAGTGGATTCAGGTACGATGATTCTAAGTGAAATAAGTCACACAGAAAAAGAAACTTATCATAAGATATCACTTATGAAGATCCTGTAAACATGGCTACACGTGAACTGAGTTAGGAAAGAGAACAGAGTCTCACATTTAGAAAACACTCTTATGCCTGCATAAAGGGGATGGAGAGGTCGGGTGATGCATAAAACCAGAGTTTGATATAAGCACAGGGACCGTTCCAAAAACCAACTTTGGAATAGACAAGACCTACACCTTCCTCAGTGAAAGAGACTCAAAACCCCATATTTCCCGCAGAGGAATATATCTGACTAGTAAGAATCTTAAAACCTATGTATTGATATGACTCCATAAGGGAATCAAGTGTGTCTAGAGTGGCATAAACATGGCAGCGAGAATCAGCTCAAACCCACTATAAAAAGGAATTTCAAAAGCAAAACCAAAAAACAGGGAAATTCTTTACAATTCCTTCAGGGTGTCTGAGGAAACCTGGAAAGACCCTATCTAAAATGACAGCTGGATGTGGCATAAGGCTGGACACTTGGGACTGAGAGGATTGGTGAGATTGGGTGAGCAAATGCAGACCCTTTCAAGCAATAATGCATGGCCCCCATTCCATGGGTCCCAACTCTCCAGGTTCAAGGGAATATTACTACAGCTATAACATGTACAGGAAACCTAGAGAATGGACACACTGTGAATACGAAAGGTTTCTAAAACTCAACGAATAGTCCCTCTCCTGGTGCTCCAGTTTGACTTTCCAACTGCCTTACTATCAATCTCCCAACTTGGAGAGACAGGCCCTTTAACCTCCTGGTTTGCACAGGTTCCCAATTTGGCAGAGGATGGAAGGGACGAGGGAGAACCCATGAGAGAGTAGCTGTTAGGCATTTGGACGGGCACATGTCACTCTAATTTCCCGGCAGGAAGAAGAATTAACCAAAGTCTCAGCCACCCACCGGGAACCAGTATAGGACATGATCCAAAATTTTGGACTTGCGTTCAGCTCACAAAAAACGAGTTGAGAAATGGAGCTCAGGGGCACAGCAATTCACAAACTGGCAGAGTGATAAAGGACAACTATCATCCAAAAATCTGTTGAGGGAAGTCAACGAGGCGGACTTGAAAGCGAGGCAAAATAGCAGGAAACAGATTTCAAGAGGTACCTTGGAATCGCCTGTAAAGCACAGGAAGAGGGGCACAACTTGGACAATGGTGCAGTTGGCCAAAAAGGGCGTATGCGTTTTCTCCTGAATATATTCAGGAGAAAACGCATACGCCCTTTTTGGCCAAGCAAGCAAGCGGGCAATGCAAATCTGCACTACAAAGAAGTATCACTTCCCACCGGTCAAAAGGGACATCCACAAAATGTGTAAAAACCAGAAAGGCAAGACAGGCCCTGGAGAACTGGGAGCCTTGTTATGCTGATGGGCGGGATGTAAATTGCCAACTGCCTCACTGGAGGAGTGCATTGTGTTCCCTAAAACAAGTAAACAACAGAGCTACAGAGCCAAGGCCACTTCCAGTCTAGGGAATATACCTTGGGAAAACTGAAAATCAATAAGAAAGAGCCACCTCCAAATTTAGGGCTGCACTGACTACAAGAACCTCAACTTGGGTACACCTTAAATATCCCAGGAAATATAAAAATGGTTCAAAACATTGTGGTACTTACATACGATGGAATATCCCTCAGCCATGAAATCAATGTCATAAGACCAGTAGCAGCAAAGTGAGTGGATTCAGGTACGATGATTCTAAGTAAAATAAGTCACACAGAAAAAGAAACTTATCATAAGATATCACTTATGAAGATCCTGTAAACATGGCTACACGTGAACTGAGTTAGGAAAGAGAACAGAGTCTCACATTTAGAAAACACTCTTATGCCGGCATAAAGGGGAAGGAGAGGTGGGGTGATGCATGAAACCAGAGTTTGATATAAGCACAGGGACCGTTTCAAAAACCAACTCTGGAATAGACAAGACCTACACCTTCCTCAGTGAAAGAGACTCAAAACCCCATATTTCCCACAGAGGAATATATCTGACTAGTAAGAATCTTAAAACCTATGTATTGATATGTCTGCATAAGGGAAACAAGTGTGTCTAGAGTGGCATAAACATGGCAGCGAGAATCAGCTCAAACCCACTATAAAAAGGAATTTCAAAAGCAAAACCAAAAAACAGGGAAATTCTTTACAATTCCTTCAGGGTGTCTGAGGAAACCTGGAAAAACCCTATCTACAATGACAGCTGGATGTGGCATAAGGCTGGACACTTGGGACTGAGAGGATTGGTGAGATTGGGTGAGCAAATGCAGACCCTTTCAAGCAATAATGCATGGCCCCCATTCCATGGGTCCCAACTCTCCAGGTTCAAGGGAATATTACTACAGCTATAACATGTACAGGAAACCTAGAGAATGGACACACTGTGAATACGAAAGGTTTCTAAAACTCAACGAATAGTCCCTCTCCTGGTGCTCCAGTTTGACTTTCCAACTGCCTTACTATCAATCTCCCAACTTGGAGAGACAGGCCCTTTAACCTCTTGGTTTGCACAGGTTCCCAATTTGGCAGAGGATGGAAGGGACGAGGGAGAACCCATGAGAGAGTAGCTGTTAGGCATTTGGACGGGCACATGTCACTCTAATTTCCCGGCAGGAAGAAGAATTAACCAAAGTCTCAGCCACCCACCAGGAACCAGTATAGGACATGATCCAAAATTTTGGACTTGCGTTCAGCTCACAAAAAACGAGTTGAGAAATGGAGCTCAGGGGCACAGCAATTCACAAACTGGCAGAGTGATAAAGGACAACTATCGTCCAAAAATCTGTTGAGGGAAGTCAACGAGGCGGACTTGAAAGTGAGGCAAAATAGCAGGAAACAGATTTCAAGAGGTACCTTGGAATCGCCTGTAAAGCACAGGAAGAGGGGCACAACTTGGACAATGGTGCACTTGGCCAAAAAGGGCGTATGCGTTTTCTCCTGAATATATTCAGGAGAAAACGCATACGCCCTTTTTGGCCAAGCAAGCAAGCGGGCAATGCAAATCTGCACTACAAAGAAGTATCACTTCCCACCGGTCAAAAGGGACATCCACAAAATGTGTAAAAACCAGAAAGGCAAGACAGGCCCTGGAGAACTGGGAGCCTTGTTATGCTGATGGGCGGGATGTAAACTGCCAACTGCCTCACTGGAGGAGTGCATTGTGTTCCCTAAAAGAAGTAAACAACAGAGCTACAGAGCCAAGGCCACTTCCAGTCTAGGGAATATACCTTGGGAAAACTGAAAATCAATAAGAAAGAGCCACCTCCAAATTTAGGGCTGCACTGACTACAAGAACCTCAACTTGGGTACACCTTAAATATCCCAGGAAATATAAAAATGGTTCAAAACATTGTGGTACTTACGTACGATGGAATATCCCTCAGCCATGAAATCAATGTCATAAGACCAGTAGCAGCAAAGTGAGTGGATTCAGGTACGATGATTCTAAGTGAAATAAGTCACACAGAAAAAGAAACTTATCATAAGATATCACTTAGGAAGATCCTGTAAACATGGCTACACGTGAACTGAGTTAGGAAAGAGAACAGAGTCTCACATTTAGAAAACACTCTTATGCCTGCATAAAGGGGAAGGAGAGGTGGGGTGATGCATAAAACCAGAGTTTGATATAAGCACAGGGACCGTTTCAAAAACCAACTTTGGAATAGACAAGACCTACACCTTCCTCAGTGAAAGAGACTCAAAACCCCATATTTCCCACAGAGGAATATATCTGACTAGTAAGAATCTTAAAACCTATGTATTGATATGTCTCCATAAGGGAATCAAGTGTGTCTAGAGTGGCATAAACATGGCAGCGAGAATCAGCTCAAACCCACTATAAAAAGGAATTTCAAAAGCAAAAGCAAAAAACAGGGAAATTCTTTACAATTCCTTCAGGGTGTCTGAGGAAACCTGGAAAGACGCTATCTACAATGACAGCTGGATGTGGCATAAGGCTGGACACTTGGGACTGAGAGGATTGGTGAGATTGGGTGAGCAAATGCAGACCCTTTCAAGCAATAATGCATGGCCCCCATTCCATGGGTCCCAACTCTCCAGGTTCAAGGGAATATTACTACAGCTATAACATGTACAGGAAACCTAGAGAATGGACACACTGTGAATACGAATGGTTTCTAAAACTCAACGAATAGTCCCTCTCCTGGTGCTCCAGTTTGACTTTCCAACTGCCTTACTATCAATCTCCCAACTTGGAGAGACAGGCCCTTTAACCTCCTGGTTTGCACAGGTTCCCAATTTGGCAGAGGATGGAAGGGACGAGGGAGAACCCATGAGAGAGTAGCTGTTAGGCATTTGGACGGGCACATGTCACTCTAATTTCCCGGCAGGAAGAAGAATTAACCAAAGTCTCAGCCACCCACCGGGAACCAGTATAGGACATGATCCAAAATTTTGGACTTGCGTTCAGCTCACAAAAAACGAGTTGAGAAATGGAGCTCAGGGGCACAGCAATTCACAAACTGGCAGAGTGATAAAGGACAACTATCGTCCAAAAATCTGTTGAGGGAAGTCAACGAGGCGGACTTGAAAGTGAGGCAAAATAGCAGGAAACAGATTTCAAGAGGTACCTTGGAATCGCCTGTAAAGCACAGGAAGAGGGGCACAACTTGGACAATGGTGCAGTTGGCCAAAAAGGGCGTATGCGTTTTCTCCTGAATATATTCAGGAGAAAACGCATACGCCCTTTTTGGCCAAGCAAGCAAGCGGGCAATGCAAATCTGCACTACAAAGAAGTATCACTTCCCACCGGTCAAAAGGGACATCCACAAAATGTGTAAAAACCAGAAAGGCAAGACAGGCCCTGGAGAACTGGGAGCCTTGTTATGCTGATGGGCGGGATGTAAACTGCCAACTGCCTCACTGGAGGAGTGCATTGTGTTCCCTAAAACAAGTAAACAACAGAGCTACAGAGCCAAGGCCACTTCCAGTCTAGGGAATATACCTTGGGAAAACTGAAAATCAATAAGAAAGAGCCACCTCCAAATTTAGGGCTGCACTGACTACAAGAACCTCAACTTGGGTACACCTTAAATATCCCAGGAAATATAAAAATGGTTCAAAACATTGTGGTACTTATGTACGATGGAATATCCCTCAGCCATGAAATCAATGTCATAAGACCAGTAGCAGCAAAGTGAGTGGATTCAGGTACGATGATTCTAAGTAAAATAAGTCACACAGAAAAAGAAACTTATCATAAGATATCACTTATGAAGATCCTGTAAACATGGCTACACGTGAACTGAGTTAGGAAAGAGAACAGAGTCTCACATATAGAAAACACTCTTATGCCTGCATAAAGGGGATGGAGAGGTCGGGTGATGCATAAAAGCAGAGTTTGATATAAGCACAGGGACCGTTCCAAAAACCAACTTTGGAATACACAAGACCTACACCTTCCTCAGTGAAAGAGACTCAAAACCCCATATTTCCCGCAGAGGAAAATATCTGACTAGTAAGAATCTTAAAACCTATGTATTGATATGACTCCATAAGGGAATCAAGTGTGTCTAGAGTGGCATAAACATGGCAGCTAGAATCAGCTCAAACCCACTATAAAAAGGAATTTCAAAAGCAAAACCAAAAAACAGGGAAATTCTTTACAATTCCTTCAGGGTGTCTGAGGAAACCTGGAAAGACCCTATCTACAATGACAGCTGGATGTGGCATAAGGCTGGACACTTGGGACTGAGAGGATTGGTGAGATTGGGTGAGCAAATGCAGACCCTTTCAAGCAATAATGCATGGCCCCCATTCCATGGGTCCCAACTCTCCAGGTTCAAGGGAATATTACTACAGCTATAACATGTACAGGAAACCTAGAGAATGGACACACTGTGAATACGAAAGGTTTCTAAAACTCAACGAATAGTCCCTCTCCTGGTGCTCCAGTTTGACTTTCCAACTGCCTTACTATCAAACTCCCAACTTGGAGAGACAGGCCCTTTAACCTCCTGGTTTGCACAGGTTCCCAATTTGGCAGAGGATGGAAGGGACGAGGGAGAACCCATGAGAGAGTAGCTGTTAGGCATTTGGACGGGCACATGTCACTCTAATTTCCCGGCAGGAAGAAGAATTAACCAAAGTCTCAGCCACCCACCGGGAACCAGTATAGGATATGATCCAAAATTTTGGACTTGCGTTCAGCTCACAAAAAACGAGTTGAGAAATGGAGCTCAGGGGCACAGCAATTCACAAACTGGCAGAGTGATAAAGGACAACTATCGTCCAAAAATCTGTTGAGGGAAGTCAACGAGGCGGACTTGAAAGTGAGGCAAAATAGCAGGAAACAGATTTCAAGAGGTACCTTGGAATCGCCTGTAAAGCACAGGAAGCGGGGCACAACTTGGACAATGGTGCACTTGGCCAAAAAGGGCGTATGCGTTTTCTCCTGAATATATTCAGGAGAAAACGCATACGCCCTTTTTGGCCAAGCAAGCAAGCGGGCAATGCAAATCTGCACTACAAAGAAGTATCACTTCCCACCGGTCAAAAGGGACATCCACAAAATGTGTAAAAACCAGAAAGGCAAGACAGGCCCTGGAGAACTGGGAGCCTTGTTATGCTGATGGGCGGGATGTAAACTGCCAAATGCCTCACTGGAGGAGTGCATTGTGTTCCCTAAAACAAGTAAACAACAGAGCTACAGAGCCAAGGCCACTTCCAGTCTAGGGAATATACCTTGGGAAAACTGAAAATCAATAAGAGCCACCTCCAAATTTAGGGCTGCACTGACTACAAGAACCTCAACTTGGGTACACCTTAAATATCCCAGGAAATATAAAAATGGTTCAAAACATTGTGGTACTTACGTACGATGGAATATCCCTCAGCCATGAAATCAATGTCATAAGACCAGTAGCAGCAAAGTGAGTGGATTCAGGTACGATGATTCTAAGTGAAATAAGTCACACAGAAAAAGAAACTTATCATAAGATATCACTTATGAAGATCCTGTAAACATGGCTACACGTGAACTGAGTTAGGAAAGAGAACAGAGTCTCACATTTAGAAAACACTCTTATGCCTGCATAAAGGGGATGGAGAGGTCGGGTGATGCATAAAACCAGAGTTTGATATAAGCACAGGGACCGTTCCAAAAACCAACTTTGGAATAGACAAGACCTACACCTTCCTCAGTGAAAGAGACTCAAAACCCCATATTTTCCGCAGAGGAATATATCTGACTAGTAAGAATCTTAAAACCTATGTATTGATATAACTCCATAAGGGAATCAAGTGTGTCTAGAGTGGCATAAACATGGCAGCGAGAATCAGCTCAAACCCAGTATAAAAAGGAATTTCAAAAGCAAAACCAAAAAACAGGGAAATTCTTTACAATTCCATCAGGGTGTCTGAGGAAACCTGGAAAGACCCTATCTACAATGACAGCTGGATGTGGCATAAGGCTGGACACTTGGGACTGAGAGGATTGGTGAGATTGGGTGAGCAAATGCAGACCCTTTCAAGCAATAATGCATGGCCCCCATTCCATGGGTCCCAACTCTCCAGGTTCAAGGGAATATTACTACAGCTATAACATGTACAGGAAACCTAGAGAATGGACACACTGTGAATACGAAAGGTTTCTAAAACTCAACGAATAGTCCCTCTCCTGGTGCTCCAGTTTGACTTTCCAACTGCCTTACTATCAATCTCCCAACTTGGAGAGACAGGCCCTTTAACCTCCTGGTTTGCACAGGTTCCCAATTTGGCAGAGGATGGAAGGGACGAGGGAGAACCCATGAGAGAGTAGCTGTTAGGCATTTGGACGGGCACATGTCACTCTAATTTCCCGGCAGGAAGAAGAATTAACCAAAGTCTCAGCCACCCACCGGGAACCAGTATAGGACATGATCCAAAATTTTGGACTTGCGTTCAGCTCACAAAAAACGAGTTGAGAAATGGAGCTCAGGGGCACAGCAATTCACAAACTGGCAGAGTGATAAAGGACAACTATCGTCCAAAAATCTGTTGAGGGAAGTCAACGAGGCGGACTTGAAAGTGAGGCAAAATAGCAGGAAACAGATTTCAAGAGGTACCTTGGAATCGCCTGTAAAGCACAGGAAGCGGGGCACAACTTGGACAATGGTGCACTTGGCCAAAAAGGGCGTATGCGTTTTCTCCTGAATATATTCAGGAGAAAACGCATACGCCCTTTTTGGCCAAGCAAGCAAGCGGGCAATGCAAATCTGCACTACAAAGAAGTATCACTTCCCACCGGTCAAAAGGGACATCCACAAAATGTGTAAAAACCAGAAAGGCAAGACAGGCCCTGGAGAACTGGGAGCCTTGTTATGCTGATGGGCGGGATGTAAACTGCCAACTGCCTCACTGGAGGAGTGCATTGTGTTCCCTAAAACAAGTAAACAACAGAGCTACAGAGCCAAGGCCACTTCCAGTCTAGGGAATATACCTTGGGAAAACTGAAAATCAATAAGAAAGAGCCACCTCCAAATTTAGGGCTGCACTGACTACAAGAACCTCAACTTGGGTACACCTTAAATATCCCAGGAAATATAAAAATGGTTCAAAACATTGTGGTACTTACGTACGATGGAATATCCCTCAGCCATGAAATCAATGTCATAAGACCAGTAGCAGCAAAGTGAGTGGATTCAGGTACGATGATTCTAAGTAAAATAAGTCACACAGAAAAAGAAACTTATCATAAGATATCACTTATGAAGATCCTGTAAACATGGCTACACGTGAACTGAGTTAGGAAAGAGAACAGAGTCTCACATTTAGAAAACACTCTTATGCCTGCATAAAGGGGAAGGAGAGGTGGGGTGATGCATGAAACCAGAGTTTGATATAAGCACAGGGACCGTTTCAAAAACCAACTCTGGAATAGACAAGACCTACACCTTCCTCAGTGAAAGAGACTCAAAACCCCATATTTCCCACAGAGGAATATATCTGACTAGTAAGAATCTTAAAACCTATGTATTGATATGTCTGCATAAGGGAAACAAGTGTGTCTAGAGTGGCATAAACATGGCAGCGAGAATCAGCTCAAACCCACTATAAAAAGGAATTTCAAAAGCAAAACCAAAAAACAGGGAAATTCTTTACAATTCCTTCAGGGTGTCTGAGGAAACCTGGAAAAACCCTATCTACAATGACAGCTGGATGTGGCATAAGGCTGGACACTTGGGACTGAGAGGATTGGTGAGATTGGGTGAGCAAATGCAGACCCTTTCAAGCAATAATGCATGGCCCCCATTCCATGGGTCCCAACTCTCCAGGTTCAAGGGAATATTACTACAGCTATAACATGTACAGGAAACCTAGAGAATGGACACACTGTGAATACGAAAGGTTTCTAAAACTCAACGAATAGTCCCTCTCCTGGTGCTCCAGTTTGACTTTCCAACTGCCTTACTATCAATCTCCCAACTTGGAGAGACAGGCCCTTTAACCTCTTGGTTTGCACAGGTTCCCAATTTGGCAGAGGATGGAAGGGACGAGGGAGAACCCATGAGAGAGTAGCTGTTAGGCATTTGGACGGGCATATGTCACTCTAATTTCCCGGCAGGAAGAAGAATTAACCAAAGTCTCAGCCACCCACCGGGAACCAGTATAGGACATGATCCAAAATTTTGGACTTGCGTTCAGCTCACAAAAAACGAGTTGAGAAATGGAGCTCAGGGGCACAGCAATTCACAAACTGGCAGAGTGATAAAGGACAACTATCGTCCAAAAATCTGTTGAGGGAAGTCAACGAGGCGGACTTGAAAGTGAGGCAAAATAGCAGGAAACAGATTTCAAGAGGTACCTTGGAATCGCCTGTAAAGCACAGGAAGAGGGGCACAACTTGGACAATGGTGCACTTGGCCAAAAAGGGCGTATGCGTTTTCTCCTGAATATATTCAGGAGAAAACGCATACGCCCTTTTTGGCCAAGCAAGCAAGCGGGCAATGCAAATCTGCACTACAAAGAAGTATCACTTCCCACCGGTCAAAAGGGACATCCACAAAATGTGTAAAAACCAGAAAGGCAAGACAGGCCCTGGAGAACTGGGAGCCTTGTTATGCTGATGGGCGGGATGTAAACTGCCAACTGCCTCACTGGAGGAGTGCATTGTGTTCCCTAAAAGAAGTAAACAACAGAGCTACAGAGCCAAGGCCACTTCCAGTCTAGGGAATATACCTTGGGAAAACTGAAAATCAATAAGAAAGAGCCACCTCCAAATTTAGGGCTGCACTGACTACAAGAACCTCAACTTGGGTACACCTTAAATATCCCAGGAAATATAAAAATGGTTCAAAACATTGTGGTACTTACGTACGATGGAATATCCCTCAGCCATGAAATCAATGTCATAAGACCAGTAGCAGCAAAGTGAGTGGATTCAGGTACGATGATTCTAAGTGAAATAAGTCACACAGAAAAAGAAACTTATCATAAGATATCACTTAGGAAGATCCTGTAAACATGGCTACACGTGAACTGAGTTAGGAAAGAGAACAGAGTCTCACATTTAGAAAACACTCTTATGCCTGCATAAAGGGGAAGGAGAGGTGGGGTGATGCATAAAACCAGAGTTTGATATAAGCACAGGGACCGTTTCAAAAACCAACTTTGGAATAGACAAGACCTACACCTTCCTCAGTGAAAGAGACTCAAAACCCCATATTTCCCACAGAGGAATATATCTGACTAGTAAGAATCTTAAAACCTATGTATTGATATGTCTCCATAAGGGAATCAAGTGTGTCTAGAGTGGCATAAACATGGCAGCGAGAATCAGCTCAAACCCACTATAAAAAGGAATTTCAAAAGCAAAAGCAAAAAACAGGGAAATTCTTTACAATTCCTTCAGGGTGTCTGAGGAAACCTGGAAAAACCCTATCTACAATGACAGCTGGATGTGGCATAAGGCTGGACACTTGGGACTGAGAGGATTGGTGAGATTGGGTGAGCAAATGCAGACCCTTTCAAGCAATAATGCATGGCCCCCATTCCATGGGTCCCAACTCTCCAGGTTCAAGGGAATATTACTACAGCTATAACATGTACAGGAAACCTAGAGAATGGACACACTGTGAATACGAAAGGTTTCTAAAACTCAACGAATAGTCCCTCTCCTGGTGCTCCAGTTTGACTTTCCAACTGCCTTACTATCAATCTCCCAACTTGGAGAGACAGGCCCTTTAACCTCCTGGTTTGCACAGGTTCCCAATTTGGCAGAGGATGGAAGGGACGAGGGAGAACCCATGAGAGAGTAGCTGTTAGGCATTTGGACGGGCACATGTCACTCTAATTTCCCGGCAGGAAGAAGAATTAACCAAAGTCTCAGCCACCCACCGGGAACCAGTATAGGACATGATCCAAAATTTTGGACTTGCGTTCAGCTCACAAAAAACGAGTTGAGAAATGGAGCTCAGGGGCACAGCAATTCACAAACTGGCAGAGTGATAAAGGACAACTATCGTCCAAAAATCTGTTGAGGGAAGACAACGAGGCGGACTTGAAAGTGAGGCAAAATAGCAGGAAACAGATTTCAAGAGGTACCTTGGAATCGCCTGTAAAGCACAGGAAGAGGGGCACAACTTGGACAATGGTGCACTTGGCCAAAAAGTGCGTATGCATTTTCTCCTGAATATATTCAGGAGAAAACGCATACGCCCTTTTTGGCCAAGCAAGCAAGCGGGCAATGCAAATCTGCACTACAAAGAAGTATCACTTCCCACCGGTCAAAAGGGACATCCACAAAATGTGTAAAAACCAGAAAGGCAAGACAGGCCCTAGAGAACTGGTAGCCTTGTTATGCTGATGGGCGGGATGTAAACTGCCAACTGCCTCACTGGAGGAGTGCATTGTGTTCCCTAAAACAAGTAAACAACAGAGCTACAGAGCCAAGGCCACTTCCAGTCTAGGGAATATACCTTGGGAAAACTGAAAATCAATAAGAAAGAGCCACCTCCAAATTTAGGGCTGCACTGACTACAAGAACCTCAACTTGGGTACACCTTAAATATCCCAGGAAATATAAAAATGGTTCAAAACATTGTGGTACTTACGTACGATGGAATATCCCTCAGCCATGAAATCAATGTCATAAGACCAGTAGCAGCAAAGTGAGTGGATTCAGGTACGATGATTCTAAGTGAAATAAGTCACACAGAAAAAGAAACTTATCATAAGATATCACTTATGAAGATCCTGTAAACATGGCTACACGTGAACTGAGTTAGGAAAGAGAACAGAGTCTCACATTTAGAAAACACTCTTATGCCTGCATAAAGGGGATGGAGAGGTCGGGTGATGCATAAAACCAGAGTTTGATATAAGCACAGGGACCGTTCCAAAAACCAACTTTGGAATAGACAAGACCTACACCTTCCTCAGTGAAAGAGACTCAAAACCCCATATTTCCCGCAGAGGAATATATCTGACTAGTAAGAATCTTAAAACCTATGTATTGATATGACTCCATAAGGGAATCAAGTGTGTCTAGAGTGGCATAAACATGGCAGCGAGAATCAGCTCAAACCCACTATAAAAAGGAATTTCAAAAGCAAAACCAAAAAACAGGGAAATTCTTTACAATTCCTTCAGGGTGTCTGAGGAAACCTGGAAAGACCCTATCTAAAATGACAGCTGGATGTGGCATAAGGCTGGACACTTGGGACTGAGAGGATTGGTGAGATTGGGTGAGCAAATGCAGACCCTTTCAAGCAATAATGCATGGCCCCCATTCCATGGGTCCCAACTCTCCAGGTTCAAGGGAATATTACTACAGCTATAACATGTACAGGAAACCTAGAGAATGGACACACTGTGAATACGAAAGGTTTCTAAAACTCAACGAATAGTCCCTCTCCTGGTGCTCCAGTTTGACTTTCCAACTGCCTTACTATCAATCTCCCAACTTGGAGAGACAGGCCCTTTAACCTCCTGGTTTGCACAGGTTCCCAATTTGGCAGAGGATGGAAGGGACGAGGGAGAACCCATGAGAGAGTAGCTGTTAGGCATTTGGACGGGCACATGTCACTCTAATTTCCCGGCAGGAAGAAGAATTAACCAAAGTCTCAGCCACCCACCGGGAACCAGTATAGGACATGATCCAAAATTTTGGACTTGCGTTCAGCTCACAAAAAACGAGTTGAGAAATGGAGCTCAGGGGCACAGCAATTCACAAACTGGCAGAGTGATAAAGGACAACTATCATCCAAAAATCTGTTGAGGGAAGTCAACGAGGCGGACTTGAAAGCGAGGCAAAATAGCAGGAAACAGATTTCAAGAGGTACCTTGGAATCGCCTGTAAAGCACAGGAAGAGGGGCACAACTTGGACAATGGTGCAGTTGGCCAAAAAGGGCGTATGCGTTTTCTCCTGAATATATTCAGGAGAAAACGCATACGCCCTTTTTGGCCAAGCAAGCAAGCGGGCAATGCAAATCTGCACTACAAAGAAGTATCACTTCCCACCGGTCAAAAGGGACATCCACAAAATGTGTAAAAACCAGAAAGGCAAGACAGGCCCTGGAGAACTGGGAGCCTTGTTATGCTGATGGGCGGGATGTAAATTGCCAACTGCCTCACTGGAGGAGTGCATTGTGTTCCCTAAAACAAGTAAACAACAGAGCTACAGAGCCAAGGCCACTTCCAGTCTAGGGAATATACCTTGGGAAAACTGAAAATCAATAAGAAAGAGCCACCTCCAAATTTAGGGCTGCACTGACTACAAGAACCTCAACTTGGGTACACCTTAAATATCCCAGGAAATATAAAAATGGTTCAAAACATTGTGGTACTTACATACGATGGAATATCCCTCAGCCATGAAATCAATGTCATAAGACCAGTAGCAGCAAAGTGAGTGGATTCAGGTACGATGATTCTAAGTAAAATAAGTCACACAGAAAAAGAAACTTATCATAAGATATCACTTATGAAGATCCTGTAAACATGGCTACACGTGAACTGAGTTAGGAAAGAGAACAGAGTCTCACATTTAGAAAACACTCTTATGCCGGCATAAAGGGGAAGGAGAGGTGGGGTGATGCATGAAACCAGAGTTTGATATAAGCACAGGGACCGTTTCAAAAACCAACTCTGGAATAGACAAGACCTACACCTTCCTCAGTGAAAGAGACTCAAAACCCCATATTTCCCACAGAGGAATATATCTGACTAGTAAGAATCTTAAAACCTATGTATTGATATGTCTGCATAAGGGAAACAAGTGTGTCTAGAGTGGCATAAACATGGCAGCGAGAATCAGCTCAAACCCACTATAAAAAGGAATTTCAAAAGCAAAACCAAAAAACAGGGAAATTCTTTACAATTCCTTCAGGGTGTCTGAGGAAACCTGGAAAAACCCTATCTACAATGACAGCTGGATGTGGCATAAGGCTGGACACTTGGGACTGAGAGGATTGGTGAGATTGGGTGAGCAAATGCAGACCCTTTCAAGCAATAATGCATGGCCCCCATTCCATGGGTCCCAACTCTCCAGGTTCAAGGGAATATTACTACAGCTATAACATGTACAGGAAACCTAGAGAATGGACACACTGTGAATACGAAAGGTTTCTAAAACTCAACGAATAGTCCCTCTCCTGGTGCTCCAGTTTGACTTTCCAACTGCCTTACTATCAATCTCCCAACTTGGAGAGACAGGCCCTTTAACCTCTTGGTTTGCACAGGTTCCCAATTTGGCAGAGGATGGAAGGGACGAGGGAGAACCCATGAGAGAGTAGCTGTTAGGCATTTGGACGGGCACATGTCACTCTAATTTCCCGGCAGGAAGAAGAATTAACCAAAGTCTCAGCCACCCACCAGGAACCAGTATAGGACATGATCCAAAATTTTGGACTTGCGTTCAGCTCACAAAAAACGAGTTGAGAAATGGAGCTCAGGGGCACAGCAATTCACAAACTGGCAGAGTGATAAAGGACAACTATCGTCCAAAAATCTGTTGAGGGAAGTCAACGAGGCGGACTTGAAAGTGAGGCAAAATAGCAGGAAACAGATTTCAAGAGGTACCTTGGAATCGCCTGTAAAGCACAGGAAGAGGGGCACAACTTGGACAATGGTGCACTTGGCCAAAAAGGGCGTATGCGTTTTCTCCTGAATATATTCAGGAGAAAACGCATACGCCCTTTTTGGCCAAGCAAGCAAGCGGGCAATGCAAATCTGCACTACAAAGAAGTATCACTTCCCACCGGTCAAAAGGGACATCCACAAAATGTGTAAAAACCAGAAAGGCAAGACAGGCCCTGGAGAACTGGGAGCCTTGTTATGCTGATGGGCGGGATGTAAACTGCCAACTGCCTCACTGGAGGAGTGCATTGTGTTCCCTAAAAGAAGTAAACAACAGAGCTACAGAGCCAAGGCCACTTCCAGTCTAGGGAATATACCTTGGGAAAACTGAAAATCAATAAGAAAGAGCCACCTCCAAATTTAGGGCTGCACTGACTACAAGAACCTCAACTTGGGTACACCTTAAATATCCCAGGAAATATAAAAATGGTTCAAAACATTGTGGTACTTACGTACGATGGAATATCCCTCAGCCATGAAATCAATGTCATAAGACCAGTAGCAGCAAAGTGAGTGGATTCAGGTACGATGATTCTAAGTGAAATAAGTCACACAGAAAAAGAAACTTATCATAAGATATCACTTAGGAAGATCCTGTAAACATGGCTACACGTGAACTGAGTTAGGAAAGAGAACAGAGTCTCACATTTAGAAAACACTCTTATGCCTGCATAAAGGGGAAGGAGAGGTGGGGTGATGCATAAAACCAGAGTTTGATATAAGCACAGGGACCGTTTCAAAAACCAACTTTGGAATAGACAAGACCTACACCTTCCTCAGTGAAAGAGACTCAAAACCCCATATTTCCCACAGAGGAATATATCTGACTAGTAAGAATCTTAAAACCTATGTATTGATATGTCTCCATAAGGGAATCAAGTGTGTCTAGAGTGGCATAAACATGGCAGCGAGAATCAGCTCAAACCCACTATAAAAAGGAATTTCAAAAGCAAAAGCAAAAAACAGGGAAATTCTTTACAATTCCTTCAGGGTGTCTGAGGAAACCTGGAAAGACGCTATCTACAATGACAGCTGGATGTGGCATAAGGCTGGACACTTGGGACTGAGAGGATTGGTGAGATTGGGTGAGCAAATGCAGACCCTTTCAAGCAATAATGCATGGCCCCCATTCCATGGGTCCCAACTCTCCAGGTTCAAGGGAATATTACTACAGCTATAACATGTACAGGAAACCTAGAGAATGGACACACTGTGAATACGAAAGGTTTCTAAAACTCAACGAATAGTCCCTCTCCTGGTGCTCCAGTTTGACTTTCCAACTGCCTTACTATCAATCTCCCAACTTGGAGAGACAGGCCCTTTAACCTCCTGGTTTGCACAGGTTCCCAATTTGGCAGAGGATGGAAGGGACGAGGGAGAACCCATGAGAGAGTAGCTGTTAGGCATTTGGACGGGCACATGTCACTCTAATTTCCCGGCAGGAAGAAGAATTAACCAAAGTCTCAGCCACCCACCGGGAACCAGTATAGGACATGATCCAAAATTTTGGACTTGCGTTCAGCTCACAAAAAACGAGTTGAGAAATGGAGCTCAGGGGCACAGCAATTCACAAACTGGCAGAGTGATAAAGGACAACTATCGTCCAAAAATCTGTTGAGGGAAGTCAACGAGGCGGACTTGAAAGTGAGGCAAAATAGCAGGAAACAGATTTCAAGAGGTACCTTGGAATCGCCTGTAAAGCACAGGAAGAGGGGCACAACTTGGACAATGGTGCACTTGGCCAAAAAGGGCGTATGCGTTTTCTCCTGAATATATTCAGGAGAAAACGCATACGCCCTTTTTGGCCAAGCAAGCAAGCGGGCAATGCAAATCTGCACTACAAAGAAGTATCACTTCCCACCGGTCAAAAGGGACATCCACAAAATGTGTAAAAACCAGAAAGGCAAGACAGGCCCTGGAGAACTGGGAGCCTTGTTATGCTGATGGGCGGGATGTAAACTGCCAACTGCCTCACTGGAGGAGTGCATTGTGTTCCCTAAAACAAGTAAACAACAGAGCTACAGAGCCAAGGCCACTTCCAGTCTAGGGAATATACCTTGGGAAAACTGAAAATCAATAAGAAAGAGCCACCTCCAAATTTAGGGCTGCACTGACTACAAGAACCTCAACTTGGGTACACCTTAAATATCCCAGGAAATATAAAAATGGTTCAAAACATTGTGGTACTTATGTACGATGGAATATCCCTCAGCCATGAAATCAATGTCATAAGACCAGTAGCAGCAAAGTGAGTGGATTCAGGTACGATGATTCTAAGTAAAATAAGTCACACAGAAAAAGAAACTTATCATAAGATATCACTTATGAAGATCCTGTAAACATGGCTACACGTGAACTGAGTTAGGAAAGAGAACAGAGTCTCACATATAGAAAACACTCTTATGCCTGCATAAAGGGGATGGAGAGGTCGGGTGATGCATAAAAGCAGAGTTTGATATAAGCACAGGGACCGTTCCAAAAACCAACTTTGGAATACACAAGACCTACACCTTCCTCAGTGAAAGAGACTCAAAACCCCATATTTCCCGCAGAGGAAAATATCTGACTAGTAAGAATCTTAAAACCTATGTATTGATATGACTCCATAAGGGAATCAAGTGTGTCTAGAGTGGCATAAACATGGCAGCTAGAATCAGCTCAAACCCACTATAAAAAGGAATTTCAAAAGCAAAACCAAAAAACAGGGAAATTCTTTACAATTCCTTCAGGGTGTCTGAGGAAACCTGGAAAGACCCTATCTACAATGACAGCTGGATGTGGCATAAGGCTGGACACTTGGGACTGAGAGGATTGGTGAGATTGGGTGAGCAAATGCAGACCCTTTCAAGCAATAATGCATGGCCCCCATTCCATGGGTCCCAACTCTCCAGGTTCAAGGGAATATTACTACAGCTATAACATGTACAGGAAACCTAGAGAATGGACACACTGTGAATACGAAAGGTTTCTAAAACTCAACGAATAGTCCCTCTCCTGGTGCTCCAGTTTGACTTTCCAACTGCCTTACTATCAAACTCCCAACTTGGAGAGACAGGCCCTTTAACCTCCTGGTTTGCACAGGTTCCCAATTTGGCAGAGGATGGAAGGGACGAGGGAGAACCCATGAGAGAGTAGCTGTTAGGCATTTGGACGGGCACATGTCACTCTAATTTCCCGGCAGGAAGAAGAATTAACCAAAGTCTCAGCCACCCACCGGGAACCAGTATAGGATATGATCCAAAATTTTGGACTTGCGTTCAGCTCACAAAAAACGAGTTGAGAAATGGAGCTCAGGGGCACAGCAATTCACAAACTGGCAGAGTGATAAAGGACAACTATCGTCCAAAAATCTGTTGAGGGAAGTCAACGAGGCGGACTTGAAAGTGAGGCAAAATAGCAGGAAACAGATTTCAAGAGGTACCTTGGAATCGCCTGTAAAGCACAGGAAGCGGGGCACAACTTGGACAATGGTGCACTTGGCCAAAAAGGGCGTATGCGTTTTCTCCTGAATATATTCAGGAGAAAACGCATACGCCCTTTTTGGCCAAGCAAGCAAGCGGGCAATGCAAATCTGCACTACAAAGAAGTATCACTTCCCACCGGTCAAAAGGGACATCCACAAAATGTGTAAAAACCAGAAAGGCAAGACAGGCCCTGGAGAACTGGGAGCCTTGTTATGCTGATGGGCGGGATGTAAACTGCCAAATGCCTCACTGGAGGAGTGCATTGTGTTCCCTAAAACAAGTAAACAACAGAGCTACAGAGCCAAGGCCACTTCCAGTCTAGGGAATATACCTTGGGAAAACTGAAAATCAATAAGAGCCACCTCCAAATTTAGGGCTGCACTGACTACAAGAACCTCAACTTGGGTACACCTTAAATATCCCAGGAAATATAAAAATGGTTCAAAACATTGTGGTACTTACGTACGATGGAATATCCCTCAGCCATGAAATCAATGTCATAAGACCAGTAGCAGCAAAGTGAGTGGATTCAGGTACGATGATTCTAAGTGAAATAAGTCACACAGAAAAAGAAACTTATCATAAGATATCACTTATGAAGATCCTGTAAACATGGCTACACGTGAACTGAGTTAGGAAAGAGAACAGAGTCTCACATTTAGAAAACACTCTTATGCCTGCATAAAGGGGATGGAGAGGTCGGGTGATGCATAAAACCAGAGTTTGATATAAGCACAGGGACCGTTCCAAAAACCAACTTTGGAATAGACAAGACCTACACCTTCCTCAGTGAAAGAGACTCAAAACCCCATATTTTCCGCAGAGGAATATATCTGACTAGTAAGAATCTTAAAACCTATGTATTGATATAACTCCATAAGGGAATCAAGTGTGTCTAGAGTGGCATAAACATGGCAGCGAGAATCAGCTCAAACCCAGTATAAAAAGGAATTTCAAAAGCAAAACCAAAAAACAGGGAAATTCTTTACAATTCCATCAGGGTGTCTGAGGAAACCTGGAAAGACCCTATCTACAATGACAGCTGGATGTGGCATAAGGCTGGACACTTGGGACTGAGAGGATTGGTGAGATTGGGTGAGCAAATGCAGACCCTTTCAAGCAATAATGCATGGCCCCCATTCCATGGGTCCCAACTCTCCAGGTTCAAGGGAATATTACTACAGCTATAACATGTACAGGAAACCTAGAGAATGGACACACTGTGAATACGAAAGGTTTCTAAAACTCAACGAATAGTCCCTCTCCTGGTGCTCCAGTTTGACTTTCCAACTGCCTTACTATCAATCTCCCAACTTGGAGAGACAGGCCCTTTAACCTCCTGGTTTGCACAGGTTCCCAATTTGGCAGAGGATGGAAGGGACGAGGGAGAACCCATGAGAGAGTAGCTGTTAGGCATTTGGACGGGCACATGTCACTCTAATTTCCCGGCAGGAAGAAGAATTAACCAAAGTCTCAGCCACCCACCGGGAACCAGTATAGGACATGATCCAAAATTTTGGACTTGCGTTCAGCTCACAAAAAACGAGTTGAGAAATGGAGCTCAGGGGCACAGCAATTCACAAACTGGCAGAGTGATAAAGGACAACTATCGTCCAAAAATCTGTTGAGGGAAGTCAACGAGGCGGACTTGAAAGTGAGGCAAAATAGCAGGAAACAGATTTCAAGAGGTACCTTGGAATCGCCTGTAAAGCACAGGAAGCGGGGCACAACTTGGACAATGGTGCACTTGGCCAAAAAGGGCGTATGCGTTTTCTCCTGAATATATTCAGGAGAAAACGCATACGCCCTTTTTGGCCAAGCAAGCAAGCGGGCAATGCAAATCTGCACTACAAAGAAGTATCACTTCCCACCGGTCAAAAGGGACATCCACAAAATGTGTAAAAACCAGAAAGGCAAGACAGGCCCTGGAGAACTGGGAGCCTTGTTATGCTGATGGGCGGGATGTAAACTGCCAACTGCCTCACTGGAGGAGTGCATTGTGTTCCCTAAAACAAGTAAACAACAGAGCTACAGAGCCAAGGCCACTTCCAGTCTAGGGAATATACCTTGGGAAAACTGAAAATCAATAAGAAAGAGCCACCTCCAAATTTAGGGCTGCACTGACTACAAGAACCTCAACTTGGGTACACCTTAAATATCCCAGGAAATATAAAAATGGTTCAAAACATTGTGGTACTTACGTACGATGGAATATCCCTCAGCCATGAAATCAATGTCATAAGACCAGTAGCAGCAAAGTGAGTGGATTCAGGTACGATGATTCTAAGTAAAATAAGTCACACAGAAAAAGAAACTTATCATAAGATATCACTTATGAAGATCCTGTAAACATGGCTACACGTGAACTGAGTTAGGAAAGAGAACAGAGTCTCACATTTAGAAAACACTCTTATGCCTGCATAAAGGGGAAGGAGAGGTGGGGTGATGCATAAAACCAGAGTTTGATATAAGCACAGGGACCGTTTCAAAAACCAACTCTGGAATAGACAAGACCTACACCTTCCTCAGTGAAAGAGACTCAAAACCCCATATTTCCCACAGAGGAATATATCTGACTAGTAAGAATCTTAAAACCTATGTATTGATATGTCTCCATAAGGGAATCAAGTGTGTCTAGAGTGGCATAAACATGGCAGCGAGAATCAGCTCAAACCCACTATAAAAAGGAATTTCAAAAGCAAAACCAAAAAACAGGGAAATTCTTTACAATTCCTTCAGGGTGTCTGAGGAAACCTGGAAAGACCCTATCTACAATGACAGCTGGATGTGGCATAAGGCTGGACACTTGGGACTGAGAGGATTGGTGAGATTGGGTGAGCAAATGCAGACCCTTTCAAGCAATAATGCATGGCCCCCATTCCATGTGTCCCAACTCTCCAGGTTCAAGGGAATATTACTACAGCTATAACATGTACAGGAAACCTAGAGAATAGACACACTGTGAATACGAAAGGTTTCTAAAACTCAACGAATAGTCCCTCTCCTGGTGCTCCAGTTTGACTTTCCAACTGCCTTACTATCAATCTCCCAACTTGGAGAGACAGGCCCTTTAACCTCCTGGTTTGCACAGGTTCCCAATTTGGCAGAGGATGGAAGGGACGAGGGAGAACCCATGAGAGAGTAGCTGTTAGGCATTTGGACGGGCACATGTCACTCTAATTTCCCGGCAGGAAGAAGAATTAACCAAAGTCTCAGCCACCCACCGGGAACCAGTATAGGACATGATCCAAAATTTTGGACTTGCGTTCAGCTCACAAAAAACGAGTTGAGGAATGGAGCTCAGGGGCACAGCAATTCACAAACTGGCAGAGTGATAAAGGACAACTATCGTCCAAAAATCTGTTGAGGGAAGTCAACGAGGCGGACTTGAAAGTGAGGCAAAATAGCAGGAAACAGATTTCAAGAGGTACGTTGGAATCGCCTGTAAAGCACAGGAAGAGGGGCACAACTTGGACAATGGTGCACTTGGCCAAAAAGGGTGTATGCGTTTTCTCCTGAATATATTCAGGAGAAAACGCATACGCCCTTTTTGGCCAAGCAAGCAAGCGGGCAATGCAAATCTGCACTACAAAGAAGTATCACTTCCCACCGGTCAAAAGGGACATCCACAAAATGTGTAAAAACCAGAAAGGCAAGACAGGCCCTGGAGAACTGGGAGCCTTGTTATGCTGATTGGCGGGATGTAAACTGCCAACTGCCTCACTGGAGGAGTGCATTGTGTTCCCTAAAACAAGTAAACAACAGAGCTACAGAGCCAAGGCCACTTCCAGTCTAGGGAATATACCTTGGGAAAACTGAAAATCAATAAGAAAGATCCACCTCCAAATTTAGGGCTGCACTGACTACAAGAACCTCAACTTGGGTACACCTTAAATATCCCAGGAAATATAAAAATGGTTCAAAACATTGTGGTACTTACGTACGATGGAATATCCCTCAGCCATGAAATCAATGTCATAAGACCAGTAGCAGCAAAGTGAGTGGATTCAGGTACGATGATTCTAAGTGAAATAAGTCACACAGAAAAAGAAACTTATCATAAGATATCACTTATGAAGATCCTGTTAACATGGCTACACGTGAACTGAGTTAGGAAAGAGAACAGAGTCTCACATTTAGAAAACACTCTTATGCCTGCATAAAGGGGAAGGAGAGGTGGGGTGATGCATAAAACCAGAGTTTGATATAAGCACAGGGACCGTTTCAAAAACCAACTTTGGAATAGACAAGACCGACACCTTCCTCAGTGAAAGAGACTCAAAACCCCATATTTCCCACAGAGGAATATATCTGACTAGTAAGAATCTTAAAACCTATGTATTGATATGTCTCCATAAGGGAATCAAGTGTGTCTAGAGTGGCATAAACATGGCAGCGAGAATCAGCTCAAACCCAGTATAAAAAGGAATTTCAAAAGCAAAACCAAAAAACAGGGAAATTCTTTACAATTCCTTCAGGGTGTCTGAGGAAACCTGGAAAGACCCTATCTACAATGACAGCTGGATGTGGCATAAGGCTGGACACTTGGGACTGAGAGGATTGGTGAGATTGGGTGAGCAAATGCAGACCCTTTCAAGCAATAATGCATGGCCCCCATTCCATGGGTCCCAACTCTCCAGGTTCAAGGGAATATTACTACAGCTATAACATGTACAGGAAACCTAGAGAATGGACACACTGTGAATACGAAAGGTTTCTAAAACTCAACGAATAGTCCCTCTCCTGGTGCTCCAGGTTGACTTTCCAACTGCCTTACTATCAATCTCCCAACTTTGAGAGACAGGCCCTTTAACCTCCTGGTTTGCACAGGTTCCCAATTTGGCAGAGGATGGAAGGGACGAGGGAGAACCCATGAGAGAGTAGCTGTTAGGCATTTGGACGGGCACATGTCACTCTAATTTCCCGGCAGGAAGAAGAATTAACCAAAGTCTCAGCCACCCACCGGGAACCAGTATAGGACATGATCCAAAATTTTGGACTTGCGTTCAGCTCACAAAAAACGAGTTGAGAAATGGAGCTCAGGGGCACAGCAATTCACAAACTGGCAGAGTGATAAAGGACAACTATCGTCCAAAAATCTGTTGAGGGAAGTCAACGAGGCGGACTTGAAAGTGAGGCAAAATAGCAGGAAACAGATTTCAAGAGGTACCTTGGAATCGCCTGTAAAGCACAGGAAGAGGGGCACAACTTGGACAATGGTGCAGTTGGCCAAAAAGGGCGTATGCGTTTTCTCCTGAATATATTCAGGAGAAAACGCATACGCCCTTTTTGGCCAAGCAAGCAAGCGGGCAATGCAAATCTGCACTACAAAGAAGTATCACTTCCCACCGGTCAAAAGGGACATCCACAAAATGTGTAAAAACCAGAAAGGCAAGACAGGCCCTGGAGAACTGGGAGCCTTGTTATGCTGATGGGCGGGATGTAAACTGCCAACTGCCTCACTGGAGGAGTGCATTGTGTTCCCTAAAACAAGTAAACAACAGAGCTACAGAGCCAAGGCCACTTCCAGTCTAGGGAATATACCTTGGGAAAACTGAAAATCAATAAGAAAGAGCCACCTCCAAATTTAGGGCTGCACTGACTACAAGAACCTCAACTTGGGTACACCTTAAATATCCCAGGAAATATAAAAATGGTTCAAAACATTGTGGTACTTATGTACGATGGAATATCCCTCAGCCATGAAATCAATGTCATAAGACCAGTAGCAGCAAAGTGAGTGGATTCAGGTACGATGATTCTAAGTAAAATAAGTCACACAGAAAAAGAAACTTATCATAAGATATCACTTATGAAGATCCTGTAAACATGGCTACACGTGAACTGAGTTAGGAAAGAGAACAGAGTCTCACATATAGAAAACACTCTTATGCCTGCATAAAGGGGATGGAGAGGTCGGGTGATGCATAAAAGCAGAGTTTGATATAAGCACAGGGACCGTTCCAAAAACCAACTTTGGAATAGACAAGACCTACACCTTCCTCAGTGAAAGAGACTCAAAACCCCATATTTCCCGCAGAGGAATATATCTGACTAGTAAGAATCTTAAAACCTATGTATTGATATGACTCCATAAGGGAATCAAGTGTGTCTAGAGTGGCATAAACATGGCAGCGAGAATCAGCTCAAACCCACTATAAAAAGGAATTTCAAAAGCAAAACCAAAAAACAGGGAAATTCTTTACAATTCCTTCAGGGTGTCTGAGGAAACCTGGAAAGACCCTATCTACAATGACAGCTGGATGTGGCATAAGGCTGGACACTTGGGACTGAGAGGATTGGTGAGATTGGGTGAGCAAATGCAGACCCTTTCAAGCAATAATGCATGGCCCCCATTCCATGGGTCCCAACTCTCCAGGTTCAAGGGAATATTACTACAGCTATAACATGTACAGGAAACCTAGAGAATGGACACACTGTGAATACGAAAGGTTTCTAAAACTCAATGAATAGTCCCTCTCCTGGTGCTCCAGTTTGACTTTCCAACTGCCTTACTATCAATCTCCCAACTTGGAGAGACAGGCCCTTTAACCTCCTGGTTTGCACAGGTTCCCAATTTGGCAGAGGATGGAAGGGACGAGGGAGAACCCATGAGAGAGTAGCTGTTAGGCATTTGGACGGGCACATGTCACTCTAATTTCCCGGCAGGAAGAAGAATTAACCAAAGTCTCAGCCACCCACCGGGAACCAGTATAGGACATGATCCAAAATTTTGGACTTGCGTTCAGCTCACAAAAAACGAGTTGAGAAATGGAGCTCAGGGGCACAGCAATTCACAAACTGGCAGAGTGATAAAGGACAACTATCGTCCAAAAATCTGTTGAGGGAAGTCAACGAGGCGGACTTGAAAGCGAGGCAAAATAGCAGGAAACAGATTTCAAGAGGTACCTTGGAATCGCATGTAAAGCACAGGAAGAGGGGCACAACTTGGACAACGGTGCAGTTGGCCAAAAAGGGCGTATGCGTTTTCTCCTGAATATATTCAGGAGAAAACGCATACGCCCTTTTTGGCCAAGCAAGCAAGCGGGCAATGCAAATCTGCACTACAAAGAAGTATCACTTCCAACCGGTCAAAAGGGACATCCACAAAATGTGTAAAAACCAGAAAGGCAAGACAGGCCCTGGAGAACTGGGAGCCTTGTTATGCTGATGGGCGGGATGTAAATTGCCAACTGCCTCACTGGAGGAGTGCATTGTGTTCCCTAAAACAAGTAAACAACAGAGCTACAGAGCCAAGGCCACTTCCAGTCTAGGGAATATACCTTGGGAAAACTGAAAATCAATAAGAAAGAGCCACCTCCAAATTTAGGGCTGCACTGACTACAAGAACCTCAACTTGGGTACACCTTAAATATCCCAGGAAATATAAAAATGGTTCAAAACATTGTGGTACTTACATACGATGGAATATCCCTCAGCCATGAAATCAATGTCATAAGACCAGTAGCAGCAAAGTGAGTGGATTCAGGTACGATGATTCTAAGTAAAATAAGTCACACAGAAAAAGAAACTTATCATAAGATATTACTTATGAAGATCCTGTAAACATGGCTACACGTGAACTGAGTTAGGAAAGAGAACAGAGTCTCACATTTAGAAAACACTCTTATGCCTGCATAAAGGGGAAGGAGAGGTGGGGTGATGCATAAAACCAGAGTTTGATATAAGCACAGGGACCGTTTCAAAAACCAACTCTGGAATAGACAAGACCTACACCTTCCTCAGTGAAAGAGACTCAAAACCCCATATTTCCCACAGAGGAATATATCTGACTAGTAAGAATCTTAAAACCTATGTATTGATATGTCTCCATAAGGGAATCAAGTGTGTCTAGAGTGGCATAAACATGGCAGCGAGAATCAGCTCAAACCCACTATAAAAAGGAATTTCAAAAGCAAAACCAAAAAACAGGGAAATTCTTTACAATTCCTTCAGGGTGTCTGAGGAAACCTGGAAAGACCCTATCTACAATGACAGCTGGATGTGGCATAAGGCTGGACACTTGGGACTGAGAGGATTGGTGAGATTGGGTGAGCAAATGCAGACCCTTTCAAGCAATAATGCATGGCCCCCATTCCATGGGTCCCAACTCTCCAGGTTGAAGGGAATATTACTACAGATATAACATGTACAGGAAACCTAGAGAATGGACACACTGTGAATACGAAAGGTTTCTAAAACTCAACGAATAGTCCCTCTCCTGGTGCTCCAGTTTGACTTTCCAACTGCCTTACTATCAATCTCCCAACTTGGAGAGACAGGCCCTTTAACCTCCTGGTTTGCACAGGTTCCCAATTTGGCAGAGGATGGAAGGGACGAGGGAGAACCCATGAGAGAGTAGCTGTTAGGCATTTGGACGGGCACATGTCACTCTAATTTCCCGGCAGGAAGAAGAATTAACCAAAGTCTCAGCCACCCACCAGGAACCAGTATAGGACATGATCCAAAATTTTGGACTTGCGTTCAGCTCACAAAAAACGAGTTGAGGAATGGAGCTCAGGGGCACAGCAATTCACAAACTGGCAGAGTGATAAAGGACAACTATCGTCCAAAAATCTGTTGAGGGAAGTCAACGAGGCGGACTTGAAAGTGAGGCAAAATAGCAGGAAACAGATTTCAAGAGGTACCTTGGAATCGCCTGTAAAGCACAGGAAGAGGGGCACAACTTGGACAATGGTGCACTTGGCCAAAAAGGGCGTATGCGTTTTCTCCTGAATATATTCAGGAGAAAACGCATACGCCCTTTTTGGCCAAGCAAGCAAGCGGGCAATGCAAATCTGCACTACAAAGAAGTATCACTTCCCACCGGTCAAAAGGGACATCCACAAAATGTGTAAAAACCAGAAAGGCAAGACAGGCCCTGGAGAACTGGGAGCCTTGTTATGCTGATGGGCGGGATGTAAACTGCCAACTGCCTCACTGGAGGAGTGCATTGTGTTCCCTAAAACAAGTAAACAACAGAGCTACAGAGCCAAGGCCACTTCCAGTCTAGGGAATATACCTTGGGAAAACTGAAAATCAATAAGAAAGAGCCACCTCCAAATTTAGGGCTGCACTGACTACAAGAACCTCAACTTGGGTACACCTTAAATATCCCAGGAAATATAAAAATGGTTCAAAACATTGTGGTACTTATGTACGATGGAATATCCCTCAGCCATGAAATCAATGTCATAAGACCAGTAGCAGCAAAGTGAGTGGATTCAGGTACGATGATTCTAAGTAAAATAAGTCACACAGAAAAAGAAACTTATCATAAGATATCACTTATGAAGATCCTGTAAACATGGCTACACGTGAACTGAGTTAGGAAAGAGAACAGAGTCTCACATTTAGAAAACACTCTTATGCCTGCATAAAGGGGATGGAGAGGTCGGGTGATGCATAAAACCAGAGTTTGATATAAGCACAGGGACCGTTCCAAAAACCAACTTTGGAATAGACAAGACCTACACCTTCCTCAGTGAAAGAGACTCAAAACCCCATATTTCCCGCAGAGGAATATATCTGACTAGTAAGAATCTTAAAACCTATGTATTGATATGACTCCATAAGGGAATCAAGTGTGTCTAGAGTGGCATAAACATGGCAGCGAGAATCAGCTCAAAACCAGTATAAAAAGGAATTTCAAAAGCAAAACCAAAAAACAGGGAAATTCTTTACAATTCCTTCAGGGTGTCTGAGGAAACCTGGAAAGACCCTATCTACAATGACAGCTGGATGTGGCATAAGGCTGGACACTTGGGACTGAGAGGATTGGTGAGATTGGGTGAGCAAATGCAGACCCTTTCAAGCAATAATGCATGGCCCCCATTCCATGGGTCCCAACTCTCCAGGTTCAAGGGAATATTACTACAGCTATAACATGTACAGGAAACCTAGAGAATGGACACACTGTGAATACGAAAGGTTTCTAAAACTCAATGAATAGTCCCTCTCCTGGTGCTCCAGTTTGACTTTCCAACTGCCTTACTATCAATCTCCCAACTTGGAGAGACAGGCCCTTTAACCTCCTGGTTTGCACAGGTTCCCAATTTGGCAGAGGATGGAAGGGACGAGGGAGAACCCATGAGAGAGTAGCTGTTAGGCATTTGGACGGGCACATGTCACTCTAATTTCCCGGCAGGAAGAAGAATTAACCAAAGTCTCAGCCACCCACCGGGAACCAGTATAGGACATGATCGAAAATTTTGGACTTGCGTTCAGCTCACAAAAAACGAGTTGAGAAATGGAGCTCAGGGGCACAGCAATTCACAAACTGGCAGAGTGATAAAGGACAACTATCGTCCAAAAATCTGTTGAGGGAAGTCAACGAGGCGGACTTGAAAGCGAGGCAAAATAGCAGGAAACAGATTTCAAGAGGTACCTTGGAATCGCATGTAAAGCACAGGAAGAGGGGCACAACTTGGACAACGGTGCAGTTGGCCAAAAAGGGCGTATGCGTTTTCTCCTGAATATATTCAGGAGAAAACGCATACGCCCTTTTTGGCCAAGCAAGCAAGCGGGCAATGCAAATCTGCACTACAAAGAAGTATCACTTCCAACCGGTCAAAAGGGACATCCACAAAATGTGTAAAAACCAGAAAGGCAAGACAGGCCCTGGAGAACTGGGAGCCTTGTTATGCTGATGGGCGGGATGTAAATTGCCAACTGCCTCACTGGAGGAGTGCATTGTGTTCCCTAAAACAAGTAAACAACAGAGCTACAGAGCCAAGGCCACTTCCAGTCTAGGGAATATACCTTGGGAAAACTGAAAATCAATAAGAAAGAGCCACCTCCAAATTTAGGGCTGCACTGGCTACAAGAACCTCAACTTGGGTACACCTTAAATATCCCAGGAAATATAAAAATGGTTCAAAACATTGTGGTACTTACGTACGATGGAATATCCCTCAGCCATGAAATCAATGTCATAAGACCAGTAGCAGCAAAGTGAGTGGATTCAGGTACGATGATTCTAAGTGAAATAAGTCACACAGAAAAAGAAACTTATCATAAGATATCACTTATGAAGATCCTGTAAACATGGCTACACGTGAACTGAGTTAGGAAAGAGAACAGAGTCTCACATTTAGAAAACACTCTTATGCCTGCATAAAGGGGAAGGAGAGGTGGGGTGATGCATAAAACCAGAGTTTGATATAAGCACAGGGACCGTTTCAAAAACCAACTCTGGAATAGACAAGACCTACACCTTCCTCAGTGAAAGAGACTCAAAACCCCATATTTCCCACAGAGGAATATATCTGACTAGTAAGAATCTTAAAACCTATGTATTGATATGTCTCCATAAGGGAATCAAGTGTGTCTAGAGTGGCATAAACATGGCAGCGAGAATCAGCTCAAACCCACTATAAAAAGGAATTTCAAAAGCAAAACCAAAAAACAGGGAAATTCTTTACAATTCCTTCAGGGTGTCTGAGGAAACCTGGAAAGACCCTATCTACAATGACAGCTGGATGTGGCATAAGGCTGGACACTTGGGACTGAGAGGATTGGTGAGATTGGGTGAGCAAATGCAGACCCTTTCAAGCAATAATGCATGGCCCCCATTCCATGGGTCCCAACTCTCCAGGTTGAAGGGAATATTACTACAGCTATAACATGTACAGGAAACCTAGAGAATGGACACACTGTGAATACGAAAGGTTTCTAAAACTCAACGAATAGTCCCTCTCCTGGTGCTCCAGTTTGACTTTCCAACTGCCTTACTATCAATCTCCCAACTTGGAGAGACAGGCCCTTTAACCTCCTGGTTTGCACAGGTTCCCAATTTGGCAGAGGATGGAAGGGACGAGGGAGAACCCATGAGAGAGTAGCTGTTAGGCATTTGGACGGGCACATGTCACTCTAATTTCCCGGCAGGAAGAAGAATTAACCAAAGTCTCAGCCACCCACCAGGAACCAGTATAGGACATGATCCAAAATTTTGGACTTGCGTTCAGCTCACAAAAAACGAGTTGAGGAATGGAGCTCAGGGGCACAGCAATTCACAAACTGGCAGAGTGATAAAGGACAACTATCGTCCAAAAATCTGTTGAGGGAAGTCAACGAGGCGGACTTGAAAGTGAGGCAAAATAGCAGGAAACAGATTTCAAGAGGTACCTTGGAATCGCCTGTAAAGCACAGGAAGAGGGGCACAACTTGGACAATGGTGCACTTGGCCAAAAAGGGCGTATGCGTTTTCTCCTGAATATATTCAGGAGAAAACGCATACGCCCTTTTTGGCCAAGCAAGCAAGCGGGCAATGCAAATCTGCACTACAAAGAAGTATCACTTCCCACCGGTCAAAAGGGACATCCACAAAATGTGTAAAAACCAGAAAGGCAAGACAGGCCCTGGAGAACTGGGAGCCTTGTTATGCTGATGGGCGGGATGTAAACTGCCAACTGCCTCACTGGAGGAGTGCATTGTGTTCCCTAAAACAAGTAAACAACAGAGCTACAGAGCCAAGGCCACTTCCAGTCTAGGGAATATACCTTGGGAAAACTGAAAATCAATAAGAAAGAGCCACCTCCAAATTTAGGGCTGCACTGACTACAAGAACCTCAACTTGGGTACACCTTAAATATCCCAGGAAATATAAAAATGGTTCAAAACATTGTGGTACTTATGTACGATGGAATATCCCTCAGCCATGAAATCAATGTCATAAGACCAGTAGCAGCAAAGTGAGTGGATTCAGGTACGATGATTCTAAGTAAAATAAGTCACACAGAAAAAGAAACTTATCATAAGATATCACTTATGAAGATCCTGTAAACATGGCTACACGTGAACTGAGTTAGGAAAGAGAACAGAGTCTCACATTTAGAAAACACTCTTATGCCTGCATAAAGGGGATGGAGAGGTCGGGTGATGCATAAAACCAGAGTTTGATATAAGCACAGGGACCGTTCCAAAAACCAACTTTGGAATAGACAAGACCTACACCTTCCTCAGTGAAAGAGACTCAAAACCCCATATTTCCCGCAGAGGAATATATCTGACTAGTAAGAATCTTAAAACCTATGTATTGATATGACTCCATAAGGGAATCAAGTGTGTCTAGAGTGGCATAAACATGGCAGCGAGAATCAGCTCAAAACCAGTATAAAAAGGAATTTCAAAAGCAAAACCAAAAAACAGGGAAATTCTTTACAATTCCTTCAGGGTGTCTGAGGAAACCTGGAAAGACCCTATCTACAATGACAGCTGGATGTGGCATAAGGCTGGACACTTGGGACTGAGAGGATTGGTGAGATTGGGTGAGCAAATGCAGACCCTTTCAAGCAATAATGCATGGCCCCCATTCCATGGGTCCCAACTCTCCAGGTTCAAGGGAATATTACTACAGCTATAACATGTACAGGAAACCTAGAGAATGGACACACTGTGAATACGAAAGTTTTCTAAAACTCAATGAATAGTCCTTCTCCTGGTGCTCCAGTTTGACTTTCCAACTGCCTTACTATCAATCTCCCAACTTGGAGAGACAGGCCCTTTAACCTCCTGGTTTGCACAGGTTCCCAATTTGGCAGAGGATGGAAGGGACGAGGGAGAACCCATGAGAGAGTAGCTGTTAGGCATTTGGACGGGCACATGTCACTCTAATTTCCCGGCAGGAAGAAGAATTAACCAAAGTCTCAGCCACCCACCGGGAACCAGTATAGGACATGATCGAAAATTTTGGACTTGCGTTCAGCTCACAAAAAACGAGTTGAGAAATGGAGCTCAGGGGCACAGCAATTCACAAACTGGCAGAGTGATAAAGGACAACTATCGTCCAAAAATCTGTTGAGGGAAGTCAACGAGGCGGACTTGAAAGCGAGGCAAAATAGCAGGAAACAGATTTCAAGAGGTACCTTGGAATCGCATGTAAAGCACAGGAAGAGGGGCACAACTTGGACAACGGTGCAGTTGGCCAAAAAGGGCGTATGCGTTTTCTCCTGAATATATTCAGGAGAAAACGCATACGCCCTTTTTGGCCAAGCAAGCAAGCGGGCAATGCAAATCTGCACTACAAAGAAGTATCACTTCCAACCGGTCAAAAGGGACATCCACAAAATGTGTAAAAACCAGAAAGGCAAGACAGGCCCTGGAGAACTGGGAGCCTTGTTATGCTGATGGGCGGGATGTAAATTGCCAACTGCCTCACTGGAGGAGTGCATTGTGTTCCCTAAAACAAGTAAACAACAGAGCTACAGAGCCAAGGCCACTTCCAGTCTAGGGAATATACCTTGGGAAAACTGAAAATCAATAAGAAAGAGCCACCTCCAAATTTAGGGCTGCACTGGCTACAAGAACCTCAACTTGGGTACACCTTAAATATCCCAGGAAATATAAAAATGGTTCAAAACATTGTGGTACTTACGTACGATGGAATATCCCTCAGCCATGAAATCAATGTCATAAGACCAGTAGCAGCAAAGTGAGTGGATTCAGGTACGATGATTCTAAGTGAAATAAGTCACACAGAAAAAGAAACTTATCATAAGATATCACTTATGAAGATCCTGTAAACATGGCTACACGTGAACTGAGTTAGGAAAGAGAACAGAGTCTCACATTTAGAAAACACTCTTATGCCTGCATAAAGGGGAAGGAGAGGTGGGGTGATGCATAAAACCAGAGTTTGATATAAGCACAGGGACCGTTTCAAAAACCAACTCTGGAATAGACAAGACCTACACCTTCCTCAGTGAAAGAGACTCAAAACCCCATATTTCCCACAGAGGAATATATCTGACTAGTAAGAATCTTAAAACCTATGTATTGATATGTCTCCATAAGGGAATCAAGTGTGTCTAGAGTGGCATAAACGTGGCAGCGAGAATCAGCTCAAACCCACTATAAAAAGGAATTTCAAAAGCAAAACCAAAAAACAGGGAAATTCTTTACAATTCCTTCAGGGTGTCTGAGGAAACCTGGAAAGACCCTATCTACAATGACAGCTGGATGTGGCATAAGGCTGGACACTTGGGACTGAGAGGATTGGTGAGATTGGGTGAGCAAATGCAGACCCTTTCAAGCAATAATGCATGGCCCCCATTCCATGGGTCCCAACTCTCCAGGTTCAAGGGAATATTACTACAGCTATAACATGTACAGGAAACCTAGAGAATGGACACACTGTGAATACGAAAGGTTTCTAAAACTCAACGAATAGTCCCTCTCCTGGTGCTCCAGTTTGACTTTCCAACTGCCTTACTATCAATCTCCCAACTTGGAGAGACAGGCCCTTTAACCTCCTGGTTTGCACAGGTTCCCAATTTGGCAGAGGATGGAAGGGACGAGGGAGAACCCATGAGAGAGTAGCTGTTAGGCATTTGGACGGGCACATGTCACTCTAATTTCCCGGCAGGAAGAAGAATTAACCAAAGTCTCAGCCACCCACCGGGAACCAGTATAGGACATGATCCAAAATTTTGGACTTGCGTTCAGCTCACAAAAAACGAGTTGAGAAATGGAGCTCAGGGGCACAGCAATTCACAAACTGGCAGAGTGATAAAGGACAACTATCGTCCAAAAATCTGTTGAGGGAAGTCAACGAGGCGGACTTGAAAGCGAGGCAAAATAGCAGGAAACAGATTTCAAGAGGTACGTTGGAATCGCCTGTAAAGCACAGGAAGAGGGGCACAACTTGGACAATGGTGCAGTTGGCCAAAAAGGTCGTATGCGTATTCAGGAGAAAACGCATACGCCCTTTTTGGCCAAGCAAGCAACCGGGCAATGCAAATCTGCACTACAAAGAAGTATCACTTCCCACCGGTCAAAAGGGACATCCACAAAATGTGTAAAAACCAGAAAGGCAAGACAGGCCCTGGAGAACTGGGAGCCTTGTTATGCTGATGGGCGGGATGTAAACTGCCAACTGCCTCACTGGAGGAGTGCATTGTGTTCCCTAAAACAAGTAAACAACAGAGCTACAGAGCCAAGGCCACTTCCAGTCTAGGGAATATACCTTGGGAAAACTGAAAATCAATAAGAAAGAGCCACCTCCAAATATAGGGCTGCACTGACTACAAGAACCTCAACTTGGGTACACCTTAAATATCCCAGGAAATATAAAAATGGTTCAAAACATTGTGGTACTTACGTACGATGGAATATCCCTCAGCCATGAAATCAATGTCATAAGACCAGTAGCAGCAAAGTGAGTGGATTCAGGTACGATGATTCTAAGTGAAATAAGTCACACAGAAAAAGAAACTTATCATAAGATATCACTTATGAAGATCCTGTAAACATGGCTACACGTGAACTGCGTTAGGAAAGAGAACAGAGTCTCACATTTAGAAAACACTCTTATGCCTGCATAAAGGGGATGGAGAGGTCGGGTGATGCATAAAACCAGAGTTTGATATAAGCACAGGGACCGTTCCAAAAACCAACTTTGGAATAGACAAGACCTACACCTTCCTCAGTGAAAGAGACTCAAAACCCCATATTTCCCGCAGAGGAATATATCTGACTAGTAAGAATCTTAAAACCTATGTATTGATATGACACCATAAGGGAATCAAGTGTGTCTAGAGTGGCATAAACATGGCAGCGAGAATCAGCTCAAACCCACTATAAAAAGGAATTTCAAAAGCAAAACCAAAAAACAGGGAAATTCTTTACAATTCCTTCAGGGTGTCTGAGGAAACCTGGAAAGACCCTATCTACAATGACAGCTGGATGTGGCATAAGGCTGGACACTTGGGACTGAGAGGATTGGTGAGATTGGGTGAGCAAATGCAGACCCTTTCAAGCAATAATGCATGGCCCCCATTCCATGGGTCCCAACTCTCCAGGTTCAAGGGAATATTACTACAGCTATAACATGTACAGGAAACCTAGAGAATGGACACACTGTGAATACGAAAGGTTTCTAAAACTCAATGAATAGTCCCTCTTCTGGTGCTCCAGTTTGACTTTCCAACTGCCTTACTATCAATCTCCCTACTTGGAGAGACAGGCCCTTTAACCTCCTGGTTTTCACAGGTTCCCAATTTGGCAGAGGATGGAAGGGACGAGGGAGAACCCATGAGAGAGTAGCTGTTAGGCATTTGGACGGGCACATGTCACTCTAATTTCCCGGCAGGAAGAAGAATTAACCAAAGTCTCAGCCACCCACCGGGAACCAGTATAGGACATGATCCAAAATTTTGGACTTGCGTTCAGCTCACAAAAAACGAGTTGAGAAATGGAGCTCAGGGGCACAGCAATTCACAAACTGGCAGAGTGATAAAGGACAACTATCGTCCAAAAATCTGTTGAGGGAAGTCAACGAGGCGGACTTGAAAGCGAGGCAAAATAGCAGGAAACAGATTTCAAGAGGTACCTTGGAATCGCCTGTAAAGCACAGGAAGAGGGGCACAACTTGGACAACGGTGCACTTGGCCAAAAAGGGCGTATGTGTTTTTTCCTGAATATATTCAGGAGAAAACGCATACGCCCTTTTTGGCCAAGCAAGCAAGCGGGCAATGCAAATCTGCACTACAAAGAAGTATCACTTCCCACTGGTCAAAAGGGACATCCACAAAATGTGTAAAAACCAGAAAGGCAAGAGAGGCCCTGGAGAACTGGGAGCCTTGTTATGCTGATGGGCGGGATGTAAATTGCCAACTGCCTCACTGGAGGAGTGCATTGTGTTCCCTAAAACAAGTAAACAACAGAGCTACAGAGCCAAGGCCACTTCCAGTCTAGGGAATATACCTTGGGAAAACTGAAAATCAATAAGAAAGAGCCACCTCCAAATTTAGGGCTGCACTGAATACAAGAACCTCAACTTGGGTACAACTTAAATATCCCAGGAAATATAAAAATGGTTCAAAACATTGTGGTACTTACATACGATGGAATATCCCTCAGCCATGAAATCAATGTCATAAGACCAGTAGCAGCAAAGTGAGTGGATTCAGGTACGATGATTCTAAGTAAAATAAGTCACACAGAAAAAGAAACTTATCATAAGATATCACTTATGAAGATCCTGTAAACATGGCTACACGTGAACTGAGTTAGGAAAGAGAACAGAGTCTCACATTTAGAAAACACTCTTATGCCTGCATAAAGGGGAAGGAGAGGTGGGGTGATGCATAAAACCAGAGTTTGATATAAGCACAGGGACCGTTTCAAAAACCAACTCTGGAATAGACAAGACCTACACCTTCCTCAGTGAAAGAGACTCAAAACCCCATATTTCCCACAGAGGAATATATCTGACTAGTAAGAATCTTAAAACCTATGTATTGATATGTCTCCATAAGGGAATCAAGTGTGTCTAGAGTGGCATAAACATGGCAGCGAGAATCAGCTCAAACCCACTATAAAAAGGAATTTCAAAAGCAAAAGCAAAAAACAGGGAAATTCTTTACAATTCCTTCAGGGTGTCTGAGGAAACCTGGAAAGACCCTATCTACAATGACAGCTGGATGTGGCATATGGCTGGACACTTGGGACTGAGAGGATTGGTGAGATTGGGTGAGCAAATGCAGACCCTTTCAAGCAATAATGCATGGCCCCCATTCCATGGGTCCCAACTCTCCAGGTTCAAGGGAATATTACTACAGCTATAACATGTACAGGAAACCTAGAGAATGGACACACTGTGAATAGGAAAAGTTTCTAAAACTCAATGAATAGTCCCTCTCCTGGTGCTCCAGTTTGACTTTCCAACTGCCTTACTATCAATCTCCCAACTTGGAGAGACAGGCCCTTTAACCTCCTGGTTTGCACAGGTTCCCAATTTGGCAGAGGATGGAAGGGACGAGGGAGAACCCATGAGAGAGTAGCTGTTAGGCATTTGGACGGGCACATGTCACTCTAATTTCCCGGCAGGAAGAAGAATTAACCAAAGTCTCAGCCACCCACCGGGAACCAGTATAGGACATGATCCAAAATTTTGGACTTGCGTTCAGCTCACAAAAAACGAGTTGAGAAATGGAGCTCAGGGGCACAGCAATTCACAAACTGGCAGAGTGATAAAGGACAACTATCGTCCAAAAATCTGTTGAGGGAAGTCAACGAGGCGGACTTGAAAGCGAGGCAAAATAGCAGGAAACAGATTTCAAGAGGTACCTTGGAATCGCCTGTAAAGCACAGGAAGAGGGACACAACTTGGACAACGGTGCAGTTGGCCAAAAAGGGCGTATGCGTTTTCTCCTGAATATATTCAGGAGAAAACGCATACGCCCTTTTTGGCCAAGCAAGCAAGCGGGCAATGCAAATCTGCACTACAAAGAAGTATCACTTCCCACTGGTCAAAAGGGACATCCACAAAATGTGTAAAAACCAGAAAGGCAAGAAGGCCCTGGAGAACTGGGAGCCTTGTTATGCTGATGGGCAGGATGTAAATTGCCAACTGCCTCACTGGAGGAGTGCATTGTGTTCCCTAAAACAAGTAAACAACAGAGCTACAGAGCCAAGGCCACATCCAGTCTAGGGAATATACCTTGGGAAAACTGAAAATCAATAAGAAAGAGCCACCTCCAAATTTAGGGCTGCACTGACTACAAGAACCTCAACTTGGGTACACCTTAAATATCCCAGGAAATATAAAAATGGTTCAAAACATTGTAGTACTTACATACGATGGAATATCCCTCAGCCATGAAATCAATGTCATAAGACCAGTAGCAGCAAAGTGAGTGGATTCAGGTACGATGATTCTAAGTGAAATAAGTCACACAGAAAAAGAAACTTATCATAAGATATCACTTATGAAGATCCTGTAAACATGGCTACACATGAACTGAGTTAGGAAAGAGAACAGAGTCTCACATTTAGAAAACACTCTTATGCCTGCATAAAGGGGAAGGAGAGGTGGGGTGATGCATAAAACCAGAGTTTGATATAAGCACAGGGACCGTTTCAAAAACCAACTCTGGAATAGACAAAACCTACACCTTCCTCAGTGAAAGAGACTCAAAACCCCATATTTCCCACAGAGGAATATATCTGACTAGTAAGAATCTTAAAACCTATGTATTGATATGTCTCCATAAGGGAATCAAGTGTGTCTAGAGTGGCATAAACATGGCAGCGAGAATCAGCTCAAACCCACTATAAAAAGGAATTTCAAAAGCAAAAGCAAAAAACAGGGAAATTCTTTACAATTCCTTCAGGGTGTCTGAGGAAACCTGGCAAGACCCTATCTACAATGACAGCTGGATGTGGCATAAGGCTGGACACTTGGGACTGAGAGGATTGGTGAGATTGGGTGAGCAAATGCAGACCCTTTCAAGCAATAATGCATGGCCCCCATTCCATGGGTCCCAACTCTCCAGGTTCAAGGGAATATTACTACAGCTATAACATGTACAGGAAACCTAGAGAATGGACACACTGTGAATACGAAAGGTTTCTAAAACTCAACGAATAGTCCCTCTCCTGGTGCTCCAGTTTGACTTTCCAACTGCCTTACTATCAATCTCCCAACTTGGAGAGACAGGCCCTTTAACCTCCTGGTTTGCACACGTTCCCAATTTGGCAGAGGATGGAAGGGACGAGGGAGAACCCATGAGAGAGTAGCTGTTAGGCATTTGGACGGGCACATGTCACTCTAATTTCCCGGCAGGAAGAAGAATTAACCAAAGTCTCAGCCACCCACCGGGAACCAGTATAGGACATGATCCAAAATTTTGGACTTGCGTTCAGCTAACAAAAAACGAGTTGAGGAATGGAGCTCAGGGGCACAGCAATTCACAAACTTGCAGAGTGATAAAGGACAACTATCGTCCAAAAATCTGTTGAGGGAAGTCAACGAGGCGGACTTGAATGTGAGGCAAAATAGCAGGAAACAGATTTCAAGAGGTACGTTGGAATCGCCTGTAAAGCACAGAAAGAGGGGCACAACTTGGACAATGGTGCAGTTGGCCAAAAAGGGCGTATGCGTTTTCTCCTGAATATATTCAGGAGAAAACGCATACGCCCTTTTTGGCCAAGCAAGCAAGCGGGCAATGCAAATCTGCACTACAAAGAAATATCACTTCCCACCGGTCAAAAGGGACATCCACAAAATGTGTAAAAACCAGAAAGGCAAGACAGGCCCTGGAGAACTGGGAGCCTTGTTATGCTGATGGGCGGGATGTAAACTGCCAACTGCCTCACTGGAGGAGTGCATTGTGTTCCCTAAAACAAGTAAACAACAGAGCTACAGAGCCAAGGCCACTTCCAGTCTAGGGAATATACCTTGGGAAAACTGAAAATCAATAAGAAAGAGCCACCTCCAAATTTAGGGCTGCACTGACTACAAGAACCTCAACTTGGGTACACCTTAAATATCCCAGGAAATATAAAAATGGTTCAAAACATTGTGGTACTTACGTACGATGGAATATCCCTCAGCCATGAAATCAATGTCATAAACCAGTAGCAGCAAAGTGAGTGGATTCAGGTACGATGATTCTAAGTGAAATAAGTCACACAGAAAAAGAAACTTATCATAAGATATCACTTAGGAAGATCCTGTAAACATGGCTACACGTGAACTGTGTTAGGAAAGAGAACAGAGTCTCACATTTAGAAAACACTCTTATGCCTGCATAAAGGGGAAGGAGAGGTGGGGTGATGCATAAAACCAGAGTTTGATATAAGCACAGGGACCGTTTCAAAAACCAACTTTGGAATAGACAAGACCTACACCTTCCTCAGTGAAAGAGACTCAAAACCCCATATTTCCCACAGAGGAATATATCTGATTAGTAAGAATCTTAAAACCTATGTATTGATATGTCTCCATAAGGGAATCAAGTGTGTCTAGAGTGGCATAAACATGGCAGCGAGAATCAGCTCAAACCCACTATAAAAAGGAATTTCAAAAGCAAAACCAAAAAACAGGGAAATTCTTTACAATTCCTTCAGGGTGTCTGAGGAAACCTGGAAAGACACTATCTACAATGACAGCTGGATGTGGCATAAGGCTGGACACTTGGGACTGAGAGGATTGGTGAGATTGGGTGAGCAAATGCAGACCCTTTCAAGCAATAATGCATGGCCCCCATTCCATGGGTCCCAACTCTCCAGGTTCAAGGGAATATTACTACAGCTATAACATGTACAGGAAACCTAGAGAATGGACACACTGTGAATACGAAAGGTTTCTAAAACTCAACGAATAGTCCCTCTCCTGGTGCTCCAGTTTGACTTTCCAACTGCCTTACTATCAATCTCCCAACTTGGAGAGACAGGCCCTTTAACCTCCTGGTTTGCACAGGTTCCCAATTTGGCAGAGGATGGAAGGGACGAGGGAGAACCCAAGAGAGAGTAGCTGTTAGGCATTTGGACGGGCACATATCACTCTAATTTCCCGGCAGGAAGAAGAATTAACCAAAGTCTCAGCCACCCACCGGGAACCAGTATAGGACATGATCCAAAATTTTGGACTTGCGTTCAGCTCACAAAAAACGAGTTGAGAAATGGAGCTCAGGGGCACAGCAATTCACAAACTGGCAGAGTGATAAAGGACAACTATCATCCAAAAATCTGTTGAGGGAAGTCAACGAGGCGGACTTGAAAGTGAGGCAAAATAGCAGGAAACAGATTTCAAGAGGTACCTTGGAATCGCCTGTAAAGCACAGGAAGAGGGGCACAACTTGGACAATGGTGCACTTGGCCAAAAAGGGCGTATGTGTTTTCTCCTGAATATATTCAGGAGAAAACGCATACGCCCTTTTTGGCCAAGCAAGCAAGCGGGCAATGCAAATCTGCACTACAAAGAAGTATCACTTCCCACCGGTCAAAAGGGACATCCACAAAATGTGTAAAAACCAGAAAGGCAAGACAGGCCCTGGAGAACTGGGAGCCTTGTTATGCTGATGGGCGGGATGTAAATTGCCAACTGCCTCACTGGAGGAGTGCATTGTGTTCCCTAAAACAAGTAAACAACAGAGCTACAGAGCCAAGGCCACTTCCAGTCTAGGGAATATACCTTGGGAAAACTGAAAATCAATAAGAAAGAGCCACCTCCAAATTTAGGGCTGCACTGACTACAAGAACCTCAACTTCGGTACACCTTAAATATCCCAGGAAATATAAAAATGGTTCAAAACATTGTGGTACTTACGTATGATGGAATATCCCTCAGCGATGAAATCAATGTCATAAGACCAGTAGCAGCAAAGTGAGTGGATTCAGGTACGATGATTCTAAGTGAAATAAGTCACACAGAAAAAGAAACTTATCATAAGATATCACTTATGAAGATCCTGTAAACATGGCTACACGTGAACTGAGTTAGGAAAGAGAACAGAGTCTCACATTTAGAAAACACTCTTATGCCTGCATAAAGGGGATGGAGAGGTCGGGTGATGCATAAAACCAGAGTTTGATATAAGCACAGGGACCGTTCCAAAAACCAACTTTGGAATAGACAAGACCTACACCTTCCTCAGTGAAAGAGACTCAAAACCCCATATTTCCCGCAGAGGAATATATCTGACTAGTAAGAATCTTAAAACCTATGTATTGATATGACTCCATAAGGGAATCAAGTGTGTCTAGAGTGGCATAAACATGGCAGCGAGAATCAGCTCAAACCCACTATAAAAAGGAATTTCAAAAGCAAAACCAAAAAACAGGGAAATTCTTTACAATTCCTTCAGGGTGTCTGAGGAAACCTGGAAAGACCCTATCTACAATGACAGCTGGATGTGGCATAAGGCTGGACACTTGGGACTGAGAGGATTGGTGAGATTGGGTGAGCAAATGCAGACCCTTTCAAGCAATAATGCATGGCCCCCATTCCATGGGTCCCAACTCTCCAGGTTCAAGGGAATATTACTACAGCTATAACATGTACAGGAAACCTAGAGAATGGACACACTGTGAATACGAAAGGTTTCTAAAACTCAACGAATAGTCCCTCTCCTGGTGCTCCAGTTTGACTTTCCAACTGCCTTACTATCAATCTCCCAACTTGGAGAGACAGGCCCTTTAACCTCCTGGTTTGCACAGGTTCCCAATTTGGCAGAGGATGGAAGGGACGAGGGAGAACCCATGAGAGAGTAGCTGTTAGGCATTTGGACGGGCACATGTCACTCTAATTTCCCGGCAGGAAGAAGAATTAACCAAAGTCTCAGCCACCCACCGGGAACCAGTATAGGACATGATCCAAAATTTTGGACTTGCGTTCAGCTCACAAAAAACGAGTTGAGAAATGGAGCTCAGGGGCACAGCAATTCACAAACTGGCAGAGTGATAAAGGACAACTATCGTCCAAAAATCTGTTGAGGGAAGTCAACGAGGCGGACTTGAAAGCGAGGCAAAATAGCAGGAAACAGATTTCAAGAGGTACCTTGGAATCGCCTGTAAAGCACAGGAAGAGGGGCACAACTTGGACAATGGTGCACTTGGCCAAAAAGGGCGTATGCGTTTTCTCCTGAATATATTCAGGAGAAAATGCATACGCCCTTTTTGGCCAAGCAAGCAAGCGGGCAATGCAAATCTGCACTACAAAGAAGTATCACTTCCCACCGGTCAAAAGGGACATCCACAAAATGTGTAAAAACCAGAAAGGCAAGACAGGCCCTGGAGAACTGGGAGCCTGTTATGCTGATGGGCGGGATGTAAACTGCCAACTGCCTCACTGGAGGAGTGCATTGTGTTCCCTAAAACAAGTAAACAACAGAGCTACGGAGCCCAGGCCACTTCCAGTCTAGGGAATATACCTTGGGAAAACTGAAAATCAATAAGAAAGAGCCACCTCCAAATTTAGGGCTGCACTGACTACAAGAACCTCAACTTGGGTACACCTTAAATATCCCAGGAAATATAAAAATGGTTCAAAACATTGTGGTACTTACGTATGATGGAATATCCCTCAGCGATGAAATCAATGTCATAAGACCAGTAGCAGCAAAGTGAGTGGATTCAGGTACGATGATTCTAAGTGAAATAAGTCACACAGAAAAAGAAACTTATCATAAGATATCACTTATGAAGATCCTGTAAACATGGCTACACGTGAACTGAGTTAGGAAAGAGAACAGAGTCTCACATTTAGAAAACACTCTTATGCCTGCATAAAGGGGATGGAGAGGTCGGGTGATGCATAAAACCAGAGTTTGATATAAGCACAGGGACCGTTCCAAAAACCAACTTTGGAATAGACAAGACCTACACCTTCCTCAGTGAAAGAGACTCAAAACCCCATATTTCCCGCAGAGGAATATATCTGACTAGTAAGAATCTTAAAACCTATGTATTGATATGACTCCATAAGGGAATCAAGTGTGTCTAGAGTGGCATAAACATGGCAGCGAGAATCAGCTCAAACCCACTATAAAAAGGAATTTCAAAAGCAAAACCAAAAAACAGGGAAATTCTTTACAATTCCTTCAGGGTGTCTGAGGAAACCTGGAAAGACCCTATCTACAATGACAGCTGGATGTGGCATAAGGCTGGACACTTGGGACTGAGAGGATTGGTGAGATTGGGTGAGCAAATGCAGACCCTTTCAAGCAATAATGCATGGCCCCCATTCCATGGGTCCCAACTCTCCAGGTTCAAGGGAATATTACTACAGCTATAACATGTACAGGAAACCTAGAGAATGGACACACTGTGAATACGAAAGGTTTCTAAAACTCAACGAATAGTCCCTCTCCTGGTGCTCCAGTTTGACTTTCCAACTGCCTTACTATCAATCTCCCAACTTGGAGAGACAGGCCCTTTAACCTCCTGGTTTGCACAGGTTCCCAATTTGGCAGAGGATGGAAGGGACGAGGGAGAACCCATGAGAGAGTAGCTGTTAGGCATTTGGACGGGCACATGTCACTCTAATTTCCCGGCAGGAAGAAGAATTAACCAAAGTCTCAGCCACCCACCGGGAACCAGTATAGGACATGATCCAAAATTTTGGACTTGCGTTCAGCTCACAAAAAACGAGTTGAGAAATGGAGCTCAGGGGCACAGCAATTCACAAACTGGCAGAGTGATAAAGGACAACTATCGTCCAAAAATCTGTTGAGGGAAGTCAACGAGGCGGACTTGAAAGCGAGGCAAAATAGCAGGAAACAGATTTCAAGAGGTACCTTGGAATCGCCTGTAAAGCACAGGAAGAGGGGCACAACTTGGACAATGGTGCACTTGGCCAAAAAGGGCGTATGCGTTTTCTCCTGAATATATTCAGGAGAAAATGCATACGCCCTTTTTGGCCAAGCAAGCAAGCGGGCAATGCAAATCTGCACTACAAAGAAGTATCACTTCCCACCGGTCAAAAGGGACATCCACAAAATGTGTAAAAACCAGAAAGGCAAGACAGGCCCTGGAGAACTGGGAGCCTGTTATGCTGATGGGCGGGATGTAAACTGCCAACTGCCTCACTGGAGGAGTGCATTGTGTTCCCTAAAACAAGTAAACAACAGAGCTACGGAGCCCAGGCCACTTCCAGTCTAGGGAATATACCTTGGGAAAACTGAAAATCAATAAGAAAGAGCCACCTCCAAATTTAGGGCTGCACTGACTACAAGAACCTCAACTTGGGTACACCTTAAATATCCCAGGAAATATAAAAATGGTTCAAAACATTGTGGTACTTACGTACGATGGAATATCCCTCAGCCATGAAATCAATGTCATAAGACCAGTAGCAGCAAAGTGAGTGGATTCAGGTACGATGATTCTAAGTGAAATAAGTCACACAGAAAAAGAAACTTATCATAAGATATCACTTATGAAGATCCTGTAAACATGGCTACACGTGAACTGAGTTAGGAAAGAGAACAGAGTCTCACATTTAGAAAACACTCTTATGCCTGCATAAAGGGGATGGAGAGGTCGGGTGATGCATAAAACCAGAGTTTGATATAAGCACAGGGACCGTTCCAAAAACCAACTTTGGAATAGACAAGACCTACACCTTCCTCAGTGAAAGAGACTCAAAACCCCATATTTCCCACAGAGGAATATATCTGATTAGTAAGAATCTTAAAACCTATGTATTGATATGTCTCCATAAGGGAATCAAGTGTGTCTAGAGTGGCATAAACATGGCAGCGAGAATCAGCTCAAACCCACTATAAAAAGGAATTTCAAAAGCAAAACCAAAAAACAGGGAAATTCTTTACAATTCCTTCAGGGTGTCTGAGGAAACCTGGAAAGACCCTATCTACAATGACAGCTGGATGTGGCATAAGGCTGGACACTTGGGACTGAGAGGATTGGTGAGATTGGGTGAGCAAATGCAGACCCTTTCAAGCAATAATGCATGGCCCCCATTCCATGGGTCCCAACTCTCCAGGTTCAAGGGAATATTACTACAGCTATAACATGTACAGGAAACCTAGAGAATGGACACACTGTGAATACGAAAGGTTTCTAAAACTCAACGAATAGTCCCTCTCCTGGTGCTCCAGTTTGACTTTCCAACTGCCTTACTATCAATCTCCCAACTTGGAGAGACAGGCCCTTTAACCTCCTGGTTTGCACAGGTTCCCAATTTGGCAGAGGATGGAAGGGACGAGGGAGAACCCATGAGAGAGTAGCTGTTAGGCATTTGGACGGGCACATGTCACTCTAATTTCCCGGCAGGAAGAAGAATTAACCAAAGTCTCAGCCACCCACCGGGAACCAGTATAGGACATGATCCAAAATTTTGGACTTGCGTTCAGCTCACAAAAAACGAGTTGAGAAATGGAGCTCAGGGGCACAGCAATTCACAAACTGGCAGAGTGATAAAGGACAACTATCGTCCAAAAATCTGTTGAGGGAAGTCAACGAGGCGGACTTGAAAGCGAGGCAAAATAGCAGGAAACAGATTTCAAGAGGTACCTTGGAATCGCCTGTAAAGCACAGGAAGAGGGGCACAACTTGGACAATGGTGCACTTGGCCAAAAAGGGCGTATGCGTTTTCTCCTGAATATATTCAGGAGAAAATGCATACGCCCTTTTTGGCCAAGCAAGCAAGCGGGCAATGCAAATCTGCACTACAAAGAAGTATCACTTCCCACCGGTCAAAAGGGACATCCACAAAATGTGTAAAAACCAGAAAGGCAAGAGAGGCCCTGGAGAACTGGGAGCCTTGTTATGCTGATGGGCGGGATGTAAACTGCCAACTGCCTCACTGGAGGAGTGCATTGTGTTCCCTAAAACAAGTAAACAACAGAGCTACAGAGCCAAGGCCACTTCCAGTCTAGGGAATATACCTTGGGAAAACTGAAAATCAATAAGAAAGAGCCACCTCCAAATTTAGGGCTGCACTGACTACAAGAACCTCAACTTGGGTACACCTTAAATATCCCAGGAAATATAAAAATGGTTCAAAACATTGTGGTACTTACGTACGATGGAATATCCCTCAGCCATGAAATCAATGTCATAAGACCAGTAGCAGCAAAGTGAGTGGATTCAGGTACGATGATTCTAAGTGAAATAAGTCACACAGAAAAAGAAACTTATCATAAGATATCACTTATGAAGATCCTGTAAACATGGCTACACGTGAACTGAGTTAGGAAAGAGAACAGAGTCTCACATTTAGAAAACACTCTTATGCCTGCATAAAGGGGAAGGAGAGGTCGGGTGATGCATAAAACCAGAGTTTGATATAAGCACAGGGTCCGTTCCAAAAACCAACTTTGGAATAGACAAGACCTACACCTTCCTCAGTGAAAGAGACTCAAAACCCCATATTTCCCGCAGAGGAATATATCTGACTAGTAAGAATCTTAAAACCTATGTATTGATATGACTCCATAAGGGAATCAAGTGTGTCTAGAGTGGCATAAACATGGCAGCGAGAATCAGCTCAAACCCACTATAAAAAGGAATTTCAAAAGCAAAACCAAAAAACAGGGAAATTCTTTACAATTCCTTCAGGGTGTCTGAGGAAACCTGGAAAGACCCTATCTACAATGACAGCTGGATGTGGCATAAGGCTGGACACTTGGGACTGAGAGGATTGGTGAGATTGGGTGAGCAAATGCAGACCCTTTCAAGCAATAATGCATGGCCCCCATTCCATGGGTCCCAACTCTCCAGGTTCAAGGGAATATTACTACAGCTATAACATGTACAGGAAACCTAGAGAATGGACACACTGTGAATACGAAAGGTTTCTAAAACTCAACGAATAGTCCCTCTCCTGGTGCTCCAGTTTGACTTTCCAACTGCCTTACTATCAATCTCCCAACTTGGAGAGACAGGCCCTTTAACCTCCTGGTTTGCACAGGTTCCCAATTTGGCAGAGGATGGAAGGGACGAGGGAGAACCCATGAGAGAGTAGCTGTTAGGCATTTGGACGGGCACATGTCACTCTAATTTCCCGGCAGGAAGAAGAATTAACCAAAGTCTCAGCCACCCACCGGGAACCAGTATAGGACATGATCCAAAATTTTGGACTTGCGTTCAGCTCACAAAAAACGAGTTGAGAAATGGAGCTCAGGGGCACAGCAATTCACAAACTGGCAGAGTGATAAAGGACAACTATCATCCAAAAATCTGTTGAGGGAAGTCAACGAGGCGGACTTGAAAGTGAGGCAAAATAGCAGGAAACAGATTTCAAGAGGTACCTTGGAATCGCCTGTAAAGCACAGGAAGAGGGGCACAACTTGGACAATGGTGCACTTGGCCAAAAAGGGCGTATGCGTTTTCTCCTGAATATATTCAGGAGAAAACGCATACGCCCTTTTTGGCCAAGCAAGCAAGCGGGCAATGCAAATCTGCACTACAAAGAAGTATCACTTCCCACCGGTCAAAAGGGACATCCACAAAATGTGTAAAAACCAGAAAGGCAAGACAGGCCCTGGAGAACACGGAACCTTGTTATGCTGATGGGCGGGATGTAAATTGCCAACTGCCTCACTGGAGGAGTGCATTGTGTTCCCTAAAACAAGTAAACAACAGAGCTACAGAGCCAAGGCCACTTCCAGTCTAGGGAATATACCTTGGGAAAACTGAAAATCAATAAGAAAGAGCCACCTCCAAATTTAGGGCTGCACTGACTACAAGAACCTCAACTTGGGTACACCTTAAATATCCCAGGAAATATAAAAATGGTTCAAAACATTGTGGTACTTACGTACGATGGAATATCCCTCAGCCATGAAATCAATGTCATAAGACCAGTAGCAACAAAGTGAGTGGATTCAGGTACGATGATTCTAAGTGAAATAAGTCACACAGAAAAAGAAACTTATCATAAGATATCACTTATGAAGATCCTGTAAACATGGCTACACGTGAACTGAGTTAGGAAAGAGAACAGAGTCTCACATTTAGAAAACACTCTTATGCCTGCATAAAGGGGAAGGAGAGGTGGGGTGATGCATAAAACCAGAGTTTGATATAAGCACAGGGACCGTTTCAAAAACCAACTTTGGAATAGACAAGACCTACACCTTCCTCAGTGAAAGAGACTCAAAACCCCATATTTCCCACAGAGGAATATATCTGACTAGTAAGAATCTTAAAACCTATGTATTGATATGTCTCCATAAGGGAATCAAGTATGTCTAGAGTGGCATAAACATGGCAGCGAGAATCAGCTCAAACCCACTATAAAAAGGAATTTCAAAAGCAAAACCAAAAAACAGGGAAATTCTTTACAATTCCTTCAGGGTGTCTGAGGAAACCTGGAAAGACCCTATCTACCATGACAGCTGGATGTGGCATAAGGCTGGACACTTGGGACTGAGAGGATTGGTGAGATTGGGTGAGCAAATGCAGACCCTTTCAAGCAATAATGCATGGCCCCCATTCCATGGGTCCCAACTCTCCATGTTCAAGGGAATATTACTACAGCTATAACATGTACAGGAAACCTAGAGAATGGACACACTGTGAATACGAAAGGTTTCTAAAACTCAACGAATAGTCCCTCTCCTGGTGCTCCAGTTTGACTTTCCAACTGCCTTACTATCAATCTCCCAACTTGGAGAGACAGGCCCTTTAACCTCCTGGTTTGCACAGGTTCCCAATTTGGCAGAGGATGGAAGGGACGAGGGAGAACCCATGAGAGAGTAGCTGTTAGGCATTTGGACGGGCACATGTCACTCTAATTTCCCAGCAGGAAGAAGAATTAACCAAAGTCTCAGCCACCCACCGGGAACCAGTATAGGACATGATCCAAAATTTTGGACTTGCGTTCAGCTCACAAAAAACGAGTTGAGAAATGGAGCTCAGGGGCACAGCAATTCACAAACTGGCAGAGTGATAAAGGACAACTATCGTCCAAAAATCTGTTGAGGGAAGTCAATGAGGCGGACTTGAAAGCGAGGCAAAATAGCAGGAAACAGATTTCAAGAGGTACCTTGGAATCGCCTGTAAAGCACAGGAAGAGGGGCACAACTTGGACAATGGTGCACTTGGCCAAAAAGGGCGTATGCGTTTTCTCCTGAATATATTCAGGAGAAAACGCATACGCCCTTTTTGGCCAAGCAAGCAAGCGGGCAATGCAAATCTGCACTACAAAGAAGTATCACTTCCCACCGGTCAAAAGGGACATCCACAAAATGTGTAAAAACCAGAAAGGCAAGACAGGCCCTGGAGAACTGGGAGCCTTGTTATGCTGATGGGCGGGATGTAAATTGCCAACTGCCTCACTGGAGGAGTGCATTGTGTTCCCTAAAACAAGTAAACAACAGAGCTACAGAGCCAAGGCCACTTCCAGTCTAGGGAATATACCTTGGGAAAACTGAAAATCAATAAGAAAGAGCCACCTCCAAATTTAGGGCTGCACTGACTACAAGAACCTCAACTTGGGTACACCTTAAATATCCCAGGAAATATAAAAATGGTTCAAAACATTGTGGTACTTACGTACGATGGAATATCCCTCAGCCATGAAATCAATGTCATAAGACCAGTAGCAGCAAAGTGAGTGGATTCAGGTACGATGATTCTAAGTGAAATAAGTCACACAGAAAAAGAAACTTATCATAAGATATCACTTATGAAGATCCTGTAAACATGGCTACACGTGAACTGAGTTAGGAAAGAGAACAGAGTCTCACATTTAGAAAACACTCTTATGCCTGCATAAAGGGGAAGGAGAGGTGGGGTGATGCATAAAACCAGAGTTTGATATAAGCACAGGGACCGTTTCAAAAACCAACTCTGGAATAGACAAGACATACACCTTCCTCAGTGAAAGAGACTCAAAACCCCATATTTCCCGCAGAGGAATATATCTGACTAGTAAGAATCTTAAAACCTATGTATTGATATGACTCCATAAGGGAATCAAGTGTGTCTAGAGTGGCATAAACATGGCAGCGAGAATCAGCTCAAACCCACTATAAAAAGGAATTTCAAAAGCAAAACCAAAAAACAGGGAAATTCTTTACAATTCCTTCAGGGTGTCTGAGGAAACCTGGAAAGACCCTATCTACCATGACAGCTGGATGTGGCATAAGGCTGGACACTTGGGACTGAGAGGATTGGTGAGATTGGGTGAGCAAATGCAGACCCTTTCAAGCAATAATGCATGGCCCCCATTCCATGGGTCCCAACTCTCCAGGTTCAAGGGATATTACTACAGCTATAACATGTACAGGAAACCTAGAGAATGGACACACTGTGAATACGAAAGGTTTCTAAAACTCAACGAATAGTCCCTCTCCTGGTGCTCCAGTTTGACTTTCCAACTGCCTTACTATCAATCTCCCAACTTGGAGAGACAGGCCCTTTAACCTCCTGGTTTGCACAGGTTCCCAATTTGGCAGAGGATGGAAGGGACGAGGGAGAACCCATGAGAGAGTAGCTGTTAGGCATTTGGACGGGCACATGTCACTCTAATTTCCCGGCAGGAAGAAGAATTAACCAAAGTCTCAGCCACCCACCGGGAACCAGTATAGGACATGATCCAAAATTTTGGACTTGCGTTCAGCTCACAAAAAACGAGTTGAGAAATGGAGCTCAGGGGCACAGCAATTCACAAACTGGCAGAGTGATAAAGGACAACTATCGTCCAAAAATCTGTTGAGGGAAGTCAATGAGGCGTACTTGAAAGCGAGGCAAAATAGCAGGAAACAGATTTCAAGAGGTACCTTGGAATCGCCTGTAAAGCACAGGAAGAGGGGCACAACTTGGACAATGGTGCACTTGGCCAAAAAGGGCGTATGCGTTTTCTCCTGAATATATTCAGGAGAAAACGCATACGCCCTTTTTGGCCAAGCAAGCAAGCGGGCAATGCAAATCTGCACTACAAAGAAGTATCACTTCCCACCGGTCAAAAGGGACATCCACAAAATGTGTAAAAACCAGAAAGGCAAGAGAGGCCCTGGAGAACTGGGAGCCTTGTTATGCTGATGGGCGGGATGTAAATTGCCAACTGCCTCACTGGAGGAGTGCATTGTGTTCCCTAAAACAAGTAAACAACAGGGCTACAGAGCCAAGGCCACTTCCAGTCTAGGGAATATACCTTGGGAAAACTGAAAATCAATAAGAAAGAGCCACCTCCAAATTTAGGGCTGCACTGACTACAAGAACCTCAACTTGGGTACACCTTAAATATCCCAGGAAATATAAAAATGGTTCAAAACATTGTGGTACTTACGTACGATGGAATATCCCTCAGCCATGAAATCAATGTCATAAGATCAGTAGCAGCAAAGTGAGTGGATTCAGGTACGATGATTCTAAGTGAAATAAGTCACACAGAAAAAGGAACTTATCATAAGATATCACTTATGAAGATCCTGTAAACATGGCTACACGTGAACTGAGTTAGGAAAGAGAACAGAGTCTCACATTTAGAAAACACTCTTATGCCTGCATAAAGGGGAAGGAGAGGTGGGGTGATGCATAAAACCAGAGTTTGATATAAGCACAGGGACCGTTTCAAAAACCAACTTTGGAATTGACAAGACCGACACCTTCCTCAGTGAAAGAGACTCAAAACCCCATATTTCCCACAGAGGAATATATCTGACTAGTAAGAATCTTAAAACCTATGTATTGATATGTCTCCATAAGGGAATCATGTGTGTCTAGAGTGGCATAAACATGGCAGCGAGAATCAGCTCAAACCCACTATAAAAAGGAATTTCAAAAGCAAAACCAAAAAACAGGGAAATTCTTTACAATTCCTTCAGGGTGTCTGAGGAAACCTGGAAAGACGCTATCTACAATGACAGCTGGATGTGGCATAAGGCTGGACACTTGGGACTGAGAGGATTGGTGAGATTGGGTGAGCAAATGCAGACCCTTTCAAGCAATAATGCATGGCCCCCATTCCATGGGTCCCAACTCTCCAGGTTCAAGGGAATATTACTACAGCTATAACATGTACAGGAAACCTAGAGAATGGACACACTGTGAATACGAAAGGTTTCTAAAACTCAACGAATAGTCCCTCTCCTGGTGCTCCAGTTTGACTTTCCAACTGCCTTACTATCAATCTCCCAACTTGGAGAGACAGGCCCTTTAACCTCCTGGTTTGCACAGGTTCCCAATTTGGCAGAGGATGGAAGGGACGAGGGAGAACCCATGAGAGAGTAGCTGTTAGGCATTTGGACGGGCACATGTCACTCTAATTTCCCGGCAGGAAGAAGAATTAACCAAAGTCTCAGCCACCCACCGGGAACCAGTATAGGACATGATCCAAAATTTTGGACTTGCGTTCAGCTCACAAAAAACGAGTTGATAAATGGAGCTCAGGGGCACAGCAATTCACAAACTGGCAGAGTGATAAAGGACAACTATCGTCCAAAAATCTGTTGAGGGAAGTCAACGAGGCGGACTTGAAAGTGAGGCAAAATAGCAGGAAACAGATTTCAAGAGGTACGTTGGAATTGCCTGTAAAGCACAGGAAGAGGGGCACAACTTGGACAATGGTGCACTTGGCCAAAAAGGGCGTATGCGTTTTCTCCTGAATATATTCAGGAGAAAACGCATACGCCCTTTTTGGCCAAGCAAGCAAGCGGGCAATGCAAATCTGCACTACAAAGATGTATCACTTCCCACCGGTCAAAAGGGACATCCACAAAATGTGTAAAAACCAGAAAGGCAAGACAGGCCCTGGAGAACTGGGAGCCTTGTTATGCTGATGGGCGGGATGTAAATTGCCAACTGCCTCACTGGAGGAGTGCATTGTGTTCCCTAAAACAAGTAAACAACAGAGCTACAGAGCCAAGGCCACTTCCAGTCTAGGGAATATACCTTGGGAAAACTGAAAATCAATAAGAAAGAGCCACCTCCAAATTTAGGGCTGCACTGACTACAAGAACCTCAACTTGGGTACACCTTAAATATCCCAGGAAATATAAAAATGGTTCAAAACATTGTGGTACTTACGTACGATGGAATATCCCTCAGCCATGAAATCAATGTCATAAGACCAGTAGCAACAAAGTGAGTGGATTCAGGTACGATGATTCTAAGTGAAATAAGTCACACAGAAAAAGAAACTTATCATAAGATATCACTTATGAAGATCCTGTAAACATGGCTACACGTGAACTGAGTTAGGAAAGAGAACAGAGTCTCACATTTAGAAAACACTCTTATGCCTGCATAAAGGGGAAGGAGAGGTGGGGTGATGCATAAAACCAGAGTTTGATATAAGCACAGGGACCGTTTCAAAAACCAACTCTGGAATAGACAAGACATACACCTTCCTCAGTGAAAGAGACTCAAAACCCCATATTTCCCACAGAGGAATATATCTGACTAGTAAGAATCTTAAAACCTATGTATTGATATGTCTCCATAAGGGAATCAAGTGTGTCTAGAGTGGCATAAACATGGCAGCGAGAATCAGCTCAAACCCACTATAAAAAGGAATTTCAAAAGCAAAACCAAAAAACAGGGAAATTCTTTACAATTCCTTCAGGGTGTCTGAGGAAACCTGGAAAGACCCTATCTACAATGACAGCTGGATGTGGCATAAGGCTGGACACTTGGGACTGAGAGGATTGGTGAGATTGGGTGAGCAAATGCAGACCCTTTCAAGCAATAATGCATGGCCCCCATTCCATGGGTCCCAACTCTCCAGGTTCAAGGGAATATTACTACAGCTATAACATGTACAGGAAACCTAGAGAATGGACACACTGTGAATACGAAAGGTTTCTAAAACTCAACGAATAGTCCCTCTCCTGGTGCTCCAGTTTGACTTTCCAACTGCCTTACTATCAATCTCCCAACTTGGAGAGACAGGCCCTTTAACCTCCTGGTTTGCACAGGTTCCCAATTTGGCAGAGGATGGAAGGGACGAGGGAGAACCCATGAGAGAGTAGCTGTTAGGCATTTGGACGGGCACATGTCACTCTAATTTCCCGGCAGGAAGAAGAATTAACCACAGTCTCAGCCACCCACTGGGAACCAGTATAGGACATGATCCAAAATTTTGGACTTGCGTTCAGCTCACAAAAAACGAGTTGAGAAATGGAGCTCAGGGGCACAGCAATTCACAAACTGGCAGAGTGATAAAGGACAACTATCGTCCAAAAATCTGTTGAGGGAAGTCAACGAGGCGGACTTGAAAGTGAGGCAAAATAGCAGGAAACAGATTTCAAGAGGTACCTTGGAATCGCCTGTAAAGCACAGGAAGAGGGGCACAACTTGGACAATGGTGCACTTGGCCAAAAAGGGCGTATGCGTTTTCTCCTGAATATATTCAGGAGAAAACGCATACGCCCTTTTTGGCCAAGCAAGCAAGCGGGCAATGCAAATCTGCACTACAAAGAAGTATCACTTCCCACCGGTCAAAAGGGACATCCACAAAATGTGTAAAAACCAGAAAGGCAAGACAGGCCCTGGAGAACAGGGAGCCTTGTTATGCTGATGGGCGGGATGTAAATTGCCAACTGCCTCACTGGAGGAGTGCATTGTGTTCCCTAAAACAAGTAAACAACAGAGCTACAGAGCCAAGGCCACTTCCAGTCTAGGGAATATACCTTGGGAAAACTGAAAATCAATAAGAAAGAGCCACCTCCAAATTTAGGGCTGCACTGACTACAAGAACCTCAACGTGGGTACACCTTAAATATCCCAGGAAATATAAAAATGGTTCAAAACATTGTGGTACTTACGTACGATGGAATATCCCTCAGCCATGAAATCAATGTCATAAGACCAGTAGCAACAAAGTGAGTGGATTCAGGTACGATGATTCTAAGTGAAATAAGTCACACAGAAAAAGAAACTTATCATAAGATATCACTTATGAAGATCCTGTAAACATGGCTACACGTGAACTGAGTTAGGAAAGAGAACAGAGTCTCACATTTAGAAAACACTCTTATGCCTGCATAAAGGGGAAGGAGAGGTGGGGTGATGCATAAAACCAGAGTTTGATATAAGCACAGGGACCGTTCCAAAAACCAACTTTGGAATAGACAAGACCTACACCTTCCTCAGTGAAAGAGACTCAAAACCCCATATTTCCCACAGAGGAATATATCTGACTAGTAAGAATCTTAAAACCTATGTATTGATATGTCTCCATAAGGGAATCAAGTATGTCTAGAGTGGCATAAACATGGCAGCGAGAATCAGCTCAAACCCACTATAAAAAGGAATTTCAAAAGCAAAACCAAAAAACAGGGAAATTCTTTACAATTCCTTCAGGGTGTCTGAGGAAACCTGGAAAGACCCTATCTACCATGACAGCTGGATGTGGCATAAGGCTGGACACTTGGGACTGAGAGGATTGGTGAGATTGGGTGAGCAAATGCAGACCCTTTCAAGCAATAATGCATGGCCCCCATTCCATGGGTCCCAACTCTCCATGTTCAAGGAAATATTACTACAGCTATAACAGGTACAGGAAACCTAGAGAATGGACACACTGTGAATACGAAAGGTTTCTAAAACTCAACGAATAGTCCCTCTCCTGGTGCTCCAGTTTGACTTTCCAACTGCCTTACTATCAATCTCCCAACTTGGAGAGACAGGCCCTTTAACCTCCTGGTTTGCACAGGTTCCCAATTTGGCAGAGGATGGAAGGGACGAGGGAGAACCCATGAGAGAGTAGCTGTTAGGCATTTGGACGGGCACATGTCACTCTAATTTCCCAGCAGGAAGAAGAATTAAACAAAGTCTCAGCCACCCACCGGGAACCAGTATAGGACATGATCCAAAATTTTGGACTTGCGTTCAGCTCACAAAAAACGAGTTGAGAAATGGAGCTCAGGGGCACAGCAATTCACAAACTGGCAGAGTGATAAAGGACAACTATCGTCCAAAAATCTGTTGAGGGAAGTCAACGAGGCGGACTTGAAAGCGAGGCAAAATAGCAGGAAACAGATTTCAAGAGGTACCTTGGAATCGCCTGTAAAGCACAGGAAGAGGGGCACAACTTGGACAATGGTGCACTTGGCCAAAAAGGGCGTATGCGTTTTCCCCTGAATATATTCAGGAGAAAACGCATACGCCCTTTTTGGCCAAGCAAGCAAGCGGGCAATGCAAATCTGCACTACAAAGAAGTATCACTTCCCACCGGTCAAAAGGGACATCCACAAAATGTGTAAAAACCAGAAAGGCAAGACAGGCCCTGGAGAACTGGGAGCCTTGTTATGCTGATGGGCGGGATGTAAATTGCCAACTGCCTCACTGGAGGAGTGCATTGTGTTCCCTAAAACAAGTAAACAACAGAGCTACAGAGCCAAGGCCACTTCCAGTCTAGGGAATATACCTTGGGAAAACTGAAAATCAATAAGAAAGAGCCACCTCCAAATTTAGGGCTGCACTGACTACAAGAACCTCAACTTGGGTACACCTTAAATATCCCAGGAAATATAAAAATGGTTCAAAACATTGTGGTACTTACGTACGATGGAATATCCCTCAGCCATGAAATCAATGTCATAAGACCAGTAGCAGCAAAGTGAGTGGATTCAGGTACGATGATTCTAAGTGAAATAAGTCACACAGAAAAAGAAACTTATCATAAGATATCACTTATGAAGATCCTGTAAACATGGCTACACGTGAACTGAGTTAGGAAAGAGAACAGAGTCTCACATTTAGAAAACACTCTTATGCCTGCATAAAGGGGAAGGAGAGGTGGGGTGATGCATAAAACCAGAGTTTGATATAAGCACAGGGACCGTTTCAAAAACCAACTCTGGAATAGACAAGACATACACCTTCCTCAGTGAAAGAGACTCAAAACCCCATATTTCCCACAGAGGAATATATCTGACTAGTAAGAATCTTAAAACCTATGTATTGATATGTCTCCATAAGGGAATCAAGTGTGTCTAGAGTGGCATAAACATGGCAGCGAGAATCAGCTCAAACCCACTATAAAAAGGAATTTCAAAAGCAAAACCAAAAAACAGGGAAATTCTTTACAATTCCTTCAGGGTGTCTGAGGAAACCTGGAAAGACCCTATCTACAATGACAGCTGGATGTGGCATAAGGCTGGACACTTGGGACTGAGAGGATTGGTGAGATTGGGTGAGCAAATGCAGACCCTTTCAAGCAATAATGCATGGCCCCCATTCCATGGGTCCCAACTCTCCAGGTTCAAGGGAATATTACTACAGCTATAACATGTACAGGAAACCTAGAGAATGGACACACTGTGAATACGAAAGGTTTCTAAAACTCAACGAATAGTCCCTCTCCTGGTGCTCCAGTTTGACTTTCCAACTGCCTTACTACCAATCTCCCAACTTGGAGAGACAGGCCCTTTAACCTCCTGGTTTGCACAGGTTCCCAATTTGGCAGAGGATGGAAGGGACGAGGGAGAACCCATGAGAGAGTAGCTGTTAGGCATTTGGACGGGCACATGTCACTCTAATTTCCCGGCAGGAAGAAGAATTAACCAAAGTCTCAGCCACCCACCGGGAACCAGTATAGGACATGATCCAAAATTTTGGACTTGCGTTCAGCTCACAAAAAACGAGTTGAGAAATGGAGCTCAGGGGCACAGCAATTCACAAACTGGCAGAGTGATAAAGGACAACTATCGTCCAAAAATCTGTTGAGGGAAGTCAACGAGGCGGACTTGAAAGTGAGGCAAAATAGCAGGAAACAGATTTCAAGAGGTACGTTGGAATCGCCTGTAAAGCACAGGAAGAGGGGCACAACTTGGACAATGGTGCACTTGGCCAAAAAGGGCGTATGCGTTTTCTCCTGAATATATTCAGGAGAAAACGCATACGCCCTTTTTGGCCAAGCAAGCATGCGGGCAATGCAAATCTGCACTACAAAGATGTATCACTTCCCACCGGTCAAAAGGGACATCCACAAAATGTGTAAAAACCAGAAAGGCAAGACAGGCCCTGGAGAACTGGGAGCCTTGTTATGCTGATGGGCGGGATGTAAATTGCCAACTGCCTCACTGGAGGAGTGCATTGTGTTCCCTAAAACAAGTAAACAACAGAGCTACAGAGCCAAGGCCACTTCCAGTCTAGGGAATATACCTTGGGAAAACTGAAAATCAATAAGAAAGAGCCACCTCCAAATTTAGGGCTGCACTGACTACAAGAACCTCAACTTGGGTACACCTTAAATATCCCAGGAAATATAAAAATGGTTCAAAACATTGTGGTACTTACGTACGATGGAATATCCCTCAGCCATGAAATCAATGTCATAAGACCAGTAGCAACAAAGTGAGTGGATTCAGGTACGATGATTCTAAGTGAAATAAGTCACACAGAAAATGAAACTTATCATAAGATATCACTTATGAAGATCCTGTAAACATGGCTACACGTGAACTGAGTTAGGAAAGAGAACAGAGTCTCACATTTAGAAAACACTCTTATGCCTGCATAAAGGGGAAGGAGAGGTGGGGTGATGCATAAAACCAGAGTTTGATATAAGCACAGGGACCGTTTCAAAAGCCAACTTTGGAATTGACAAGACCGACACCTTCCTCAGTGAAAGAGACTCAAAACCCCATATTTCCCACAGAGGAATATATCTGACTAGTAAGAATCTTAAAACCTATGTATTGATATGTCTCCATAAGGGAATCAAGTGTGTCTAGAGTGGCATAAACATGGCAGCGAGAATCAGCTCAAACCCACTATAAAAAGGAATTTCAAAAGCAAAACCAAAAAACAGGGAAATTCTTTACAATTCCTTCAGGGTGTCTGAGGAAACCTGGAAAGACCCTATCTACAATGACAGCTGGATGTGGCATAAGGCTGGACACTTGGGACTGAGAGGATTGGTGAGATTGGGTGAGCAAATGCAGACCCTTTCAAGCAATAATGCATGGCCCCCATTCCATGGGTCCCAACTCTCCAGGTTCAAGGGAATATTACTACAGCTATAACATGTACAGGAAACCTAGAGAATGGACACACTGTGAATACGAAAGGTTTCTAAAACTCAACGAATAGTCCCTCTCCTGGTGCTCCAGTTTGACTTTCCAACTGCCTTACTATCAATCTCCCAACTTGGAGAGACAGGCCCTTTAACCTCCTGGTTTGCACAGGTTCCCAATTTGGCAGAGGATGGAAGGGACGAGGGAGAACCCATGAGAGAGTAGCTGTTAGGCATTTGGACGGGCACATGTCACTCTAATTTCCCGGCAGGAAGAAGAATTAACCAAAGTCTCAGCCACCCACCGGGAACCAGTATAGGACATGATCCAAAATTTTGGACTTGCGTTCAGCTCACAAAAAACGAGTTGAGAAATGGAGCTCAGGGGCACAGCAATTCACAAACTGGCAGAGTGATAAAGGACAACTATCGTCCAAAAATCTGTTGAGGGAAGTCAACGAGGCGGACTTGAAAACGAGGCAAAATAGCAGGAAACAGATTTCAAGAGGTACGTTGGAATCGCCTGTAAAGCACAGGAAGAGGGGCACAACTTGGACAATGGTGCACTTGGCCAAAAAGGGCGTATGCGTTTTCTCCTGAATATATTCTGGAGAAAACGCATACGCCCTTTTTGGCCAAGCAAGCAAGCGGGCAATGCAAATCTGCACTACAAAGAAGTATCACTTCCCACCGGTCAAAAGGGACATCCACAAAATGTGTAAAAACCAGAAAGGCAAGACAGGCCCTGGAGAACTGGGAGCCTTGTTATGCTGATGGGCGGGATGTAAATTGCCAACTGCCTCACTGGAGGAGTGCATTGTGTTCCCTAAAACAAGTAAATAACAGAGCTACAGAGCCAAGGCCACTTCCAGTCTAGGAAATATACCTTGGGAAAACTGAAAATCAATAAGAAAGAGCCACCTCCAAATTTAGGGCTGCACTGACTACAAGAACCTCAACTTGGGTACACCTTAAATATCCCAGGAAATATAAAAATGGTTCAAAACATTGTGGTACTTACGTACGATGGAATATCCCTCAGCCACGAAATCAATGTCATAAGACCAGTAGCAGCAAAGTGAGTGGATTCAGGTACGATGATTCTAAGTGAAATAAGTCACACAGAAAAAGAAACTTATCATAAGATATCACTTATGAAGATCCTGTAAACATGGCTACACGTGAACTGAGTTAGGAAAGAGAACAGAGTCTCACATTTAGAAAACACTCTTATGCCTGCATAAAGGGGATGGAGAGGTGGGGTGATGCATAAAACCAGAGTTTGATATAAGCACAGGGACCGTTCCAAAAATCAACTTTGGAATAGACAAGACCTACACCTTCCTCAGTGAAAGAGACTCAAAACCCCATATTTCCCACAGAGGAATATATCTGACTAGTAAGAATCTTAAAACCTATGTATTGATATGTCTCCATAAGGGAATCAAGTGTGTCTAGAGTGGCATAAACATGGCAGCGAGAATCAGCTCAAACCCACTATAAAAAGGAATTTCAAAAGCAAAACCAAAAAACAGGGAAATTCTTTACAATTCCTTCAGGGTGTCTGAGGAAACCTGGAAAGACCCTATCTACAATGACAGCTGGATGTGGCATAAGGCTGGACACTTGGGACTGAGAGGATTGGTGAGATTGGGTGAGCAAATGCAGACCCTTTCAAGCAATAATGCATGGCCCCCATTCCATGGGTCCCAACTCTCCAGGTTCAAGGGAATATTACTACAGCTATAACATGTACAGGAAACCTAGAGAATGGACACACTGTGAATACGAAAGGTTTCTAAAACTCAACGAATAGTCCCTCTCCTGGTGCTCCAGTTTGACTTTCCAACTGCCTTACTATCAATCTCCCAACTTGGAGAGACAGGCCCTTTAACCTCCTGGTTTGCACAGGTTCCCAATTTGGCAGAGGATGGAAGGGACGAGGGAGAACCCATGAGAGAGTAGCTGTTAGGCATTTGGACGGGCACATGTCACTCTAATTTCCCGGCAGGAAGAAGAATTAACCAAAGTCTCAGCCACCCACCGGGAACCAGTATAGGACATGATCCAAAATTTTGGACTTGCGTTCAGCTCACAAAAAACGAGTTGAGAAATGGAGCTCAGGGGCACAGCAATTCACAAACTGGCAGAGTGATAAAGGACAACTATCGTCCAAAAATCTGTTGAGGGAAGTCAACGAGGCGGAATTGAAAGCGAGGCAAAATAGCAGGAAACAGATTTCAAGAGGTACCTTGGAATCGCCTGTAAAGCACAGGAAGAGGGGCACAACTTGGACAATGGTGCACTTGGCCAAAAAGGGCGTATGCGTTTTCTCCTGAATATATTCAGGAGAAAACGCATACGCCCTTTTTGGCCAAGCAAGCAAGCGGGCAATGCAAATCTGCACTACAAAGAAGTATCACTTCCCACCGGTCAAAAGGGACATCCACAAAATGTGTAAAAACCAGAAAAGCAAGACAGGCCCTGGAGAACTGGGAGCCTTGTTATGCTGATGGGCGGGATGTAAATTGCCAACTGCCTCACTGGAGGAGTGCATTGTGTTCCCTAAAACAAGTAAACAACAGAGCTACAGAGCCAAGGCCACTTCCAGTCTAGGGAATATACCTTGGGAAAACTGAAAATCAATAAGAAAGAGCCACCTCCAAATTTAGGGCTGCACTGACTACAAGAACCTCAACTTGGGTACACCTTAAATATCCCAGGAAATATAAAAATGGTTCAAAACATTGTGGTACTTACGTACGATGGAATATCCCTCAGCCATGAAATCAATGTCATAAGACCAGTAGCAGCAAAGTGAGTGGATTCAGGTACGATGATTCTAAGTGAAATAAGTCACACAGAAAAAGAAACTTATCATAAGATATCACTTATGAAGATCCTGTAAACATGGCTACACGTGAATTGAGTTAGGAAAGAGAACAGAGTCTCACATTTAGAAAACACTCTTATGCCTGCATAAAGGGGAAGGAGAGGTGGGGTGATGCATAAAACCAGAGTTTGATATAAGCACAGGGACCGTTTCAAAAACCAACTTTGGAATTGACAAGACCGACACCTTCCTCAGTGAAAGAGACTCAAAACACCATATTTCCCGCAGAGGAATATATCTGACTAGTAAGAATCTTAAAACCTATGTATTGATATGTCTCCATAAGGGAATCAAGTGTGTCTAGAGTGGCATAAACATGGCAGCGAGAATCAGCTCAAACCCACTATAAAAAGGAATTTCAAAAGCAAAACCAAAAAACAGGGAAATTCTTTACAATTCCTTCAGGGTGTCTGAGGAAACCTGGAAAGACCCTATCTACAATGACACCTGGATGTGGCATAAGGCTGGACACTTGGGACTGAGAGGATTGGTGAGATTGGGTGAGCAAATGCAGACCCTTTCAAGCAATAATGCATGGCCCCCATTCCATGGGTCCCAACTCTCCAGGTTCAAGGGAATATTACTACAGCTATAACATGTACAGGAAACCTAGAGAATGGACACACTGTGAATACGAAAGGTTTCTAAAACTCAACGAATAGTCCCTCTCCTGGTGCTCCCGTTTGACTTTCCAACTGCCTTACTATCAATCTCCCAACTTGGAGAGACAGGCCGTTTAACCTCCTGGTTTGCACAGGTTCCCAATTTGGCAGAGGATGGAAGGGACGAGGGAGAACCCATGAGAGAGTAGCTGTTAGGCATTTGGACGGGCAAATGTCACTCTAATTTCCCGGCAGGAAGAAGAATTAACCAAAGTCTCAGCCACCCACCGGGAACCAGTATAGGACATGATCCAAAATTTTGGACTTGCGTTCAGCTCACAAAAAACGAGTTGAGAAATGGAGCTCAGGGGCACAGCAATTCACAAACTGGCAGAGTGATAAAGGACAACTATCGTCCAAAAATCTGTTGAGGGAAGTCAACGAGGCGGACTTGAAAGTGAGGCAAAATAGCAGGAAACAGATTTCAAGAGGTACGTTGGAATCGCCTGTAAAGCACAGGAAGAGGGGCACAACTTGGACAATGGTGCACTTGGCCAAAAAGGGCGTATGCGTTTTCTCCTGAATATATTCAGGAGAAAACGCATACGCCCTTTTTGGCCAAGCAAGCAAGCGGGCAATGCAAATCTGCACTACAAAGAAGTATCACTTCCCACCGGTCAAAAGGGACATCCACAAAATGTGTAAAAACCAGAAAGGCAAGACAGGCCCTGGAGAACTGGGAGCCTTGTTATGCTGATGGGCGGGATGTAAACTGCCAACTGCCTCACTGGAGGAGTGCATTGTGTTCCCTAAAACAAGTAAACAACAGAGCTACAGAGCCAAGGCCACTTCCAGTCTAGGGAATATACCTTGGGAAAACTGAAAATCAATAAGAAAGAGCCACCTCCAAATTTAGAGCTGCACTGACTACAAGAACCTCAACTTGGGTACACCTTAAATATCCCAGGAAATATAAAAATGGTTCAAAACATTGTGGTACTTACGTATGATGGAATATCCCTCAGCGATGAAATCAATGTCATAAGACCAGTAGCAGCAAAGTGAGTGGATTCAGGTACGATGATTCTAAGTGAAATAAGTCACACAGAAAAAGAAACTTATCATAAGATATCACTTATGAAGATCCTGTAAACATGGCTACACGTGAACTGAGTTAGGAAAGAGAACAGAGTCTCACATTTAGAAAACACTCTTATGCCTGCATAAAGGGGAAGGAGAGGTGGGGTGATGCATAAAACCAGAGTTTGATATAAGCACATGGACCGTTCCAAAAACCAACTTTGGAATAGCCAAGAACTACACCTTCCTCAGTGAAAGAGGCTCAAAACCCCATATTTCCCGCAGAGGAATATATCTGACTAGTAAGAATCTTAAAACCTATGTATTGATATGACTCCATAAGGGAATCAAGTGTGTCTAGAGTGGCATAAACATGGCAGCGAGAATCAGCTCAAACCCACTATAAAAAGGAATTTCAAAAGCAAAACCAAAAAACAGGGAAATTCTTTACAATTCCTTCAGGGTGTCTGAGGAAACCTGGAAAGACCCTATCTACAATGACAGCTGGATGTGGCATAAGGCTGGACACTTGGGACTGAGAGGATTGGTGAGATTGGGTGAGCAAATGCAGACCCTTTCAAGCAATAATGCATGGCCCCCATTCCATGGGTCCCAACTCTCCAGGTTCAAGGGAATATTACTACAGCTATAACATGTACAGGAAACCTAGAGAATGGACACACTGTGAATACGAAAGGTTTCTAAAGCTCAACGAATAGTCCCTCTCCTGGTGCTCCAGTTTGACTTTCCAACTGCCTTACTATCAATCTCCCAACTTGGAGAGACAGGCCCTTTAACCTCCTGGTTTGCACAGGTTCCCAATTTGGCAGAGGATGAAAGGGACGAGGGAGAACCCATGAGAGAGTAGCTGTTAGGCATTTGGACGGGCACATGTCACTCTAATTTCCCGGCAGGAAGAAGAATTAACCAAAGTCTCATCCACCCACCAGGAACCAGTATAGGACATGATCCAAAATTTTCGACTTGCGTTCAGCTCACAAAAAACGAGTTGAGAAATGGAGCTCAGGGGCACAGCAATTCACAAACTGGCAGAGTGATAAAGGACAACTATCGTCCAAAAATCTGTTGAGGGAAGTCAACGAGGCGGACTTGAAAGCGAGGCAAAATAGCAGGAAACAGATTTCAAGAGGTACCTTGGAATCGCCTGTAAAGCACAGGAAGAGGGGCACAACTTGGACAATGGTGCACTTGGCCAAAAAGGGCGTATGCGTTTTCTCCTGAATATATTCAGGAGAAAATGCATACGCCCTTTTTGGCCAAGCAAGCAAGCGGGCAATGCAAATCTGCACTACAAAGAAGTATCACTTCCCACCGGTCAAAAGGGACATCCACAAAATGTGTAAAAACCAGAAAGGCAAGACAAGCCCTGGAGAACAGGGAGCCTTGTTATGCTGATGGGCGGGATGTAAATTGCCAACTGCCTCACTGGAGGAGTGCATTGTGTTCCCTAAAACAAGTAAACAACAGAGCTACAGAGCCAAGGCCACTTCCAGTCTAGGGAATATACCTTGGGAAAACTGAAAATCAATAAGAAAGAGCCACCTCCAAATTTAGGGCTGCACTGACCTCAAGAACTTCAACTTGGGTACACCTTAAATATCCCAGGAAATATAAAAATGGTTCAAAACTTTGTGGTACTTACGTACGATGGAATATCCCTCAGCCATGAAATCAATGTCATACGACCAGTAGCAGCAAAGTGAGTGGATTCAGGTACGATGATTCTAAGTGAAATAAGTCACACAGAAAAAGAAACTTATCATAAGATATCACTTATGAAGATCCTGTAAACATGGCTACACGTGAACTGAGTTAGGAAAGAGAACAGAGTCTCACATTTAGAAAACACTCTTATGCCTGCATAAAGGGGAAGGAGAGGTGGGGTGATGCATAAAACCAGAGTTTGATATAAGCACAGGGACCGTTCCAAAAACCAACTTTGGAATTGACAAGACCGACACCTTCCTCAGTGAAAGAGACTCAAAACCCCATATTTCCCACAGAGGAATATATCTGACTAGTAAGAATCTTAAAACCTATGTATTGATATGTCTCCATAAGGGAATCAAGTGTGTCTAGAGTGGCATAAACATGGCAGCGAGAATCAGCTCAAACCCACTATAAAAAGGAATTTCAAAAGCAAAACCAAAAAACAGGGAAATTCTTTACAATTCCTTCAGGGTGTCTGAGGAAACCTGGAAAGACCCTATCTACAATGACAGCTGGATGTGGCATAAGGCTGGACACTTGGGACTGAGAGGATTGGTGAGATTGGGTGAGCAAATGCAGACCCTTTCAAGCAATAATGCATGGCCCCCATTCCATGGGTCCCAACTCTCCATGTTCAAGGGAATATTACTACAGCTATAACATGTACAGGAAACCTAGAGAATGGACACACCGTGAATACGAAAGGTTTCTAAAACTCAATGAATAGTCCCTCTCCTGGTGCTCCAGTTTGACTTTCCAACTGCCTTACTATCAATCTCCCAACTTGGAGAGACAGGCCCTTTAACCTCCTGGTTTGCACAGGTTCCCAATTTGGCAGAGGATGGAAGGGACGAGGGAGAACCCATGAGAGAGTAGCTGTTAGGCATTTGGACGGGCACATGTCACTCTAATTTCCCGGCAGGAAGAAGAATTAACCAAAGTCTCAGCCACCCACCGGGAACCAGTATAGGACATGATCCAAAATTTTGGACTTGCGTTCAGCTCCCAAAAAACGAGTTGAGAAATGGAGCTCAGGGGCACAGCAATTCACATACTGGCAGAGTGATAAAGGACAACTATCGTCCAAAAATCTGTTGAGGGAAGTCAACGAGGCGGACTTGAAAGTGAGGCAAAATAGCAGGAAACAGATTTCAAGAGGTACGTTGGAATCGCCTGTAAAGCACAGGAAGAGGGGCACAACTTGGACAATGGTGCACTTGGCCAAAAAGGGCGTATGCGTTTTCTCCTGAATATATTCAGGAGAAAACGCATACGCCCTTTTTGGCCAAGCAAGCAAGCGGGCAATGCAAATCTGCACTACAAAGAAGTATCACTTCCCACCGGTCAAAAGGGACATCCACAAAATGTGTAAAAACCAGAAAGGCAAGACAGGCCCTGGAGAACTGGGAGCCTTGTTATGCTGATGGGCGGGATGTAAACTGCCAACTGCCTCACTGGAGGAGTGCATTGTGTTCCCTAAAACAAGTAAACAACAGAGCTACAGAGCCAAGGCCACTTCCAGTCTAGGGAATATACCTTGGGAAAACTGAAAATCAATAAGAAAGAGCCACCTCCAAATTTAGGGCTGCACTGACTACAAGAACCTCAACTTGGGTACACCTTAAATATCCCAGGAAATATAAAAATGGTTCAAAACATTGTGGTACTTACGTATGATGGAATATCCCTCAGCGATGAAATCAATGTCATAAGACCAGTAGCAGCAAAGTGAGTGGATTCAGGTACGATGATTCTAAGTGAAATAAGTCACACAGAAAAAGAAACTTATCATAAGATATCACTTATGAAGATCCTGTAAACATGGCTACACGTGAACTGAGTTAGGAAAGAGAACAGAGTCTCACATTTAGAAAACACTCTTATGCCTGCATAAAGGGGATGGAGAGGTGGGGTGATGCATAAAACCAGAGTTTGATATAAGCACAGGGACCGTTCCAAAAATCAACTTTGGAATAGACAAGACCTACACCTTCCTCAGTGAAAGAGACTCAAAACCCCATATTTCCCGCAGAGGAATATATCTGACTAGTAAGAATCTTAAAACCTATGTATTGATATGACTCCATAAGGGAATCAAGTGTGTCTAGAGTGGCATAAACATGGCAGCGAGAATCAGCTCAAACCCACTATAAAAAGGAATTTCAAAAGCAAAACCAAAAAACAGGGAAATTCTTTACAATTCCTTCAGGGTGTCTGAGGAAACCTGGAAAGACCCTATCTACAATGACAGCTGGATGTGGCATAAGGCTGGACACTTGGGACTGAGAGGATTGGTGAGATTGGGTGAGCAAATGCAGACCCTTTCAAGCAATAATGCATGGCCCCCATTCCATGGGTCCCAACTCTCCAGGTTCAAGGGAATATTACTACAGCTATAACATGTACAGGAAACCTAGAGAATGGACACACTGTGAATACGAAAGGTTTCTAAAACTCAACGAATAGTCCCTCTCCTGGTGCTCCAGTTTGACTTTCCAACTGCCTTACTATCAATCTCCCAACTTGGAGAGACAGGCCCTTTAACCTCCTGGTTTGCACAGGTTCCCAATTTGGCAGAGGATGGAAGGGACGAGAGACAACCCATGAGAGAGTAGCTGTTAGGCATTTGGACGGGCACATGTCACTCTAATTTCCCGGCAGGAAGAAGAATTAACCAAAGTCTCAGCCACCCACCGGGAACCAGTATAGGACATGATCCAAAATTTTGGACTTGCGTTCAGCTCACAAAAAACGAGTTGAGAAATGGAGCTCAGGGGCACAGCAATTCACAAACTGGCAGAGTGATAAAGGACAACTATCGTCCAAAAATCTGTTGAGGGAAGTCAACGAGGCGGACTTGAAAGCGAGGCAAAATAGCAGGAAACAGATTTCAAGAGGTACCTTGGAATCGCCTGTAAAGCACAGGAAGAGGGGCACAACTTGGACAATGGTGCACTTGGCCAAAAAGGGCGTATGCGTTTTCTCCTGAATATATTCAGGAGAAAACGCATACGCCCTTTTTGGGCAAGTAAGCAAGCGGGCAATGCAAATCTGCACTACAAAGAAGTATCACTTCCCACCGGTCAAAAGGGACATCCACAAAATGTGTAAAAAGCAGAAAGGCAAGACAGGCCCTGGAGAACTGGGAGCCTTGTTATGCTGATGGGCGGGATGTAAACTGCCAACTGCCTCACTGGAGGAGTGCATTGTGTTCCCTAAAACAAGTAAACAACAGAGCTACAGAGCCAAGGCCACTTCCAGTCTAGGGAATATACCTTGGGAAAACTGAAAATCAATAAGAAAGAACCACCTCCAAATTTAGGGCTGCACTGACTACAAGAACCTCAACTTGGGTACACCTTAAATATCCCAGGAAATATAAAAATGGTTCAAAACATTGTGGTACTTACGTACGATGGAATATCCCTCAGCCATGAAATCAATGTCATAAGACCAGTAGCAGCAAAGTGAGTGGATTCAGGTACGATGATTCTAAGTGAAATAAGTCACACAGAAAAAGAAACTTATCATAAGATATCACTTAGGAAGATCCTGTAAACATGGCTACACGTGAACTGAGTTAGGAAAGAGAACAGAGTCTCACATTTAGAAAACACTCTTATGCCTGCATAAAGGGGATGGAGAGGTGGGGTGATGCATAAAACCAGAGTTTGATATAAGCACAGGGACCGTTCCAAAAACCAACTTTGGAATAGACAAGACCTACACCTTCCTCAGTGAAAGAGACTCAAAACCCCATATTTCCCGAAGAGGAATATATCTGACTAGTAAGAATCTTAAAACCTATGTATTGATATGACTCCATAAGGGAATCAAGTGTGTCTAGAGTGGCATAAACATGGCAGCGAGAATCAGCTCAAACCCACTATAAAAAGGAATTTCAAAAGCAAAACCAAAAAACAGGGAAATTCTTTACAATTCCTTCAGGGTGTCTGAGGAAACCTGGAAAGGGCCTATCTACAATGACAGCTGGATGTGGCATAAGGCTGGACACTTGGGACTGAGAGGATTGGTGAGATTGGGTGAGCAAATGCAGACCCTTTCAAGCAATAATGCATGGCCCCCATTCCATGGGTCCCAACTCTCCAGGTTCAAGGGAATATTACTACAGCTATAACATGTACAGGAAACCTAGAGAATAGACACACTGTGAATACGAAAGGTTTCTAAAACTCAACGAATAGTCCCTCTCCTGGTGCTCCAGTTTGACTTTCCAACTGCCTTACTATCAATCTCCCAAGTTGGAGAGACAGGCCCTTTAACCTCCTGGTTTGCACAGGTTCCCAATTTGGCAGAGGATGGAAGGGACGAGGGAGAACCCATGAGAGAGTAGCTGTTAGGCATTTGGACGGGCACATGTCACTCTAATTTCCCGGCAGGAAGAAGAATTAACCAAAGTCTCAGCCACCCACCGGGAACCAGTATAGGACATGATCCAAAATTTTGGACTTGCGTTCAGCTCCCAAAAAACGAGTTGAGAAATGGAGCTCAGGGGCACAGCAATTCACAAACTGGCAGAGTGATAAAGGACAACTATCGTCCAAAAATCTGTTGAGGGAAGTCAACGAGGCGGACTTGAAAGCGAGGCAAAATAGCAGGAAACAGATTTCAAGAGGTACCTTGGAATCGCCTGTAAAGCACAGGAAGAGGGGCACAACTTGGACAATGGTGCACTTGGCCAAAAAGGGCGTATGCGTTTTCTCCTGAATATATTCAGGAGAAAACGCATACGCCCTTTTTGGCCAAGCAAGCAAGCGGGCAATGCAAATCTGCACTACAAAGAAGTATCACTTCCCACCAGTCAAAAGGGACATCCACAAAAAGTGTAAAAACCAGAAAGGCAAGACAGGCCCTGGAGAACTGGGAGCCTTGTTATGCTGATGGGCGGGATGTAAACTGCCAACTGCCTCACTGGAGGAGTGCTTTGTGTTCCCTAAAACAAGTAAACAACAGAGCTACAGATCCAAGGCCACTTCCAGTCTAGGGAATATACCTTGGGAAAACTGAAAATCAATAAGAAAGAGCCACCTCCAAATTTAGGGCTGCACTGACTACAAGAACCTCAACTTGGGTACACCTTAAATATCCCAGGAAATATAAAAATGGTTCAAAACATTGTGGTACTTACGTACGATGGAATATCCCTCAGCCATGAAATCAATGTCATAAGACCAGTAGCAGCAAAGTGAGTGGATTCAGGTACGATGATTCTAAGTGAAATAAGTCACACAGAAAAAGAAACTTATCATAAGATATCACTTATGAAGATCCTGTAAACATGGCTACACGTGAACTGAGTTAGGAAAGAGAACAGAGTCTCACATTTAGAAAACACTCTTATGCCTGCATAAAGGGGATGGAGAGGTGGGGTGATGCATAAAACCAGAGTTTGATATAAGCACAGGGACCGTTCCAAAAACCAACTTTGGAATAGACAAGACCTACACCTTCCTCAGTGAAAGAGACTCAAAACCCCATATTTCCCGCAGAGGAATATATCTGACTAGTAAGAATCTTAAAACCTATGTATTGATATGACTCCATAAGGGAATCAAGTGTTTCTAGAGTGGCATAAACATGGCAGCGAGAATCAGCTCAAACCCACTATAAAAAGGAATTTCAAAAGCAAAACCAAAAAACAGGGAAATTCTTTACAATTCCTTCAGGGTGTCTGAGGAAACCTGGAAAGACCCTATCTACAATGACAGCTGGATGTGGCATAAGGCTGGACACTTGGGACTGAGAGGATTGGTGAGATTGGGTGAGCAAATGCAGACCCTTTCAAGCAATAATGCATGGCCCCCATTCCATGGGTCCCAACTCTCCAGGTTGAAGGGAATATTACTACAGCTATAACATGTACAGGAAACCTAGAGAATAGACACACTGTGAATACGAAAGGTTTCTAAAACTCAACGAATAGTCCCTCTCCTGGTGCTCCAGTTTGACTTTCCAACTGCCTTACTATCAATCTCCCAACTTGGAGAGACAGGCCCTTTAACCTCCTGGTTTGCACAGGTTCCCAATTTGGCAGAGGATGGAAGGGACGAGGGAGAACCCATGAGAGAGTAGCTGTTAGGCATTTGGACGGGCACATGTCACTCTAATTTCCCGGCAGGAAGAAGAATTAACCAAAGTCTCAGCCACCCACCGGGAACCAGTATAGGACATGATCCAAAATTTTGGACTTGCGTTCAGCTCACAAAAAACGAGTTGAGAAATGGAGCTCAGGGGCACAGCAATTCACAAACTGGCAGAGTGATAAAGGACAACTATCGTCCAAAAATCTGTTGAGGGAAGTCAACGAGGCGGACTTGAAAGTGAGGCAAAATAGCAGGAAACAGATTTCAAGAGGTACCTTGGAATCGCCTGTAAAGCACAGGAAGAGGGGCACAACTTGGACAATGGTGCACTTGGCCAAAACGGGCGTATGCGTTTTCTCCTGAATATATTCAGGAGAAAACGCATACGCCCTTTTTGGCCAAGCAAGCAAGCGGGCAATGCAAATCTGCACTACAAAGAAGTATCACTTCCCACCGGTCAAAAGGGACATCCACAAAATGTGTAAAAACCAGAAAGGCAAGACAGGCCCTGGAGAACTGGGAGCCTTGTTATGCTGATGGGCTGGATGTAAATTGCCAACTGCCTCACTGGAGGAGTGCATTGTGTTCCCTAAAACAAGTAAACAACAGAGCTACAGAGCCAAGGCCACTTCCAGTCTAGGGAATATACCTTGGGAAAACTGAAAATCAATAAGAAAGAGCCACCTCCAAATTTAGGGCTGCACTGACTACAAGAACCTCAACTTGGGTACACCTTAAATATCCCAGGAAATATAAAAATGGTTCAAAACATTGTGGTACTTACGTACGATGGAATATCCCTCAGCCATGAAATCAATGTCATAAGACCAGTAGCAGCAAAGTGAGTGGATTCAGGTACGATGATTCTAAGTGAAATAAGTCACACAGAAAAAGAAACTTATCATAAGATATCACTTATGAAGATCCTGTAAACATGGCTACACGTGAACTGAGTTAGGAAAGAGAACAGAGTCTCACATTTAGAAAACACTCTTATGCCTGCATAAAGGGGAAGGAGAGGTGGGGTGATGCATAAAACCAGAGTTTGATATAAGCAGAGGGACGGTTCCAAAAACCAACTTTGGAATAGACAAGACCTACACCTTCCTCAGTGAAAGAGACTCAAAACCCCATATTTCCCGCAGAGGAATATATCTGACTAGTAAGAATCTTAAAACCTATGTATTGATATGACTCCATAAGGGAATGAAGTGTGTCTAGAGTGGCATAAACATGGCAGCGAGAATCAGCTCAAACCCACTATAAAAAGGAATTTCAAAAGCAAAACCAAAAAACACGGAAATTCTTTACAATTCCTTCAGGGTGTCTGAGGAAACCGGGAAAGACCCTATCTACAATGACACCTGGATGTGGCATAAGGCTGGACACTTGGGACTGAGAGGATTGGTGAGATTGGGTGAGCAAATGCAGACCCTTTCAAGCAATAATGCATGGCCCCCATTCCATGGCTCCCAACTCTCCAGGTTCAAGGGAATATTACTACAGCTATAACATGTACAGGAAACCTAGAGAATGGACACACTGTGAATACGAAAGGTTTCTAAAACTCAACGAATAGTCCCTCTCCTGGTGCTCCAGTTTGACTTTCCAACTGCCTTACTATCAATCTCCCAACTTGGAGAGACAGGCCCTTTAACCTCCTGGTTTTCACAGGTTCCCAATTTGGCAGAGGATGGAAGGGACGAGGGAGAACCCATGAGAGAGTAGCTGTTAGGCATTTGGACGGGCACATGTCACTCTAATTTCCCGGCAGGAAGAAGAATTAACCAAAGTCTCAGCCACCCACCGGGAACCAGTATAGGACATGATCCAAAATTTTGGACTTGCGTTCAGCTCACAAAGAACGAGTTGAGAAATGGAGCTCAGGGGCACAGCAATTCACAAACTGGCAGAGTGATAAAGGACAACTATCGTCCAAAAATCTGTTGAGGGAAGTCAACGAGGCGGACTTGAAAGTGAGGCAAAATAGCAGGAAACAGATTTCAAGAGGTACGTTGGAATCGCCTGTAAAGCACAGGAAGAGGGGCACAACTTGGACAATGGTGCACTTGGCCAAAAAGGGCGTATGCGTTTTCTCCTGAATATATTCAGGAGAAAACGCATACGCCCTTTTTGGCCAAGCAAGCAAGCGGGCAATGCAAATCTGCACTACAAAGAAGTATCACTTCCCACCGGTCAAAAGGGACATCCACAAAATGTGTAAAAACCAGAAAGGCAAGACAGGCCCTGGAGAACTGGGAGCCTTGTTATGCTGATGGGCGGGATGTAAACTGCCAACTGCCTCACTGGAGGAGTGCATTGTGTTCCCTAAAACAAGTAAACAACAGAGCTACAGAGCCAAGGCCACTTCGAGTCTAGGGAATATACCTTGGGAAAACTGAAAATCAATAAGAAAGAGCCACCTCCAAATTTAGGGCTGCACTGACTACAAGAACCTCAACTTGGGTACACCTTAAATATCCCAGGAAATATAAAAATGGTTCAAAACATTGTGGTACTTACGTACGATGGAATATCCCTCAGCCATGAAATCAATGTCATAAGACCAGTAGCAGCAAAGTGAGTGGATTCAGGTACGATGATTCTAAGTGAAATAAGTCACACAGAAAAAGAAACTTATCATAAGATATCACTTATGAAGATCCTGTAAACATGGCTACACGTGAACTGAGTTAGGAAAGAGAACAGAGTCTCACATTTAGAAAACACTCTTATGCCTGCATAAAGGGGAAGGAGAGGTGGGGTGATGCATAAAACCAGAGTTTGATATAAGCACAGGGACCGTTTCAAAAACCAACTTTGGAATAGACAAGACCTACACCTTCCTCAGTGAAAGAGACTCAAAACCCCATATTTCCCACAGAGGAATATATCTGACTAGTAAGAATCTTACAACCTATGTATTGATATGTCTCCATAAGGGAATCAAGTGTGTCTAGAGTGGCATAAACATGGCAGCGAGTATCAGCTCAAACCCACTATAAAAAGGAATTTCAAAAGCAAAACCAAAAAACAGGGAAATTCTTTACAATTCCTTCAGGGTGTCTGAGGAAACCTGGAAAGACCCTATCTACAATGACAGCTGGATGTGGCATAAGGCTGGACACTTGGGACTGAGAGGATTGGTGAGATTGGGTGAGCGAATGCAGACCCTTTCAAGCAATAATGCATGGCCCCCATTCCATGGGTCCCAACTCTCCAGGTTCAAGGGAATATTACTACAGCTATAACATGTACAGGAAACCTAGAGAATGGACACACTGTGAATACGAAAGGTTTCTAAAACTCAACGAATAGTCCCTCTCCTGGTGCTCCAGTTTGACTTTCCAACTGCCTTACTATCAATCTCCCAACTTGGAGAGACAGGCCCTTTAACCTCCTGGTTTGCACAGGTTCCCAATTTGGCAGAGGATGGAAGGGACGAGGGAGAACCCATGAGAGAGTAGCTGTTAGGCATTTGGACGGGCACATGTCACTCTAATTTCCCGGCAGGAAGAAGAATTAACCAAAGTCTCAGCCACCCAACGGGAACCAGTATAGGACATGATCCAAAATTTTGGACTTGCGTTCAGCTCACAAAAAACGAGTTGAGAAATGGAGCTCAGGGGCACAGCAATTCACAAACTGGCAGAGTGATAAAGGACAACTATCGTCCAAAAATCTGTTGAGGGAAGTCAACGAGGCGGACTTGAAAGTGAGGCAAAATAGCAGGAAACAGATTTCAAGAGGTACGTTGGAATCGCCTGTAAAGCACAGGAAGAGGGGCACAACTTGGACAATGGTGCACTTGGCCAAAAAGGGCGTATGCGTTTTCTCCTGAATATATTCAGGAGAAAACGCATACGCCCTTTTTGGCCAAGCAAGCAAGCGGGCAATGCAAATCTGCACTACAAAGAAGTATCACTTCCCACCGGTCAAAAGGGACATCCACAAAATGTGTAAAAACCAGAAAGGCAAGACAGGCCCTGGAGAACTGGGAGCCTTGTTATGCTGATGGGCGGGATGTAAACTGCCAACTGCCTCACTGGAGGAGTGCATTGTGTTCCCTAAAACAAGTAAACAACAGAGCTACAGAGCCAAGGCCACTTCCAGTCTAGGGAATATACCTTGGGAAAACTGAAAATCAATAAGAAAGAGCCACCTCCAAATTTAGGGCTGCACTGACTACAAGAACCTCAACTTGGGTACACCTTAAATATCCCAAGAAATATAAAAATGGTTCAAAACATTGTGGTACTTACGTACGATGGAATATCCCTCAGCCATGAAATCAATGTCATAAGACCAGTAGCAGCAAAGTGAGTGGATTCAGGTACGATGATTCTAAGTGAAATAAGTCACACAGAAAAAGAAACTTATCATAAGATATCACTTATGAAGATCCTGTAAACATGGCTACACGTGAACTGAGTTAGGAAAGAGAACAGAGTCTCACATTTAGAAAACACTCTTATGCCTGCATAAAGGGGAAGGAGAGGTGGGGTGATGCATAAAACCAGAGTTTGATATAAGCACAGGGACCGTTTCAAAAACCAACTTTGGAATAGACAAGACCTACACCTTCCTCAGTGAAAGAGACTCAAAACCCCATATTTCCCACAGAGGAATATATCTGACTAGTAAGAATCTTAAAACCTATGTATTGATATGTCTCCATAAGGGAATCAAGTGTGTCTAGAGTGGCATAAACATGGCAGCGAGTATCAGCTCAAACCCACTATAAAAAGGAATTTCAAAAGCAAAACCAAAAAACAGGGAAATTCTTTACAATTCCTTCAGGGTGTCTGAGGAAACCTGGAAAGACCCTATCTACAATGACAGCTGGATGTGGCATAAGGCTGGACACTTGGGACTGAGAGGATTGGTGAGATTGGGTGAGCGAATGCAGACCCTTTCAAGCAATAATGCATGGCCCCCATTCCATGGGTCCCAACTCTCCAGGTTCAAGGGAATATTACTACAGCTATAACATGTACAGGAAACCTAGAGAATGGACACACTGTGAATACGAAAGGTTTCTAAAACTCAACGAATAGTCCCTCTCCTGGTGCTCCAGTTTGACTTTCCAACTGCCTTACTATCAATCTCCCAACTTGGAGAGACAGGCCCTTTAACCTCCTGGTTTGCACAGGTTCCCAATTTGGCAGAGGATGGAAGGGACGAGGGAGAACCCATGAGAGAGTAGCTGTTAGGCATTTGGACGGGCACATGTCACTCTAATTTCCCGGCAGGAAGAAGAATTAACCAAAGTCTCAGCCACCCACCGGGAACCAGTATAGGACATGATCCAAAATTTTGGACTTGCGTTCAGCTCACAAAAAACGAGTTGAGAAATGGAGCTCAGGGGCACAGCAATTCACAAACTGGCAGAGTGATAAAGGACAACTATCGTCCAAAAATCTGTTGAGGGAAGTCAACGAGGCGGACTTGAAAGTGAGGCAAAATAGCAGGAAACAGATTTCAAGAGGTACCTTGGAATCGCCTGTAAAGCACAGGAAGAGGGGCACAACTTGGACAATGGTGCACTTGGCCAAAAAGGGCGTATGCGTTTTCTCCTGAATATATTCAGGAGAAAACGCATACGCCCTTTTTGGCCAAGCAAGCAAGCGGGCAATGCAAATCTGCACTACAAAGAAGTATCACTTCCCACCGGTCAAAAGGGACATCCACAAAATGTGTAAAAACCAGAAAGGCAAGACAGGCCCTGGAGAACTGGGAGCCTTGTTATGCTGATGGGCGGGATGTAAACTGCCAACTGCCTCACTGGAGGAGTGCATTGTGTTCCCTAAAACAAGTAAACAACAGAGCTACAGAGCCAAGGCCACTTCCAGTCTAGGGAATATACCTTGGGAAAACTGAAAATCAATAAGAAAGAGCCACCTCCAAATTTAGGGCTGCACTGACTACAAGAACCTCAACTTGGGTACACCTTAAATATCCCAGGAAATATAAAAATGGTTCAAAACATTGTGGTACTTACGTACGATGGAATATCCCTCAGCCATGAAATCAATGTCATAAGACCAGTAGCAGCAAAGTGAGTGGATTCAGGTACGATAATTCTAAGTGAAATAAGTCACACAGAAAAAGAAACTTATCATAAGATATCACTTATGAAGATCCTGTAAACATGGCTACACGTGAACTGAGTTAGGAAAGAGAACAGAGTCTCACATTTAGAAAACACTCTTATGCCTGCATAAAGGGGAAGGAGAGGTGGGGTGATGCATAAAACCAGAGTTTGATATAAGCACAGGGACCGTTCCAAAAACCAACTTTGGAATAGACAAGACCTACACCTTCCTCAGTGAAAGAGACTCAAAACCCCATATTTCCCGCAGAGGAATATATCTGACTAGTAAGAATCTTAAAACCTATGTATTGATATGACTCCATAAGGGAATCAAGTGTGTCTAGAGTGGCATAAACATGGCAGCGAGAATCAGCTCAAACCCACTATAAAAAGGAATTTCAAAAGCAAAACGAAAAAACATGGAAATTCTTTACAATTCTTTCAGGGTGTCTGAGGAAACCTGGAAAGACCCTATCTACAATGACAGCTGGATGTGGCATAAGGCTGGACACTTGGGACTGAGAGGATTGGTGAGATTGGGTGAGCAAATGCAGACCCTTTCAAGCAATAATGCATGGCCCCCATTCCATGGGTCCCAACTCTCCAGGTTCAAGGGAATATTACTACAGCTATAACATGTACAGGAAACCTAGAGAATGGACACACTGTGAATACGAAAGGTTTCTAAAACTCAACGAATAGTCCCTCTCCTGGTGCTCCAGTTTGACTTTCCAACTGACTTACTATCAATCTCCCAACTTGGAGAGACAGGCCCTTTAACCTCCTGGTTTGCACAGGTTCCCAATTTGGCAGAGGAAGGAAGGGACGAGGGAGAACCCATGAGAGAGTAGCTGTTAGGCATTTGGACGGGCACATGTCACTCTAATTTCCCGGCAGGAAGAAGAATTAACCAAAGTCTCATCCACCCCCCGGGAACCAGTATAGGACATGATCCAAAATTTTGGACTTGCATTCAGCTCACAAAAAACGAGTTGAGAAATGGAGCTCAGGGGCACAGCAATTCACAAACTGGCAGAGTGATAAAGGACAACTATCGTCCAAAAATCTGTTGAGGGAAGTCAACGAGGCGGACTTGAAAGCGAGGCAAAATAGCAGGAAACAGATTTCAAGAGGTACCTTGGAATCGCCTGTAAAGCACAGGAAGAGGGGCACAACTTGGACAATGGTGCACTTGGCCAAAAAGGGCGTATGCGTTTTCTCCTGAATATATTCAGGAGAAAACGCATACGCCCTTTTTGGCCAAGCAAGCAAGCGGGCAATGCAAATCTGCACTACAAAGAAGTATCATTTCCCACCGGTCAAAAGGGACATCCACAAAATGTGTAAAAACCAGAAAGGCAAGACAGGCCCTGGAGAACTGGGAGCCTTGTTATGCTGATGGGCGGGATGCAAATTGCCAACTGCCTCACTGGAGGAGTGCATTGTGTTCCCTAAAACAAGTAAACAACAGAGCTACAGAGCCAAGGCCACTTCCAGTCTAGGGAATATACCTTGGGAAAACTGAAAATCAATAAGAAAGAGCCACCTCCAAATTTAGGGCTGCACTGACTACAAGAACCTCAACTTGGGTACACCTTAAATATCCCAGGAAATATAAAAATGGTTCAAAACATTGTGGTACTTACGTACGATGGAATATCCCTCAATCATGAAATCAATGTCATAAGACAAGAAGCAGCAAAGTGAGTGGATTCAGGTACGATGATTCTAAGTGAAATAAGTCACACAGAAAAAGGAACTTATCATAAGATATCACTTATGAAGATACTGTAAACATGGCTACACGTGAAATGAGTTAGGAAAGAGAACATAGTCTCACATTTAGAAAACACTCTTATGCCTGCATAAAGGGGATGGAGAGGTGGGGTGATGCGTAAAACCAGAGTTTGATATAAGCACAGGGACCGTTCCAAAAACCAACTTTGGAATAGACAAGACCTACACCTTCCTCAGTGAAAGAGACTCAAAACCCCATATTTCCCACAGAGGAATATATCTGACTAGTAAGAATCTTAAAACCTATGTATTGATATGTCTCCATAAGGGAATCAAGTGTGTCTAGAGTGGCATAAACATGGCAGCGAGAATCAGCTCAAACCCACTATAAAAAGGAATTTCAAAAGCAAAACCAAAAAACAGGGAAATTCTTTACAATTCCTTCAGGGTGTCTGAGGAAACCTGGAAAGACCCTGTCTACAATGACAGCTGGATGTGGCATAAGGCTGGACACTTGGGACTGAGAGGATTGGTGAGATTGGGTGAGCAAATGCAGACCCTTTCAAGCAATAATGCATGGCCCCCATTCCATGGGTCCCAACTCTCCATGTTCAAGGGAATATTACTACAGCTATAACATGTACAGGAAACCTAGAGAATGGACACACTGTGAATACGAAAGGTTTCTAAAACTCAAAGAATAGTCCCTCCCCTGGTGCTCCAGTTTGACTTTCCAACTGCCTTACTATCAATCTCCCAACTTGGAGAGACAGGCCCTTTAACCTCCTGGTTTTAACAGGTTCCCAATTTGGCAGAGGATGGAAGGGACGAGGGAGAACCCATGAGAGAGTAGCTGTTAGGCATTTGGACGGGCACATGTCACTCTAATTTCCCGGCAGGAAGAAGAATTAACCAAAGTCTCAGCCACCCACCGGGAACCAGTATAGGACATGATCCAAAATTTTGGACTTGCGTTCAGCTCACAAAAAACGAGTTGAGAAATGGAGCTCAGGGGCACAGCAATTCACAAACTGGCAGAGTGATAAAGGACAACTATCGTCCAAAAATCTGTTGAGGGAAGTCAACGAGGCGGACTTGAAAGCGAGGCAAAATAGCAGGAAACAGATTTCAAGAGGTACCTTGGAATCGCCTGTAAAGCACAGGAAGAGGGGCACAACTTGGACAATGGTGCACTTGGCCAAAAAGGGCGTATGCGTTTTCTCCTGAATATATTCAGGAGAAAACGCATACGCCCTTTTTGGCCAAGCAAGCAAGCGGGCAATGCAAATCTGCACTACAAAGAAGTATCATTTCCCACCGGTCAAAAGGGACATCCACAAAATGTGTAAAAACCAGAAAGGCAAGACAGGCCCTGGAGAACTGGGAGCCTTGTTATGCTGATGGGCGGGATGTAAATTGCCAACTGCCTCACTGGAGGAGTGCATTGTGTTCCCTAAAACAAGTAAACAACAGAGCTACAGAGCCAAGGCCACTTCCAGTCTAGGGAATATACCTTGGGAAAACTGAAAATCAATAAGAAAGAGCCACCTCCAAATTTAGGGCTGCACTGATTACAAGAACCTCAACTTGGGTACACCTTAAATATCCCAGGAAATATAAAAATGGTTCAAAACATTGTGGTACTTACGTACGATGGAATATCCCTCAGCCATGAAATCAATGTCATAAGACCAGTAGCAGCAAAGTGAGTGGATTCAGGTACGATGATTCTAAGTGAAATAAGTCACACAGAAAAAGAAACTTATCATAAGATATCACTTATGAAGATCCTGTAAACATGGCTACACGTGAACTGAGTTAGGAAAGAGAACAGAGTCTCACATTTAGAAAACACTCTTATGCCTGCATAAAGGGGAAGGAGAGGTGGGGTGATGCATAAAACCAGAGTTTGATATAAGCACAGGGACCGTTTCAAAAACCAACTTTGGTATAGACAAGACCTACACCTTCCTCAGTGAAAGAGACTCAAAACCCCATATTTCCCACAGAGGAATATATCTGACTAGTAAGAATCTTAAAACCTATGTATTGATATGTCTCCATAAGGGAATCAAGTGTGTCTAGAGTGGCATAAACATGGCAGCGAGAATCAGCTCAAACCCACTATAAAAAGGAATTTCAAAAGCAAAACCAAAAAACAGGGAAATTCTTTACAATTCCTTCAGGGTGTCTGAGGAAACCTGGAAAGACCCTATCTACAATGACAGCTGGATGTGGCATAAGGCTGGACACTTGGGACTGAGAGGATTGGTGAGATTGGGTGAGCAAATGCAGACCCTTTCAAGCAATAATGCATGGCCCCCATTCCATGGGTCCCAACTCTCCAGGTTCAAGGGAATATTACTACAGCTATAACATGTACAGGAAACCTAGAGAATGGACACACTGTGAATACGAAAGGTTTCTAAAACTCAACGAATAGTCCCTCTCCTGGTGCTCCAGTTTGACTTTCCAACTGCCTTACTATCAATCTCCCAACTTGGAGAGACATGCCCTTTAACCTCCTGGTTTGCACAGTTTTCCAATTTGGCAGAGGATGGAAGGGACGAGGGAGAACCCATGAGAGAGTAGCTGTTAGGCATTTGGACGGGCACATGTCACTCTAATTTCCCGGCAGGAAGAAGAATTAACCAAAGTCTCAGCCACCCACCGGGAACCAGTATAGGGCATGATCCAAAATTTTGGACTTGCGTTCAGCTCACAAAAAACGAGTTGAGAAATGGAGCTCAGGGGCACAGCAATTCACAAACTGGCAGAGTGATAAAGGACAACTATCGTCCAAAAATCTGTTGAGGGAAGTCAACGAGGCGGACTTGAAAGTGAGGCAAAATAGCAGGAAACAGATTTCAAGGGGTACGTTGGAATCGCCTGTAAAGCACAGGAAGAGGGGCACAACTTGGACAATGGTGCACTTGGCCAAAAAGGGCGTATGCGTTTTCTCCTGAATATATTCAGGAGAAAACGCATACGCCCTTTTTGGCCAAGCAAGCAAGCGGGCAATGCAAATCTGCACTACAAAGAAGTATCATTTCCCACCAGTCAAAAGGGACATCCACAAAATGTGTAAAAACCAGAAAGGCAAGACAGGCCCTGGAGAACTGGGAGCCTTGTTATGCTGATGGGCGGGATGTAAATTGCCAACTGCCTCACTGGAGGAGTGCATTGTGTTCCCTAAAACAAGTAAACAACAGAGCTACAGAGCCAAGGCCACTTCCAGTCTAGGGAATATACCTTGGGAAAACTGAAAATCAATAAGAAAGAGCCACCTCCAAATTTAGGGCTGCACTGACTACAAGAACCTCAACTTGGGTACACCTTAAATATCCCAGGAAATATAAAAATGGTTCAAAACATTGTGGTACTTACGTACGATGGAATATCCCTCAGCCATGAAATCAATGTCATAAGACCAGTAGCAGCAAAGTGAGTGGATTCAGGTACGATGATTCTAAGTGAAATAAGTCACACAGAAAAAGAAACTTATCATAAGATATCACTTATGAAGATCCTGTAAACATGGCTACACGTGAACTGAGTTAGGAAAGAGAACAGAGTCTCACATTTAGAAAACACTCTTATGCCTGCATAAAGGGGAAGGAGAGGTGGGGTGATGCATAAAACCAGAGTTTGATATAAGCACAGGGACCGTTTCAAAAACCAACTTTGGAACTGACAAGACCGACACCTTCCTCAGTGAAAGAGACTCAAAACCCCATATTTCCCACAGAGGAATATATCTGACTAGTAAGAATCTTAAAACCTATGTATTGATATGTCTCCATAAGGGAATCAAGTGTGTCTAGAGTGGCATAAACATGGCAGCGAGTATCAGCTCAAACCCACTATAAAAAGGAATTTCAAAAGCAAAACCAAAAAACAGGGAAATTCTTTACAATTCCTTCAGGGTGTCTGAGGAAACCTGGAAAGACCCTATCTACAATGACAGCTGGATGTGGCATAAGGCTGGACACTTGGGACTGAGAGGATTGGTGAGATTGGGTGAGCGAATGCAGACCCTTTCAAGCAATAATGCATGGCCCCCATTCCATGGGTCCCAACTCTCCATGTTCAAGGGAATATTACTACAGCTATAACATGTACAGGAAACCTAGAGAATGTACACACTGTGAATACGAAAGGTTTCTAAAACTCAACGAATAGTCCCTCTCCTGGTGCTCCAGTTTGACTTTCCAACTGCCTTACTATCAATCTCCCTACTTGGACAGACAGGCCCTTTAACCTCCTGGTTTGCACAGGTTCCCAATTTGGCAGAGGATGGAAGGGACGAGGGAGAACCCATGAGAGAGTAGCTGTTAGGCATTTGGACGGGCACATGTCACTCTAATTTCCCGGCAGGAAGAAGAATTAACCAAAGTCTCATCCACCCCCCGGGAACCAGTATAGGACATGATCCAAAATTTTGGACTTGCATTCAGCTCACAAAAAACGAGTTGAGAAATGGAGCTCAGGGTCACAGCAATTCACAAACTGGCAGAGTGATAAAGGACAACTATCGTCCAAAAATCTGTTGAGGGAAGTCAACGAGGCGGACTTGAAAGCGAGGCAAAATAGCAGGAAACAGATTTCAAGAGGTACCTTGGAATCGCCTGTAAAGCACAGGAAGAGGGGCACAACTTGGACAATGGTGCACTTGGCCAAAAAGGGCGTATGCGTTTTCTCCTGAATATATTCAGGAGAAAACGCATACGCCCTTTTTGGCCAAGCAAGCAAGCGGGCAATGCAAATCTGCACTACAAAGAAGTATCATTTCCAACCGGTCAAAAGGGAAATCCACAAAATGTGTAAAAACCAGAAAGGCAAAACAGGCCCTGGAGAACTGGGAGCCTTGTTATGCTGATGGGCGGGATGTAAATTGCCAACTGCCTCACTGGAGGAGTGCATTGTGTTCCCTAAAACAAGTAAACAACAGAGCTACAGAGCCAAGGCCACTTCCAGTCTAGGGAATATACCTTGGGAAAACTGAAAATCAATAAGAAAGAGCCACCTCCAAATTTAGGGCTGCACTGACTACAAGAACCTCAACTTGGGTACACCTTAAATATCCCAGGAAATATAAAAATGGTTCAAAACATTGTGGTACTTACGTACGATGGAATATCCCTCAGCCATGAAATCAATGTCATAAGACCAGTAGCAGCAAAGTGAGTGGATTCAGGTACGATGATTCTAAGTGAAATAAGTCACACAGAAAAAGAAACTTATCATAAGATATCACTTATGAAGATCCTGTAAACATGGCTACACGTGAACTGAGTTAGGAAAGAGAACAGAGTCTCACATTTAGAAAACACTCTTATGCCTGCATAAAGGGGAAGGAGAGGTGGGGTGATGCATAAAACCAGAGTTTGATATAAGCACAGGGACCGTTTCAAAAACCAACTTTGGAATTGACAAGACCGACACCTTCCTTAGTGAAACAGACTCAAAACCCCATATTTCCCACAGAGGAATATATCTGACTAGTAAGAATCTTAAAACCTATGTATTGATATGACTCCATAAGGGAATCAAGTGTGTCTAGAGTGGCATAAACATGGCAGCGAGAATCAGCTCAAACCCATTATAAAAAGGAATTTCAAAAGCAAAACCAAAAAACAGGGAAATTCTTTACAATTACTTCAGGGTGTCTGAGGAAACCTGGAAAGACCCTATCTACAATGACAGCTGGATGTGGCATAAGGCTGGACACTTGGGACTGAGAGGATTGGTGAGATTGGGTGAGCAAATGCAGACCCTTTCAAGCAATAATGCATGGCCCCCATTCCATGGGTCCCAACTCTCCAGGTTCAAGGGAATATTACTACAGCTATAACATGTACAGGAAACCTAGAGAATGGACACACTGTGAATACGAAAGGTTTCTAAAACTCAACGAATAGTCCCTCTCCTGGTGCTCCAGTTTGACTTTCCAACTGCCTTACTATCAATCTCCCTACTTGGACAGACAGGCCCTGTAACCTCCTGGTTTGCACAGGTTCCCAATTTGGCAGAGGATGGAAGGGACGAGGGAGAACCCATGAGAGAGTAGCTGTTAGGCATTTGGACGGGCACATGTCACTCTAATTTCCCGGCAGGAAGAAGAATTAACCAAAGTCTCAGCCACCCACCGGGAACCAGTATAGGACATGATCCAAAATTTTGGACTTGCGTTCAGCTCACAAAAAACGAGTTGAGAAATGGAGCTCAGGGGCACAGCAATTCACAAACTGGCAGAGTGATAAAGGACAACTATCGTCCAAAAATCTGTTGAGGGAAGTCAACGAGGCAGACTTGAAAGTGAGGCAAAATAGCAGGAAACAGATTTCAAGAGGTACGTTGGAATCGCCTGTAAAGCACAGGAAGAGGGGCACAACTTGGACAATGGTGCACTTGGCCAAAAAGGGCGTATGCATTTTCTCCTGAATATATTCAGGAGAAAACGCATACGCCCTTTTTGGCCAAGCAAGCAAGCGGGCAATGCAAATCTGCACTACAAAGAAGTATCACTTCCCACCGGTCAAAAGGGACATCCACAAAATGTGTAAAAACCAGAAAGGCAAGACAGGCCCTGGAGAACTGGGAGCCTTGTTATGCTGATGGGCGGGATGTAAATTGCCAACTGCCTCACTGGAGGAGTGCATTGTGTTCCCTAAAACAAGTAAACAACAGAGCTACAGAGCCAAGGCCACTTCCAGTCTAGGGAATATACCTGGGGAAAACTGAAAATCAATAAGAAAGAGCCACCTCCAAATTTAGGGCTGCACTGACTACAAGAACCTCAACTTGGGTACACCTTAAATATCCCAGGAAATATAAAAATGGTTCAAAACATTGTGGTACTTACGTACGATGGAATATCCCTCAGCCATGAAATCAATGTCATAAGACCAGTAGCAGCAAAGTGAGTGGATTCAGGTACGATGATTCTAAGTGAAATAAGTCACACAGAAAAAGAAACTTATCATAAGATATCACTTATGAAGATCCTGTAAACATGGCTACACGTGAACTGAGTTATGAAAGAGAACAGAGTCTCACATTTAGAAAACACTCTTATGCCTGCATAAAGGGGAAGGAGAGGTGGGGTGATGCATAAAACCAGAGTTTGATATAAGCACAGGGACCGTTCCAAAAACCAACTTTGGAACTGACAAGACCGACACCTTCCTCAGTGAAAGAGACTCAAAACCCCATATTTCCCACAGAGGAATACATCTGACTAGTAAGAATCTTAAAACCTATGTATTGATATGTCTCCATAAGGGAATCAAGTGTGTCTAGAGTGGCATAAACATGGCAGCGAGAATCAGCTCAAACCCACTATAAAAAGGAATTTCAAAAGCAAAACCAAAAAACAGGGAAATTCTTTACAATTCCTTCAGGGTGTCTGAGGAAACCTGGAAAGACCCTATCTACAATGACAGCTGGATGTGGCATAAGGCTGGACACTTGGGACTGAGAGGATTGGTGAGATTGGGTGAGCGAATGCAGACCATTTCAAGCAATAATGCATGGCCCCCATTCCATGGGTCCCAACTCTCCATGTTCAAGGGAATATTACTACAGCTATAACATGTACAGGAAACCTAGAGAATGGACACACTGTGAATACGACAGGTTTCTAAAACTCAACGAATAGTCCCTCTCCTGGTGCTCCAGTTTGACTTTCCAACTGCCTTACTATCAATCTCCCAACTTGGAGAGACAGGCCCTTTAACCTCCTGGTTTGCACAGGTTCCCAATTTGGCAGAGGATGGAAGGGACGAGGGAGAACCCATGAGAGAGTAGCTGTTAGGCATTTGGACGGGCACATGTCACTCTAATTTCCCGGCAGGAAGAAGAATTAACCAAAGTCTCATCCACCCCCCGGGAACCAGTATAGGACATGATCCAAAATTTTGGACTTGCGTTCAGCTCACAAAAAACGAGTTGAGAAATGGAGCTCAGGGTCACAGCAATTCACAAACTGGCAGAGTGATAAAGGACAACTATCGTCCAAAAATCTGTTGAGGGAAGTGAACGAGGCGGACTTGAAAGCGAGGCAAAATAGCAGGAAACAGATTTCAAGAGGTACCTTGGAATCGCCTGTAAAGCACAGGAAGAGGGGCACAACTTGGACAATGGTGCACTTGGCCAAAAAGGGCGTATGCGTTTTCTCCTGAATATATTCAGGAGAAAACGCATACGCCCTTTTTGGCCAAGCAAGCAAGCGGGCAATGCAAATCTGCACTACAAAGAAGTATCATTTCCCACCGGTCAAAAGGGACATCCACAAAATGTGTAAAAACCAGAAAGGCAAGACAGGCCCTGGAGAACTGGGAGCCTTGTTATGCTGATGGGCGGGATGTAAATTGCCAACTGCCTCACTGGAGGAGTGCATTGTGTTCCCTAAAACAAGTAAACAACAGAGCTACAGAGCCAAGGCCACTTCCAGTCTAGGGAATATACCTTGGGAAAAGTGAAAATCAATAAGAAAGAGCCACCTCCAAATTTAGGGCTGCACTGACTACAAGAACCTCAACTTGGGTACACCTTAAATATCCCAGGAAATATAAAAATGGTTCAAAACATTGTGGTACTTACGTACGATGGAATATCCCTCAGCCATGAAATCAATGTCATAAGACCAGTAGCAGCAAAGTGAGTGGATTCAGGTACGATGATTCTAAGTGAAATAAGTCACACAGAAAAAGAAACTTATCATAAGATATCACTTATGAAGATCCTGTAAACATGGCTACACGTGAACTGAGTTAGGAAAGAGAACAGAGTCTCACATTTAGAAAACACTCTTATGCCTGCATAAAGGGGAAGGAGAGGTGGGGTGATGCATAAAACCAGAGTTTGATATAAGCACAGGGACCGTTTCAAAAACCAACTTTGGAATTGACAAGACCGACACCTTCCTTAGTGAAAGAGACTCAAAACCCCATATTTCCCACAGAGAAATATACCTGACTAGTAAGAATCTTAAAACCTATGTATTGATATGTCTCCATAAGGGAATCAAATGTGTCTAGAGTGGCATAAACATGGCAGCGAGAATCAGCTCAAACCCACTATAAAAAGGAATTTCAAAAGCAAAACCAAAAAACAGGGTAATTCTTTACAATTCCTTCAGGGTGTCTGAGGAAACCTGGAAAGACCCTATCTACAATGACAGCTGGATGTGGCATAAGGCTGGACACTTGGGACTGAGAGGATTGGTGAGATTGGGTGAGCAAATGCAGACCTTTTCAAGCAATAATGCATGGCCCCCATTCCATGGGTCCCAACTCTCCAGGTTCAAGGGAATATTACTACAGCTATAACATGTACAGGAAACCTAGAGAATGGACACACTGTGAATACGAAAGGTTTCTAAAACTCAACGAATAGTCCCTCTCCTGGTGCTCCAGTTTGACTTTCCAACTGCCTTACTATCAATCTCCCTACTTGGACAGACAGGCCCTTTAACCTCCTGGTTTGCACAGGTTCCCAATTTGGCAGAGGATGGAAGGGACGAGGGAGAACCCATGAGAGAGTAGCTGTTAGGCATTTGGACGGGCACATGTCACTCTAATTTCCCGGCAGGAAGAAGAATTAACCAAAGTCTCAGCCACCCACCGGGAACCAGTATAGGACATGATCCAAAATTTTGGACTTGCGTTCAGCTCACAAAAAACGAGTTGAGAAATGGAGCTCAGGGACACAGCAATTCACAAACTGGCAGAGTGATAAAGGACAACTATCGTCCAAAAATCTGTTGAGGGAAGTCAACGAGGCGGACTTGAAAGTGAGGCAAAATAGCAGGAAACAGATTTCAAGAGGTACGTTGGAATCGCCTGTAAAGCACAGGAAGAGGGGCACAACTTGGACAATGGTGCACTTGGCCAAAAAGGGCGTATGCGTTTTCTCCTGAATATATTCAGGAGAAAACGCATACGCCCTTTTTGGCCAAGCAAGCAAGCGGGCAATGCAAATCTGCACTACAAAGAAGTATCACTTCCCACCGGTCAAAAGGGACATCCACAAAATGTGTAAAAACCAGAAAGGCAAGACAGGCCCTGGAGAACTGGGAGCCTTGTTATGCTGATGGGCGGGATGTAAATTGCCAACTGCCTCACTGGAGGAGTGCATTGTGTTCCCTAAAACAAGTAAACAACAGAGCTACAGAGCCAAGGCCACTTACAGTCTAGGGAATATACCTGGGGAAAACTGAAAATCAATAAGAAAGAGCCACCTCCAAATTTCGGGCTGCACTGACTACAAGAACCTCAACTTGGGTACACCTTAAATATCCCAGGAAATATAAAAATGGTTCAAAACATTGTGGTACTTACGTACGATGGAATATCCCTCAGCCATGAAATCAATGTCATAAGACCAGTAGCAGCAAAGTGAGTGGATTCAGGTACGATGATTCTAAGTGAAATAAGTCACACAGAAAAAGAAACTTATCATAAGATATCACTTATGAAGATCCTGTAAACATGGCTACACGTGAACTGAGTTAGGAAAGAGAACAGAGTCTCACATTTAGAAAACACTCTTATGCCTGCATAAAGGGGAAGGAGAGGTGGGGTGATGCATAAAACCAGAGTTTGATATAAGCACAGGGACCATTCCAAAAACCAACTTTGGAATAGACAAGACCTACACCTTCCTCAGTGAAAGAGACTCAAAACCCCATATTTCCCGCAGAGGAATATATCTGACTAGTAAGAATCTTAAAACCTATGTATTGATATGACTCCATAAGGGAATCAAGTGTGTCTAGAGTGGCATAAACATGGAAGCGAGAATCAGCTCAAACCCACTATAAAAAGGAATTTCAAAAGCAAAACGAAAAAACAGGGAAATTCTTTACAATTTTTTCAGGGTGTCTGAGGAAACCTGGAAAGACCCTATCTACAATGACAGCTGGATGTGGCATAAGGCTGGACACTTGGGACTGAGAGGATTGGTGAGATTGGGTGAGCAAATGCAGACCCTTTCAAGCAATAATGCATGGCCCCCATTCCATGGGTCCCATCTCTCCAGGTTCAAGGGAATATTACTACAGCTATAACATGTACAGGAAACCTAGAGAATGGACACACTGTGAATACGAAAGGTTTCTAAAACTCAACGAATAGTCCCTCTCCTGGTGCTCCAGTTTGACTTTCCAACTGACTTACTATCAATCTCCCAACTTGGAGAGGCAGGCCCTTTAACCTCCTGGTTTGCACAGGTTCCCAATTTGGCAGAGGATGGAAGGGACGAGGGAGAACCCATGAGAGAGTAGCTGTTAGGCATTTGGACGGGCACATGTCACTCTAATTTCCCGGCAGGAAGAAGAATTAACCAAAGTCTCATCCACCCCCCGGGAACCAGTATAGAACATGATCCAAAATTTTGGACTTGCGTTCAGCTCACAAAAAACGAGTTGAGAAATGGAGCTCAGGGGCACAGCAATTCACAAACTGGCAGAGTGATAAAGGACAACTATCGTCCAAAAATCTGTTGAGGGAAGTCAACGAGGCGGACTTTAAAGCGAGGCAAAATAGCAGGAAACAGATTTCAAGAGGTACCTTGGAATCGCCTGTAAAGCACAGGAAGAGGGGCACAACTTGGACAATGGTGCACTTGGCCAAAAAGGGCGTATGCGTTTTCTCCTGAATATATTCAGGAGAAAACGCATACGCCCTTTTTGGCCAAGCAAGCAAGCGGGCAATGCAAATCTGCACTACAAAGAAGTATCATTTCCCACCGGTCAAAAGGGACATCCACAAAATGTGTAAAAACCAGAAAGGCAAGACAGGCCCTGGAGAACTGGGAGCCTTGTTATGCTGATGGGCGGGATGTAAATTCCAACTGCCTCACTGGAGGAGTGCATTGTGTTCCCTAAAACAAGTAAACAACAGAGCTACAGAGCCAAGGCCACTTCCAGTCTAGGGAATATACCTTGGGAAAACTGAAAATCAATAAGAAAGAGCCACCTCCAAATTTAGGGCTGCACTGACTACAAGAACCTCAACTTGGGTACACCTTAAATATCCCAGGAAATATAAAAATGGTTCAAAACATTGTGGTACTTACGTACGATGGAATATCCCTCAGCCATGAAATCAATGTCATAAGACCAGTAGCAGCAAAGTGAGTGGATTCAGGTACGATGATTCTAAGTGAAATAAGTCACACAGAAAAAGAAACTTATCATAAGATATCACTTATGAAGATCCTGTAAACATGGCTACACGTGAACTGAGTTAGGAAAGAGAACAGAGTCTCACATTTAGAAAACACTCTTATGCCTGCATAAAGGGGAAGGAGAGGTGGGGTGATGCATAAAACCAGAGTTTGATATAAGCACAGGGACCGTTTCAAAAACCAACTTTGGAATTGACAAGACCGACACCTTCCTTAGTGAAAGAGACTCAAAACCCCATATTTCCCACAGAGGAATATATCTGACTAGTAAGAATCTTAAAACCTATGTATTGATATGTCTCCATAAGGGAATCAAGTGTGTCTAGAGTGGCATAAACATGGCAGCGAGAATCAGCTCAAACCCACTATAAAATGGAATTTCAAAAGCAAAACCAAAAAACAGGGAAATTCTTTACAATTCCTTCAGGGTGTCTGAGGAAACCTGGAAAGACCCTATCTACAATGACAGCTGAATGTGGCATAAGGCTGGACACTTGGGACTGAGAGGATTGGTGAGATTGGGTGAGCAAATGCAGACCCTTTCAAGCAATAATGCATGGCCCCCATTCCATGGGTCCCAACTCTCCAGGTTCAAGGGAATATTACTACAGCTATAACATGTACAGGAAACCTAGAGAATGGACACACTGTGAATACGAAAGGTTTCTAAAACTCAACGAATAGTCCCTCTCCTGGTGCTCCAGTTTGACTTTCCAACTGCCTTACTATCAATCTCCCTACTTGGACAGACAGGCCCTTTAACCTCCTGGTTTGCACAGGTTCCCAATTTGGCAGAGGATGGAAGGGACGAGGGAGAACCCATGAGAGAGTAGCTGTTAGGCATTTGGACGGGCACATGTCACTCTAATTTCCCGGCAGGAAGAAGAATTAACCAAAGTCTCAGCCACCCACCGGGAACCAGTATAGGACATGATCCAAAATTTTGGACTTGCGTTCAGCTCACAAAAAACGAGTTGAGAAATGGAGCTCAGGGGCACAGCAATTCACAAATTGGCAGAGTGATAAAGGACAACTATCGTCCAAAAATCTGTTGAGGGAAGTCAACGAGGCGGACTTGAAAGTGAGGCAAAATAGCAGGAAACAGATTTCAAGAGGTACCTTGGAATCGCCTGTAAAGCACAGGAAGAGGGGCACAACTTGGACAATGGTGCACTTGGCCAAAAAGGGCGTATGCGTTTTCTCCTGAATATATTCAGGAGAAAACGCATACGCCCTTTTTGGCCAAGCAAGCAAGCGGGCAATGCAAATCTGCACTACAAAGAAGTATCACTTCCCACCGGTCAAAAGGGACATCCACAAAATGTGTAAAAACCAGAAAGGCAAGACAGGCCCTGGAGAACTGGGAGCCTTGTTATGCTGATGGGCGGGATGTAAATTGCCAACTGCCTCACTGGAGGAGTGCATTGTGTTCCCTAAAACAAGTAAACAACAGAGCTACAGAGCCAAGGCCACTTCCAGTCTAGGGAATATACCTTGGGAAAACTGAAAATCAATAAGAAAGAGCCACCTCCAAATTTAGGGCTGCACTGACTACAAGAACCTCAACTTGGGTACACCTTAAATATCCCAGGAAATATAAAAATGGTTCAAAACATTGTGGTACTTACGTACGATGGAATATCCCTCAGCCATGAAATCAATGTCATAAGACCAGTAGCAGCAAAGTGAGTGGATTCAGGTACGATGATTCTAAGTGAAATAAGTCACACAGAAAAAGAAACTTATCATAAGATATCACTTATGAAGATCCTGTAAACATGGCTACACGTGAACTGAGTTAGGAAAGAGAACAGAGTCTCACATTTAGAAAACACTCTTATGCCTGCATAAAGGGGAAGGAGAGGTGGGGTGATGCATAAAACCAGAGTTTGATATAAGCAGAGGGACGGTTCCAAAAACCAACTTTGGAATAGACAAGACCTACACCTTCCTCAGTGAAAGAGACTCAAAACCCCATATTTCCCGCAGAGGAATATATCTGACTAGTAAGAATCTTAAAACCTATGTATTGATATGACTCCATAAGGGAATGAAGTGTGTCTAGAGTGGCATAAAATTGGCAGCGAGAATCAGCTCAAACCCACTATAAAAAGGAATTTCAAAAGCAAAACCAAAAAACACGGAAATTCTTTACAATTCCTTCAGGGTGTCTGAGGAAACCTGGAAAGACCCTATCTACAATGACACCTGGATGTGGCATAAGGCTGGACACTTGGGACTGAGAGGATTGGTGAGATTGGGTGAGCAAATGCAGACCCTTTCAAGCAATAATGCATGGCCCCCATTCCATGGGTCCCAACTCTCCAGGTTCAAGGGAATATTACTACAGCTATAACATGTACAGGAAACCTAGAGAATGGACACACTGTGAATACGAAAGGTTTCTAAAACTCAACGAATAGTCCCTCTCCTGGTGCTCCAGTTTGACTTTCCAACTGCCTTACTATCAATCTCCCAACTTGGAGAGACAGGCCCTTTAACCTCCTGGTTTTCACAGGTTCCCAATTTGGCAGAGGATGGAAGGGACGAGGGAGAACCCATGAGAGAGTAGCTGTTAGGCATTTGGACGGGCACATGTCACTCTAATTTCCCGGCAGGAAGAAGAATTAACCAAAGTCTCAGCCACCCACCGGGAACCAGTATAGGACATGATCCAAAATTTTGGACTTGCGTTCAGCTCACAAAGAACGAGTTGAGAAATGGAGCTCAGGGGCACAGCAATTCACAAACTGGCAGAGTGATAAAGGACAACTATCGTCCAAAAATCTGTTGAGGGAAGTCAACGAGGCGGACTTGAAAGTGAGGCAAAATAGCAGGAAACAGATTTCAAGAGGTACGTTGGAATCGCCTGTAAAGCACAGGAAGAGGGGCACAACTTGGACAATGGTGCACTTGGCCAAAAAGGGCGTATGCGTTTTCTCCTGAATATATTCAGGAGAAAACGCATACGCCCTTTTTGGCCAAGCAAGCAAGCGGGCAATGCAAATCTGCACTACAAAGAAGTATCACTTCCCACCGGTCAAAAGGGACATCCACAAAATGTGTAAAAACCAGAAAGGCAAGACAGGCCCTGGAGAACTGGGAGCCTTGTTATGCTGATGGGCGGGATGTAAACTGCCAACTGCCTCACTGGAGGAGTGCATTGTGTTCCCTAAAACAAGTAAACAACAGAGCTACAGAGCCAAGGCCACTTCGAGTCTAGGGAATATACCTTGGGAAAACTGAAAATCAATAAGAAAGAGCCACCTCCAAATTTAGGGCTGCACTGACTACAAGAACCTCAACTTGGGTACACCTTAAATATCCCAGGAAATATAAAAATGGTTCAAAACATTGTGGTACTTACGTACGATGGAATATCCCTCAGCCATGAAATCAATGTCATAAGACCAGTAGCAGCAAAGTGAGTGGATTCAGGTACGATGATTCTAAGTGAAATAAGTCACACAGAAAAAGAAACTTATCATAAGATATCACTTATGAAGATCCTGTAAACATGGCTACACGTGAACTGAGTTAGGAAAGAGAACAGAGTCTCACATTTAGAAAACACTCTTATGCCTGCATAAAGGGGAAGGAGAGGTGGGGTGATGCATAAAACCAGAGTTTGATATAAGCACAGGGACCGTTTCAAAAACCAACTTTGGAATAGACAAGACCTACACCTTCCTCAGTGAAAGAGACTCAAAACCCCATATTTCCCACAGAGGAATATATCTGACTAGTAAGAATCTTAAAACCTATGTATTGATATGTCTCCATAAGGGAATCAAGTGTGTCTAGAGTGGCATAAACATGGCAGCGAGTATCAGCTCAAACCCACTATAAAAAGGAATTTCAAAAGCAAAACCAAAAAACAGGGAAATTCTTTACAATTCCTTCAGGGTGTCTGAGGAAACCTGGAAAGACCCTATCTACAATGACAGCTGGATGTGGCATAAGGCTGGACACTTGGGACTGAGAGGATTGGTGAGATTGGGTGAGCGAATGCAGACCCTTTCAAGCAATAATGCATGGCCCCCATTCCATGGGTCCCAACTCTCCAGGTTCAAGGGAATATTACTACAGCTATAACATGTACAGGAAACCTAGAGAATGGACACACTGTGAATACGAAAGGTTTCTAAAACTCAACGAATAGTCCCTCTCCTGGTGCTCCAGTTTGACTTTCCAACTGCCTTACTATCAATCTCCCAACTTGGAGAGACAGGCCCTTTAACCTCCTGGTTTGCACAGGTTCCCAATTTGGCAGAGGATGGAAGGGACGAGGGAGAACCCATGAGAGAGTAGCTGTTAGGCATTTGGACGGGCACATGTCACTCTAATTTCCCGGCAGGAAGAAGAATTAACCAAAGTCTCAGCCACCCACCGGGAACCAGTATAGGACATGATCCAAAATTTTGGACTTGCATTCAGCTCACAAAAAACGAGTTGAGAAATGGAGCTCAGGGGCACAGCAATTCACAAACTGGCAGAGTGATAAAGGACAACTATCGTCCAAAAATCTGTTGAGGGAAGTCAACGAGGCGGACTTGAAAGCGAGGCAAAATAGCAGGAAACAGATTTCAAGAGGTACCTTGGAATCGCCTGTAAAGCACAGGAAGAGGGGCACAACTTGGACAATGGTGCACTTGGCCAAAAAGGGCGTATGCGTTTTCTCCTGAATATATTCAGGAGAAAACGCATACGCCCTTTTTGGCCAAGCAAGCAAGCGGGCAATGCAAATCTGCACTACAAAGAAGTATCACTTCCCACCGGTCAAAAGGGACATCCACAAAATGTGTAAAAACCAGAAAGGCAAGACAGGCCCTGGAGAACTGGGAGCCTTGTTATGCTGATGGGCGGGATGTAAATTGCCAACTGCCTCACTGGAGGAGTGCATTGTGTTCCCTAAAACAAGTAAACAACAGAGCTACAGAGCCAAGGCCACTTCCAGTCTAGGGAATATACCTTGGGAAAACTGAAAATCAATAAGAAAGAGCCACCTCCAAATTTAGGGCTGCACTGACTACAAGAACCTCAACTTGGGTACACCTTAAATATCCCAGGAAATATAAAAATGGTTCAAAACATTGTGGTACTTACGTACGATGGAATATCCCTCAGCCATGAAATCAATGTCATAAGACCAGTAGCAGCAAAGTGAGTGGATTCAGGTACGATGATTCTAAGTGAAATAAGTCACACAGAAAAAGAAACTTATCATAAGATATCACTTATGAAGATCCTGTAAACATGGCTACACGTGAACTGAGTTAGGAAAGAGAACAGAGTCTCACATTTAGAAAACACTCTTATGCCTGCATAAAGGGGAAGGAGAGGTGGGGTGATGCATAAAACCAGAGTTTGATATAAGCAGAGGGACGGTTCCAAAAACCAACTTTGGAATAGACAAGACCTACACCTTCCTCAGTGAAAGAGACTCAAAACCCCATATTTCCCGCAGAGGAATATATCTGACTAGTAAGAATCTTAAAACCTATGTATTGATATGACTCCATAAGGGAATGAAGTGTGTCTAGAGTGGCATAAAATTGGCAGCGAGAATCAGCTCAAACCCACTATAAAAAGGAATTTCAAAAGCAAAACCAAAAAACACGGAAATTCTTTACAATTCCTTCAGGGTGTCTGAGGAAACCTGGAAAGACCCTATCTACAATGACACCTGGATGTGGCATAAGGCTGGACACTTGGGACTGAGAGGATTGGTGAGATTGGGTGAGCAAATGCAGACCCTTTCAAGCAATAATGCATGGCCCCCATTCCATGGGTCCCAACTCTCCAGGTTCAAGGGAATATTACTACAGCTATAACATGTACAGGAAACCTAGAGAATGGACACACTGTGAATACGAAAGGTTTCTAAAACTCAACGAATAGTCCCTCTCCTGGTGCTCCAGTTTGACTTTCCAACTGCCTTACTATCAATCTCCCAACTTGGAGAGACAGGCCCTTTAACCTCCTGGTTTTCACAGGTTCCCAATTTGGCAGAGGATGGAAGGGACGAGGGAGAACCCATGAGAGAGTAGCTGTTAGGCATTTGGACGGGCACATGTCACTCTAATTTCCCGGCAGGAAGAAGAATTAACCAAAGTCTCAGCCACCCACCGGGAACCAGTATAGGACATGATCCAAAATTTTGGACTTGCGTTCAGCTCACAAAGAACGAGTTGAGAAATGGAGCTCAGGGGCACAGCAATTCACAAACTGGCAGAGTGATAAAGGACAACTATCGTCCAAAAATCTGTTGAGGGAAGTCAACGAGGCGGACTTGAAAGTGAGGCAAAATAGCAGGAAACAGATTTCAAGAGGTACGTTGGAATCGCCTGTAAAGCACAGGAAGAGGGGCACAACTTGGACAATGGTGCACTTGGCCAAAAAGGGCGTATGCGTTTTCTCCTGAATATATTCAGGAGAAAACGCATACGCCCTTTTTGGCCAAGCAAGCAAGCGGGCAATGCAAATCTGCACTACAAAGAAGTATCACTTCCCACCGGTCAAAAGGGACATCCACAAAATGTGTAAAAACCAGAAAGGCAAGACAGGCCCTGGAGAACTGGGAGCCTTGTTATGCTGATGGGCGGGATGTAAACTGCCAACTGCCTCACTGGAGGAGTGCATTGTGTTCCCTAAAACAAGTAAACAACAGAGCTACAGAGCCAAGGCCACTTCGAGTCTAGGGAATATACCTTGGGAAAACTGAAAATCAATAAGAAAGAGCCACCTCCAAATTTAGGGCTGCACTGACTACAAGAACCTCAACTTGGGTACACCTTAAATATCCCAGGAAATATAAAAATGGTTCAAAACATTGTGGTACTTACGTACGATGGAATATCCCTCAGCCATGAAATCAATGTCATAAGACCAGTAGCAGCAAAGTGAGTGGATTCAGGTACGATGATTCTAAGTGAAATAAGTCACACAGAAAAAGAAACTTATCATAAGATATCACTTATGAAGATCCTGTAAACATGGCTACACGTGAACTGAGTTAGGAAAGAGAACAGAGTCTCACATTTAGAAAACACTCTTATGCCTGCATAAAGGGGAAGGAGAGGTGGGGTGATGCATAAAACCAGAGTTTGATATAAGCACAGGGACCGTTTCAAAAACCAACTTTGGAATAGACAAGACCTACACCTTCCTCAGTGAAAGAGACTCAAAACCCCATATTTCCCACAGAGGAATATATCTGACTAGTAAGAATCTTAAAACCTATGTATTGATATGTCTCCATAAGGGAATCAAGTGTGTCTAGAGTGGCATAAACATGGCAGCGAGTATCAGCTCAAACCCACTATAAAAAGGAATTTCAAAAGCAAAACCAAAAAACAGGGAAATTCTTTACAATTCCTTCAGGGTGTCTGAGGAAACCTGGAAAGACCCTATCTACAATGACAGCTGGATGTGGCATAAGGCTGGACACTTGGGACTGAGAGGATTGGTGAGATTGGGTGAGCGAATGCAGACCCTTTCAAGCAATAATGCATGGCCCCCATTCCATGGGTCCCAACTCTCCAGGTTCAAGGGAATATTACTACAGCTATAACATGTACAGGAAACCTAGAGAATGGACACACTGTGAATACGAAAGGTTTCTAAAACTCAACGAATAGTCCCTCTCCTGGTGCTCCAGTTTGACTTTCCAACTGCCTTACTATCAATCTCCCAACTTGGAGAGACAGGCCCTTTAACCTCCTGGTTTGCACAGGTTCCCAATTTGGCAGAGGATGGAAGGGACGAGGGAGAACCCATGAGAGAGTAGCTGTTAGGCATTTGGACGGGCACATGTCACTCTAATTTCCCGGCAGGAAGAAGAATTAACCAAAGTCTCAGCCACCCACCGGGAACCAGTATAGGACATGATCCAAAATTTTGGACTTGCATTCAGCTCACAAAAAACGAGTTGAGAAATGGAGCTCAGGGGCACAGCAATTCACAAACTGGCAGAGTGATAAAGGACAACTATCGTCCAAAAATCTGTTGAGGGAAGTCAACGAGGCGGACTTGAAAGCGAGGCAAAATAGCAGGAAACAGATTTCAAGAGCTACCTTGGAATCGCCTGTAAAGCACAGGAAGAGGGGCACAACTTGGACAATGGTGCACTTGGCCAAAAAGGGCGTATGCGTTTTCTCCTGAATATATTCAGGAGAAAACGCATACGCCCTTTTTGGCCAAGCAAGCAAGCGGGCAATGCAAATCTGCACTACAAAGAAGTATCATTTCCCACCGGTCAAAAGGGACATCCACAAAATGTGTAAAAACCAGAAAGGCAAGACAGGCCCTGGAGAACTGGGAGCCTTGTTATGCTGATGGGCGGGATGCAAATTGCCAACTGCCTCACTGGAGGAGTGCATTGTGTTCCCTAAAACAAGTAAACAACAGAGCTACAGAGCCAAGGCCACTTCCAGTCTAGGGAATATACCTTGGGAAAACTGAAAATCAATAAGAAAGAGCCACCTCCAAATTTAGGGCTGCACTGACTACAAGAACCTCAACTTGGATACACCTTAAATATCCCAGGAAATATAAAAATGGTTCAAAACATTGTGGTACTTACGTACGATGGAATATCCCTCAATCATGAAATCAATGTCATAAGACAAGAAGCAGCAAAGTGAGTGGATTCAGGTACGATGATTCTAAGTGAAATAAGTCACACAGAAAAAGAAACTTATCATAAGATATCACTTATGAAGATCCTGTAAACATGGCTACACGTGAACTGAGTTAGGAAAGAGAACAGAGTCTCACATTTAGAAAACACACTTATGCCTGCATAAAGGGGAAGGAGAGGTGGGGTGATGCATAAAACCAGAGTTTGATATAAGCACAGGGACCGTTTCAAAAACCAACTTTGGAATAGACAAGACCTACACCTTCCTCAGTGAAAGAGACTCAAAACCCCATATTTCCCACAGAGGAATATATCTGACTAGTAAGAATCTTAAAACCTATGTATTGATATGTCTCCATAAGGGAATCAAGTGTGTCTAGAGTGGCATAAACATGGCAGCGAGTATCAGCTCAAACCCACTATAAAAAGGAATTTCAAAAGCAAAACCAAAAAACAGGGAAATTCTTTACAATTCTTTCAGGGTGTCTGAGGAAACCTGGAAAGACCCTATCTACAATGACAGCTGGATGTGGCATAAGGCTGGACACTTGGGACTGAGAGGATTGGTGAGATTGGGTGAGCGAATGCAGACCCTTTCAAGCAATAATGCATGGCCCCCATTCCATGGGTCCCAACTCTCCAGGTTCAAGGGAATATTACTACAGCTATAACATGTACAGGAAACCTAGAGAATGGACACACTGTGAATACGAAAGGTTTCTAAAACTCAACGAATAGTCCCTCTCCTGGTGCTCCAGTTTGACTTTCCAACTGCCTTACTATCAATCTCCCAACTTGGAGAGACAGGCCCTTTAACCTCCTGGTTTGCACAGGTTCCCAATTTGGCATAGGATGGAAGGGACGAGGGAGAACCCATGAGAGAGTAGCTGTTAGGCATTTGGACGGGCACATGTCACTCTAATTTCCCGGCAGGAAGAAGAATTAACCAAAGTCTCAGCCACCCACCGGGAACCAGTATAGGACATGATCCAAAATTTTGGACTTGCGTTCAGCTCACAAAAAACGAGTTGAGAAATGGAGCTCAGGGGCACAGCAATTCACAAACTGGCAGAGTGATAAAGGACAACTATCGTCCAAAAATCTGTTGAGGGAAGTCAACGAGGCGGACTTGAAAGTGAGGCAAAATAGCAGGAAACAGATTTCAAGAGGTACCTTGGAATCGCCTGTAAAGCACAGGAAGAGGGGCACAACTTGGACAATGGTGCACTTGGCCAAAAAGGGCGTATGCGTTTTCTCCTGAATATATTCAGGAGAAAACGCATACGCCCTTTTTGGCCAAGCAAGCAAGCGGGCAATGCAAATCTGCACTACAAAGAAGTATCACTTCCCACCGGTCAAAAGGGACATCCACAAAATGTGTAAAAACCAGAAAGGCAAGACAGGCCCTGGAGAACTGGGAGCCTTGTTATGCTGATGGGCGGGATGTAAACTGCCAACTGCCTCACTGGAGGAGTGCATTGTGTTCCCTAAAACAAGTAAACAACAGAGCTACAGAGCCAAGGCCACTTCCAGTCTAGGGAATATACCTTGGGAAAACTGAAAATCAATAAGAAAGAGCCACCTCCAAATTTAGGGCTGCACTGACTACAAGAACCTCAACTTGGGTACACCTTAAATATCCCAGGAAATATAAAAATGGTTCAAAACATTGTGGTACTTACGTACGATGGAATATCCCTCAGCCATGAAATCAATGTCATAAGACCAGTAGCAGCAAAGTGAGTGGATTCAGGTACGATAATTCTAAGTGAAATAAGTCACACAGAAAAAGAAACTTATCATAAGATATCACTTATGAAGATCCTGTAAACATGGCTACACGTGAACTGAGTTAGGAAAGAGAACAGAGTCTCACATTTAGAAAACACTCTTATGCCTGCATAAAGGGGAAGGAGAGGTGGGGTGATGCATAAAACCAGAGTTTGATATAAGCACAGGGACCGTTCCAAAAACCAACTTTGGAATAGACAAGACCTACACCTTCCTCAGTGAAAGAGACTCAAAACCCCATATTTCCCGCAGAGGAATATATCTGACTAGTAAGAATCTTAAAACCTATGTATTGATATGACTCCATAAGGGAATCAAGTGTGTCTAGAGTGGCATAAACATGGCAGCGAGAATCAGCTCAAACCCACTATAAAAAGGAATTTCAAAAGCAAAACGAAAAAACATGGAAATTCTTTACAATTCTTTCAGGGTGTCTGAGGAAACCTGGAAAGACCCTATCTACAATGACAGCTGGATGTGGCATAAGGCTGGACACTTGGGACTGAGAGGATTGGTGAGATTGGGTGAGCAAATGCAGACCCTTTCAAGCAATAATGCATGGCCCCCATTCCATGGGTCCCAACTCTCCAGGTTCAAGGGAATATTACTACAGCTATAACATGTACAGGAAACCTAGAGAATGGACACACTGTGAATACGAAAGGTTTCTAAAACTCAACGAATAGTCCCTCTCCTGGTGCTCCAGTTTGACTTTCCAACTGACTTACTATCAATCTCCCAACTTGGAGAGACAGGCCCTTTAACCTCCTGGTTTGCACAGGTTCCCAATTTGGCAGAGGAAGGAAGGGACGAGGGAGAACCCATGAGAGAGTAGCTGTTAGGCATTTGGACGGGCACATGTCACTCTAATTTCCCGGCAGGAAGAAGAATTAACCAAAGTCTCATCCACCCCCCGGGAACCAGTATAGGACATGATCCAAAATTTTGGACTTGCATTCAGCTCACAAAAAACGAGTTGAGAAATGGAGCTCAGGGGCACAGCAATTCACAAACTGGCAGAGTGATAAAGGACAACTATCGTCCAAAAATCTGTTGAGGGAAGTCAACGAGGCGGACTTGAAAGCGAGGCAAAATAGCAGGAAACAGATTTCAAGAGGTACCTTGGAATCGCCTGTAAAGCACAGGAAGAGGGGCACAACTTGGACAATGGTGCACTTGGCCAAAAAGGGCGTATGCGTTTTCTCCTGAATATATTCAGGAGAAAACGCATACGCCCTTTTTGGCCAAGCAAGCAAGCGGGCAATGCAAATCTGCACTACAAAGAAGTATCATTTCCCACCGGTCAAAAGGGACATCCACAAAATGTGTAAAAACCAGAAAGGCAAGACAGGCCCTGGAGAACTGGGAGCCTTGTTATGCTGATGGGCGGGATGCAAATTGCCAACTGCCTCACTGGAGGAGTGCATTGTGTTCCCTAAAACAAGTAAACAACAGAGCTACAGAGCCAAGGCCACTTCCAGTCTAGGGAATATACCTTGGGAAAACTGAAAATCAATAAGAAAGAGCCACCTCCAAATTTAGGGCTGCACTGACTACAAGAACCTCAACTTGGGTACACCTTAAATATCCCAGGAAATATAAAAATGGTTCAAAACATTGTGGTACTTACGTACGATGGAATATCCCTCAATCATGAAATCAATGTCATAAGACAAGAAGCAGCAAAGTGAGTGGATTCAGGTACGATGATTCTAAGTGAAATAAGTCACACAGAAAAAGGAACTTATCATAAGATATCACTTATGAAGATACTGTAAACATGGCTACACGTGAAATGAGTTAGGAAAGAGAACATAGTCTCACATTTAGAAAACACTCTTATGCCTGCATAAAGGGGATGGAGAGGTGGGGTGATGCGTAAAACCAGAGTTTGATATAAGCACAGGGACCGTTCCAAAAACCAACTTTGGAATAGACAAGACCTACACCTTCCTCAGTGAAAGAGACTCAAAACCCCATATTTCCCACAGAGGAATATATCTGACTAGTAAGAATCTTAAAACCTATGTATTGATATGTCTCCATAAGGGAATCAAGTGTGTCTAGAGTGGCATAAACATGGCAGCGAGAATCAGCTCAAACCCACTATAAAAAGGAATTTCAAAAGCAAAACCAAAAAACAGGGAAATTCTTTACAATTCCTTCAGGGTGTCTGAGGAAACCTGGAAAGACCCTGTCTACAATGACAGCTGGATGTGGCATAAGGCTGGACACTTGGGACTGAGAGGATTGGTGAGATTGGGTGAGCAAATGCAGACCCTTTCAAGCAATAATGCATGGCCCCCATTCCATGGGTCCCAACTCTCCATGTTCAAGGGAATATTACTACAGCTATAACATGTACAGGAAACCTAGAGAATGGACACACTGTGAATACGAAAGGTTTCTAAAACTCAAAGAATAGTCCCTCCCCTGGTGCTCCAGTTTGACTTTCCAACTGCCTTACTATCAATCTCCCAACTTGGAGAGACAGGCCCTTTAACCTCCTGGTTTTAACAGGTTCCCAATTTGCCAGAGGATGGAAGGGACGAGGGAGAACCCATGAGAGAGTAGCTGTTAGGCATTTGGACGGGCACATGTCACTCTAATTTCCCGGCAGGAAGAAGAATTAACCAAAGTCTCAGCCACCCACCGGGAACCAGTATAGGACATGATCCAAAATTTTGGACTTGCGTTCAGCTCACAAAAAACGAGTTGAGAAATGGAGCTCAGGGGCACAGCAATTCACAAACTGGCAGAGTGATAAAGGACAACTATCGTCCAAAAATCTGTTGAGGGAAGTCAACGAGGCGGACTTGAAAGCGAGGCAAAATAGCAGGAAACAGATTTCAAGAGGTACCTTGGAATCGCCTGTAAAGCACAGGAAGAGGGGCACAACTTGGACAATGGTGCACTTGGCCAAAAAGGGCGTATGCGTTTTCTCCTGAATATATTCAGGAGAAAACGCATACGCCCTTTTTGGCCAAGCAAGCAAGCGGGCAATGCAAATCTGCACTACAAAGAAGTATCATTTCCCACCGGTCAAAAGGGACATCCACAAAATGTGTAAAAACCAGAAAGGCAAGACAGGCCCTGGAGAACTGGGAGCCTTGTTATGCTGATGGGCGGGATGTAAATTGCCAACTGCCTCACTGGAGGAGTGCATTGTGTTCCCTAAAACAAGTAAACAACAGAGCTACAGAGCCAAGGCCACTTCCAGTCTAGGGAATATACCTTGGGAAAACTGAAAATCAATAAGAAAGAGCCACCTCCAAATTTAGGGCTGCACTGATTACAAGAACCTCAACTTGGGTACACCTTAAATATCCCAGGAAATATAAAAATGGTTCAAAACATTGTGGTACTTACGTACGATGGAATATCCCTCAGCCATGAAATCAATGTCATAAGACCAGTAGCAGCAAAGTGAGTGGATTCAGGTACGATGATTCTAAGTGAAATAAGTCACACAGAAAAAGAAACTTATCATAAGATATCACTTATGAAGATCCTGTAAACATGGCTACACGTGAACTGAGTTAGGAAAGAGAACAGAGTCTCACATTTAGAAAACACTCTTATGCCTGCATAAAGGGGAAGGAGAGGTGGGGTGATGCATAAAACCAGAGTTTGATATAAGCACAGGGACCGTTTCAAAAACCAACTTTGGTATAGACAAGACCTACACCTTCCTCAGTGAAAGAGACTCAAAACCCCATATTTCCCACAGAGGAATATATCTGACTAGTAAGAATCTTAAAACCTATGTATTGATATGTCTCCATAAGGGAATCAAGTGTGTCTAGAGTGGCATAAACATGGCAGCGAGAATCAGCTCAAACCCACTATAAAAAGGAATTTCAAAAGCAAAACCAAAAAACAGGGAAATTCTTTACAATTCCTTCAGGGTGTCTGAGGAAACCTGGAAAGACCCTATCTACAATGACAGCTGGATGTGGCATAAGGCTGGACACTTGGGACTGAGAGGATTGGTGAGATTGGGTGAGCAAATGCAGACCCTTTCAAGCAATAATGCATGGCCCCCATTCCATGGGTCCCAACTCTCCAGGTTCAAGGGAATATTACTACAGCTATAACATGTACAGGAAACCTAGAGAATGGACACACTGTGAATACGAAAGGTTTCTAAAACTCAACGAATAGTCCCTCTCCTGGTGCTCCAGTTTGACTTTCCAACTGCCTTACTATCAATCTCCCAACTTGGAGAGACATGCCCTTTAACCTCCTGGTTTGCACAGGTTTCCAATTTGGCATAGGATGGAAGGGACGAGGGAGAACCCATGAGAGAGTAGCTGTTAGGCATTTGGACGGGCACATGTCACTCTAATTTCCCGGCAGGAAGAAGAATTAACCAAAGTCTCAGCCACCCACCGGGAACCAGTATAGGGCATGATCCAAAATTTTGGACTTGCGTTCAGCTCACAAAAAACGAGTTGAGAAATGGAGCTCAGGGGCACAGCAATTCACAAACTGGCAGAGTGATAAAGGACAACTATCGTCCAAAAATCTGTTGAGGGAAGTCAACGAGGCGGACTTGAAAGTGAGGCAAAATAGCAGGAAACAGATTTCAAGGGGTACGTTGGAATCGCCTGTAAAGCACAGGAAGAGGGGCACAACTTGGACAATGGTGCACTTGGCCAAAAAGGGCGTATGCGTTTTCTCCTGAATATATTCAGGAGAAAACGCATACGCCCTTTTTGGCCAAGCAAGCAAGCGGGCAATGCAAATCTGCACTACAAAGAAGTATCATTTCCCACCAGTCAAAAGGGACATCCACAAAATGTGTAAAAACCAGAAAGGCAAGACAGGCCCTGGAGAACTGGGAGCCTTGTTATGCTGATGGGCGGGATGTAAATTGCCAACTGCCTCACTGGAGGAGTGCATTGTGTTCCCTAAAACAAGTAAACAACAGAGCTACAGAGCCAAGGCCACTTCCAGTCTAGGGAATATACCTTGGGAAAACTGAAAATCAATAAGAAAGAGCCACCTCCAAATTTAGGGCTGCACTGACTACAAGAACCTCAACTTGGGTACACCTTAAATATCCCAGGAAATATAAAAATGGTTCAAAACATTGTGGTACTTACGTACGATGGAATATCCCTCAGCCATGAAATCAATGTCATAAGACCAGTAGCAGCAAAGTGAGTGGATTCAGGTACGATGATTCTAAGTGAAATAAGTCACACAGAAAAAGAAACTTATCATAAGATATCACTTATGAAGATCCTGTAAACATGGCTACACGTGAACTGAGTTAGGAAAGAGAACAGAGTCTCACATTTAGAAAACACTCTTATGCCTGCATAAAGGGGAAGGAGAGGTGGGGTGATGCATAAAACCAGAGTTTGATATAAGCACAGGGACCGTTTCAAAAACCAACTTTGGAACTGACAAGACCGACACCTTCCTCAGTGAAAGAGACTCAAAACCCCATATTTCCCACAGAGGAATATATCTGACTAGTAAGAATCTTAAAACCTATGTATTGATATGTCTCCATAAGGGAATCAAGTGTGTCTAGAGTGGCATAAACATGGCAGCGAGTATCAGCTCAAACCCACTATAAAAAGGAATTTCAAAAGCAAAACCAAAAAACAGGGAAATTCTTTACAATTCCTTCAGGGTGTCTGAGGAAACCTGGAAAGACCCTATCTACAATGACAGCTGGATGTGGCATAAGGCTGGACACTTGGGACTGAGAGGATTGGTGAGATTGGGTGAGCGAATGCAGACCCTTTCAAGCAATAATGCATGGCCCCCATTCCATGGGTCCCAACTCTCCAGGTTCAAGGGAATATTACTACAGCTATAACATGTACAGGAAACCTAGAGAATGGACACACTGTGAATACGAAAGGTTTCTAAAACTCAACGAATAGTCCCTCTCCTGGTGCTCCAGTTTGACTTTCCAACTGCCTTACTATCAATCTCCCTACTTGGACAGACAGGCCCTTTAACCTCCTGGTTTGCACAGGTTCCCAATTTGGCAGAGGATGGAAGGGACGAGGGAGAACCCATGAGAGAGTAGCTGTTAGGCATTTGGACGGGCACATGTCACTCTAATTTCCCGGCAGGAAGAAGAATTAACCAAAGTCTCATCCACCCCCCGGGAACCAGTATAGGACATGATCCAAAATTTTGGACTTGCATTCAGCTCACAAAAAACGAGTTGAGAAATGGAGCTCAGGGTCACAGCAATTCACAAACTGGCAGAGTGATAAAGGACAACTATCGTCCAAAAATCTGTTGAGGGAAGTCAACGAGGCGGACTTGAAAGCGAGGCAAAATAGCAGGAAACAGATTTCAAGAGGTACCTTGGAATCGCCTGTAAAGCACAGGAAGAGGGGCACAACTTGGACAATGGTGCACTTGGCCAAAAAGGGCGTATGCGTTTTCTCCTGAATATATTCAGGAGAAAACGCATACGCCCTTTTTGGCCAAGCAAGCAAGCGGGCAATGCAAATCTGCACTACAAAGAAGTATCATTTCCCACCGGTCAAAAGGGACATCCACAAAATGTGTAAAAACCAGAAAGGCAAAACAGGCCCTGGAGAACTGGGAGCCTTGTTATGCTGATGGGCGGGATGTAAATTGCCAACTGCCTCACTGGAGGAGTGCATTGTGTTCCCTAAAACAAGTAAACAACAGAGCTACAGAGCCAAGGCCACTTCCAGTCTAGGGAATATACCTTGGGAAAACTGAAAATCAATAAGAAAGAGCCACCTCCAAATTTAGGGCTGCACTGACTACAAGAACCTCAACTTGGGTACACCTTAAATATCCCAGGAAATATAAAAATGGTTCAAAACATTGTGGTACTTACGTACGATGGAATATCCCTCAGCAATGAAATCAATGTCATAAGACCAGTAGCAGCAAAGTGAGTGGATTCAGGTACGATGATTCTAAGTGAAATAAGTCACACAGAAAAAGAAACTTATCATAAGATATCACTTATGAAGATCCTGTAAACATGGCTACACGTGAACTGAGTTAGGAAAGAGAACAGAGTCTCACATTTAGAAAACACTCTTATGCCTGCATAAAGGGGAAGGAGAGGTGGGGTGATGCATAAAACCAGAGTTTGATATAAGCACAGGGACCGTTTCAAAAACCAACTTTGGAATTGACAAGACCGACACCTTCCTTAGTGAAACAGACTCAAAACCCCATATTTCCCACAGAGGAATATATCTGACTAGTAAGAATCTTAAAACCTATGTATTGATATGACTCCATAAGGGAATCAAGTGTGTCTAGAGTGGCATAAACATGGCAGCGAGAATCAGCTCAAACCCATTATAAAAAGGAATTTCAAAAGCAAAACCAAAAAACAGGGAAATTCTTTACAATTACTTCAGGGTGTCTGAGGAAACCTGGAAAGACCCTATCTACAATGACAGCTGGATGTGGCATAAGGCTGGACACTTGGGACTGAGAGGATTGGTGAGATTGGGTGAGCAAATGCAGACCCTTTCAAGCAATAATGCATGGCCCCCATTCCATGGGTCCCAACTCTCCAGGTTCAAGGGAATATTACTACAGCTATAACATGTACAGGAAACCTAGAGAATGGACACACTGTGAATACGAAAGGTTTCTAAAACTCAACGAATAGTCCCTCTCCTGGTGCTCCAGTTTGACTTTCCAACTGCCTTACTATCAATCTCCCTACTTGGACAGACAGGCCCTTTAACCTCCTGGTTTGCACAGGTTCCCAATTTGGCAGAGGATGGAAGGGACGAGGGAGAACCCATGAGAGAGTAGCTGTTAGGCATTTGGACGGGCACATGTCACTCTAATTTCCCGGCAGGAAGAAGAATTAACCAAAGTCTCAGCCACCCACCGGGAACCAGTATAGGACATGATCCAAAATTTTGGACTTGCGTTCAGCTCACAAAAAACGAGTTGAGAAATGGAGCTCAGGGGCACAGCAATTCACAAACTGGCAGAGTGATAAAGGACAACTATCGTCCAAAAATCTGTTGAGGGAAGTCAACGAGGCAGACTTGAAAGTGAGGCAAAATAGCAGGAAACAGATTTCAAGAGGTACGTTGGAATCGCCTGTAAAGCACAGGAAGAGGGGCACAACTTGGACAATGGTGCACTTGGCCAAAAAGGGCGTATGCATTTTCTCCTGAATATATTCAGGAGAAAACGCATACGCCCTTTTTGGCCAAGCAAGCAAGCGGGCAATGCAAATCTGCACTACAAAGAAGTATCACTTCCCACCGGTCAAAAGGGACATCCACAAAATGTGTAAAAACCAGAAAGGCAAGACAGGCCCTGGAGAACTGGGAGCCTTGTTATGCTGATGGGCGGGATGTAAATTGCCAACTGCCTCACTGGAGGAGTGCATTGTGTTCCCTAAAACAAGTAAACAACAGAGCTACAGAGCCAAGGCCACTTCCAGTCTAGGGAATATACCTGGGGAAAACTGAAAATCAATAAGAAAGAGCCACCTCCAAATTTAGGGCTGCACTGACTACAAGAACCTCAACTTGGGTACACCTTAAATATCCCAGGAAATATAAAAATGGTTCAAAACATTGTGGTACTTACGTACGATGGAATATCCCTCAGCCATGAAATCAATGTCATAAGACCAGTAGCAGCAAAGTGAGTGGATTCAGGTACGATGATTCTAAGTGAAATAAGTCACACAGAAAAAGAAACTTATCATAAGATATCACTTATGAAGATCCTGTAAACATGGCTACACGTGAACTGAGTTATGAAAGAGAACAGAGTCTCACATTTAGAAAACACTCTTATGCCTGCATAAAGGGGAAGGAGAGGTGGGGTGATGCATAAAACCAGAGTTTGATATAAGCACAGGGACCGTTCCAAAAACCAACTTTGGAACTGACAAGACCGACACCTTCCTCAGTGAAAGAGACTCAAAACCCCATATTTCCCACAGAGGAATACATCTGACTAGTAAGAATCTTAAAACCTATGTATTGATATGTCTCCATAAGGGAATCAAGTGTGTCTAGAGTGGCATAAACATGGCAGCGAGAATCAGCTCAAACCCACTATAAAAAGGAATTTCAAAAGCAAAACCAAAAAACAGGGAAATTCTTTACAATTCCTTCAGGGTGTCTGAGGAAACCTGGAAAGACCCTATCTACAATGACAGCTGGATGTGGCATAAGGCTGGACACTTGGGACTGAGAGGATTGGTGAGATTGGGTGAGCGAATGCAGACCATTTCAAGCAATAATGCATGGCCCCCATTCCATGGGTCCCAACTCTCCATGTTCAAGGGAATATTACTACAGCTATAACATGTACAGGAAACCTAGAGAATGGACACACTGTGAATACGAAAGGTTTCTAAAACTCAACGAATAGTCCCTCTCCTGGTGCTCCAGTTTGACTTTCCAACTGCCTTACTATCAATCTCCCAACTTGGAGAGACAGGCCCTTTAACCTCCTGGTTTGCACAGGTTCCCAATTTGGCAGAGGATGGAAGGGACGAGGGAGAACCCATGAGAGAGTAGCTGTTAGGCATTTGGACGGGCACATGTCACTCTAATTTCCCGGCAGGAAGAAGAATTAACCAAAGTCTCATCCACCCCCCGGGAACCAGTATAGGACATGATCCAAAATTTTGGACTTGCGTTCAGCTCACAAAAAACGAGTTGAGAAATGGAGCTCAGGGTCACAGCAATTCACAAACTGGCAGAGTGATAAAGGACAACTATCGTCCAAAAATCTGTTGAGGGAAGTGAACGAGGCGGACTTGAAAGCGAGGCAAAATAGCAGGAAACAGATTTCAAGAGGTAACTTGGAATCGCCTGTAAAGCACAGGAAGAGGGGCACAACTTGGACAATGGTGCACTTGGCCAAAAAGGGCGTATGCGTTTTCTCCTGAATATATTCAGGAGAAAACGCATACGCCCTTTTTGGCCAAGCAAGCAAGCGGGCAATGCAAATCTGCACTACAAAGAAGTATCATTTCCCACCGGTCAAAAGGGACATCCACAAAATGTGTAAAAACCAGAAAGGCAAGACAGGCCCTGGAGAACTGGGAGCCTTGTTATGCTGATGGGCGGGATGTAAATTGCCAACTGCCTCACTGGAGGAGTGCATTGTGTTCCCTAAAACAAGTAAACAACAGAGCTACAGAGCCAAGGCCACTTCCAGTCTAGGGAATATACCTTGGGAAAACTGAAAATCAATAAGAAAGAGCCACCTCCAAATTTAGGGCTGCACTGACTACAAGAACCTCAACTTGGGTACACCTTAAATATCCCAGGAAATATAAAAATGGTTCAAAACATTGTGGTACTTACGTACGATGGAATATCCCTCAGCCATGAAATCAATGTCATAAGACCAGTAGCAGCAAAGTGAGTGGATTCAGGTACGATGATTCTAAGTGAAATAAGTCACACAGAAAAAGAAACTTATCATAAGATATCACTTATGAAGATCCTGTAAACATGGCTACACGTGAACTGAGTTAGGAAAGAGAACAGAGTCTCACATTTACAAAACACTCTTATGCCTGCATAAAGGGGAAGGAGAGGTGGGGTGATGCATAAAACCAGAGTTTGATATAAGCACAGGGACCGTTTCAAAAACCAACTTTGGAATTGACAAGACCGACACCTTCCTTAGTGAAAGAGACTCAAAACCCCATATTTCCCACAGAGAAATATACCTGACTAGTAAGAATCTTAAAACCTATGTATTGATATGTCTCCATAAGGGAATCAAATGTGTCTAGAGTGGCATAAACATGGCAGCGAGAATCAGCTCAAACCCACTATAAAAAGGAATTTCAAAAGCAAAACCAAAAAACAGGGTAATTCTTTACAATTCCTTCAGGGTGTCTGAGGAAACCTGGAAAGACCCTATCTACAATGACAGCTGGATGTGGCATAAGGCTGGACACTTGGGACTGAGAGGATTGGTGAGATTGGGTGAGCAAATGCAGACCTTTTCAAGCAATAATGCATGGCCCCCATTCCATGGGTCCCAACTCTCCAGGTTCAAGGGAATATTACTACAGCTATAACATGTACAGGAAACCTAGAGAATGGACACACTGTGAATACGAAAGGTTTCTAAAACTCAACGAATAGTCCCTCTCCTGGTGCTCCAGTTTGACTTTCCAACTGCCTTACTATCAATCTCCCTACTTGGACAGACAGGCCCTTTAACCTCCTGGTTTGCACAGGTTCCCAATTTGGCAGAGGATGGAAGGGACGAGGGAGAACCCATGAGAGAGTAGCTGTTAGGCATTTGGACGGGCACATGTCACTCTAATTTCCCGGCAGGAAGAAGAATTAACCAAAGTCTCAGCCACCCACCGGGAACCAGTATAGGACATGATCCAAAATTTTGGACTTGCGTTCAGCTCACAAAAAACGAGTTGAGAAATGGAGCTCAGGGGCACAGCAATTCACAAACTGGCAGAGTGATAAAGGACAACTATCGTCCAAAAATCTGTTGAGGGAAGTCAACGAGGCGGACTTGAAAGTGAGGCAAAATAGCAGGAAACAGATTTCAAGAGGTACGTTGGAATCGCCTGTAAAGCACAGGAAGAGGGGCACAACTTGGACAATGGTGCACTTGGCCAAAAAGGGCGTATGCGTTTTCTCCTGAATATATTCAGGAGAAAACGCATACGCCCTTTTTGGCCAAGCAAGCAAGCGGGCAATGCAAATCTGCACTACAAAGAAGTATCACTTCCCACCGGTCAAAAGGGACATCCACAAAATGTGTAAAAACCAGAAAGGCAAGACAGGCCCTGGAGAACTGGGAGCCTTGTTATGCTGATGGGCGGGATGTAAATTGCCAACTGCCTCACTGGAGGAGTGCATTGTGTTCCCTAAAACAAGTAAACAACAGAGCTACAGAGCCAAGGCCACTTACAGTCTAGGGAATATACCTGGGGAAAACTGAAAATCAATAAGAAAGAGCCACCTCCAAATTTAGGGCTGCACTGACTACAAGAACCTCAACTTGGGTACACCTTAAATATCCCAGGAAATATAAAAATGGTTCAAAACATTGTGGTACTTACGTACGATGGAATATCCCTCAGCCATGAAATCAATGTCATAAGACCAGTAGCAGCAAAGTGAGTGGATTCAGGTACGATGATTCTAAGTGAAATAAGTCACACAGAAAAAGAAACTTATCATAAGATATCACTTATGAAGATCCTGTAAACATGGCTACACGTGAACTGAGTTAGGAAAGAGAACAGAGTCTCACATTTAGAAAACACTCTTATGCCTGCATAAAGGGGAAGGAGAGGTGGGGTGATGCATAAAACCAGAGTTTGATATAAGCACAGGGACCATTCCAAAAACCAACTTTGGAATAGACAAGACCTACACCTTCCTCAGTGAAAGAGACTCAAAACCCCATATTTCCCGCAGAGGAATATATCTGACTAGTAAGAATCTTAAAACCTATGTATTGATATGACTCCATAAGGGAATCAAGTGTGTCTAGAGTGGCATAAACATGGAAGCGAGAATCAGCTCAAACCCACTATAAAAAGGAATTTCAAAAGCAAAACGAAAAAACAGGGAAATTCTTTACAATTTTTTCAGGGTGTCTGAGGAAACCTGGAAAGACCCTATCTACAATGACAGCTGGATGTGGCATAAGGCTGGACACTTGGGACTGAGAGGATTGGTGAGATTGGGTGAGCAAATGCAGACCCTTTCAAGCAATAATGCATGGCCCCCATTCCATGGGTCCCATCTCTCCAGGTTCAAGGGAATATTACTACAGCTATAACATGTACAGGAAACCTAGAGAATGGACACACTGTGAATACGAAAGGTTTCTAAAACTCAACGAATAGTCCCTCTCCTGGTGCTCCAGTTTGACTTTCCAACTGACTTACTATCAATCTCCCAACTTGGAGAGGCAGGCCCTTTAACCTCCTGGTTTGCACAGGTTCCCAATTTGGCAGAGGATGGAAGGGACGAGGGAGAACCCATGAGAGAGTAGCTGTTAGGCATTTGGACGGGCACATGTCACTCTAATTTCCCGGCAGGAAGAAGAATTAACCAAAGTCTCATCCACCCCCCGGGAACCAGTATAGAACATGATCCAAAATTTTGGACTTGCGTTCAGCTCACAAAAAACGAGTTGAGAAATGGAGCTCAGGGGCACAGCAATTCACAAACTGGCAGAGTGATAAAGGACAACTATCGTCCAAAAATCTGTTGAGGGAAGTCAACGAGGCGGACTTTAAAGCGAGGCAAAATAGCAGGAAACAGATTTCAAGAGGTACCTTGGAATCGCCTGTAAAGCACAGGAAGAGGGGCACAACTTGGACAATGGTGCACTTGGCCAAAAAGGGCGTATGCGTTTTCTCCTGAATATATTCAGGAGAAAACGCATACGCCCTTTTTGGCCAAGCAAGCAAGCGGGCAATGCAAATCTGCACTACAAAGAAGTATCATTTCCCACCGGTCAAAAGGGACATCCACAAAATGTGTAAAAACCAGAAAGGCAAGACAGGCCCTGGAGAACTGGGAGCCTTGTTATGCTGATGGGCGGGATGTAAATTCCAACTGCCTCACTGGAGGAGTGCATTGTGTTCCCTAAAACAAGTAAACAACAGAGCTACAGAGCCAAGGCCACTTCCAGTCTAGGGAATATACCTTGGGAAAACTGAAAATCAATAAGAAAGAGCCACCTCCAAATTTAGGGCTGCACTGACTACAAGAACCTCAACTTGGGTACACCTTAAATATCCCAGGAAATATAAAAATGGTTCAAAACATTGTGGTACTTACGTACGATGGAATATCCCTCAGCCATGAAATCAATGTCATAAGACCAGTAGCAGCAAAGTGAGTGGATTCAGGTACGATGATTCTAAGTGAAATAAGTCACACAGAAAAAGAAACTTATCATAAGATATCACTTATGAAGATCCTGTAAACATGGCTACACGTGAACTGAGTTAGGAAAGAGAACAGAGTCTCACATTTAGAAAACACTCTTATGCCTGCATAAAGGGGAAGGAGAGGTGGGGTGATGCATAAAACCAGAGTTTGATATAAGCACAGGGACCGTTTCAAAAACCAACTTTGGAATTGACAAGACCGACACCTTCCTTAGTGAAAGAGACTCAAAACCCCATATTTCCCACAGAGGAATATATCTGACTAGTAAGAATCTTAAAACCTATGTATTGATATGTCTCCATAAGGGAATCAAGTGTGTCTAGAGTGGCATAAACATGGCAGCGAGAATCAGCTCAAACCCACTATAAAATGGAATTTCAAAAGCAAAACCAAAAAACAGGGAAATTCTTTACAATTCCTTCAGGGTGTCTGAGGAAACCTGGAAAGACCCTATCTACAATGACAGCTGAATGTGGCATAAGGCTGGACACTTGGGACTGAGAGGATTGGTGAGATTGGGTGAGCAAATGCAGACCCTTTCAAGCAATAATGCATGGCCCCCATTCCATGGGTCCCAACTCTCCAGGTTCAAGGGAATATTACTACAGCTATAACATGTACAGGAAACCTAGAGAATGGACACACTGTGAATACGAAAGGTTTCTAAAACTCAACGAATAGTCCCTCTCCTGGTGCTCCAGTTTGACTTTCCAACTGCCTTACTATCAATCTCCCTACTTGGACAGACAGGCCCTTTAACCTCCTGGTTTGCACAGGTTCCCAATTTGGCAGAGGATGGAAGGGACGAGGGAGAACCCATGAGAGAGTAGCTGTTAGGCATTTGGACGGGCACATGTCACTCTAATTTCCCGGCAGGAAGAAGAATTAACCAAAGTCTCAGCCACCCACCGGGAACCAGTATAGGACATGATCCAAAATTTTGGACTTGCGTTCAGCTCACAAAAAACGAGTTGAGAAATGGAGCTCAGGGGCACAGCAATTCACAAATTGGCAGAGTGATAAAGGACAACTATCGTCCAAAAATCTGTTGAGGGAAGTCAACGAGGCGGACTTGAAAGTGAGGCAAAATAGCAGGAAACAGATTTCAAGAGGTACCTTGGAATCGCCTGTAAAGCACAGGAAGAGGGGCACAACTTGGACAATGGTGCACTTGGCCAAAAAGGGCGTATGCGTTTTCTCCTGAATATATTCAGGAGAAAACGCATACGCCCTTTTTGGCCAAGCAAGCAAGCGGGCAATGCAAATCTGCACTACAAAGAAGTATCACTTCCCACCGGTCAAAAGGGACATCCACAAAATGTGTAAAAACCAGAAAGGCAAGACAGGCCCTGGAGAACTGGGAGCCTTGTTATGCTGATGGGCGGGATGTAAATTGCCAACTGCCTCACTGGAGGAGTGCATTGTGTTCCCTAAAACAAGTAAACAACAGAGCTACAGAGCCAAGGCCACTTCCAGTCTAGGGAATATACCTTGGGAAAACTGAAAATCAATAAGAAAGAGCCACCTCCAAATTTAGGGCTGCACTGACTACAAGAACCTCAACTTGGGTACACCTTAAATATCCCAGGAAATATAAAAATGGTTCAAAACATTGTGGTACTTACGTACGATGGAATATCCCTCAATCATGAAATCAATGTCATAAGACAAGAAGCAGCAAAGTGAGTGGATTCAGGTACGATGATTCTAAGTGAAATAAGTCACACAGAAAAAGGAACTTATCATAAGATATCACTTATGAAGATCCTGTAAACATGGCTACACGTGAACTGAGTTAGGAAAGAGAACATAGTCTCACATTTAGAAAACACTCTTATGCCTGCATAAAGGGGATGGAGAGGTGGGGTGATGCATAAAACCAGAGTTTGATATAAGCACAGGGACCGTTCCAAAAACCAACTTTGGAATAGACAAGACCTACACCTTCCTCAGTGAAAGAGACTCAAAACCCCATATTTCCCACAGAGGAATATATCTGACTAGTAAGAATCTTAAAACCTATGTATTGATATGTCTCCATAAGGGAATCAAGTGTGTCTAGAGTGTCATAAACATGGCAGCGAGAATCAGCTCAAACCCACTATAAAAAGGAATTTCAAAAGCAAAACCAAAAAACAGGGAAATTCTTTACAATTCCTTCAGGGTGTCTGAGGAAACCTGGAAAGACCCTGTCTACAATGACAGCTGGATGTGGCATAAGGCTGGACACTTGGGACTGAGAGGATTGGTGAGATTGGGTGAGCAAATGCAGACCCTTTCAAGCAATAATGCATGGCCCCCATTCCATGGGTCCCAACTCTCCAGGTTCAAGGGAATATTACTACAGCTATAACATGTACAGGAAACCTAGAGAATGGACACACTGTGAATACGAAAGGTTTCTAAAACTCAAAGAATAGTCCCTCTCCTGGTGCTCCAGTTTGACTTTCCAACTGCCTTACTATCAATCTCCCAACTTGGAGAGACAGGCCCTTTAACCTCCTGGTTTTCACAGGTTTCCAATTTGCCAGAGGATGGAAGGGAGGAGGGAGAACCCATGAGAGAGTAGCTGTTAGGCATTTGGACGGGCACATGTCACTCTAATTTCCCGGCAGGAAGAAGAATTAACCAAAGTCTCAGCCACCCACCGGGAACCAGTATAGGACATGATCCAAAATTTTGGACTTGCGTTCAGCTCACAAAAAACTAGTTGAGAAATGGAGCTCAGGGGCACAGCAATTCACAAACTGGCAGAGTGATAAAGGACAACTATCGTCCAAAAATCTGTTGAGGGAAGTCAACGAGGCGGACTTGAAAGCGAGGCAAAATAGCAGGAAACAGATTTCAAGAGGTACCTTGGAATCGCCTGTAAAGCACAGGAAGAGGGGCACAATTTGGACAATGGTGCACTTGGCCAAAAAGGGCCTATGCGTTTTCTCCTGAATATATTCAGGAGAAAATGCATACGCCCTTTTTGGCCAAGCAAGCAAGCGGGCAATGCAAATCTGCACTACAAAGAAGTATCACTTCCCACCGGTCAAAAGGGACATCCACAAAATGTGTAAAAACCAGAAAGGCAAGACAGGCCCTGGAGAACTGGGAGCCTTGTTATGCTGATGGGCGGGATGTAAATTGCCAACTGCCTCACTGGAGGAGTGCATTGTGTTCCCTAAAACAAGTAAACAACAGAGCTACAGAGCCAAGGCCACTTCCAGTCTAGGGAATATACCTTGGGAAAACTGAAAATCAATAAGAAAGAGCCACCTCCAAATTTAGGGCTGCACTGACTACAAGAACCTCAACTTGGGTACACCTTAAATATCCCAGGAAATATAAAAATGGTTCAAAACATTGTGGTACTTACGTACGATGGAATATCCCTCAGCCATGAAATCAATGTCATAAGACCAGTAGCAGCAAAGTGAGTGGATTCAGGTACGATGATTCTAAGTGAAATAAGTCACACAGAAAAAGAAACTTATCATAAGATATCACTTATGAAGATCCTGTAAACATGGCTACACGTGAACTGAGTTAGGAAAGAGAACAGAGTCTCACATTTAGAAAACACTCTTATGCCTGCATAAAGGGGAAGGAGAGGTGGGGTGATGCATAAAACCAGAGTTTGATATAAGCACAGGGACCGTTTCAAAAACCAACTTTGGTATAGACAAGACCTACACCTTCCTCAGTGAAAGAGACTCAAAACCCCATATTTCCCACAGAGGAATATATCTGACTAGTAAGAATCTTAAAACCTATGTATTGATATGTCTCCATAAGGGAATCAAGTGTGTCTAGAGTGGCATAAACATGGCAGCGAGAATCAGCTCAAACCCACTATAAAAAGGAATTTCAAAAGCAAAACCAAAAAACAGGGAAATTCTTTACAATTCCTTCAGGGTGTCTGAGGAAACCTGGAAAGACCCTATCTACAATGACAGCTGGATGTGGCATAAGGCTGGACACTTGGGACTGAGAGGATTGGTGAGATTGGGTGAGCAAATGCAGACCCTTTCAAGCAATAATGCATGGCCCCCATTCCATGGGTCCCAACTCTCCAGGTTCAAGGGAATATTACTACAGCTATAACATGTACAGGAAACCTAGAGAATGGACACACTGTGAAAACGAAAGGTTTCTAAAACTCAACGAATAGTCCCTCTCCTGGTGCTCCAGTTTGACTTTCCAACTGCCTTACTATCAATCTCCCAACTTGGAGAGACAGGCCCTTTAACCTCCTGGTTTGCACAGGTTCCCAATTTGGCAGAGGATGGAAGGGACGAGGGAGAACCCATGAGAGAGTAGCTGTTAGGCATTTGGACGGGCACATGTCACTCTAATTTCCCGGCAGGAAGAAGAATTAACCAAAGTCTCAGCCACCCACCGGGAACCAGTATAGGACATGATCCAAAATTTTGGACTTGCGTTCAGCTCACAAAAAACGAGTTGAGAAATGGAGCTCAGGGGCACAGCAATTCACAAACTGGCAGAGTGATAAAGGACAACTATCGTCCAAAAATCTGTTGAGGGAAGTCAACGAGGCGGACTTGAAAGCGAGGCAAAATAGCAGGAAACAGATTTCAAGAGGTACCTTGGAATCGCCTGTAAAGCACAGGAAGAGGGGCACAACTTGGACAATGGTGCACTTGGCCAAAAAGGGCGTATGCGTTTTCTCCTGAATATATTCAGGAGAAAACGCATACGCCCTTTTTGGCCAAGCAAGCAAGCGGGCAATGCAAATCTGCACTACAAAGAAGTATCATTTCCCACCGGTCAAAAGGGACATCCACAAAATGTGTAAAAACCAGAAAGGCAAGACAGGCCCTGGAGAACTGGGAGCCTTGTTATGCTGATGGGCGGGATGTAAATTGCCAACTGCCTCACTGGAGGAGTGCATTGTGTTCCCTAAAACAAGTAAACAACAGAGCTACAGAGCCAAGGCCACTTCCAGTCTAGGGAATATACCTTGGGAAAACTGAAAATCAATAAGAAAGAGCCACCTCCAAATTTAGGGCTGCACTGACTACAAGAACCTCAACTTGGGTACACCTTAAATATCCCAGGAAATATAAAAATGGTTCAAAACATTGTGGTACTTACGTACGATGGAATATCCCTCAATCATGAAATCAATGTCATAAGACAAGAAGCAGCAAAGTGAGTGGATTCAGGTACGATGATTCTAAGTGAAATAAGTCACACAGAAAAAGGAACTTATCATAAGATATCACTTATGAAGATCCTGTAAACATGGCTACACGTGAACTGAGTTAGGAAAGAGAACATAGTCTCACATTTAGAAAACACTCTTATGCCTGCATAAAGGGGATGGAGAGGTGGGGTGATGCATAAAACCAGAGTTTGATATAAGCACAGGGACCGTTCCAAAAACCAACTTTGGAATAGACAAGACCTACACCTTCCTCAGTGAAAGAGACTCAAAACCCCATATTTCCCACAGAGGAATATATCTGACTAGTAAGAATCTTAAAACCTATGTATTGATATGTCTCCATAAGGGAATCAAGTGTGTCTAGAGTGGCATAAACATGGCAGCGAGAATCAGCTCAAACCCACTATAAAAAGGAATTTCAAAAGCAAAACCAAAAAACAGGGAAATTCTTTACAATTCCTTCAGGGTGTCTGAGGAAACCTGGAAAGACCCTGTCTACAATGACAGCTGGATGTGGCATAAGGCTGGACACTTGGGACTGAGAGGATTGGTGAGATTGGGTGAGCAAATGCAGACCCTTTCAAGCAATAATGCATGGCCCCCAATCCATGGGTCCCAACTCTCCAGGTTCAAGGGAATATTACTACAGCTATAACATGTACAGGAAACCTAGAGAATGGACACACTGTGAATACGAAAGGTTTCTAAAACTCAAAGAATAGTCCCTCTCCTGGTGCTCCAGTTTGACTTTCCAACTGCCTTACTATCAATCTCCCAACTTGGCGAGACAGGCCCTTTAACCTCCTGGTTTTCACAGGTTCCCAATTTGCCAGAGGATGGAAGGGACGAGGGAGAACCCATGAGAGAGTAGCTGTTAGGCATTTGGACGGGCACATGTCACTCTAATTTCCCGGCAGGAAGAAGAATTAACCAAAGTCTCAGCCACCCACCGGGAACCAGTATAGGACATGATCCAAAATTTTGGACTTGCGTTCAGCTCACAAAAAACGAGTTGAGAAATGGAGCTCAGGGGCACAGCAATTCACAAACTGGCAGAGTGATAAAGGACAACTATCGTCCAAAAATCTGTTGAGGGAAGTCAACGAGGCGGACTTGAAAGCGAGGCAAAATAGCAGGAAACAGATTTCAAGAGGTACCTTGGAATCGCCTGTAAAGCACAGGAAGAGGGGCACAACTTGGACAATGGTGCACTTGGCCAAAAAGGGCGTATGCGTTTTCTCCTGAATATATTCAGGAGAAAATGCATACGCCCTTTTTGGCCAAGCAAGCAAGCGGGCAATGCAAATCTGCACTACAAAGAAGTATCACTTCCCACCGGTCAAAAGGGACATCCACAAAATGTGTAAAAACCAGAAAGGCAAGACAGGCCCTGGAGAACTGGGAGCCTTGTTATGCTGATGGGCGGGATGTAAATTGCCAACTGCCTCACTGGAGGAGTGCATTGTGTTCCCTAAAACAAGTAAACAACAGAGCTACAGAGCCAAGGCCACTTCCAGTCTAGGGAATATACCTTGGGAAAACTGAAAATCAATAAGAAAGAGCCACCTCCAAATTTAGGGCTGCACTGACTACAAGAACCTCAACTTGGGTACACCTTAAATATCCCAGGAAATATAAAAATGGTTCAAAACATTGTGGTACTTACGTACGATGGAATATCCCTCAGCCATGAAATCAATGTCATAAGACCAGTAGCAGCAAAGTGAGTGGATTCAGGTACGATGATTCTAAGTGAAATAAGTCACACAGAAAAAGAAACTTATCATAAGATATCACTTATGAAGATCCTGTAAACATGGCTACACGTGAACTGAGTTAGGAAAGAGAACAGAGTCTCACATTTAGAAAACACTCTTATGCCTGCATAAAGGGGAAGGAGAGGTGGGGTGATGCATAAAACCAGAGTTTGATATAAGCACAGGGACCGTTTCAAAAACCAACTTTGGTATAGACAAGACCTACACCTTCCTCAGTGAAAGAGACTCAAAACCCCATATTTCCCACAGAGGAATATATCTGACTAGTAAGAATCTTAAAACCTATGTATTGATATGTCTCCATAAGGGAATCAAGTGTGTCTAGAGTGGCATAAACATGGCAGCGAGAATCAGCTCAAACCCACTATAAAAAGGAATTTCAAAAGCAAAACCAAAAAACAGGGAAATTCTTTACAATTCCTTCAGGGTGTCTGAGGAAACCTGGAAAGACCTTATCTACAATGACAGCTGGATGTGGCATAAGGCTGGACACTTGGGACTGAGAGGATTGGTGAGATTGGGTGAGCAAATGCAGACCCTTTCAAGCAATAATGCATGGCCCCCATTCCATGGGTCCCAACTCTCCAGGTTCAAGGGAATATTACTACAGCTATAACATGTACAGGAAACCTAGAGAATGGACACACTGTGAATACGAAAGGTTTCTAAAACTCAATGAATAGTCCCTCTCCTGGTGCTCCAGTTTGACTTTCCAACTGCCTTACTATCAATCTCCCAACTTGGAGAGACATGCCCTTTAACCTCCTGGTTTGCACAGGTTTCCAATTTGGCATAAGATGGAAGGGACGAGGGAGAACCCATGAGAGAGTAGCTGTTAGGCATTTGGACGGGCACATGTCACTCTAATTTCCCGGCAGGAAGAAGAATTAACCAAAGTCTCAGCCACCCACCGGGAACCAGTATAGGACATGATCCAAAATTTTGGACTTGCGTTCAGCTCACAAAAAACGAGTTGAGAAATGGAGCTCAGGGGCACAGCAATTCACAAACTGGCAGAGTGATAAAGGACAACTATCGTCCAAAAATCTGTTGAGGGAAGTCAACGAGGCGGACTTGAAAGTGAGTCAAAATAGCAGGAAACAGATTTCAAGAGGTACGTTGGAATCGCCTGTAAAGCACAGGAAGAGGGGCACAACTTGGACAATGGTGCACTTGGCCAAAAAGGGCGTATGCGTTTTCTCCTGAATATATTCAGGAGAAAATGCATACGCCCTTTTTGGCCAAGCAAGCAAGCGGGCAATGCAAATCTGCACTACAAAGAAGTATCACTTCCCACCGGTCAAAAGGGACATCCACAAAATGTGTAAAAACCAGAAAGGCAAGACAGGCCCTGGAGAACTGGGAGCCTTGTTATGCTGATGGGCGGGATGTAAATTGCCAACTGCCTCACTGGAGGAGTGCATTGTGTTCCCTAAAACAAGTAAACAACAGAGCTACAGAGCCAAGGCCACTTCCAGTCTAGGGAATATACCTTGGGAAAACTGAAAATCAATAAGAAAGAGCCACCTCCAAATTTAGGGCTGCACTGACTACAAGAACCTCAACTTGGGTACACCTTAAATATCCCAGGAAATATAAAAATGGTTCAAAACATTGTGGTACTTACGTACGATGGAATATCCCTCAGCCATGAAATCAATGTCATAAGACCAGTAGCAGCAAAGTGAGTGGATTCAGGTACGATGATTCTAAGTGAAATAAGTCACACAGAAAAAGAAACTTATCATAAGATATCACTTATGAAGTTCCTGTAAACATGGCTACACGTGAACTGAGTTAGGAAAGAGAACAGAGTCTCACATTTAGAAAACACTCTTATGCCTGCATAAAGGGGAAGGAGAGGTGGGGTGATGCATAAAACCAGAGTTTGATATAAGCACAGGGACCGTTTCAAAAACCAACTTTGGAACTGACAAGACCGACACCTTCCTCAGTGAAAGAGACTCAAAACCCCATATTTCCCACAGAGGAATATATCTGACTAGTAAGAATCTTAAAACCTATGTATTGATATGTCTCCATAAGGGAATCAAGTGTGTCTAGAGTGGCATAAACATGGCAGCGAGTATCAGCTCAAACCTACTATAAAAAGGAATTTCAAAAGCAAAACCAAAAAACAGGGAAATTCTTTACAATTCCTTCAGGGTGTCTGAGGAAACCTGGAAAGACCCTATCTACAATGACAGCTGGATGTGCCATAAGGCTGGACACTTGGGACTGAGAGGATTGGTGAGATTGGGTGAGCGAATGCAGACCCTTTCAAGCAATAATGCATGGCCCACATTCCATGGGTCCCAACTCTTCATGTTCAAGGGAATATTACTACAGCTATAACATGTACAGGAAACCTAGAGAATGGACACACTGTGAATACGAAAGGTTTCTAAAACTCAACGAATAGTCCCTCTCCTGGTGCTCCAGTTTGACTTTCCAACTGCCTTACTATCAATCTCCCAACTTGGAGAGACAGGCCCTTTAACCTCCTGGTTTGCACAGGTTCCCAATTTGGCAGAGGATGGAAGGGACGAGGGAGAACCCATGAGAGAGTAGCTGTTAGGCATTTGGACGGGCACATGTCACTCTAATTTCCCGGCAGGAAGAAGAATTAAACAAAGTCTCATCCACCCCCCGGGAACCAGTATAGGACATGATCCAAAATTTTGGACTTGCGTTCAGCTCACAAAAAACGAGTTGAGAAATGGAGCTCAGGGGCACAGCAATTCACAAACTGGCAGAGTGATAAAGGACAACTATCGTCCAAAAATCTGTTGAGGGAAGTCAACGAGGCGGACTTGAAAGCGAGGCAAAATAGCAGGAAACAGATTTCAAGAGGTACCTTGGAATCGCCTGTAAAGCACAGGAAGAGGGGCACAACTTGGACAATGGTGCACTTGGCCAAAAAGGGCGTATGCGTTTTCTCCTGAATATATTCAGGAGAAAACGCATACGCCCTTTTTGGCCAAGCAAGCAAGCGGGCAATGCAAATCTGCACTACAAAGAAGTATCATTTCCCACCGGTCAAAAGGGACATCCACAAAATGTGTAAAAACCAGAAAGGCAAGACAGGCCCTGGAGAACTGGGAGCCTTGTTATGCTGATGGGCGGGATGTAAATTGCCAACTGCCTCACTGGAGGAGTGCATTGTGTTCCCTAAAACAAGTAAACAACAGAGCTACAGAGCCAAGGCCACTTCCAGTCTAGGGAATATACCTTGGGAAAACTGAAAATCAATAAGAAAGAGCCACCTCCAAATTTAGGGCTGCACTGACTACAAGAACCTCAACTTGGGTACACCTTAAATATCCCAGGAAATATAAAAATGGTTCAAAACATTGTGGTACTTACGTACGATGGAATATCCCTCAGCCATGAAATCAATGTCATAAGACTAGTAGCAGAAAAGTGAGTGGATTCAGGTACGATGATTCTAAGTGAAATAAGTCACACAGAAAAAGAAACTTATCATAAGATATCACTTATGAAGATCCTGTAAACATGGCTACACGTGAACTGAGTTAGGAAAGAGAACAGAGTCTCACATTTAGAAAACACTCTTATGCCTGCATAAAGGGGAAGGAGAGGTGGGGTGATGCATAAAACCAGAGTTTGATATAAGCACAGGGACCGTTTCAAAAACCAACTTTGGAATTGACAAGACCCACACCTTCCTTAGTGAAAGAGACTCAAAACCCCATATTTCCCACAGAGGAATATATCTGACTAGTAAGAATCTTAAAACCTATGTATTGATATGTCTCCATAAGGGAATCAAGTGTGTCTAGAGTGGCATAAACATGGCAGCGAGAATCAGCTCAAACCCACTATAAAAAGGAATTTCAAAAGCAAAACCAAAAAACAGGGTAATTCTTTACAATTCCTTCAGGGTGTCTGAGGAAACCTGGAAAGACCCTATCTACAATGACAGCCGGATGTGGCATAAGGCTGGACATTTGGGACTGAGAGGATTGGTGAGATTGGGTGAGCAAATGCAGACCCTTTCAAGCAATAATGCATGACCCCCATTCCATGGGTCCCAACTCTCCAGGTTCAAGGGAATATTACTACAGCTATAACATGTACAGGAAACCTAGAGAATGGACACACTGTGAATACGAAAGGTTTCTAAATCTCAACGAATAGTCCCTCTCCTGGTGCTCCAGTTTGACTTTCCAACTGCCTTACTATCAATCTCCCTACTTGGACAGACAGGCCCTTTAACCTCCTAGTTTGCACAGGTTCCCAATTTGGCAGAGGATGGAAGGGACGAGGGAGAACCCATGAGAGAGTAGCTGTTAGGCATTTGGACGGGCACATGTCACTCTAATTTCCCTGCAGGAAGAAGAATTAACCAAAGTCTCAGCCACCCACCGGGAACCAGTATAGGACATGATCCAAAATTTTGGACTTGCGTTCAGCTCACAAAAAAACGAGTTGAGAAATGGAGCTCAGGGGCACAGCAATTCACAAACTGCCAGAGTGATAAAGGACAACTATCGTCCAAAAATCTGTTGAGGGAAGTCAACGAGGCGGACTTGAAAGTGAGGCAAAATAGCAGGAAACAGATTTCAAGAGGTACGTTGGAATCGCCTGTAAAGCACAGGAAGAGGGGCACAACTTGGACAATGGTGCACTTGGCCAAAAAGGGCGTATGCGTTTTCTCCTGAATATATTCAGGAGAAAACGCATACGCCCTTTTTGGCCAAGCAAGCAAGCGGGCAATGCAAATCTGCACTACAAAGAAGTATCACTTCCCACCGGTCAAAAGGGACATCCACAAAATGTGTAAAAACCAGAAAGGCAAGACAGGCCCTGGAGAACTGGGAGCCTTGTTATGCTGATGGGCGGGATGTAAATTGCCAACTGCCTCACTGGAGGAGTGCATTGTGTTCCCTAAAACAAGTAAACAACAGAGCTACAGAGCCAAGGCCACTTCCAGTCTAGGGAATATACCTGGGGAAAACTGAAAATCAATAAGAAAGAGCCACCTCCAAATTTAGGGCTGCACTGACTACAAGAACCTCAACTTGGGTACACCTTAAATATCCCAGGAAATATAAAAATGGTTCAAAACATTGTGGTACTTACGTACGATGGTATATCCCTCAGCCATGAAATCAATGTCATAAGACCAGTAGCAGCAAAGTGAGTGGATTCAGGTACGATGATTCTAAGTGAAATAAGTCACACAGAAAAAGAAACTTATCATAAGATATCACTTATGAAGATCCTGTAAACATGGCTACACGTGAACTGAGTTAGGAAAGAGAACAGAGTCTCACATTTAGAAAACACTCTTATGCCTGCATAAAGGGGAAGGAGAGGTGGGGTGATGCATAAAACCAGAGTTTGATATAAGCACAGGGACCGTTTCAAAAACCATCTTTGGAACTGACAAGACCGACACCTTCCTCAGTGAAAGAGACTCAAAACCCCATATTTCCCACAGAGGAATATATCTGACTAGTAAGAATCTTAAAACCTATGTATTGATATGTCTCCATAAGGGAATCAAGTGTGTCTAGAGTGGCATAAACATGGCAGCGAGTATCAGCTCAAACCTACTATAAAAAGGAATTTCAAAAGCAAAACCAAAAAACAGGGAAATTCTTTACAATTCCTTCAGGGTGTCTGAGGAAACCTGGAAAGACCCTATCTACAATGACAGCTGGATGTGGCATAAGGCTGGACACTTGGGACTGAGAGGATTGGTGAGATTGGGTGAGCGAATGCAGACCCTTTCAAGCAATAATGCATGGCCCACATTCCATGGGTCCCAACTCTTCATGTTCAAGGGAATATTACTACAGCTATAACATGTACAGGAAACCTAGAGAATGGACACACTGTGAATACGAAAGGTTTCTAAAACTCAACGAATAGTCCCTCTCCTGGTGCTCCAGTTTGACTTTCCAACTGCCTTACTATCAATCTCCCAACTTGGAGAGACAGGCCCTTTAACCTCCTGGTTTGCACAGGTTCCCAATTTGGCAGAGGATGGAAGGGACGAGGCAGAACCCATGAGAGAGTAGCTGTTAGGCATTTGGACGGGCACATGTCACTCTAATTTCCCGGCAGGAAGAAGAATTAAACAAAGTCTCATCCACCCCCCAGGAACCAGTATAGGACATGATCCAAAATTTTGGACTTGCGTTCAGCTCACAAAAAACGAGTTGAGAAATGGAGCTCAGGGGCACAGCAATTCACAAACTGGCAGAGTGATAAAGGACAACTATCGTCCAAAAATCTGTTGAGGGAAGTCAACGAGGCGGACTTGAAAGCGAGGCAAAATAGCAGGAAACAGATTTTAAGAGGTACCTTGGAATCGCCTGTAAAGCACAGGAAGAGGGGCACAACTTGGACAATGGTGCACTTGGCCAAAAAGGGCGTATGCGTTTTCTCCTGAATATATTCAGGAGAAAACGCATACGCCCTTTTTGGCCAAGCAAGCAAGCGGGCAATGCAAATCTGCACTACAAAGAAGTATCATTTCCCACCGGTCAAAAGGGACATCCACAAAATGTGTAAAAACCAGAAAGGCAAGACAGGCCCTGGAGAACTGGGAGCCTTGTTATGCTGATGGGCGGGATGTAAATTGCCAACTGCCTCACTGGAGGAGTGCATTGTGTTCCCTAAAACAAGTAAACAACAGAGCTACAGAGCCAAGGCCACTTCCAATCTAGGGAATATACCTGGGGAAAACTGAAAATCAATAAGAAAGAGCCACCTCCAAATTTAGGGCTGCACTGACTACAAGAACCTCAACTTGGGTACACCTTAAATATCCCAGGAAATATAAAAATGGTTCAAAACATTGTGGTACTTACGTACGATGGAATATCCCTCAGCCATGAAATCAATGTCATAAGACTAGTAGCAGAAAAGTGAGTGGATTCAGGTACGATGATTCTAAGTGAAATAAGTCACACAGAAAAAGAAACTTATCATAAGATATCACTTATGAAGATCCTGTAAACATGGCTACACGTGAACTGAGTTAGGAAAGAGAACAGAGTCTCACATTTAGAAAACACTCTTATGCCTGCATAAAGGGGAAGGAGAGGTGGGGTGATGCATAAAACCAGAGTTTGATATAAGCACAGGGACCGTTTCAAAAACCAACTTTGGAATTGACAAGACCGACACCTTCCTTAGTGAAAGAGACTCAAAACCCCATATTTCCCACAGAGGAATATATCTGACTAGTAAGAATCTTAAAACCTATGTATTGATATGTCTCCATAAGGGAATCAAGTGTGTCTAGAGTGGCATAAACATGGCAGCGAGAATCAGCTCAAACCCACTATAAAAAGGAATTTCAAAAGCAAAACCAAAAAACAGGGTAATTCTTTACAATTCCTTCAGGGTGTCTGAGGAAACCTGGAAAGACCCTATCTACAATGACAGCCGGATGTGGCATAAGGCTGGACATTTGGGACTGAGAGGATTGGTGAGATTGGGTGAGCAAATGCAGACCCTTTCAAGCAATAATGCATGGCCCCCATTCCATGGGTCCCAACTCTCCAGGTTCAAGGGAATATTACTACAGCTATAACATGTACAGGAAACCTAGAGAATGGACACACTGTGAATACGAAAGGTTTCTAAATCTCAACGAATAGTCCCTCTCCTGGTGCTCCAGTTTGACTTTCCAACTGCCTTACTATCAATCTCCCTACTTGGACAGACAGGCCCTTTAACCTCCTGGTTTGCACAGGTTCCCAATTTGGCAGAGGATGGAAGGGACGAGGGAGAACCCATGAGAGAGTAGCTGTTAGGCATTTGGACGGGCACATGTCACTCTAATTTCCCGGCAGGAAGAAGAATTAACCAAAGTCTCAGCCACCCACCGGGAACCAGTATAGGACATGATCCAAAATTTTGCACTTGCGTTCAGCTCACAAAAAACGAGTTGAGAAATGGAGCTCAGGGGCACAGCAATTCACAAACTGGCAGAGTGATAAAGGACAACTATCGTCCAAAAATCTGTTGAGGGAAGTCAACGAGGCGGACTTGAAAGTGAGGCAAAATAGCAGGAAACAGATTTCAAGAGGTACGTTGGAATCGCCTGTAAAGCACAGGAAGAGGGGCACAACTTGGACAATGGTGCACTTGGCCAAAAAGGGCGTATGCGTTTTCTCCTGAATATATTCAGGAGAAAATGCATACGCCCATTTTGGCCAAGCAAGCAAGCGGGCAATGCAAATCTGCACTACAAAGAATTATCACTTCCCACCTGTCAAAAGGGACATCCACAAAATGTGTAAAAACCAGAAAGGCAAGACAGGCCCTGGAGAACTGGGAGCCTTGTTATGCTGATGGGCGGGATGTAAATTGCCAACTGCCTCACTGGAGGAGTGCATTGTGTTCCCTAAAACAAGTAAACAACAGAGCTACAGAGCCAAGGCCACTTCCAATCTAGGGAATATACCTTGGGAAAACTGAAAATCAATAAGAAAGAGCCACCTCCAAATTTAGGGCTGCACTGACTACAAGAACCTCAACTTGGGTACACCTTAAATATCCCAGGAAATATAAAAATGGTTCAAAACATTGTGGTACTTACGTACGATGGAATATCCCTCAGCCATGAAATCAATGTCATAAGACCAGTAGCAGCAAAGTGAGTGGATTCAGGTACGATGTTTCTAAGTGAAATAAGTCACACAGAAAATAGAAACTTATCATAAGATATCACTTATGATGATCCTGTAAACATGGCTACACGTGAACTGAGTTAGGAAAGAGAACAGAGTCTCACATTTAGAAAACACTCTTATGCCTGCATAAAGGGGAATGAGAGGTGGGGTGATGCATAAAACCAGAGTTTGATATAAGCACAGGGACCGTTTCAAAAACCAACTTTGGAATAGACAAGACCTACACCTTCCTCAGTGAAAGAGACTCAAAACCCCATATTTCCCACAGAGGAATATATCTGACTAGTAAGAATGTTAAAACCTATGTATTGATATGTCTCCATAAGGGAATCAAGTGTGTCTAGAGTGGCATAAACATGGCAGCGAGAATCAGCTCAAACCCACTATAAAAAGGAATTTCAAGAGCAAAACCAAAAAACAGGGAAATTCTTTACAATTCCTTCAGGGTGTCTGAGGAAACCTGGAAAGACCCTATCTACAATGACAGCTGGATGTGGCATAAGGCTGGACACTTGGGACTGAGAGGATTGGTGAGATTGGGTGAGCAAATGCAGACCCTTTCAAGCAATAATGCATGGCCCCCATTCCATGGGTCCCAACTCTCCATGTTCAAGGGAATATTACTACAGCTATAACATGTACAGGAAACCTAGAGAATGGACACACTGTGAATACGAAAGGTTTCTAAAACTCAACGAATAGTCCCTCTCCTGGTGCTCCAGTTTGACATTCCCACTGCCTTACTATCAATCTCCCTACTTGGACAGACAGGCCCTTTAACCTCCTGCTTTGCACAGGTTCCCAATTTGGCAGAGGATGGAAGGGACGAGGGAGAACCCATGAGAGAGTAGCTGTTAGGCATTTGGACGGGCACATGTCACTCTAATTTCCCGGCAGGAAGAAGAATTAACCAAAGTCTCAGCCACCCACCGGGAACCAGTATAGGACATGATCCAAAATTTTGGACTTGCGTTCAGCTCACAAAAAACGAGTTGAGAAATGGAGCTCAGGGGCACAGCAATTCACAAACTGGCAGAGTGATAAAGGACAACTATCGTCCAAAAATCTGTTGAGGGAAGTCAACGAGGCGGACTTGAAAGTGAGGCAAAATAGCAGGAAACAGATTTCAAGAGGTACGTTGGAATCGCCTGTAAAGCACAGGAAGAGGGGCACAACTTGGACAATGGTGCACTTGGCCAAAAAGGGCGTATGCGTTTTCTCCTGAATATATTCAGGAGAAAACGCATACGCCCTTTTTGGCCAAGCAAGCAAGCGGGCAATGCAAATCTGCACTACAAAGAAGTATCACTTCCCACCGGTCAAAAGGGACATCCACAAAATGTGTAAACACCAGAAAGGCAAGACAGGCCCTGGAGAACTGGGAGCCTTGTTATGCTGATGGGCGGGATGTAAATTGCCAACTGCCTCACTGGAGGAGTGCATTGTGTTCCCTAAAACAAGTAAACAACAGAGCTACAGAGCCAAGGCCACTTCCAGTCTAGGGAATATACCTTGGGAAAACTGAAAATCAATAAGAAAGAGCCACCTCCAAATTTAGGGCTGCACTGACTACAAGAACCTCAACTTGGGTACACCTTAAATATCCCAGGAAATATAAAAATGGTTCAAAACATTGTGGTACTTACGTACGATGGAATATCCCTCAGCCATGAAATCAATGTCATAAGACAGGAAGCAGCAAAGTGAGTGGATTCAGGTACGATGATTCTAAGTGAAATAAGTCACACAGAAAAAGGAACTTATCATAAGATATCACTTATGAAGATCCTGTAAACATGGCTACACGTGAACTGAGTTAGGAAAGAGAACAGAGTCTCACATTTAGAAAACACTCTTATGCCTGCATAAAGGGGATGGAGAGGTGGGGAGATGCATAAAACCAGAGTTTGATATAAGCACAGGGACCGTTTCAAAAACCAACTTTGGAATAGACAAGACCTACACCTTCCTCAGTGAAAGAGACTCAAAACCCCATATTTCCCACAGAGGAATATATCTGACTAGTAAGAATCTTAAAACCTATGTATTGATATGTCTCCATAAGGGAATCAAGTGTGTCTAGAGTGGCATAAACATGGCAGCGAGAATCAGCTCAAACCCACTATAAAAAGGAATTTCAAGAGCAAAACCAAAAAACAGGGAAATTCTTTACAATTCCTTCAGGGTGTCTGAGGAAACCTGGAAAGACCCTATCTACAATGACAGCTGGATGTGGCATAAGGCTGGACACATGGGACTGAGAGGATTGGTGAGATTGGGTGAGCAAATGCAGACCTTTTCAAGCAATAATGCATGGCCCCCATTCCATGGGTCCCAACTCTCCAGGTTCAAGGGAATATTACTACAGCTATAACATGTACAGGAAACCTAGAGAATGGACACACTGTGAATACGAAAGGTTTCTAAAACTCAACGAATAGTCCCTCTCCTGGTGCTCCAGTTTGACATTCCAACTGCCTTACTATCAATCTCCCTACTTGGACAGACAGGCCCTTTAACCTCCTGGTTTGCACAGGTTCCCAATTTGGCAGAGGATGGAAGGGACGAGGGAGAACCCATGAGAGAGTAGCTGTTAGGCATTTGGACGGGCACATGTCACTCTAATTTCCCGGCAGGAAGAAGAATTAACCAAAGTCTCAGCCACCCACCGGGAACCAGTATAGGACATGATCCAAAATTTTGGACTTGCGTTCAGCTCACAAAAAACGAGTTGAGAAATGGAGCTCAGGGGCACAGCAATTCACAAACTGGCAGAGTGATAAAGGACAACTATCGTCCAAAAATCTGTTGAGGGAAGTCAACGAGGCGGACTTGAAAGTGAGGCAAAATAGCAGGAAACAGATTTCAAGAGGTACGTTGGAATCGCCTGTAAAGCACAGGAAGAGGGGCACAACTTGGACAATGGTGCACTTGGCCAAAAAGGGCGTATGCGTTTTCTCCTGAATATATTCAGGAGAAAACGCATACGCCCTTTTTGGCCAAGCAAGCAAGCGGGCAATGCAAATCTGCACTACAAAGAAGTATCACTTCCCACCGGTCAAAAGGGACATCCACAAAATGTGTAAAAACCAGAAAGGCAAGACAGGCCCTGGAGAACTGGGAGCCTTGTTATGCTGATGGGCGGGATGTAAATTGCCAACTGCCTCACTGGAGGAGTGCATTGTGTTCCCTAAAACAAGTAAACAACAGAGCTACAGAGCCAAGGCCACTTCCAGTCTAGGGAATATACCTTGGGAAAACTGAAAATCAAAAAGAAACAGCCACCTCCAAATTTAGGGCTGCACTGGCTACAAGAACCTCAACTTGGGTACACCTTAAATATCCCAGGAAACATAAAAATGGTTCAAAACTTTGTGGTACTTACGTACGATGGAATATCCCTCAGCCATGAAATCAATGTCATAAGACCAGTAGCAGCAAAGTGAGTGGATTCAGGTACGATGATTCTAAGTGAAATAAGTCACACAGAAAAAGGAACTTATCATAAGATATCACTTATGAAGATCCTGTAAACATGGCTACACGTGAACTGAGTTAGGAAAGAGAACAGAGTCTCACATTTAGAAAACACTCTTATGCCTGCATAAAGGGGATGGAGAGGTGGGGTGATGCATAAAACCAGAGTTTGATATAAGCACAGGGACCGTTCCAAAAACCAACTTTGGAATAGACAAGACCTACACCTTCCTCAGTGAAAGAGACTCAAAATCCCATATTTCCCGCAGAGGAATATATCTGACTATTAAGAATCTTAAAACCTGTGTATTGATATGTCTCCATAAGGGAATCAAGTGTGTCTAAAGTGGCATAAACATGGCAGCGAGAATCAGCTCAAACCCACTATAAAAATGAATTTCAAAAGCAAAACCAAAAAACAGGGAAATTCTTTACAATTCCTTCAGGGTGTCTGAGGAAACCTGGAAAGACCCTATCTACAATGACAGCTGGATGTGGCATAAGGCTGGACACTTGGGACTGAGAGGATTGGTGAGATTGGGTGAGCAAATGCAGACCCTTTCAAGCAATAATGCATGGCCCCCATTCCATGGGTCCCAACTCTCCAGGTTCAAGGGAATATTACTACAGCTATAACATGTACAGGAAACCTAGAGAATGGACACACTGTGAATACGAAAGGTTTCTAAAACTCAACGAATAGTCCCTCTCCTGGTGCTCCAGTTTGACTTTCCAACTGCCTTACTATCAATCTCCCTACTTAGACAGACAGGCCCTTTAACCTCCTGGTTTGCACAGGTTCCCAATTTGGCAGAGGATGGAAGGGACGAGGGAGAACCCATGAGAGAGTAGCTGTTAGGCATTTGGACGGGCACATGTCACTCTAATTTCCCGGCAGGAAGAAGAATTAACCAAAGTCTCAGCCACCCACCGGGAACCAGTATAGGACATGATCCAAAATTTTGGACTTGCGTTCAGCTCCCAAAAAACGAGTTGAGAAATGGAGCTCAGGGGCACAGCAATTCACAAACTGGCAGAGTGATAAAGGACAACTATCGTCCAAAAATCTGTTGAGGGAAGTCAACGAGGCGGACTTGAAAGTGAGGCAAAATAGCAGGAAACAGATTTCAAGAGGTACGTTGGAATCGCCTGTAAAGCACAGGAAGAGGGGCACAACTTGGACAATGGTGCACTTGGCCAAAAAGGGCGTATGCGTTTTCTCCTGAATATATTCAGGAGAAAACGCATACGCCCTTTTTGGCCAAGCAAGCAAGCGGGCAATGCAAATCTGCACTACAAAGAAGTATCACTTCCCACCGGTCAAAAGGGACATCCACAAAATGTGTAAAAACCAGAAAGGCAAGACAGGCCCTGGAGAACAGGGAGCCTTGTTATGCTGATGGGCGGGATGTAAATTGCCAACTGCCTCACTGGAGGAGTGCATTGTGTTCCCTAAAACAAGTAAACAACAGAGCTACAGAGCCAAGGCCACTTCCAGTCTAGGGAATATACCTGGGGAAAACTGAAAATCAATAAGAAAGAGCCACCTCCAAATTTAGGGCTGCACTGGCTACAAGAACCTCAACTTGGGTACACCTTAAATATCCCAGGAAATATAAAAATGGTTCAAAACATTGTGGTACTTACGTACGATGGAATATCCCTCAGCCATGAAATCAATGTCATAAGACCAGTAGCAGCAAAGTGAGTGGATTCAGGTACGATGATTCTAAGTGAAATAAGTCACACAGAAAAAGAAACTTATCAAAAGATATCACTTATGAAGATCCTGTAAACATGGCTACACGTGAACTGAGTTAGGAAAGAGAACAGAGTCTCACATTTAGAAAACACTCTTATGCCTGCATAAAGGGGAAGGAGAGGTGGGGTGATGCATAAAACCAGAGTTTGATATAAGCACAGGGACCGTTTCAAAAACCAACTTTGGAATTGACAAGACCGACACCTTCCTCAGTGAAAGAGACTCAAAACCCCATATTTCCCACAGAGGAATATATCTGACTAGTAAGAATCTTAAAACCTATGTATTGATTTGTCTCCATAAGGGAATCAAGTGTGTCTAGAGTGGCATAAACATGGCAGCGAGAATCAGCTCAAACCCACTATAAAAAGGAATTTCAAAAGCAAAACCAAAAAACAGGGAAATTCTTTACAATTCCTTCAGGGTGTCTGAGGAAACCTGGAAAGACCCTATCTACAATGACAGCTGGATGTGGCATAAGGCTGGACACCTGGGACTGAGAGGATTGGTGAGATTGGTTGAGCAAATGCAGACCCTTTCTAGCAATAATGCATGGCCCCCATTCCATGGGTCCCAACTCTCCATGTTCAAGGGAATATTACTACAGCTATAACATGTACAGGAAACCTAGAGAATGGACACACTGTGAATACGAAAGGTTTCTAAAACTCAACGAATAGTCCCTCTCCTGGTGCTCCAGTTTGACTTTCCAATTGCCTTACTATCAATCTCCCAACATGGAGAGACAGGCCCTTTAACCTCCTGGTTTGCACAGGTTCCCAATTTGGCAGAGGATGGAAGGGACGAGGGAGAACCCATGAGAGAGTAGCTGTTAGGCATTTGGACGGGCACATGTCACTCTAATTTCCCGGCAGGAAGAAGAATTAACCAAAGTCTCAGCCACCCACCGGGAACCAGTATAGGACATGATCCAAAATTTTGGACTTGCGTTCAGCTCACAAAAAACGAGTTGAGAAATGGAGCTCAGGGGCACAGCAATTCACAAACTGGCAGAGTGATAAAGGACAACTATCGTCCAAAAATCTGTTGAGGGAAGTCAACGAGGCGGACTTGAAAGTGAGGCAAAATAGCAGGAAACAGATTTCAAGAGGTACCTTGGAATCGCCTGTAAAGCACAGGAAGAGGGGCACAACTTGGACAATGGTGCACTTGGCCAAAAAGGGCGTATGCGTTTTCTCCTGAATATATTCAGGAGAAAACGCATACGCCCTTTTTGGCCAAGCAAGCAAGCGGGCAATGCAAATCTGCACTACAAAGAAGTATCACTTCCCACCGGTCAAAAGGGACATCCACAAAATGTGTAAAAACCAGAAAGGCAAGACAGGCCCTGGAGAACAGGGAGCCTTGTTATGCTGATGGGCGGGATGTAAATTGCCAACTGCCTCACTGGAGGAGTGCATTGTGTTCCCTAAAACAAGTAAACAACAGAGCTACAGAGCCAAGGCCACTTCCAGTCTAGGGAATATACCTGGGGAAAACTGAAAATCAATAAGAAAGACCACCTCCAAATTTAGGGCTGCACTGACTACAAGAACCTCAACTTGGGTACACCTTAAATATCCTAGGAAATATAAAAGTGGTTCAAAACATTGTGGTACTTACGTACGATGGAATATCCCTCAGCCATGAAATCAATGTCATAAGACCAGTAGCAGCAAAGTGAGTGGATTCAGGTACGATGATTCTAAGTGAAATAAGTCACACAGAAAAAAGAAACTTATCATAAGATATCACTTATGAAGATCCTGTAAACATGGCTACACGTGAACTGAGTTAGGAAAGAGAACAGAGTCTCACATTTAGAAAACACTCTTATGCCTGCATAAAGGGGAAGGAGAGGTGGGGTGATGCATAAAACCAGAGTTTGATATAAGCACAGGGACCGTTTCAAAAACCAACTTTGGAATAGACAAGACCTACACCTTCCTCAGTGAAAGAGACTCAAAACCCCATATTTCCCACAGAGGAATATATCTGACTAGTAAGAATCTTAAAACCTATGTATTGATATGTCTCCATAAGGGAATCAAGTGTGTCTAGAGTGGCATAAACATGGCAGCGAGAATCAGCTCAAACCCACTATAAAAAGGAATTTCAAAAGCAAAACCAAAAAACAGGGAAATTCTTTACAATTCCTTCAGGGTGTCTGAGGAAACCTGGAAAGACTCTGTCTACAATGACAGCTGGAAGTGGCATAAGGCTGGACACTTGGGACTGAGAGGATTGGTGAGATTGGGTGAGCAAATGCAGACCCTTTCAAGCAATAATGCATGGCCCCCATTCCATGGGTCCCAACTCTCCAGGTTCAAGGGAATATTACTACAGCTATAACATGTACAGGAAACCTAGAGAATGGACACACTGTGAATACGAAAGGTTTCTAAAACTCAACGAATAGTCCCTCTCCTGGTGCTCCAGTTTGACTTTCCAACTGCCTTACTATCAATCTCCCAACTTGGAGAGACAGGCCCTTTAACCTCCTGGTTTGCACAGGTTCCCAATTTGGCAGAGGATGGAAGGGACGAGGGAGAACCCATGAGAGAGTAGCTGTTAGGCATTTGGACGGGCACATGTCACTCTAATTTCCCGGCAGGAAGAAGAATTAACCAAAGTCTCAGCCACCCACCGGGAACCAGTATAGGACATGATCCAAAATTTTGAACTTGCGTTCAGCTCACAAAAAACGAGTTGAGAAATGGAGCTCAGGGGCACAGCAATTCACAAACTGGCAGAGTGATAAAGGACAACTATCGTCCAAAAATCTGTTGAGGGAAGTCAACGAGGCGGACTTGAAAGCGAGGCAAAATAGCAGGAAACAGATTTCAAGAGGTACCTTTGAATCGCCTGTAAAGCACAGGAAGAGGGGCACAACTTGGACAATGGTGCACTTGGCCAAAAAGGGTGTATGCGTTTTCTCCTGAATATATTCAGGAGAAAACGCATACGCCCTTTTTGGCCAAGCAAGCAAGCGGGCAATGCAAATCTGCACTACAAAGAAGTATCACTTCCCACTGGTCAAAAGGGACATCCACAAAATGTGTAAAAAACAGAAAGGCAAGACAGGCCCTGGAGAACAGGGAGCCTTGTTATGCTGATGGGCGGGATGTAAATTGCCAACTGCCTCACTGGAGGAGTGCATTGTGTTCCCTAAAACAAGTAAACAACAGAGCTACAGAGCCAAGGCCACTTCCAGTCTAGGGAATATACCTTGGGAAAACTGAAAATCAATAAGAAAGAGCCACCTCCAAATTTAGGGCTGCACTGGCTACAAGAACCTCAACTTGGGTACACCTTAAATATCCCAGGAAATATAAAAATGGTTCAAAACATTGTGGTACTTACGTACGATGGAATATCCCTCAGCCATGAAATCAATGTCATAAGACCAGTAGCAGCAAAGTGAGTGGATTCAGGTACGATGATTCTAAGTGAAATAAGTCACACAGAAAAAGAAACTTATCAAAAGATATCACTTATGAAGATCCTGTAAACATGGCTACACGTGAACTGAGTTAGGAAAGAGAACAGAGTCTCACATTTAGAAAACACTCTTATGCCTGCATAAAGGGGAAGGAGAGGTGGGGTGATGCATAAAACCAGAGTTTGATATAAGCACAGGGACCGTTTCAAAAACCAACTTTGGAATTGACAAGACCGACACCTTCCTCAGTGAAAGAGACTCAAAACCCCATATTTCCCACAGAGGAATATATCTGACTAGTAAGAATCTTAAAACCTATGTATTGATATGTCTCCATAAGGGAATCAACTGTGTCTAGAGTGGCATAAACATGGCAGCGAGAATCAGCTCAAACCCACTATAAAAAGGAATTTCAAAAGCAAAACCAAAAAACAGGGAAATTCTTTACAATTCCTTCAGGGTGTCTGAGGAAACCTGGAAAGACCCTATCTACAATGACAGCTGGATGTGGCATAAGGCTGGACACCTGGGACTGAGAGGATTGGTGAGATTGGGTGAGCAAATGCAGACCCTTTCAAGCAATAATGCATGGCCCCCATTCCATGGGTCCCAACTCTCCATGTTCAAGGGAATATTACTACAGGTATAACATGTACAGGAAACCTAGAGAATGGACACACTGTGAATACGAAAGGTTTCTAAAACTCAACGAATAGTCCCTCTCCTGGTGCTCCAGTTTGACGTTCCAATTGCCTTACTATCAATCTCCCAAAATGGAGAGACAGGACCTTTAACCTCCTGGTTTGCACAGGTTCCCAATTTGGCAGAGGATGGAAGGGACGAGGGAGAACCCATGAGAGAGTAGCTGTTAGGCATTTGGACGGGCACATGTCACTCTAATTTCCCGGCAGGAAGAAGAATTAACCAAAGTCTCAGCCACCCACCGGGAACCAGTATAGGACAGGATCCAAAATTTTGGACTTGCGTTCAGCTCACAAAAAATGAGTTGAGAAATGGAGCTCAGGGGCACAACAATTCACAAACTGGCAGAGTGATAAAGGACAACTATCGTCCAAAAATCTGTTGAGGGAAGTCAACGAGGCGGACTTGAAAGCGAGGCAAAATAGCAGGAAACAGATTTCAAGAGGTACCTTGGAATCGCCTGTAAAGCACAGGAAGAGGGTCACAACTTGGACAATGTTGCACTTGGCCAAAAAGGGCGTATGCGTTTTCTCCTGAATATATTCAGGAGAAAACGCATACGCCCTTTTTGGCCAAGCAAGCAAGCGGGCAATGCAAATCTGCACTACAAAGAAGTATCACTTCCCAACGGTCAAAAGGGACATCCACAAATGTGTAAAAACCAGAAAGGCAAGACAGGCCCTGGAGAACAGGTAGCCTTGTTATGCTGATGGGCGGGATATAAATTGCCAACTGCCTCACTGGAGGAGTGCATTGTGTTCCCTAAAACAAGTAAACAACAGAGCTACAGAGCCAAGGCCACTTCCAGTCTAGGGAATATACCTTGGGAAAACTGAAAATCAAAAAGAAACAGCCACCTCCAAATTTAGGGCTGCACTGGCTACAAGAACCTCAACTTGGGTACACCTTAAATATCCCAGGAAACATAAAAATGGTTCAAAACATTGTGGTACTTACGTACGATGGAATATCCCTCAGCCATGAAATCAATGTCATAAGACCAGTAGCAGCAAAGTGAGTGGATTCAGGTACGATGATTCTAAGTGAAATAAGTCACACAGAAAAAGGAACTTATCATAAGATATCACTTATGAAGATCCTGTAAACATGGCTACACGTGAACTGAGTTAGGAAAGAGAACAGAGTCTCACATTTAGAAAACAATCTTATGCTGCATAAAGGGGATGGAGAGGTGGGGTGATGCATAAAACCAGAGTTTGATATAAGCACAGGGACCGTTCCAAAAACAAACTTTGGAATAGACAAGACCTTCACCTTCCTCAGTGAAAGAGACTCAAAACCCCATATTTCCCGCAGAGGAATATATCTGACTAGTAAGAATCTTAAAACCTATGTATTGATATGTCTCCATAAGGGAATCAAGTGTGTCTAGAGTGGCATAAACATGGCAGCGAGAATCAGCTCAAACCCACTATAAAAAGGAATTTCAAAAGCAAAACCAAAAAACAGGGAAATTCTTTACAATTCCTTCAGGGTGTCTGAGGAAACCTGGAAAGACCCTATCTACAATGACAGCTTGATGTGGCATAAGGCTGGACACTTGGGACTGAGAGGATTGGTGAGATTGGGTGAGCAAATGCAGACCCTTTCAAGCAATAATGCATGGCCCCCATTCCATGGGTCCCAACTCTCCATGTTCAAGGGAATATTACTACAGCTATAACATGTACAGGAAACCTAGAGAATGGACACACTGTGAATACGAAAGGTTTCTAAAACTCAACGAATAGTCCCTCTCCTGGTGCTCCAGTTTGACTTTCCAACTGCCTTACTATCAATCTCCCTACTTGGACAGACAGGCCCTTTAACCTCCTGGTTTGCACAGGTTCCCAATTTGGCAGAGGATGGAAGGGACGAGGGAGAACCCATGAGAGAGTAGCTGTTAGGCATTTGGACGGGCACATGTCACTCTAATTTCCCGGCAGGAAGAAGAATTAACCAAAGTCTCAGCCACCCACCGGGAACCAGTATAGGACATGATCCAAAATTTTGGACTTGCGTTAGGCTCACAAAAAACGAGTTGAGAAATGGAGCTCAGGGGCACAGCAATTCACAAACTGGCAGAGTGATAAAGGACAACTATCGTCCAAAAATCTGTTGAGGGAAGTCAACGAGGCGGACTTGAAAGTGAGGCAAAATAGCAGGAAACAGATTTCAAGAGGTACCTTGGAATCGCCTGTAAAGCACAGGAAGAGGGGCACAACTTGGACAATGGTGCACTTGGCCAAAAAGGGCGTATGCGTTTTCTCCTGAATATATTCAGGAGAAAACGCATACGCCCTTTTTGGCCAAGCAAGCAAGCGGGCAATGCAAATCTGCACTACAAAGAAGTATCACTTCCCACCGGTCAAAAGGGACATCCACAAAATGTGTAAAAACCAGAAAGGCAAGACAGGCCCTGGAGAACAGGGAGCCTTGTTATGCTGATGGGCGGGATATAAATTGCCAACTGCCTCACTGGAGGAGTGCATTGTGTTCCCTAAAACAAGTAAACAACAGAACTACAGAGCCAAGGCCACTTCCAGTCTAGGGAATATACCTTGGGAAAACTGAAAATCAAAAAGAAACAGCCACCTCCAAATTTAGGGCTGCACTGGCTACAAGAACCTCAACTTGGGTACACCTTAAATATCCCAGGAAACATAAAAATGGTTCAAAACATTGTGGTACTTACGTACGATGGAATATCCCTCAGCCATGAAATCAATGTCATAAGACCAGTAGCAGCAAAGTGAGTGGATTCAGGTACGATGATTCTAAGTGAAATAAGTCACACAGAAAAAGGAACTTATCATAAGATATCACTTATGAAGATCCTGTAAACATGGCTACACGTGAACTGAGTTAGGAAAGAGAACAGAGTCTCACATTTAGAAAACAATCTTATGCTGCATAAAGGGGATGGAGAGGTGGGGTGATGCATAAAACCAGAGTTTGATATAAGCACAGGGACCGTTCCAAAAACAAACTTTGGAATAGACAAGACCTTCACCTTCCTCAGTGAAAGAGACTCAAAACCCCATATTTCCCGCAGAGGAATATATCTGACTAGTAAGAATCTTAAAACCTATGTATTGATATGTCTCCATAAGGGAATCAAGTGTGTCTAGAGTGGCATAAACATGGCAGCGAGAATCAGCTCAAACCCACTATAAAAAGGAATTTCAAAAGCAAAACCAAAAAACAGGGAAATTCTTTACAATTCCTTCAGGGTGTCTGAGGAAACCTGGAAAGACCCTATCTACAATGACAGCTTGATGTGGCATAAGGCTGGACACTTGGGACTGAGAGGATTGGTGAGATTGGGTGAGCAAATGCAGACCCTTTCAAGCAATAATGCATGGCCCCCATTCCATGGGTCCCAACTCTCCATGTTCAAGGGAATATTACTACAGCTATAACATGTACAGGAAACCTAGAGAATGGACACACTGTGAATACGAAAGGTTTCTAAAACTCAACGAATAGTCCCTCTCCTGGTGCTCCAGTTTGACTTTCCAACTGCCTTACTATCAATCTCCCTACTTGGACAGACAGGCCCTTTAACCTCCTGGTTTGCACAGGTTCCCAATTTGGCAGAGGATGGAAGGGACGAGGGAGAACCCATGAGAGAGTAGCTGTTAGGCATTTGGACGGGCACATGTCACTCTAATTTCCCGGCAGGAAGAAGAATTAACCAAAGTCTCAGCCACCCACCGGGAACCAGTATAGGACATGATCCAAAATTTTGGACTTGCGTTAGGCTCACAAAAAACGAGTTGAGAAATGGAGCTCAGGGGCACAGCAATTCACAAACTGGCAGAGTGATAAAGGACAACTATCGTCCAAAAATCTGTTGAGGGAAGTCAACGAGGCGGACTTGAAAGTGAGGCAAAATAGCAGGAAACAGATTTCAAGAGGTACCTTGGAATCGCCTGTAAAGCACAGGAAGAGGGGCACAACTTGGACAATGGTGCACTTGGCCAAAAAGGGCGTATGCGTTTTCTCCTGAATATATTCAGGAGAAAACGCATACGCCCTTTTTGGCCAAGCAAGCAAGCGGGCAATGCAAATCTGCACTACAAAGAAGTATCACTTCCCACCGGTCAAAAGGGACATCCACAAAATGTGTAAAAACCAGAAAGGCAAGACAGGCCCTGGAGAACTGGGAGCCTTGTTATGCTGATGGGCGGGATGTAAATTGCCAACTGCCTCACTGGAGGAGTGCACTGTGTTCCCTAAAACAAGTAAACAACAGAGCTACAGAGCCAAGGCCACTTCCAGTCTAGGGAATATACCTTGGGAAAACTGAAAATCAATAAGAAAGAGCCACCTCCAAATTTAGGGCTGCACTGACTACAAGAACCTCAACTTGGGTACACCTTAAATATCCCAGGAAATATAAAAATGGTTCAAAACATTGTGGTACTTATGTACGATGGAATATCCCTCAGCCATGAAATCAATGTCATAAGACAAGAAGCAGCAAAGTGAGTGGATTCAGGTACGATGATTCTAAGTGAAATAAGTCACACAGAAAAAGGAACTTATCATAAGATATCACTTATGAAGATCCTGTAAACATGGCTACACGTGAACTGAGTTAGGAAAGAGAACAGAGTCTCACATTTAGAAAACACTCTTATGCCTGCATAAAGGGGATGGAGAGGTGGGGTGATGCATAAAACCAGAGTTTGATATAAGCACAGGGACCGTTCCAAAAACCAACTTTGGAATAGACAAGACCTACACCTTCCTCAGTGAAAGAGACTCAAAACCCCATATTTCCCGCAGAGGAATATATCTGACTAGTAAGAATCTTAAAACCTATGTATTGATATGACTCCATGAGGGAATCAAGTGTGTCTAGAGTGGCATAAACATGGCAGCGAGAATCAGCTCCAACCCACTATAAAAAGGAATTTCAAAAGCAAAACCAAAAAACAGGGAAATTCTTTACAATTCCTTCAGGGTGTCTGAGGAAACCTGGAAAGACCCTATCTACAATGACAGCTGGATGTGGCATAAGGCTGGACACTTGGGACTGAGAGGATTGGTGAGATTGGGTGAGCAAATGCAGACCCTTTCAAGCAATAATGCATGGCCCCCATTCCATGCGTCCCAACTCTCCAGGTTCAAGGGAATATTACTACAGCTATAGCATGTACAGGAAACCTAGAGAATGGACACACTGTGAATACGAAAGGTTTCTAAAACTCAACGAATAGTCCCTCTCCTGGTGCTCCAGTTTGACTTTCCAATTGCCTTACTATCAATCTCCCAACTTGGAGAGACAGGCCCTTTAACCTCCTGGTTTGCACAGGTTCCCAATTTGGCAGAGCATGGAAGGGACGAGGGAGAACCCATGAGAGAGTAGCTGTTAGGCATTTGGACGGGCACATGTCACTCTAATTTCCCGGCAGGAAGAAGAATTAACCAAAGTCTCAGCCACCCACCGGGAACCAGTATAGGACATGATCCAAAATTTTGGACTTGCGTTCAGCTCACAAAAAACGAGTTGAGAAATGGAGCTCAGGGGCACAGCAATTCACAAACTGGCAGAGTGATAAAGGACAACTATCGTCCAAAAATCTGTTGAGGGAAGTCAACGAGGCGGACTTGAAAGAGAGGCAAAATAGCAGGAAACAGATTTCAAGAGGTACCTTGGAATCGCCTGTAAAGCACAGGAAGAGGGGCACAACTTGGACAATGGTGCACTTGGCCAAAAAGGGCGTATGCGTTTTCTCCTGAATATATTCAGGAGAAAACGCATACGCCCTTTTTGGCCTAGCAAGAAAGCGGGCAATGCAAATCTGCACTACAAAGAAGTATCACTTCCCACCGGTCAAAAGGGACATCCAAAAAATGTGTAAAAACCAGAAAGGCAAGATAGGCCCTGGAGAACAGGGAGCCTTGTTATGCTGATGATCGGGATGTAAATTGCCAACTGCCTCACTGGAGGAGTGCATTGTGTTCCCTAAAACAAGTAAACAACAGAGCTACAGAGCCAAGGCCACTTCCAGTCTAGGGAATATACCTTGGGAAACCTGAAAATCAATAAGAAAGAGCCACCTCCAAATTTAGGGCTGCACTAACTACAAGAACCTCAACTTGGGTACACCTTAAATATCCCAGGAAATATAAAAATGGTTCAAAACATTGTGGTACTTATGTACGATGGAATATCCCTCAGCCATGAAATCAATGTCATAAGACCAGTAGCAGCAAAGTGAGTGGATTCAGGTACGATGATTCTAAGTGAAATAAGTCACACAGAAAAAAGAAACTTATCATAAGATATCACTTATGAAGATCCTGTAAACATGGCTACACGTGAACTGAGTTAGGAAAGAGAACAGAGTCTCACATTTAGAAAACACTCTTATGCCTGCATAAAGGGGAAGGAGAGGTGGGGTGATGCATAAAACCAGAGTTTGATATAAGCACAGGGACCGTTTCAAAAACCAACTTTGGAATAGACAAGACCTACACCTTCCTCAGTGAAAGAGACTCAAAACCCCATATTTCCCACAGAGGAATATATCTGACTAGTAAGAATCTTAAAACCTATGTATTGATATGTCTCCATAAGGGAATCAAGTGTGTCTAGAGTGGCATAAACATGGCAGCGAGAATCAGCTCAAACCCACTATAAAAAGGAATTTCAAAAGCAAAACCAAAAAACAGGGAAATTCTTTACAATTCCTTCAGGGTGTCTGAGGAAACCTGGAAAGACCCTGTCTACAATGACAGCTGGATGTGGCATAAGGCTGGACACTTGGGACTGAGAGGATTGGTGAGATTGGGTGAGCAAATGCAGACCCTTTCAAGCAATAATGCATGGCCCCCATTCCATGGGTCCCAACTCTCCAGGTTCAAGGGAATATTACTACAGCTATAACATGTACAGGAAACCTAGAGAATGGACACACTGTGAATACGAAAGGTTTCTAAAACTCAACGAATAGTCCCTCTCCTGGTGCTCCAGTTTGACTTTCCAACTGCCTTACTATCAATCTCCCAACTTGGAGAGACAGGCCCTTTAACCTCCTGGTTTGCACAGGTTCCCAATTTGGCAGAGGATGGAAGGGACGAGGGAGAACCCATAAGAGAGTAGCTGTTAGGCATTTGGACGGGCACATGTCACTCTAATTTCCCGGCAGGAAGAAGAATTAACCAAAGTCTCAGCCACCCACCGGGAACCAGTATAGGACATGATCCAAAATTTTGGACTTGTGTTCAGCTCACAAAAAACGAGTTGAGAAATGGAGCTCAGGGGCACAGCAATTCACAAACTGGCAGAGTGATAAAGGACAACTATCGTCCAAAAATCTGTTGAGGGAAGTCAACGAGGCGGACTTGAATGTGAGGCAAAATAGCAGGAAACAGATTTCAAGAGGTACCTTGGAATCGCCTGTAAAGCACAGGAAGAGGGGCACAACTTGGACAATGGTGCACTTGGCCAAAAAGGGCGTATGCGTTTTCTCCTGAATATATTCAGGAGAAAACGCATACGCCCTTTTTGGCCAAGCAAGCAAGCGGGCAATGCAAATCTGCACTACCAAGAATTATCACTTCCCACCGGTCAAAAGGGACATCCACAAAATGTGTAAAAACCAGAAAAGCAAGACAGGCCCTGGAGAACAGGGAGCCTTGTTATGCTGATGGGCGGGATGTAAATTGCCAACTGCCTCACTGGAGGAGTGCTTTGTGTTCCCTAAAACAAGTAAACAACAGAGCTACAGAGCCAAGGCCACTTCCAGTCTAGGGAATATACCTTGGGAAAATTGAAAATCAATAAGAAAGAGCCACCTCCAAATTTAGGGCTGCACTGGCTACAAGAACCTCAACTTGGGTACACCTTAAATATCCCAGGAAATATAAAAATGGTTCAAAACATTGTGGTACTTACGTACGATGGAATATCCCTCAGCCATGAAATCAATGTCATAAGACCAGTAGCAGCAAAGTGAGTGGATTCAGGTACGATGATTCTAAGTGAAATAAGTCACACAGAAAAAGGAACTTATCATAAGATATCACTTATGAAGATCCTGTAAACATGGCTACACGTGAACTGAGTTAGGAAAGAGAACAGAGTCTCACATTTAGAAAACACTCTTATGCCTGCATAAAGGGGAAGGAGAGGTGGGGTGATGCATAAAACCAGAGTTTGATATAAGCACAGGGACCGTTTCAAAAACCAACTTTGGAATAGACAAGACCTACACCTTCCTCAGTGAAAGAGACTCAAAACCCCATATTTCCCGCAGAGGAATATATCTGACTAGTAAGAATCTTAAAACCTATGTATTGATATGACTCCATAAGGGAATCAAGTGTGTCTAGAGTGGCATAAACATGGCAGCGAGAATCAGCTCAAACCCACTATAAAAAGGAATTTCAAAAGCAAAACCAAAAAACAGGGAAATTCTTTACAATTCCTTCAGGGTGTCTGAGGAAACCTGGAAAGACCCTGTCTACAATGACAGCTGGATGTGGCATAAGGCTGGACACTTGGGACTGAGAGGATTGGTGAGATTGGGTGAGCAAATGCAGACCCTTTCAAGCAATAATGCATGGCCCCCATTCCATGGGTCCCAACTCTCCAGGTTCAAGGGAATATTACTACAGCTATAACATGTACAGGAAACCTAGAGAATGGACACACTGTGAATACGAAAGGTTTCTAAAACTCAACGAATAGTCCCTCTCCTGGTGCTCCAGTTTGACTTTCCAACTGCCTTACTATCAATCACCCAACTTGGAGAGACAGGCCCTTTAACCTCCTGGTTTGCACAGGTTCCCAATTTGGCAGAGGATGGAAGGGACGAGGGAGAACCCATGAGAGAGTAGCTGTTAGGCATTTGGATGGGCACATGTCACTCTAATTTCCCGGCAGGAAGAAGAATTAACCAAAGTCTCAGCCACCCACCTGGAACCAGTAGAGGACATGATCCAAAATTTTGGACTTGCGTTCAGCTCACAAAAAACGAGTTGAGAAATGGAGCTCAGGGGCACAGCAATTCACAAACTGGCAGAGTGATAAAGGACAACTATCGTCCAAAAATCTGTTGAGGGAAGTCAACGAGGCGGACTTGAAAGCGAGGCAAAATAGCAGGAAACAGATTTCAAGAGGTACCTTGGAATCGCCTGTAAAGCACAGGAAGAGGGGCACAACTTGGACAATGGTGCACTTGGCCAAAAAGGGCGTATGCGTTTTCTCCTGAATATATTCAGGAGAAAACGCATACGCCCTTTTTGGCCAAGCAAGCAAGCGGGCAATGCAAATCTGCACTACAAAGAAGTATCACTTCCCACCGGTCAAAAGGGACATCCACAAAATGTGTAAAAACCAGAAAGGCAAGACAGGCCCTGGAGAACTGGGAGCCTTGTTATGCTGATGGGCGGGATGTAAATTTCCAACTGCCTCACTGGAGGAGTGCATTGTGTTCCCTAAAACAAGTAAACAACAGAGCTACAGAGCCAAGGCCACTTCCAGTCTAGGGAATATACCTTGGGAAAACTGAAAATCAATAAGAAAGAGCCACCTCCAAATTTAGGGCTGCACTGACTACAAGAACCTCAACTTGGGTACACCTTAAATATCCCAGGAAATATAAAAATGGTTCAAAACATTGTGGTACTTACGTACGATGGAATATCCCTCAGCCATGAAATCAATGTCATACGACCAGTAGCAGCAAAGTGAGTGGATTCAGGTACGATGATTCTAAGTGAAATAAGTCACACAGAAAAAGAAACTTATCATAAGATATCACTTATGAAGATCCTGTAAACATGGCTACACGTGAACTGAGTTAGGAAAGAGAACAGAGTCTCACATTTAGAAAACACTCTTATGCCTGCATAAAGGGGAAGGAGAGGTGGGGTGATGCATAAAACCAGAGTTTGATATAAGCACAGGGACCGTTTCAAAAACCAACTTTGGAATTGACAAGACCGACACCTTCCTTAGTGAAAGAGACTCAAAACCCATATTTCCCACAGAGGAATATATCTGACTAGTAAGAATCTTAAAACCTATGTATTGATATGTCTCCATAAGGGAATCAAGTGTGTCTAGAGTGGCATAAACATGGCAGCGAGAATCAGCTCAAACCCACTATAAAAAGGAATTTCAAAAGCAAAACAAAAAACAGGGAAATTCTTTACAATTCCTTCAGGGTGTCTGAGGAAACCTGGAAAGACCCTGTCTACAATGACAGCTGGATGTGGCATAAGGCTGGACACTTGGGACTGAGAGGATTGGTGAGATTGGGTGAGCAAATGCAGCCCCTTTCAAGCAATAATGCATGGCCCCCATTCCATGGGTCCCAACTCTCCAGGTTCAAGGGAATATTACTACAGCTATAACATGTACAGGAAACCTAGAGAATGGACACACTGTGAATACGAAAGGTTTCTAAAACTCAACGAATAGTCCCTCTCCTGGTGCTCCAGTTTGACTTTCCAACTGCCTTCCTATCAATCTCCCAACTTGGAGAGACAGGCCGTTTAAACTCCTGGTTTGCACAGGTTCCCAATTTGGCAGAGGATGGAAGGGACGAGGGAGAACCCATGAGAGAGTAGCTGTTAGGCATTTGGACGGGCACATGTCACTCTAATTTCCCGGCAGGAAGAAGAATTAACCAAAGTCTCAGCCACCCACCGGGAACCAGTATAGGACATGATCCAAAATTTTGGACTTGTGTTCAGCTCACAAAAAACGAGTTGAGAAATGGAGCTCAGGGGCACAGCAATTCACAAACTGGCAGAGTGATAAAGGACAACTATCGTCCAAAAATCTGTTGAGGGAAGTCAACGAGGCGGACTTGAAAGTGAGGCAAAATAGCAGGAAACAGATTTCAAGAGGTACCTTGGAATCGCCTGTAAAGCACAGGAAGAGGGGCACAACTTGGACAATGGTGCACTTGGCCAAAAAGGGCGTATGCGTTTTCTCCTGAATATATTCAGGAGAAAACGCATACGCCTTTTTTGGCCAAGCAAGCAAGCGGGCAATGCAAATCTGCACTACCAAGAATTATCACTTCCCACCGGTCAAAAGGGACATCCACAAAATGTGTAAAAACCAGAAAGGCAAGACAGGCCCTGGAGAACAGGGAGCCTTGTTATGCTGATGGGCGGGATGTAAATTGCCAACTGCCTCACTGGAGGAGTGCTTTGTGTTCCCTAAAACAAGTAAACAACAGAGCTACAGAGCCAAGGCCACTTCCAGTCTAGGGAATATACCTTGGGAAAACTGAAAATCAATAAGAAAGAGCCACCTCCAAATTTAGGGCTGCACTGGCTACAAGAACCTCAACTTGGGTACACCTTAAATATCCCAGGAAATATAAAAATGGTTCAAAACATTGTGGTACTTACGTACGATGGAATATCCCTCAGCCATGAAATCAATGTCATAAGACCAGTAGCAGCAAAGTGAGTGGATTCAGGTACGATGATTCTAAGTGAAATAAGTCACACAGAAAAAGGAACTTATCATAAGATATCACTTATGAAGATCCTGTAAACATGGCTACACGTGAACTGAGTTAGGAAAGAGAACAGAGTCTCACATTTAGAAAACACTCTTATGCCTGCATAAAGGGGAAGGAGAGGTGGGGTGATGCATAAAACCAGAGTTTGATATAAGCACAGGGACCGTTTCAAAAACCAACTTTGGAATAGACAAGACCTACACCTTCCTCAGTGAAAGAGACTCAAAACCCCATATTTCCCGCAGAGGAATATATCTGACTAGTAAGAATCTTAAAACCTATGTATTGATATGACTCCATAAGGGAATCAAGTGTGTCTAGAGTGGCATAAACATGGCAGCGAGAATCAGCTCAAACCCACTATAAAAAGGAATTTCAAAAGCAAAACCAAAAAACAGGGAAATTCTTTACAATTCCTTCAGGGTGTCTGAGGAAACCTGGAAAGACCCTGTCTACAATGACAGCTGGATGTGGCATAAGGCTGGACACTTGGGACTGAGAGGATTGGTGAGATTGGGTGAGCAAATGCAGACCCTTTCAAGCAATAATGCATGGCCCCCATTCCATGGGTCCCAACTCTCCAGGTTCAAGGGAATATTACTACAGCTATAACATGTACAGGAAACCTAGAGAATGGACACACTGTGAATACGAAAGGTTTCTAAAACTCAACGAATAGTCCCTCTCCTGGTGCTCCAGTTTGACTTTCCAACTGCCTTACTATCAATCTCCCAACTTGGAGAGACAGGCCCTTTAACCTCCTGGTTTGCACAGGTTCCCAATTTGGCAGAGGATGGAAGGGACGAGGGAGAACCCATGAGAGAGTAGCTGTTAGGCATTTGGACGGGCACATGTCACTCTAATTTCCCGGCAGGAAGAAGAATTAACCAAAGTCTCAGCCACCCACCTGGAACCAGTAGAGGACATGATCCAAAATTTTGGACTTGCGTTCAGCTCACAAAAAACGAGTTGAGAAATGGAGCTCAGGGGCACAGCAATTCACAAACTGGCAGAGTGATAAAGGACAACTATCGTCCAAAAATCTGTTGAGGGAAGTCAACGAGGCGGACTTGAAAGCGAGGCAAAATAGCAGGAAACAGATTTCAAGAGGTACCTTGGAATCGCCTGTAAAGCACAGGAAGAGGGGCACAACTTGGACAATGGTGCACTTGGCCAAAAAGGGCGTATGCGTTTTCTCCTGAATATATTCAGGAGAAAACGCATACGCCCTTTTTGGCCAAGCAAGCAAGCGGGCAATGCAAATCTGCACTACAAAGAAGTATCACTTCCCACCGGTCAAAAGGGACATCCACAAAATGTGTAAAAACCAGAAAGGCAAGACAGGCCCTGGAGAACTGGGAGCCTTGTTATGCTGATGGGCGGGATGTAAATTTCCAACTGCCTCACTGGAGGAGTGCATTGTGTTCCCTAAAACAAGTAAACAACAGAGCTACAGAGCCAAGGCCACTTCCAGTCTAGGGAATATACCTTGGGAAAACTGAAAATCAATAAGAAAGAGCCACCTCCAAATTTAGGGCTGCACTGGCTACAAGAACCTCAACTTGGGTACACCTTAAATATCCCAGGAAATATAAAAATGGTTCAAAACATTGTGGTACTTACGTACGATGGAATATCCCTCAGCCATGAAATCAATGTCATAAGACCAGTAGCAGCAAAGTGAGTGGATTCAGGTACGATGATTCTAAGTGAAATAAGTCACACAGAAAAAGGAACTTATCATAAGATATCACTTATGAAGATCCTGTAAACATGGCTACACGTGAACTGAGTTAGGAAAGAGAACAGAGTCTCACATTTAGAAAACACTCTTATGCCTGCATAAAGGGGAAGGAGAGGTGGGGTGATGCATAAAACCAGAGTTTGATATAAGCACAGGGACCGTTTCAAAAACCAACTTTGGAATTGACAAGACCGACACCTTCCTTAGTGAAAGAGACTCAAAACCCATATTTCCCACAGAGGAATATATCTGACTAGTAAGAATCTTAAAACCTATGTATTGATATGTCTCCATAAGGGAATCAAGTGTGTCTAGAGTGGCATAAACATGGCAGCGAGAATCAGCTCAAACCCACTATAAAAAGGAATTTCAAAAGCAAAACAAAAAACAGGGAAATTCTTTACAATTCCTTCAGGGTGTCTGAGGAAACCTGGAAAGACCCTGTCTACAATGACAGCTGGATGTGGCATAAGGCTGGACACTTGGGACTGAGAGGATTGGTGAGATTGGGTGAGCAAATGCAGCCCCTTTCAAGCAATAATGCATGGCCCCCATTCCATGGGTCCCAACTCTCCAGGTTCAAGGGAATATTACTACAGCTATAACATGTACAGGAAACCTAGAGAATGGACACACTGTGAATACGAAAGGTTTCTAAAACTCAACGAATAGTCCCTCTCCTGGTGCTCCAGTTTGACTTTCCAACTGCCTTCCTATCAATCTCCCAACTTGGAGAGACAGGCCCTTTAACCTCCTGGTTTGCACAGGTTCCCAATTTGGCAGAGGATGGAAGGGACGAGGGAGAACCCATGAGAGAGTAGCTGTTAGGCATTTGGACGGGCACATTTCACTCTAATTTCCCGGCAGGAAGAAGAATTAACCAAAGTCTCAGCCACCCACCGGGAACCAGTATAGGACATGATCCAAAATTTTGGACTTGTGTTCAGCTCACAAAAAACGAGTTGAGAAATGGAGCTCAGGGGCACAGCAATTCACAAACTGGCAGAGTGATAAAGGACAACTATCGTCCAAAAATCTGTTGAGGGAAGTCAACGAGGCGGACTTGAAAGTGAGGCAAAATAGCAGGAAACAGATTTCAAGAGGTACCTTGGAATCGCCTGTAAAGCACAGGAAGAGGGGCACAACTTGGACAATGGTGCACTTGGCCAAAAAGGGCGTATGCGTTTTCTCCTGAATATATTCAGGAGAAAACGCATACGCCCTTTTTGGCCAAGCAAGCAAGCGGGCAATGCAAATCTGCACTACCAAGAATTATCACTTCCCACCGGTCAAAAGGGACATCCACAAAATGTGTAAAAACCAGAAAGGCAAGACAGGCCCTGGAGAACAGGGAGCCTTGTTATGCTGATGGGCGGGATGTAAATTGCCAACTGCCTCACTGGAGGAGTGCTTTGTGTTCCGTAAAACAAGTAAACAACAGAGCTACAGAGCCAAGGCCACTTCCAGTCTAGGGAATATACCTTGGGAAAACTGAAAATCAATAAGAAAGAGCCACCTCCAAATTTAGGGCTGCACTGGCTACAAGAACCTCAACTTGGGTACACCTTAAATATCCCAGGAAATATAAAAATGGTTCAAAACATTGTGGTACTTACGTACGATGGAATATCCCTCAGCCATGAAATCAATGTCATAAGACCAGTAGCAGCAAAGTGAGTGGATTCAGGTACGATGATTCTAAGTGAAATAAGTCACACAGAAAAAGGAACTTATCATAAGATATCACTTATGAAGATCCTGTAAACATGGCTACACGTGAACTGAGTTAGGAAAGAGAACAGAGTCTCACATTTAGAAAACACTCTTATGCCTGCATAAAGGGGAAGGAGAGGTGGGGTGATGCATAAAACCAGAGTTTGATATAAGCACAGGGACCGTTTCAAAAACCAACTTTGGAATAGACAAGACCTACACCTTCCTCAGTGAAAGAGACTCAAAACCCCATATTTCCCGCAGAGGAATATATCTGAGTAGTAAGAATCTTAAAACCTATGTATTGATATGACTCCATAAGGGAATCAAGTGTGTCTAGAGTGGCATAAACATGGCAGCGAGAATCAGCTCAAACCCACTATAAAAAGGAATTTCAAAAGCAAAACCAAAAAACAGGGAAATTCTTTACAATTCCTTCAGGGTGTCTGAGGAAACCTGGAAAGACCCTGTCTACAATGACAGCTGGATGTGGCATAAGGCTGGACACTTGTGACTGAGAGGATTGGTGAGATTGGGTGAGCAAATGCAGACCCTTTCAAGCAATAATGCATGGCCCCCATTCCATGGGTCCCAACTCTCCAGGTTCAAGGGAATATTACTACAGCTATAACATGTACAGGAAACCTAGAGAATGGACACACTGTGAATACGAAAGGTTTCTAAAACTCAACGAATAGTCCCTCTCCTGGTGCTCCAGTTTGACTTTCCAACTGCCTTACTATCAATCTCCCAACTTGGAGAGACAGGCCCTTTAACCTCCTGGTTTGCACAGGTTCCCAATTTGGCAGAGGATGGAAGGGACGAGGGAGAACCCATGAGAGAGTAGCTGTTAGGCATTTGGACGGGCACATGTCACTCTAATTTCCCGGCAGGAAGAAGAATTAACCAAAGTCTCAGCCACCCACCTGGAACCAGTAGAGGACATGATCCAAAATTTTGGACTTGCGTTCAGCTCACAAAAAACGAGTTGAGAAATGGAGCTCAGGGGCACAGCAATTCACAAACTGGCAGAGTGATAAAGGACAACTATCGTCCAAAAATCTGTTGAGGGAAGTCAACGAGGCGGACTTGAAAGCGAGGCAAAATAGCAGGAAACAGATTTCAAGAGGTACCTTGGAATCGCCTGTAAAGCACAGGAAGAGGGGCACAACTTGGACAATGGTGCACTTGGCCAAAAAGGGCGTATGCGTTTTCTCCTGAATATATTCAGGAGAAAACGCATACGCCCTTTTTGGCCAAGCAAGCAAGCGGGCAATGCAAATCTGCACTACAAAGAAGTATCACTTCCCACCGGTCAAAAGGGACATCCACAAAATGTGTAAAAACCAGAAAGGCAAGACAGGCCCTGGAGAACTGGGAGCCTTGTTATGCTGATGGGCGGGATGTAAATTTCCAACTGCCTCACTGGAGGAGTGCATTGTGTTCCCTAAAACAAGTAAACAACAGAGCTACAGAGCCAAGGCCACTTCCAGTCTAGGGAATATACCTTGGGAAAACTGAAAATCAATAAGAAAGAGCCACCTCCAAATTTAGGGCTGCACTGACTACAAGAACCTCAACTTGGGTACACCTTAAATATCCCAGGAAATATAAAAATGGTTCAAAACATTGTGGTACTTACGTACGATGGAATATCCCTCAGCCATGAAATCAATGTCATACGACCAGTAGCAGCAAAGTGAGTGGATTCAGGTACGATGATTCTAAGTGAAATAAGTCACACAGAAAAAGAAACTTATCATAAGATATCACTTATGAAGATCCTGTAAACATGGCTACACGTGAACTGAGTTAGGAAAGAGAACAGAGTCTCACATTTAGAAAACACTCTTATGCCTGCATAAAGTGGAAGGAGAGGTGGGGTGATGCATAAAACCAGAGTTTGATATAAGCACAGGGACCGTTTCAAAAACCAACTTTGGAATTGACAAGACCGACACCTTCCTTAGTGAAAGAGACTCAAAACCCATATTTCCCACAGAGGAATATATCTGACTAGTAAGAATCTTAAAACCTATGTATTGATATGTCTCCATAAGGGAATCAAGTGTGTCTAGAGTGGCATAAACATGGCAGCGAGAATCAGCTCAAACCCACTATAAAAAGGAATTTCAAAAGCAAAACAAAAAACAGGGAAATTCTTTACAATTCCTTCAGGGTGTCTGAGGAAACCTGGAAAGACCCTGTCTACAATGACAGCTGGATGTGGCATAAGGCTGGACACTTGGGACTGAGAGGATTGGTGAGATTGGGTGAGCAAATGCAGCCCCTTTCAAGCAATAATGCATGGCCCCCATTCCATGGGTCCCAACTCTCCAGGTTCAAGGGAATATTACTACAGCTATAACATGTACAGGAAACCTAGAGAATGGACACACTGTGAATACGAAAGGTTTCTAAAACTCAACGAATAGTCCCTCTCCTGGTGCTCCAGTTTGACTTTCCAACTGCCTTCCTATCAATCTCCCAACTTGGAGAGACAGGCCCTTTAACCTCCTGGTTTGCACAGGTTCCCAATTTGGCAGAGGATGGAAGGGACGAGGGAGAACCCATGAGAGAGTAGCTGTTAGGCATTTGGACGGGCACATGTCACTCTAATTTCCCGGCAGGAAGAAGAATTAACCAAAGTCTCAGCCACCCACCGGGAACCAGTATAGGACATGATCCAAAATTTTGGACTTGTGTTCAGCTCACAAAAAACGAGTTGAGAAATGGAGCTCAGGGGCACAGCAATTCACAAACTGGCAGAGTGATAAAGGACAACTATCGTCCAAAAATCTGTTGAGGGAAGTCAACGAGGCGGACTTGAAAGTGAGGCAAAATAGCAGGAAACAGATTTCAAGAGGTACCTTGGAATCGCCTGTAAAGCACAGGAAGAGGGGCACAACTTGGACAATGGTGCACTTGGCCAAAAAGGGCGTATGCGTTTTCTCCTGAATATATTCAGGAGAAAACGCATACGCCCTTTTTGGCCAAGCAAGCAAGCGGGCAATGCAAATCTGCACTACCAAGAATTATCACTTCCCACCGGTCAAAAGGGACATCCACAAAATGTGTAAAAACCAGAAAGGCAAGACAGGCCCTGGAGAACAGGGAGCCTTGTTATGCTGATGGGCGGGATGTAAATTGCCAACTGCCTCACTGGAGGAGTACTTTGTGTTCCCTAAAACAAGTAAACAACAGAGCTACAGAGCCAAGGCCACTTCCAGTCTAGGGAATATACCTTGGGAAAACTGAAAATCAATAAGAAAGAGCCACCTCCAAATTTAGGGCTGCACTGGCTACAAGAACCTCAACTTGGGTACACCTTAAATATCCCAGGAAATATAAAAATGGTTCAAAACATTGTGGTACTTACGTACGATGGAATATCCCTCAGCCATGAAATCAATGTCATAAGACCAGTAGCAGCAAAGTGAGTGGATTCAGGTACGATGATTCTAAGTGAAATAAGTCACACAGAAAAAGGAACTTATCATAAGATATCACTTATGAAGATCCTGTAAACATGGCTACACGTGAACTGAGTTAGGAAAGAGAACAGAGTCTCACATTTAGAAAACACTCTTATGCCTGCATAAAGGGGAAGGAGAGGTGGGGTGATGCATAAAACCAGAGTTTGATATAAGCACAGGGACCGTTTCAAAAACCAACTTTGGAATAGACAAGACCTACACCTTCCTCAGTGAAAGAGACTCAAAACCCCATATTTCCCGCAGAGGAATATATCTGACTAGTAAGAATCTTAAAACCTATGTATTGATATGACTCCATAAGGGAATCAAGTGTGTCTAGAGTGGCATAAACATGGCAGCGAGAATCAGCTCAAACCCACTATAAAAAGGAATTTCAAAAGCAAAACCAAAAAACAGGGAAATTCTTTACAATTCCTTCAGGGTGTCTGAGGAAACCTGGAAAGACCCTGTCTACAATGACAGCTGGATGTGGCATAAGGCTGGACACTTGGGACTGAGAGGATTGGTGAGATTGGGTGAGCAAATGCAGACCCTTTCAAGCAATAATGCATGGCCCCCATTCCATGGGTCCCAACTCTCCAGGTTCAAGGGAATATTACTACAGCTATAACATGTACAGGAAACCTAGAGAATGGACACACTGTGAATACGAAAGGTTTCTAAAACTCAACGAATAGTCCCTCTCCTGGTGCTCCAGTTTGACTTTCCAACTGCCTTACTATCAATCTCCCAACTTGGAGAGACAGGCCCTTTAACCTCCTGGTTTGCACAGGTTCCCAATTTGGCAGAGGATGGAAGGGACGAGGGAGAACCCATGAGAGAGTAGCTGTTAGGCATTTGGACGGGCACATGTCACTCTAATTTCCCGGCAGGAAGAAGAATTAACCAAAGTCTCAGCCACCCACCTGGAACCAGTAGAGGACATGATCCAAAATTTTGGACTTGCGTTCAGCTCACAAAAAACGAGTTGAGAAATGGAGCTCAGGGGCACAGCAATTCACAAACTGGCAGAGTGATAAAGGACAACTATCGTCCAAAAATCTGTTGAGGGAAGTCAACGAGGCGGACTTGAAAGCGAGGCAAAATAGCAGGAAACAGATTTCAAGAGGTACCTTGGAATCGCCTGTAAAGCACAGGAAGAGGGGCACAACTTGGACAATGGTGCACTTGGCCAAAAAGGGCGTATGCGTTTTCTCCTGAATATATTCAGGAGAAAACGCATACGCCCTTTTTGGCCAAGCAAGCAAGCGGGCAATGCAAATCTGCACTACAAAGAAGTATCACTTCCCACCGGTCAAAAGGGACATCCACAAAATGTGTAAAAACCAGAAAGGCAAGACAGGCCCTGGAGAACTGGGAGCCTTGTTATGCTGATGGGCGGGATGTAAATTTCCAACTGCCTCACTGGAGGAGTGCATTGTGTTCCCTAAAACAAGTAAACAACAGAGCTACAGAGCCAAGGCCACTTCCAGTCTAGGGAATATACCTTGGGAAAACTGAAAATCAATAAGAAAGAGCCACCTCCAAATTTAGGGCTGCACTGACTACAAGAACCTCAACTTGGGTACACCTTAAATATCCCAGGAAATATAAAAATGGTTCAAAACATTGTGGTACTTACGTACGATGGAATATCCCTCAGCCATGAAATCAATGTCATACGACCAGTAGCAGCAAAGTGAGTGGATTCAGGTACGATGATTCTAAGTGAAATAAGTCACACAGAAAAAGAAACTTATCATAAGATATCACTTATGAAGATCCTGTAAACATGGCTACACGTGAACTGAGTTAGGAAAGAGAACAGAGTCTCACATTTAGAAAAAACTCTTATGCCTGCATAAAGGGGAAGGAGAGGTGGGGTGATGCATAAAACCAGAGTTTGATATAAGCACAGGGACCGTTTCAAAAACCAACTTTGGAATTGACAAGACCGACACCTTCCTTAGTGAAAGAGACTCAAAACCCCATATTTCCCACAGAGGAATATATCTGACTAGTAAGAATCTTAAAACCTATGTATTGATATGTCTCCATAAGGGAATCAAGTGTGTCTAGAGTGGCATAAACATGGCAGCGAGAATCAGCTCAAACCCACTATAAAAAGGAATTTCAAAAGCAAAACAAAAAACAGGGAAATTCTTTACAATTCCTTCAGGGTGTCTGAGGAAACCTGGAAAGACCCTGTCTACAATGACAGCTGGATGTGGCATAAGGCTGGACACTTGGGACTGAGAGGATTGGTGAGATTGGGTGAGCAAATGCAGCCCCTTTCAAGCAATAATGCATGGCCCCCATTCCATGGGTCCCAACTCTCCAGGTTCAAGGGAATATTACTACAGCTATAACATGTACAGGAAACCTAGAGAATGGACACACTGTGAATACGAAAGGTTTCTAAAACTCAACGAATAGTCCCTCTCCTGGTGCTCCAGTTTGACTTTCCAACTGCCTTCCTATCAATCTCCCAACTTGGAGAGACAGGCCCTTTAACCTCCTGGTTTGCACAGGTTCCCAATTTGGCAGAGGATGGAAGGGACGAGGGAGAACCCATGAGAGAGTAGCTGTTAGGCATTTGGACGGGCACATGTCACTCTAATTTCCCTGCAGGAAGAAGAATTAACCAAAGTCTCAGCCACCCACCGGGAACCAGTAGAGGACATGATCCAAAATTTTGGACTTGCGTTCAGCTCACAAAAAACGAGTTGAGAAATGGAGCTCAGGGGCACAGCAATTCACAAACTGGCAGAGTGATAAAGGACAACTATCGTCCAAAAATCTGTTGAGGGAAGTCAACGAGGCGGACTTGAAAGCGAGGCAAAATAGCAGGAAACAGATTTCAAGAGGTACCTTGGAATCGCCTGTAAAGCACAGGAAGAGGGGCACAACTTGGACAATGGTGCACTTGGCCAAAAAGGGCGTATGCGTTTTCTCCTGAATATATTCAGGAGAAAACGCATACGCCCTTTTTGGCCAAGCAAGCAATCGGGGAATGCAAATCTGCACTACAAAGAAGTATCACTTCCCACCGGTCAAAAGGGACATCCACAAAATGTGTAAAAACCAGAAAGGCAAGACAGGCCCTGGAGAACAGGGAGCCTTGTTATGCTGATGGGCGGGATGTAAATTGCCAACGGCCTCACTGGAGGAGTGCATTGTGTTCCCTAAAACAAGTAAACAACAGAGCTACAGAGCCAAGGCCACTTCCAGTCTAGGGAATATACCTGGGGAAAACTGAAAATCAATAAGAAAGAGCCACCTCCAAATTTAGGGCTGCACTGACTACAAGAACCTCAACTTGGGTACACCTTAAATATCCCAGGAAATATAAAAATGGTTCAAAACATTGTGGTACTTACGTACGATGGAATATCCCTCAGCCATGAAATCAATGTCATAAGACCAGTAGCAGCAAAGTGAGTGGATTCAGGTACGATGATTCTAAGTGAAATAAGTCACACAGAAAAAGAAACTTATCAAAAGATATCACTTATGAAGATCCTGTAAACATGGCTACACGTGAACTGAGTTAGGAAAGAGAACAGAGTCTCACATTTAGAAAACACTCTTATGCCTGCATAAAGGGGAAGGAGAGGTGGGGTGATGCATAAAACCAGAGTTTGATATAAGCACAGGGACCGTTTCAAAAACCAACTTTGGAATTGACAAGACCGACACCTTCCTCAGTGAAAGAGACTCAAAACCCCATATTTCCCACAGAGGAATATATCTGACTAGTAAGAATCTTAAAACCTATGTATTGATATGTCTCCATAAGGGAATCAAGTGTGTCTAGAGTGGCATAAACATGGCAGCGAGAATCAGCTCAAACCCACTATAAAAAGGAATTTCAAAAGCAAAACCAAAAAACAGGGAAATTCTTTACAATTCCTTCAGGGTGTCGGAGGAAACCTGGAAAGACCCTATCTACAATGACAGCTGGATGTGGCATAAGGCTGGACACCTGGGACTGAGAGGATTGGTGACATTGGGTGAGCAAATGCAGACCCTTTCAAGCAATAATGCATGGCCCCCATTCAATGGGTCCCAACTCTCCATGTTCAAGGGAATATTACTACAGCTATAACATGTACAGGAAACCTAGAGAATGGACACACTGTGAATACGAAAGGTTTCTAAAACTCAACGAATAGTCCCTCTCCTGGTGCTCCAGTTTGACTTTCCAACTGCCTTACTATCAATCTCCCAACTTGGAGAGACAGGCCCTTTAACCTCCTGGTTTGCACAGGTTCCCAATTTGGCAGAGGATGGAAGTGACGAGGGAGAACCCATGAGAGAGTAGCTGTTAGGCATTTGGACGGGCACATGTCACTCTAATTTCCCGGCAGGAAGAAGAATTAACCAAAGTCTCAGCCACCCACCGGGAACCAGTAGAGGACATGATCCAAAATTTTGGACTTGCGTTCAGCTCACAAAAAACGAGTTGAGAAATGGAGCTCAGGGGCACAGCAATTCACAAACTGGCAGAGTGATAAAGGACAACTATCGTCCAAAAATCTGTTGAGGGAAGTCAACGAGGCGGACTTGAAAGTGAGGCAAAATAGCAGGAAACAGATTTCAAGAGGTACCTTGGAATCGCCTGTAAAGCACAGGAAGAGGGGCACAACTTGGACAATGGTGCACTTGGCCAAAAAGGGCGTATGCGTTTTCTCCTGAATATATTCAGGAGAAAACGCATACGCCCTTTTTGGCCAAGCAAGCAAGCGGGCAATGCAAATCTGCACTACCAAGAATTATCACTTCCCACCGGTCAAAAGGGACATCCACAAAATGTGTAAAAACCAGAAAGGCAAGACAGGCCCTGGAGAACAGGGAGCCTTGTTATGCTGATGGGCGGGATGTAAATTGCCAACTGCCTCACTGGAGGAGTGCTTTGTGTTCCCTAAAACAAGTAAACAACAGAGCTACAGAGCCAAGGCCACTTCCAGTCTAGGGAATATACCTTGGGAAAACTGAAAATCAATAAGAAAGAGCCACCTCCAAATTTAGGGCTGCACTGGCTACAAGAACCTCAACTTGGGTACACCTTAAATATCCCAGGAAATATAAAAATGGTTCAAAACATTGTGGTACTTACGTACGATGGAATATCCCTCAGCCATGAAATCAATGTCATAAGACCAGTAGCAGCAAAGTGAGTGGATTCAGGTACGATGATTCTAAGTGAAATAAGTCACACAGAAAAAGGAACTTATCATAAGATATCACTTATGAAGATCCTGTAAACATGGCTACACGTGAACTGAGTTAGGAAAGAGAACAGAGTCTCACATTTAGAAAACACTCTTATGCCTGCATAAAGGGAAAGGAGAGGTGGGGTGATGCATAAAACCAGAGTTTGATATAAGCACAGGGACCGTTTCAAAAACCAACTTTGGAATAGACAAGACCTACACCTTCCTCAGTGAAAGAGACTCAAAACCCCATATTTCCCGCAGAGGAATATATCTGACTAGTAAGAATCTTAAAACCTATGTATTGATATGACTCCATAAGGGAATCAAGTGTGTCTAGAGTGGCATAAACATGGCAGCGAGAATCAGCTCAAACCCACTATAAAAAGGAATTTCAAAAGCAAAACCAAAAAAACAGGGAAATTCTTTAAAATTCCTTCAGGGTGTCTGAGGAAACCTGGAAAGACCCTGTCTACAATGACAGCTGGATGTGGCATAAGGCTGGACACTTGGGACTGAGAGGATTGGTGAGATTGGGTGAGCAAATGCAGACCCTTTCAAGCAATAATGCATGGCCCCCATTCCATGGGTCCCAACTCTCCAGGTTCAAGGGAATATTACTACAGCTATAACATGTACAGGAAACCTAGAGAATGGACACACTGTGAATACGAAAGGTTTCTAAAACTCAACGAATAGTCCCTCTCCTGGTGCTCCAGTTTGACTTTCCAACTGCCTTACTATCAATCTCCCAACTTGGAGAGACAGGCCCTTTAACCTCCTGGTTTGCACAGGTTCCCAATTTGGCAGAGGATGGAAGGGACGAGGGAGAACCCATGAGAGAGTAGCTGTTAGGCATTTGGACGGGCACATGTCACTCTAATTTCCCGGCAGGAAGAAGAATTAACCAAAGTCTCAGCCACCCACCTGGAACCAGTAGAGGACATGATCCAAAATTTTGGACTTGCGTTCAGCTCACAAAAAACGAGTTGAGAAATGGAGCTCAGGGGCACAGCAATTCACAAACTGGCAGAGTGATAAAGGACAACTATCGTCCAAAAATCTGTTGAGGGAAGTCAACGAGGCGGACTTGAAAGCGAGGCAAAATAGCAGGAAACAGATTTCAAGAGGTACCTTGGAATCGCCTGTAAAGCACAGGAAGAGGGGCACAACTTGGACAATGGTGCACTTGGCCAAAAAGGGCGTATGCGTTTTCTCCTGAATATATTCAGGAGAAAACGCATACGCCCTTTTTGGCCAAGCAAGCAAGCGGGCAATGCAAATCTGCACTACAAAGAAGTATCACTTCCCACCGGTCAAAAGGGACATCCACAAAATGTGTAAAAACCAGAAAGGCAAGACAGGCCCTGGAGAACTGGGAGCCTTGTTATGCTGATGGGCGGGATGTAAATTGCCAACTGCCTCACTGGAGGAGTGCATTGTGTTCCCTAAAACAAGTAAACAACAGAGCTACAGAGCCAAGGCCACTTCCAGTCTAGGGAATATACCTTGGGAAAACTGAAAATCAATAAGAAAGAGCCACCTCCAAATTTAGGGCTGCACTGACTACAAGAACCTCAACTTGGGTACACCTTAAATATCCCAGGAAATATAAAAATGGTTCAAAACATTGTGGTACTTACGTACGATGGAATATCCCTCAGCCATGAAATCAATGTCATACGACCAGTAGCAGCAAAGTGAGTGGATTCAGGTACGATGATTCTAAGTGAAATAAGTCACACAGAAAAAGAAACTTATCATAAGATATCACTTATGAAGATCCTGTAAACATGGCTACACGTGAACTGAGTTAGGAAAGAGAACAGAGTCTCACATTTAGAAAACACTCTTATGCCTGCATAAAGGGGAAGGAGAGGTGGGGTGATGCATAAAACCAGAGTTTGATATAAGCACAGGGACCGTTTCAAAAACCAACTTTGGAATTGACAAGACCGACACCTTCCTTAGTGAAAGAGACTCAAAACCCCATATTTCCCACAGAGGAATATATCTGACTAGTAAGAATCTTAAAACCTATGTATTGATATGTCTCCATAAGGGAATCAAGTGTGTCTAGAGTGGCATAAACATGGCAGCGAGAATCAGCTCAAACCCACTATAAAAAGGAATTTCAAAAGCAAAACAAAAAACAGGGAAATTCTTTACAATTCCTTCAGGGTGTCTGAGGAAACCTGGAAAGACCCTGTCTACAATGACAGCTGGATGTGGCATAAGGCTGGACACGTGGGACTGAGAGGATTGGTGAGATTGGGTGAGCAAATGCAGCCCCTTTCAAGCAATAATGCATGGCCCCCATTCCATGGGTCCCAACTCTCCAGGTTCAAGGGAATATTACTACAGCTATAACATGTACAGGAAACCTAGAGAATGGACACACTGTGAATACGAAAGGTTTCTAAAACTCAACGAATAGTCCCTCTCCTGGTGCTCCAGTTTGACTTTCCAACTGCCTTACTATCAATCTCCCAACTTGGAGAGACAGGCCCTTTAACCTCCTGGTTTGCACAGGTTCCCAATTTGGCAGAGGATGGAAGGGACGAGGGAGAACCCATGAGAGAGTAGCTGTTAGGCATTTGGACGGGCACATGTCACTCTAATTTCCCTGCAGGAAGAAGAATTAACCAAAGTCTCAGCCACCCACCGGGAACCAGTAGAGGACATGATCCAAAATTTTGGACTTGCGTTCAGCTCACAAAAAACGTGTTGAGAAATGGAGCTCAGGGGCACAGCAATTCACAAACTGGCAGAGTGATAAAGGACAACTATCGTCCAAAAATCTGTTGAGGGAAGTCAACGAGGCGGACTTGAAAGCGAGGCAAAATAGCAGGAAACAGATTTCAAGAGGTACCTTGGAATCGCCTGTAAAGCACAGGAAGAGGGGCACAAGTTCGACAATGGTGCACTTGGCCAAAAAGGGCGTATGTGTTTTCTCCTGAATATATTCAGGAGAAAACGCATACGCCCTTTTTGGCCAAGCAAGCAATCGGGGAATGCAAATCTGCACTACAAAGAAGTATCACTTCCCACCGGTCAAAAGGGACATCCACAAAATGTGTAAAAACCAGAAAGGCAAGACAGGCCCTGGAGAACTGGGAGCCTTGTTATGCTGATGGGCGGGATGTAAATTGCCAACTGCCTCACTGGAGGAGTGCATTGTGTTCCCTAAAACAAGTAAACAACAGAGCTACAGAGCCAAGGCCACTTCCAGTCTAGGGAATATACCTTGGGAAAACTGAAAATCAATAAGAAAGAGCCACCTCCAAATTTAGGGCTGCACTGACTACAAGAACCTCAACTTGGGTACACCTTAAATATCCCAGGAAATATAAAAATGGTTCAAAACATTGTGGTACTTACGTACGATGGAATATCCCTCAGCCATGAAATCAATGTCATAAGACCAGTAGCAGCAAAGTGAGTGGATTCAGGTACGATGATTCTAAGTGAAATAAGTCACACAGAAAAAGAAACTTATCAAAAGATATCACTTATGAAGATCCTGTAAACATGGCTACACGTGAACTGAGTTAGGAAAGAGAACAGAGTCTCACATTTAGAAAACACTCTTATGCCTGCATAAAGGGGAAGGAGAGGTGGGGTGATGCATAAAACCAGAGTTTGATATAAGCACAGGGACCGTTTCAAAAACCAACTTTGGAATTGACAAGACCGACACCTTCCTTAGTGAAAGAGACTCAAAACCCCATATTTCCCACAGAGGAATATATCTGACTAGTAAGAATCTTAAAACCTATGTATTGATATGTCTCCATAAGGGAATCAAGTGTGTCTAGAGTGGCATAAACATGGCAGCGAGAATCAGCTCAAACCCACTATAAAAAGGAATTTCAAAAGCAAAACCAAAAAACAGGGAAATTCTTTACAATTCCTTCAGGGTGTCTGAGGAAACCTGGAAAGACCCTGTCTACAATGACAGCTGGATGTGGCATAAGGCTGGACACTTGGGACTGAGAGGATTGGTGAGATTGGGTGAGCAAATGCAGACCCTTTCAAGCAATAATGCATGGCCCCCATTCCATGGGTCCCAACTCTCCAGGTTCAAGGGCATATTACTACAGCTATAACATGTACAGGAAACCTAGAGAATGGACACACTGTGAATACGAAAGGTTTCTAAAACTCAACGAATAGTCCCTCTCCTGGTGCTCCAGTTTGACTTTCCAACTGCCTTACTATCAATCTCCCAACTTGGAGAGACAGGCCCTTTAACCTCCTGGTTTGCACAGGTTCCCAATTTGGCAGAGGATGGAAGGGACGAGGGAGAACCCATGAGAGAGTAGCTGTTAGGCATTTGGACGGGCACATGTCACTCTAATTTCCCGGCAGGAAGAAGAATTAACCAAAGTCTCAGCCACCCACCGGGAACCAGTATAGGACATTATCCAAAATTTTGGACTTGCGTTCAGCTCACAAAAAACGAGTTGAGAAATGGAGCTCAGGGGCACAGCAATTCACAAACTGGCAGAGTGATAAAGGACAACTAGCGTCCAAAAATCTGTTGAGGGAAGTCAACGAGGCGGACTTGAAAGTGAGGCAAAATAGCAGGAAACAGATTTCAAGAGGTACGTTGGAATCGCCTGTAAAGCACAGGAAGAGGGGCACAACTTGGACAATGGTGCACTTGGCCAAAAAGGGCGTATGCGTTTTCTCCTGAATATATTCAGGAGAAAACGCATACGCCCTTTTTGGCCAAGCAAGCAAGCGGGCAATGCAAATCTGCACTACAAAGAAGTATCACTTCCCACCGGTCAAAAGGGACATCCACAAAATGTGTAAAAACCAGAAAGGCAAGACAGGCCCTGGAGAACAGGGAGCCTTGTTATGCTGATGGGCGGGATGTAAATTGCCAACGGCCTCACTGGAGGAGTGCATTGTGTTCCCTAAAACAAGTAAACAACAGAGCTACAGAGCCAAGGCCACTTCCAGTCTAGGGAATATACCTGGGGAAAACTGAAAATCAATAAGAAAGAGCCACCTCCAAATTTAGGGCTGCACTGACTACAAGAACCTCAACTTGGGTACACCTTAAATATCCCAGGAAATATAAAAATGGTTCAAAACATTGTGGTACTTACGTACGATGGAATATCCCTCAGCCATGAAATCAATGTCATAAGACCAGTAGCAGCAAAGTGAGTGGATTCAGGTACGATGATTCTAAGTGAAATAAGTCACACAGAAAAAGAAACTTATCAAAAGATATCACTTATGAAGATCCTGTAAACATGGCTACACGTGAACTGAGTTAGGAAAGAGAACAGAGTCTCACATTTAGAAAACACTCTTATGCCTGCATAAAGGGGAAGGAGAGGTGGGGTGATGCATAAAACCAGAGTTTGATATAAGCACAGGGACCGTTTCAACAACCAACTTTGGAATTGACAAGACCGACACCTTCCTCAGTGAAAGAGACTCAAAACCCCATATTTCCCACAGAGGAATATATCTGACTAGTAAGAATCTTAAAACCTATGTATTGATATGTCTCCATAAGGGAATCAAGTGTGTCTAGAGTGGCATAAACATGGCAGCGAGAATCAGCTCAAACCCACTATAAAAAGGAATTTCAAAAGCAAAACCAAAAAACAGGGAAATTCTTTACAATTCCTTCAGGGTGTCGGAGGAAAACTGGAAAGACCCTATCTACAATGACAGCTGGATGTGGCATAAGGCTGGACACCTGGGACTGAGAGGATTGGTGAGATTGGGTGAGCAAATGCAGCCCCTTTCAAGCAATAATGCATGGCCCCCATTCAATGGGTCCCAACTCTCCATGTTCAAGGGAATATTACTACAGCTATAACATGTACAGGAAACCTAGAGAATGGACACACTGTGAATACGAAAGGTTTCTAAAACTCAACGAATAGTCCCTCTCCTGGTGCTCCAGTTTGACTTTCCAACTGCCTTACTATCAATCTCCCAACTTGGAGAGACAGGCCCTTTAACCTCCTGGTTTGCACAGGTTCCCAATTTGGCAGAGGATGGAAGTGACGAGGGAGAACCCATGAGAGAGTAGCTGTTAGGCATTTGGACGGGCACATGTCACTCTAATTTCCCGGCAGGAAGAAGAATTAACCAAAGTCTCAGCCACCCACCGGGAACCAGTAGAGGACATGATCCAAAATTTTGGACTTGCGTTCAGCTCACAAAAAACGAGTTGAGAAATGGAGCTCAGGGGCACAGCAATTCACAAACTGGCAGAGTGATAAAGGACAACTAGCGTCCAAAAATCTGTTGAGGGAAGTCAACGAGGCGGACTTGAAAGCGAGGCAAAATAGCAGGAAACAGATTTCAATAGGTACCTTGGAATCGCCTGTAAAGCACAGGAAGAGGGGCACAACTTGGACAATGGTGCACTTGGCCAAAAAGGGCGTATGCGTTTTCTCCTGAATATATTCAGGAGAAAACGCATACGCCCTTTTTGGCCAAGCAAGCAATCGGGCAATACAAATCTGCACTACAAAGAAGTATCACTTCCCACCGGTCAAAAGGGACATCCACAAAATGTGTAAAAACCAGAAAGGCAAGACAGGCCCTGGAGAACTGGGAGCCTTGTTATGCTGATGGGCGGGATGTAAATTGCCAACTGCCTCACTGGAGGAGTGCATTGTGTTCCCTAAAACAAGTAAACAACAGAGCTACAGAGCCAAGGCCACTTCCAGTCTAGGGAATATACCTGGGGAAAACTGAAAATCAATAAGAAAGAGCCACCTCCAAATTTAGGGCTGCACTGACTACAAGAACCTCAACTTGGGTACACCTTAAATATCCCAGGAAATATAAAAATGGTTCAAAACATTGTGGTACTTACGTACGATGGAATATCCCTCAGCCATGAAATCAATGTCATACGACCAGTAGCAGCAAAGTGAGTGGATTCAGGTACGATGATTCTAAGTGAAATAAGTCACACAGAAAAAGAAACTTATCATAAGATATCACTTATGAAGATCCTGTAAACATGGCTACACGTGAACTGAGTTAGGAAAGAGAACAGAGTCTCACATTTAGAAAACACTCTTATGCCTGCATAAAGGGGAAGGAGAGGTGGGGTGATGCATAAAACCAGAGTTTGATATAAGCACAGGGACCGTTTCAAAAACCAACTTTGGAATTGACAAGACCGACACCTTCCTTAGTGAAAGAGACTCAAAACCCCATATTTCCCACAAAGGAATATATCTGACTAGTAAGAATCTTAAAACCTATGTATTGATATGTCTCCATAAGGGAATCAAGTGTGTCTAGAGTGGCAGAAACATGGCAGCGAGAATCAGCTCAAACCCACTATAAAAAGGAATTTCAAAAGCAAAACCAAAAAACAAGGAAATTCTTTACAATTCCTTCAGGGTGTCTGAGGAAACCTGGAAAGACCCTATCTACAATGACAGCTGGATGTGGCATAAGGCTGGACACTTGGGACTGAGAGGATTGGTGAGATTGGGTGAGCAAATGCAGACCCTTTCAAGCAATAATGCATGGCCCCCATTCCATGGGTCCCAACTCTCCAGGTTCAAGGGAATATTACTACAGCTATAACATGTACAGGAAACCTAGAGAATGGACACACTGTGAATACGAAAGGTTTCTAAAACTCAACGAATAGTCCCTCTCCTGGTGCTCCAGTTTGACTTTCCAACTGCCTTACTATCAATCTCCCAACTTGGAGAGACAGGCCCTTTAACCTCCTGGTTTGCACAGGTTCCCAATTTGGCAGAGGATGGAAGGGACGAGGGAGAACCCATGAGAGAGTAGCTGTTAGGCATTTGGACGGGCACATGTCACTCTAATTTCCCGGCAGGAAGAAGAATTAACCAAAGTCTCAGCCACCCACCGGGAACCAGTATAGGACATGATCCAAAATTTTGGACTTGCATTCAGCTCACAAAAAACGAGTTGAGAAATGGAGCTCAGGGGCACAGCAATTCACAAACTGGCAGAGTGATAAAGGACAACTATCGTCCAAAAATCTGTTGAGGGAAGTCAACGAGGCGGACTTGAAAGTGAGGCAAAATAGCAGGAAACAGATTTCAAGAGGTACGTTGGAATCGCCTGTAAAGCACAGGAAGAGGGGCACAACTTGGACAATGGTGCACTTGGCCAAAAAGGGCGTATGCGTTTTCTCCTGAATATATTCAGGAGAAAACGCATACGCCCTTTTTGGCCAAGCAAGCAAGCGGGCAATGCAAATCTGCACTACAAAGAAGTATCACTTCCCACCGGTCAAAAGGGACATCCACAAAATGTGTAAAAACCAGAAAGGCAAGACAGGCCCTGGAGAACAGGGAGCCTTGTTATGCTGATGGGCGGGATGTAAATTGCCAACTGCCTCACTGGAGGAGTGCATTGTGTTCCCTAAAACAAGTAAACAACAGAGCTACAGAGCCAAGGCCACTTCCAGTCTAGGGAATATACCTGGGGAAAACTGAAAATCAATAAGAAAGAGCCACCTCCAAATTTAGGGCTGCACTGACTACAAGAACCTCAACTTGGGTACACCTTAAATATCCCAGGAAATATAAATATGGTTCAAAACATTGTGGTACTTACGTACGATGGAATATCCCTCAGCCATGAAATCAATGTCATAAGACCAGTAGCAGCAAAGTGAGTGGATTCAGGTACGATGATTCTAAGTGAAATAAGTCACACAGAAAAAGAAACTTATCAAAAGATATCACTTATGAAGATCCTGTAAACATGGCTACACGTGAACTGAGTTAGGAAAGAGAACAGAGTCTCACATTTAGAAAACACTCTTATGCCTGCATAAAGGGGAAGGAGAGGTGGGGTGATGCATAAAACCAGAGTTTGATATAAGCACAGGGACCGTTTCAAAAACCAACTTTGGAATTGACAAGACCGACACCTTCCTCAGTGAAAGAGACTCAAAACCCCATATTTCCCACAGAGGAATATATCTGACTAGTAAGAATCTTAAAACCTATGTATTGATATGTCTCCATAAGGGAATCAACTGTGTCTAGAGTGGCATAAACATGGCAGCGAGAATCAGCTCAAACCCACTATAAAAAGGAATTTCAAAAGCAAAACCAAAAAACAGGGAAATTCTTTACAATTCCTTCAGGGTGTCGGAGGAAACCTGGAAAGACCCTATCTACAATGACAGCTGGATGTGGCATAAGGCTGGACACCTGGGACTGAGAGGATTGGTGAGATTGGGTGAGCAATTGCAGACCCTTTCAAGCAATAATGCATGGCCCCCATTCCATGGGTCCCAACTCTCCATGTTCAAGGGAATATTACTACAGCTATAACATGTACAGGAAACCTAGAGAATGGACACACTGTGAATACGAAAGGTTTCTAAAACTCAACGAATAGTCTCTCTCCTGGTGCTCCAGTTTGACTTTCCAACTGCCTTACTATCAATCTCCCAACTTGGAGAGACAGGCCCTTTAACCTCCTGGTTTGCACTGGTTCCCAATTTGGCAGAGGATGGAAGGGACGAGGGAGAACCCATGAGAGAGTAGCTGTTAGGCATTTGGACGGGCACATGTCACTCTAATTTCCCGGCAGGAAGAAGAATTAACCAAAGTCTCAGCCACCCACCGGGAACCAGTATAGGACAGGATCCAAAATTTTGGACTTGCGTTCAGCTCACAAAAAATGAGTTGAGAAATGGAGCTCAGGGGCACAGCAATTCACAAACTGGCAGAGTGATAAAGGACAACTATCGTCCAAAAATCTGTTGAGGGAAGTCAACGAGGCGGACTTGAAAGTGAGGCAAAATAGCAGGAAACAGATTTCAAGAGGTACCTTGGAATCGCCTGTAAAGCACAGGAAGAGGGGCACAACTTGGACAATGGTGCACTTGGCCAAAAAGGGCGTATGCGTTTTCTCCTGAATATATTCAGGAGAAAACGCATACGCCCTTTTTGGCCAAGCAAGCAAGCGGGCAATGCAAATCTGCACTACAAAGAAGTATCACTTCCCACCGGTCAAAAGGGACATCCACAAAATGTGTAAAAACCAGAAAGGCAAGACAGGCCCTGGAGAACAGGGAGCCTTGTTATGCTGATGGGCGGGATGTAAATTGCCAACTGCCTCACTGGAGGAGTGAATTGTGTTCCCTAAAACAAGTAAACAACAGAGCTACAGAGCCAAGGCCACTTCCAGTCTAGGGAATATACCTGGGGAAAACTGAAAATCAATAAGAAAGAGCCACCTCCAAATTTAGGGCTGCACTGGCTACAAGAACCTCAACTTGGGTACACCTTAAATATCCCAGGAAATATAAAAATGGTTCAAAACATTGTGGTACTTACGTACGATGGAATATCCCTCAGCCATGAAATCAATGTCATAAGACCAGTAGCAGCAAAGTGAGTGGATTCAGGTACGATGATTCTAAGTTAAATAAGTCACACAGAAAAAGAAACTTATCATAAGATATCACTTATGAAGATCCTGTAAACATGGCTACACGTGAACTGAGTTAGGAAAGAGAACAGAGTCTCACATTTAGAAAACACTCTTATGCCTGCATAAAGGGTAAGGAGAGGTGGGGTGATGCATAAAACCAGAGTTTGATATAAGCACAGGGACCGTTTCAAAAACCAACTTTGGAATTGACAAGACCGACACCTTCCTCAGTGAAAGAGACTCAAAACCCCATATTTCCCACAGAGGAATATATCTGACTAGTAAGAATCTTAAAACCTATGTATTGATATGTCTCCATAAGGGAATCAAGTGTGTCTAGAGTGGCATAAACATGGCAGCGAGAATCAGCTCAAACCCACTATAAAAAGGAATTTCAAAAGCAAAACCAAAAAACAGGGAAATTCTTTACAATTCCTTCAGGGTGTCTGAGGAAACCTGGAAAGACCCTATCTACAATGACAGCTGGATGTGGCATAAGGCTGGACACTTGGGACTGAGAGGATTGGTGAGATTGGGTGAGCAAATGCAGACCCTTTCAAGCAATAATGCATGGCCCCCATTCCATGGGTCCCAACTCTCCAGGTTCAAGGGAATATTACTACAGCTATAACATGTACAGGAAACCTAGAGAATGGACACACTGTGAATATGAAAGGTTTCTAAAACTCAACGAATAGTCCCTCTCCTGGTGCTCCAGTTTGACTTTCCAACTGCCTTACTATCAATCTCCCAACTTGGAGAGACAGGCCCTTTAACCTCCTGGTTTGCACAGGTTCCCAATTTGGCAGAGGATGGAAGGGACGAGGGAGAACCCATGAGAGAGTAGCTGTTAGGCATTTGGACGGGCACATGTCACTCTAATTTCCCGGCAGGAAGAAGAATTAACCAAAGTCTCAGCCACCCACCGGGAACCAGTATAGGACATGATCCAAAATTTTGGACTTGCGTTCAGCTCACAAAAAACGAGTTGAGAAATGGAGCTCAGGGGCACAGCAATTCACAAACTGGCAGAGTGATAAAGGACAACTATCGTTCAAAAATCTGTTGAGGGAAGTCAACGAGGCGGACTTGAAAGTGAGGCAAAATAGCAGGAAACAGATTTCAAGAGGTACCTTGGAATCGCCTGTAAAGCACAGGAAGAGGGGCACAACTTGGACAATGGTGCACTTGGCCAAAAAGGGCGTATGCGTTTTCTCCTGAATATATTCAGGAGAAAACGCATACGCCCTTTTTGGCCAAGCAAGCAAGCGGGCAATGCAAATCTGCACTACCAAGAATTATCACTTCCCACCGGTCAAAAGGGACATCCACAAAATGTGTAAAAACCAGAAAGGCAAGACAGGCCCTGGAGAACAGGGAGCCTTGTTATGCTGATGGGCGGGATGTAAATTGCCAACTGCCTCACTGGAGGAGTACTTTGTGTTCCCTAAAACAAGTAAACAACAGAGCTACAGAGCCAAGGCCACTTCCAGTCTAGGGAATATACCTTGGGAAAACTGAAAATCAATAAGAAAGAGCCACCTCCAAATTTAGGGCTGCACTGGCTACAAGAACCTCAACTTGGGTACACCTTAAATATCCCAGGAAATATAAAAATGGTTCAAAACATTGTGGTACTTACGTACGATGGAATATCCCTCAGCCATGAAATCAATGTCATAAGACCAGTAGCAGCAAAGTGAGTGGATTCAGGTACGATGATTCTAAGTGAAATAAGTCACACAGAAAAAGGAACTTATCATAAGATATCACTTATGAAGATCCTGTAAACATGGCTACACGTGAACTGAGTTAGGAAAGAGAACAGAGTCTCACATTTAGAAAACACTCTTATGCCTGCATAAAGGGGAAGGAGAGGTGGGGTGATGCATAAAACCAGAGTTTGATATAAGCACAGGGACCGTTTCAAAAACCAACTTTGGAATAGACAAGACCTACACCTTCCTCAGTGAAAGAGACTCAAAACCCCATATTTCCCGCAGAGGAATATATCTGACTAGTAAGAATCTTAAAACCTATGTATTGATATGACTCCATAAGGGAATCAAGTGTGTCTAGAGTGGCATAAACATGGCAGCGAGAATCAGCTCAAACCCACTATAAAAAGGAATTTCAAAAGCAAAACCAAAAAACAGGGAAATTCTTTACAATTCCTTCAGGGTGTCTGAGGAAACCTGGAAAGACCCTGTCTACAATGACAGCTGGATGTGGCATAAGGCTGGACACTTGGGACTGAGAGGATTGGTGAGATTGGGTGAGCAAATGCAGACCCTTTCAAGCAATAATGCATGGCCCCCATTCCATGGGTCCCAACTCTCCAGGTTCAAGGGAATATTACTACAGCTATAACATGTACAGGAAACCTAGAGAATGGACACACTGTGAATACGAAAGGTTTCTAAAACTCAACGAATAGTCCCTCTCCTGGTGCTCCAGTTTGACTTTCCAACTGCCTTACTATCAATCTCCCAACTTGGAGAGACAGGCCCTTTAACCTCCTGGTTTGCACAGGTTCCCAATTTGGCAGAGGATGGAAGGGACGAGGGAGAACCCATGAGAGAGTAGCTGTTAGGCATTTGGACGGGCACATGTCACTCTAATTTCCCGGCAGGAAGAAGAATTAACCAAAGTCTCAGCCACCCACCTGGAACCAGTATAGGACATGATCCAAAATTTTGGACTTGCGTTCAGCTCACAAAAAACGAGTTGAGAAATGGAGCTCAGGGGCACAGCAATTCACAAACTGGCAGAGTGATAAAGGACAACTATCGTCCAAAAATCTGTTGAGGGAAGTCAACGAGGCGGACTTGAAAGCGAGGCAAAATAGCAGGAAACAGATTTCAAGAGGTACCTTGGAATCGCCTGTAAAGCACAGGAAGAGGGGCACAACTTGGACAATGGTGCACTTGGCCAAAAAGGGCGTATGCGTTTTCTCCTGAATATATTCAGGAGAAAACGCATACGCCCTTTTTGGCCAAGCAAGCAAGCGGGCAATGCAAATCTGCACTACAAAGAAGTATCACTTCCCACCGGTCAAAAGGGACATCCACAAAATGTGTAAAAACCAGAAAGGCAAGACAGGCCCTGGAGAACTGGGAGCCTTGTTATGCTGATGGGCGGGATGTAAATTTCCAACTGCCTCACTGGAGGAGTGCATTGTGTTCCCTAAAACAAGTAAACAACAGAGCTACAGAGCCAAGGCCACTTCCAGTCTAGGGAATATACCTTGGGAAAACTGAAAATCAATAAGAAAGAGCCACCTCCAAATTTAGGGCTGCACTGACTACAAGAACCTCAACTTGGGTACACCTTAAATATCCCAGGAAATATAAAAATGGTTCAAAACATTGTGGTACTTACGTACGATGGAATATCCCTCAGCCATGAAATCAATGTCATACGACCAGTAGCAGCAAAGTGAGTGGATTCAGGTACGATGATTCTAAGTGAAATAAGTCACACAGAAAAAGAAACTTATCATAAGATATCACTTATGAAGATCCTGTAAACATGGCTACACGTGAACTGAGTTAGGAAAGAGAACAGAGTCTCACATTTAGAAAACACTCTTATGCCTGCATAAAGGGGAAGGAGAGGTGGGGTGATGCATAAAACCAGAGTTTGATATAAGCACAGGGACCGTTTCAAAAACCAACTTTGGAATTGACAAGACCGACACCTTCCTTAGTGAAAGAGACTCAAAACCCCATATTTCCCACAGAGGAATATATCTGACTAGTAAGAATCTTAAAACCTATGTATTGATATGTCTCCATAAGGGAATCAAGTGTGTCTAGAGTGGCATAAACATGGCAGCGAGAATCAGCTCAAACCCACTATAAAAAGGAATTTCAAAAGCAAAACAAAAAACAGGGAAATTCTTTACAATTCCTTCAGGGTGTCTGAGGAAACCTGGAAAGACCCTGTCTACAATGACAGCTGGATGTGGCATAAGGCTGGACACTTGGGACTGAGAGGATTGGTGAGATTGGGTGAGCAAATGCAGCCCCTTTCAAGCAATAATGCATGGCCCCCATTCCATGGGTCCCAACTCTCCAGGTTCAAGGGAATATTACTACAGCTATAACATGTACAGGAAACCTAGAGAATGGACACACTGTGAATACGAAAGGTTTCTAAAACTCAACGAATAGTCCCTCTCCTGGTGCTCCAGTTTGACTTTCCAACTGCCTTCCTATCAATCTCCCAACTTGGAGAGACAGGCCCTTTAACCTCCTGGTTTGCACAGGTTCCCAATTTGGCAGAGGATGGAAGGGACGAGGGAGAACCCATGAGAGAGTAGCTGTTAGGCATTTGGACGGGCACATGTCACTCTAATTTCCCTGCAGGAAGAAGAATTAACCAAAGTCTCAGCCACCCACCGGGAACCAGTAGAGGACATGATCCAAAATTTTGGACTTGCGTTCAGCTCACAAAAAACGAGTTGAGAAATGGAGCTCAGGGGCACAGCAATTCACAAACTGGCAGAGTGATAAAGGACAACTATCGTCCAAAAATCTGTTGAGGGAAGTCAACGAGGCGGACTTGAAAGCGAGGCAAAATAGCAGGAAACAGATTTCAAGAGGTACCTTGGAATCGCCTGTAAAGCACAGGAAGAGGGGCACAACTTGGACAATGGTGCACTTGGCCAAAAAGGGCGTATGCGTTTTCTCCTGAATATATTCAGGAGAAAACGCATACGCCCTTTTTGGCCAAGCAAGCAATCGGGGAATGCAAATCTGCAATACAAAGAAGTATCACTTTCCACCAGTCAAAAGGGACATCCACAAAATGTGTAAAAACCAGAAAGGCAAGACAGGCCCTGGAGAACAGGGAGCCTTGTTATGCTGATGGGCGGGATGTAAATTGCCAACGGCCTCACTGGAGGAGTGCATTGTGTTCCCTAAAACAAGTAAACAACAGAGCTACAGAGCCAAGGCCACTTCCAGTCTAGGGAATATACCTGGGGAAAACTGAAAATCAATAAGAAAGAGCCACCTCCAAATTTAGGGCTGCACTGACTACAAGAACCTCAACTTGGGTACACCTTAAATATCCCAGGAAATATAAAAATGGTTCAAAACATTGTGGTACTTACGTACGATGGAATATCCCTCAGCCATGAAATCAATGTCATAAGACCAGTAGCAGCAAAGTGAGTGGATTCAGGTACGATGATTCTAAGTGAAATAAGTCACACAGAAAAAGAAACTTATCAAAAGATATCACTTATGAAGATCCTGTAAACATGGCTACACGTGAACTGAGTTAGGAAAGAGAACAGAGTCTCACATTTAGAAAACACTCTTATGCCTGCATAAAGGGGAAGGAGAGGTGGGGTGATGCATAAAACCAGAGTTTGATATAAGCACAGGGACCGTTTCAAAAACCAACTTTGGAATTGACAAGACCGACACCTTCCTCAGTGAAAGAGACTCAAAACCCCATATTTCCCACAGAGGAATATATCTGACTAGTAAGAATCTTAAAACCTATGTATTGATATGTCTCCATAAGGGAATCAAGTGTGTCTAGAGTGGCATAAACATGGCAGCGAGAATCAGCTCAAACCCACTATAAAAAGGAATTTCAAAAGCAAAACCAAAAAACAGGGAAATTCTTTACAATTCCTTCAGGGTGTCGGAGGAAACCTGGAAAGACCCTATCTACAATGACAGCTGGATGTGGCATAAGGCTGGACACCTGGGACTGAGAGGATTGGTGACATTGGGTGAGCAAATGCAGACCCTTTCAAGCAATAATGCATGGCCCCCATTCAATGGGTCCCAACTCTCCATGTTCAAGGGAATATTACTACAGCTATAACATGTACAGGAAACCTAGAGAATGGACACACTGTGAATACGAAAGGTTTCTAAAACTCAACGAATAGTCCCTCTCCTGGTGCTCCAGTTTGACTTTCCAACTGCCTTACTATCAATCTCCCAACTTGGAGAGACAGGCCCTTTAACCTCCTGGTTTGCACAGGTTCCCAATTTGGCAGAGGATGGAAGTGACGAGGGAGAACCCATGAGAGAGTAGCTGTTAGGCATTTGGACGGGCACATGTCACTCTAATTTCCCGGCAGGAAGAAGAATTAACCAAAGTCTCAGCCACCCACCGGGAACCAGTAGAGGACATGATCCAAAATTTTGGACTTGCGTTCAGCTCACAAAAAACGAGTTGAGAAATGGAGCTCAGGGGCACAGCAATTCACAAACTGGCAGAGTGATAAAGGACAACTATCGTCCAAAAATCTGTTGAGGGAAGTCAACGAGGCGGACTTGAAAGTGAGGCAAAATAGCAGGAAACAGATTTCAAGAGGTACCTTGGAATCACCTGTAAAGCACAGGAAGAGGGGCACAACTTGGACAATGGTGCACTTGGCCAAAAAGGGCGTATGCGTTTTCTCCTGAATATATTCAGGAGAAAACGCATACGCCCTTTTTGGCCAAGCAAGCAAGCGGGCAATGCAAATCTGCACTACCAAGAATTATCACTTCCCACCGGTCAAAAGGGACATCCACAAAATGTGTAAAAACCAGAAAGGCAAGACAGGCCCTGGAGAACAGGGAGCCTTGTTATGCTGATGGGCGGGATGTAAATTGCCAACTGCCTCACTGGAGGAGTGCTTTGTGTTCCCTAAAACAAGTAAACAACAGAGCTACAGAGCCAAGGCCACTTCCAGTCTAGGGAATATACCTTGGGAAAACTGAAAATCAATAAGAAAGAGCCACCTCCAAATTTAGGGCTGCACTGGCTACAAGAACCTCAACTTGGGTACACCTTAAATATCCCAGGAAATATAAAAATGGTTCAAAACATTGTGGTACTTACGTACGATGGAATATCCCTCAGCCATGAAATCAATGTCATAAGACCAATAGCAGCAAAGTGAGTGGATTCAGGTACGATGATTCTAAGTGAAATAAGTCACACAGAAAAAGGAACTTATCATAAGATATCACTTATGAAGATCCTGTAAACATGGCTACACGTGAACTGAGTTAGGAAAGAGAACAGAGTCTCACATTTAGAAAACACTCTTATGCCTGCATAAAGGGAAAGGAGAGGTGGGGTGATGCATAAAACCAGAGTTTGATATAAGCACAGGGACCGTTTCAAAAACCAACTTTGGAATAGACAAGACCTACACCTTCCTCAGTGAAAGAGACTCAAAACCCCATATTTCCCGCAGAGGAATATATCTGACTAGTAAGAATCTTAAAACCTATGTATTGATATGACTCCATAAGGGAATCAAGTGTGTCTAGAGTGGCATAAACATGGCAGCGAGAATCAGCTCAAACCCACTATAAAAAGGAATTTCAAAAGAAAAACCAAAAAAACAGGGAAATTCTTTACAATTCCTTCAGGGTGTCTGAGGAAACCTGGAAAGACCCTGTCTACAATGACAGCTGGATGTGGCATAAGGCTGGACACTTGGGACTGAGAGGATTGGGGAGATTGGGTGAGCAAATGCAGACCCTTTCAAGCAATAATGCATGGCCCCCATTCCATGGGTCCCAACTCTCCAGGTTCAAGGGAATATTACTACAGCTATAACATGTACAGGAAACCTAGAGAATGGACACACTGTGAATACGAAAGGTTTCTAAAACTCAACGAATAGTCCCTCTCCTGGTGCTCCAGTTTGACTTTCCAACTGCCTTACTATCAATCTCCCAACTTGGAGAGACAGGCCCTTTAACCTCCTGGTTTGCACAGGTTCCCAATTTGGCAGAGGATGGAAGGGACGAGGGAGAACCCATGAGAGAGTAGCTGTTAGGCATTTGGACGGGCACATGTCACTCTAATTTCCCGGCAGGAAGAAGAATTAACCAAAGTCTCAGCCACCCACCTGGAACCAGTAGAGGACATGATCCAAAATTTTGGACTTGCGTTCAGCTCACAAAAAACGAGTTGAGAAATGGAGCTCAGGGGCACAGCAATTCACAAACTGGAAGAGTGATAAAGGACAACTATCGTCCAAAAATCTGTTGAGGGAAGTCAACGAGGCGGACTTGAAAGCGAGGCAAAATAGCAGGAAACAGATTTCAAGAGGTACCTTGGAATCGCCTGTAAAGCACAGGAAGAGGGGCACAACTTGGACAATGGTGCACTTGGCCAAAAAGGGCGTATGCGTTTTCTCCTGAATATATTCAGGAGAAAACGCATACGCCCTTTTTGGCCAAGCAAGCAAGCGGGCAATGCAAATCTGCACTACAAAGAAGTATCACTTCCCACCGGTCAAAAGGGACATCCACAAAATGTGTAAAAACCAGAAAGGCAAGACAGGCCCTGGAGAACTGGGAGCCTTGTTATGCTGATGGGCGGGATGTAAATTGCCAACTGCCTCACTGGAGGAGTGCATTGTGTTCCCTAAAACAAGTAAACAACAGAGCTACAGAGCCAAGGCCACTTCCAGTCTAGGGAATATACCTTGGGAAAACTGAAAATCAATAAGAAAGAGCCACCTCCAAATTTAGGGCTGCACTGACTACAAGAACCTCAACTTGGGTACACCTTAAATATCCCAGGAAATATAAAAATGGTTCAAAACATTGTGGTACTTACGTACGATGGAATATCCCTCAGCCATGAAATCAATGTCATACGACCAGTAGCAGCAAAGTGAGTGGATTCAGGTACGATGATTCTAAGTGAAATAAGTCACACAGAAAAAGAAACTTATCATAAGATATCACTTATGAAGATCCTGTAAACATGGCTACACGTGAACTGAGTTAGGAAAGAGAACAGAGTCTCACATTTAGAAAACACTCTTATGCCTGCATAAAGGGGAAGGAGAGGTGGGGTGATGCATAAAACCAGAGTTTGATATAAGCACAGGGACCGTTTCAAAAACCAACTTTGGAATTGACAAGACCGACACCTTCCTTAGTGAAAGAGACTCAAAACCCCATATTTCCCACAGAGGAATATATCTGACTAGTAAGAATCTTAAAACCTATGTATTGATATGTCTCCATAAGGGAATCAAGTGTGTCTAGAGTGGCATAAACATGGCAGCGAGAATCAGCTCAAACCCACTATAAAAAGGAATTTCAAAAGCAAAACAAAAAACAGGGAAATTCTTTACAATTCCTTCAGGGTGTCTGAGGAAACCTGGAAAGACCCTGTCTACAATGACAGCTGGATGTGGCATAAGGCTGGACACGTGGGACTGAGAGGATTGGTGAGATTGGGTGAGCAAATGCAGCCCCTTTCAAGCAATAATGCATGGCCCCCATTCCATGGGTCCCAACTCTCCAGGTTCAAGGGAATATTACTACAGCTATAACATGTACAGGAAACCTAGAGAATGGACACACTGTGAATACGAAAGGTTTCTAAAACTCAACGAATAGTCCCTCTCCTGGTGCTCCAGTTTGACTTTCCAACTGCCTTACTATCAATCTCCCAACTTGGAGAGACAGGCCCTTTAACCTCCTGGTTTGCACAGGTTCCCAATTTGGCAGAGGATGGAAGGGACGAGGGAGAACCCATGAGAGAGTAGCTGTTAGGCATTTGGACGGGCACATGTCACTCTAATTTCCCTGCAGGAAGAAGAATTAACCAAAGTCTCAGCCACCCACCGGGAACCAGTAGAGGACATGATCCAAAATTTTGGACTTGCGTTCAGCTCACAAAAAACGAGTTGAGAAATGGAGCTCAGGGGCACAGCAATTCACAAACTGGCAGAGTGATAAAGGACAACTATCGTCCAAAAATCTGTTGAGGGAAGTCAACGAGGCGGACTTGAAAGCGAGGCAAAATAGCAGGAAACAGATTTCAAGAGGTACCTTGGAATCGCCTGTAAAGCACAGGAAGAGGGGCACAACTTGGACAATGGTGCACTTGGCCAAAAAGGGCGTATGCGTTTTCTCCTGAATATATTCAGGAGAAAACGCATACGCCCTTTTTGGCCAAGCAAGCAATCGGGGAATGCAAATCTGCACTACAAAGAAGTATCACTTCCCACCGGTCAAAAGGGACATCCACAAAATGTGTAAAAACCAGAAAGGCAAGACAGGCCCTGGAGAACTGGGAGCCTTGTTATGCTGATGGGCGGGATGTAAATTGCCAACTGCCTCACTGGAGGAGTGCATTGTGTTCCCTAAAACAAGTAAACAACAGAGCTACAGAGCCAAGGCCACTTCCAGTCTAGGGAATATACCTTGGGAAAACTGAAAATCAATAAGAAAGAGCCACCTCCAAATTTAGGGCTGCACTGACTACAAGAACCTCAACTTGGGTACACCTTAAATATCCCAGGAAATATAAAAATGGTTCAAAACATTGTGGTACTTACGTACGATGGAATATCCCTCAGCCATGAAATCAATGTCATAAGACCAGTAGCAGCAAAGTGAGTGGATTCAGGTACGATGATTCTAAGTGAAATAAGTCACACAGAAAAAGAAACTTATCAAAAGATATCACTTATGAAGATCCTGTAAACATGGCTACACGTGAACTGAGTTAGGAAAGAGAACAGAGTCTCACATTTAGAAAACACTCTTATGCCTGCATAAAGGGGAAGGAGAGGTGGGGTGATGCATAAAACCAGAGTTTGATATAAGCACAGGGACCGTTTCAACAACCAACTTTGGAATTGACAAGACCGACACCTTCCTCAGTGAAAGAGACTCAAAACCCCATATTTCCCACAGAGGAATATATCTGACTAGTAAGAATCTTAAAACCTATGTATTGATATGTCTCCATAAGGGAATCAAGTGTGTCTAGAGTGGCATAAACATGGCAGCGAGAATCAGCTCAAACCCACTATAAAAAGGAATTTCAAAAGCAAAACCAAAAAACAGGGAAATTCTTTACAATTCCTTCAGGGTGTCGGAGGAAAACTGGAAAGACCCTATCTACAATGACAGCTGGATGTGGCATAAGGCTGGACACCTGGGACTGAGAGGATTGGTGAGATTGGGTGAGCAAATGCAGCCCCTTTCAAGCAATAATGCATGGCCCCCATTCAATGGGTCCCAACTCTCCATGTTCAAGGGAATATTACTACAGCTATAACATGTAAAGGAAACCTAGAGAATGGACACACTGTGAATACGAAAGGTTTCTAAAACTCAACGAATAGTCCCTCTCCTGGTGCTCCAGTTTGACTTTCCAACTGCCTTACTATCAATCTCCCAACTTGGAGAGACAGGCCCTTTAACCTCCTGGTTTGCACAGGTTCCCAATTTGGCAGAGGATGGAAGTGACGAGGGAGAACCCATGAGAGAGTAGCTGTTAGGCATTTGGACGGGCACATGTCACTCTAATTTCCCGGCAGGAAGAAGAATTAACCAAAGTCTCAGCCACCCACCGGGAACCAGTAGAGGACATGATCCAAAATTTTGGACTTGCGTTCAGCTCACAAAAAACGAGTTGAGAAATGGAGCTCAGGGGCACAGCAATTCACAAACTGGCAGAGTGATAAAGGACAACTATCGTCCAAAAATCTGTTGAGGGAAGTCAACGAGGCGGACTTGAAAGCGAGGCAAAATAGCAGGAAACAGATTTCAAGAGGTACCTTGGAATCGCCTGTAAAGCACAGGAAGAGGGGCACAACTTGGACAATGGTGCACTTGGCCAAAAAGGGCGTATGCGTTTTCTCCTGAATATATTCAGGAGAAAACGCATACGCCCTTTTTGGCCAAGCAAGCAATCGGGCAATACAAATCTGCACTACAAAGAAGTATCACTTCCCACCGGTCAAAAGGGACATCCACAAAATGTGTAAAAACCAGAAAGGCAAGACAGGCCCTGGAGAACTGGGAGCCTTGTTATGCTGATGGGCGGGATGTAAATTGCCAACTGCCTCACTGGAGGAGTGCATTGTGTTCCCTAAAACAAGTAAACAACAGAGCTACAGAGCCAAGGCCACTTCCAGTCTAGGGAATATACCTGGGGAAAACTGAAAATCAATAAGAAAGAGCCACCTCCAAATTTAGGGCTGCACTGACTACAAGAACCTCAACTTGGGTACACCTTAAATATCCCAGGAAATATAAAAATGGTTCAAAACATTGTGGTACTTACGTACGATGGAATATCCCTCAGCCATGAAATCAATGTCATACGACCAGTAGCAGCAAAGTGAGTGGATTCAGGTACGATGATTCTAAGTGAAATAAGTCACACAGAAAAAGAAACTTATCATAAGATATCACTTATGAAGATCCTGTAAACATGGCTACACGTGAACTGAGTTAGGAAAGAGAACAGAGTCTCACATTTAGAAAACACTCTTATGCCTGCATAAAGGGGAAGGAGAGGTGGGGTGATGCATAAAACCAGAGTTTGATATAAGCACAGGGACCGTTTCAAAAACCAACTTTGGAATTGACAAGACCGACACCTTCCTTAGTGAAAGAGACTCAAAACCCCATATTTCCCACAAAGGAATATATCTGACTAGTAAGAATCTTAAAACCTATGTATTGATATGTCTCCATAAGGGAATCAAGTGTGTCTAGAGTGGCAGAAACATGGCAGCGAGAATCAGCTCAAACCCACTATAAAAAGGAATTTCAAAAGCAAAACCAAAAAACAAGGAAATTCTTTACAATTCCTTCAGGGTGTCTGAGGAAACCTGGAAAGACCCTATCTACAATGACAGCTGGATGTGGCATAAGGCTGGACACTTGGGACTGAGAGGATTGGTGAGATTGGGTGAGCAAATGCAGACCCTTTCAAGCAATAATGCATGGCCCCCATTCCATGGGTCCCAACTCTCCAGGTTCAAGGGAATATTACTACAGCTATAACATGTACAGGAAACCTAGAGAATGGACACACTGTGAATACGAAAGGTTTCTAAAACTCAACGAATAGTCCCTCTCCTGGTGCTCCAGTTTGACTTTCCAACTGCCTTACTATCAATCTCCCAACTTGGAGAGACAGGCCCTTTAACCTCCTGGTTTGCACAGGTTCCCAATTTGGCAGAGGATGGAAGGGACGAGGGAGAACCCATGAGAGAGTAGCTGTTAGGCATTTGGACGGGCACATGTCACTCTAATTTCCCGGCAGGAAGAAGAATTAACCAAAGTCTCAGCCACCCACCGGGAACCAGTATAGGACATGATCCAAAATTTTGGACTTGCATTCAGCTCACAAAAAACGAGTTGAGAAATGGAGCTCAGGGGCACAGCAATTCACAAACTGGCAGAGTGATAAAGGACAACTATCGTCCAAAAATCTGTTGAGGGAAGTCAACGAGGCGGACTTGAAAGTGAGGCAAAATAGCAGGAAACAGATTTCAAGAGGTACGTTGGAATCGCCTGTAAAGCACAGGAAGAGGGGCACAACTTGGACAATGGTGCACTTGGCCAAAAAGGGCGTATGCGTTTTCTCCTGAATATATTCAGGAGAAAACGCATACGCCCTTTTTGGCCAAGCAAGCAAGCGGGCAATGCAAATCTGCACTACAAAGAAGTATCACTTCCCACCGGTCAAAAGGGACATCCACAAAATGTGTAAAAACCAGAAAGGCAAGACAGGCCCTGGAGAACAGGGAGCCTTGTTATGCTGATGGGCGGGATGTAAATTGCCAACTGCCTCACTGGAGGAGTGCATTGTGTTCCCTAAAACAAGTAAACAACAGAGCTACAGAGCCAAGGCCACTTCCAGTCTAGGGAATATACCTGGGGAAAACTGAAAATCAATAAGAAAGAGCCACCTCCAAATTTAGGGCTGCACTGACTACAAGAACCTCAACTTGGGTACACCTTAAATATCCCAGGAAATATAAATATGGTTCAAAACATTGTGGTACTTATGTACGATGGAATATCCCTCAGCCATGAAATCAATGTCATAAGACCAGTAGCAGCAAAGTGAGTGGATTCAGGTACGATGATTCTAAGTGAAATAAGTCACACAGAAAAAGAAACTTATCAAAAGATATCACTTATGAAGTTCCTGTAAACATGGCTACACGTGAACTGAGTTAGGAAAGAGAACAGAGTCTCACATTTAGAAAACACTCTTATGCCTGCATAAAGGGGAAGGAGAGGTGGGGTGATGCATAAAACCAGAGTTTGATATAAGCACAGGGACCGTTTCAAAAACCAACTTTGGAATTGACAAGACCGACACCTTCCTCAGTGAAAGAGACTCAAAACCCCATATTTCCCACAGAGGAATATATCTGACTAGTAAGAATCTTAAAACCTATGTATTGATATGTCTCCATAAGGGAATCAACTGTGTCTAGAGTGGCATAAACATGGCAGCGAGAATCAGCTCAAACCCACTATAAAAAGGAATTTCAAAAGCAAAACCAAAAAACAGGGAAATTCTTTACAATTCCTTCAGGGTGTCGGAGGAAACCTGGAAAGACCCTATCTACAATGACAGCTGGATGTGGCATAAGGCTGGACACCTGGGACTGAGAGGATTGGTGAGATTGGGTGAGCAAATGCAGACCCTTTCAAGCAATAATGCATGGCCCCCATTCCATGGGTCCCAACTCTCCATGTTCAAGGGAATATTACTACAGCTATAACATGTACAGGAAACCTAGAGAATGGACACACTGTGAATACGAAAGGTTTCTAAAACTCAACGAATAGTCCCTCTCCTGGTGCTCCAGTTTGATTTTCCAACTGCCTTACTATCAATCTCCCAACTTGGAGAGACAGGCCCTTTAACCTCCTGGTTTGCACAGGTTCCCAATTTGGCAGAGGATGGAAGGGACGAGGGAGAACCCATGAGAGAGTAGCTGTTAGGCATTTGGACGGGCACATGTCACTCTAATTTCCCGGCAGGAAGAAGAATTAACCAAAGTCTCAGCCACCCACCGGGAACCAGTATAGGACAGGATCCAAAATTTTGGACTTGCGTTCAGCTCACAAAAAATGAGTTGAGAAATGGAGCTCAGGGGCACAGCAATTCACAAACTGGCAGAGTGATAAAGGACAACTATCGTCCAAAAATCTGTTGAGGGAAGTCAACGAGGCGGACTTGAAAGTGAGGCAAAATAGCAGGAAACAGATTTCAAGAGGTACCTTGGAATCGCCTGTAAAGCACAGGAAGAGGGGCACAACTTGGACAATGGTGCACTTGGCCAAAAAGGGCGTATGCGTTTTCTCCTGAATATATTCAGGAGAAAACGCATACGCCCTTTTTGGCCAAGCAAGCAAGCGGGCAATGCAAATCTGCACTACAAAGAAGTATCACTTCCCACCGGTCAAAAGGGACATCCACAAAATGTGTAAAAACCAGAAAGGCAAGACAGGCCCTGGAGAACAGGGAGCCTTGTTATGCTGATGGGCGGGATGTAAATTGCCAACTGCCTCACTGGAGGAGTGAATTGTGTTCCCTAAAACAAGTAAACAACAGAGCTACAGAGCCAAGGCCACTTCCAGTCTAGGGAATATACCTGGGGAAAACTGAAAATCAATAAGAAAGAGCCACCTCCAAATTTAGGGCTGCACTGGCTACAAGAACCTCAACTTGGGTACACCTTAAATATCCCAGGAAATATAAAAATGGTTCAAAACATTGTGGTACTTACATACGATGGAATATCCCTCAGCCATGAAATCAATGTCATAAGACCAGTAGCAGCAAAGTGAGTGGATTCAGGTACGATGATTCTAAGTTAAATAAGTCACACAGAAAAAGAAACTTATCATAAGATATCACTTATGAAGATCCTGTAAACATGGCTACACGTGAACTGAGTTAGGAAAGAGAACAGAGTCTCACATTTAGAAAACACTCTTATGCCTGCATAAAGGGTAAGGAGAGGTGGGGTGATGCATAAAACCAGAGTTTGATATAAGCACAGGGACCGTTTCAAAAACCAACTTTGGAATAGACAAGACCGACACCTTCCTCAGTGAAAGAGACTCAAAACCCCATATTTCCCACAGAGGAATATATCTGACTAGTAAGAATCTTAAAACCTATGTATTGATATGTCTCCATAAGGGAATCAAGTGTGTCTAGAGTGGCATAAACATGGCAGCGAGAATCAGCTCAAACCCACTATAAAAAGGAATTTCAAAAGCAAAACCAAAAAACAGGGAAATTCTTTACAATTCCTTCAGGGTGTCTGAGGAAACCTGGAAAGACCCTATCTACAATGACAGCTGGATGTGGCATAAGGCTGGACACTTGGGACTGAGAGGATTGGTGAGATTGGGTGAGCAAATGCAGACCCTTTCAAGCAATAATGCATGGCCCCCATTCCATGGGTCCCAACTCTCCAGGTTCAAGGGAATATTACTACAGCTATAACATGTACAGGAAACCTAGAGAATGGACACACTGTGAATATGAAAGGTTTCTAAAACTCAACGAATACTCCCTCTCCTGGTGCTCCAGTTTGACTTTCCAACTGCCTTACTATCAATCTCCCAACTTGGAGAGACAGGCCCTTTAACCTCCTGGTTTGCACAGGTTCCCAATTTGGCAGAGGATGGAAGGGACGAGGGAGAACCCATGAGAGAGTAGCTGTTAGGCATTTGGACGGGCACATGTCACTCTAATTTCCCGGCAGGAAGAAGAATTAACCAAAGTCTCAGCCACCCACCGGGAACCAGTATAGGACATGATCCAAAATTTTGGACTTGCGTTCAGCTCACAAAAAACGAGTTGAGAAATGGAGCTCAGGGGCACAGCAATTCACAAACTGGCAGAGTGATAAAGGACAACTATCGTTCAAAAATCTGTTGAGGGAAGTCTACGAGGCGGACTTGAAAGTGAGGCAAAATAGCAGGAAACAGATTTCAAGAGGTACGTTGGAATCGCCTGTAAAGCACAGGAAGAGGGGCACAACTTGGACAATGGTGCACTTGGCCAAAAAGGGCGTATGTGTTTTCTCCTGAATATATTCAGGAGAAAACGCATACGCCCTTTTTGGCCAAGCAAGCAAGCGGGCAATGCAAATCTGCACTACAAAGAAGTATCACTTCCCACCGGTCAAAAGGGACATCCACAAAATGTGTAAAAACCAGAAAGGCAAGACAGGCCCTGGAGAACAGGGAGCCTTGTTATGCTGATGGGCGGGATGTAAATTGCCAACTGCCTCACTGGAGGAGTGCATTGTGTTCCCTAAAACAAGTAAACAACAGAGCTACAGAGCCAAGGCCACTTCCAGTCTAGGGAATATACCTGTGGAAAACTGAAAATCAATAAGAAAGAGCCACCTCCAAATTTAGGGCTGCACTGGCTACAAGAACCTCAACTTGGGTACACCTTAAATATCCCAGGAAATATAAAAATGGTTCAAAACATTGTGGTACTTACGTACGATGGAATATCCCTCAGCCATGAAATCAATGTCATAAGACCAGTAGCAGCAAAGTGAGTGGATTCCGGTACGATGATTCTAAGTGAAATAAGTCACACAGAAAAAGAAACTTATCATAAGATATCACTTATGAAGATCCTGTAAACATGGCTACACGTGAACTGAGTTAGGAAAGAGAACAGAGTCTCACATTTAGAAAACACTCTTATGCCTGCATAAAGGGGAAGGAGAGGTGGGGTGATGCATAAAACCAGAGTTTGATATAAGCACAGGGACCGTTTCAAAAACCAACTTTGGAATTGACAAGACCGACACCTTCCTCAGTGAAAGAGACTCAAAACCCCATATTTCCCACAGAGGAATATATCTGACTAGTAAGAATCTTAAAACCTATGTATTGATATGTCTCCATAAGGGAATCAAGTGTGTCTAGAGTGGCATAAACATGGCAGCGAGAATCAGCTCAAACCCACTATAAAAAGGAATTTCAAAAGCAAAACCAAAAAACAGGGAAATTCTTTACAATTCCTTCAGGGTGTCTGAGGAAACCTGGAAAGACCCTATCTACAATGACAGCTGGATGTGGCATAAGGCTGGACACTTGGGACTGAGAGGATTGGTGAGATTGGGTGAGCAAATGCAGACCCTTTCAAGCAATAATGCATGGCCCCCATTCCATGGGTCCCAACTCTCCAGGTTCAAGGGAATATTACTACAGCTATAACATGTACAGGAAACCTAGAGAATGGACACACTGTGAATACGAAAGGTTTCTAAAACTCAACGAATAGTCCCTCTCCTGGTGCTCCAGTTTGACTTTCCAACTGCCTTACTATCAATCTCCCAACTTGGAGAGACAGGCCCTTTAACCTCCTGGTTTGCACAGGTTCCCAATTTGGCAGAGGATGGAAGGGACGAGGGAGAACCCATGAGAGAGTAGCTGTTAGGCATTTGGACGGGCACATGTCACTCTAATTTCCCGGCAGGAAGAAGAATTAACCAAAGTCTCAGCCACCCACCGGGAACCAGTATAGGACATGATCCAAAATTTTGGACTTGCGTTCAGCTCACAAAAAACGAGTTGAGAAATGGAGCTCAGGGGCACAGCAATTCACAAACTGGCAGAGTGATAAAGGACAACTATCGTTCAAAAATCTGTTGAGGGAAGTCAACGAGGCGGACTTGAAAGTGAGGCAAAATAGCAGGAAACAGATTTCAAGAGGTACGTTGGAATCGCCTGTAAAGCACAGGAAGAGGGGCACAACTTGGACAATGGTGCACTTGGCCAAAAAGGGCGTATGTGTTTTCTCCTGAATATATTCAGGAGAAAACGCATACGCCCTTTTTGGCCAAGCAAGCAAGCGGGCAATGCAAATCTGCACTACAAAGAAGTATCACTTCCCACCGGTCAAAAGGGACATCCACAAAATGTGTAAAAACCAGAAAGGCAAGACAGGCCCTGGAGAACAGGGAGCCTTGTTATGCTGATGGGCGGGATGTAAATTGCCAACTGCCTCACTGGAGGAGTGCATTGTGTTCCCTAAAACAAGTAAACAACAGAGCTACAGAGCCAAGGCCACTTCCAGTCTAGGGAATATACCTGGGGAAAACTGAAAATCAATAAGAAAGAGCCACCTCCAAATTTAGGGCTGCACTGGCTACAAGAACCTCAACTTGGGTACACCTTAAATATCCCAGGAAATATAAAAATGGTTCAAAACATTGTGGTACTTACATACGATGGAATATCCCTCAGCCATGAAATCAATGTCATAAGACCAGTAGCAGCAAAGTGAGTGGATTCAGGTACGATGATTCTAAGTGAAATAAGTCACACAGAAAAAGAAACTTATCATAAGATATCACTTATGAAGATCCTGTAAACATGGCTACACGTGAACTGAGTTAGGAAAGAGAACAGAGTCTCACATTTAGAAAACACTCTTATGCCTGAATAAAGGGGAAGGAGAGGTGGGGTGATGCATAAAACCAGAGTTTGATATAAGCACAGGGACCGTTTCAAAAACCAACTTTGGAATTGACAAGACCGACACCTTCCTCAGTGAAAGAGACTCAAAACCCCATATTTCCCACAGAGGAATATATCTGACTAGTAAGAATCTTAAAACCTATGTATTGATATGTCTCCATAAGGGAATCAAGTGTGTCTAGAGTGGCATAAACATGGCAGCGAGAATCAGCTCAAACCCACTATAAAAAGGAATTTCAAAAGCAAAACCAAAAAACAGGGAAATTCTTTACAATTCCTTCAGGGTGTCTGAGGAAACCTGGAAAGACCCTATCTACCATGACAGCTGGATGTGGCATAAGGCTGGACACTTGGGACTGAGAGGATTGGTGAGATTGGGTGAGCAAATGCAGACCCTTTCAAGCAATAATGCATGGCCCCCATTCCATGGGTCCCAACTCTCCAGGTTCAAGGGAATATTACTACAGCTATAACATGTACAGGAAACCTAGAGAATGGACACACTGTGAATACGAAAGGTTTCTAAAACTCACCGAATAGTCCCTCTCCTGGTGCTCCAGTTTGACTTTCCAACTGCCTTACTATCAATCTCCCAACTTGGAGAGACAGGCCCTTTAACCTCCTGGTTTGCACAGGTTCCCAATTTGGCAGAGGATGGAAGGGACGAGGGAGAACCCATGAGAGAGTAGCTGTTAGGCATTTGGACGGGCACATGTCACTCTAATTTCCCGGCAGGAAGAAGAATTAACCAAAGTCTCAGCCACCCACCGGGAACCAGTATAGGACATGATCCAAAATTTTGGACTTGCGTTCAGCTCACAAAAAACGAGTTGAGAAATGGAGCTCAGGGGCACAGCAATTCACAAACTGGCAGAGTGATAAAGGACAACTATCGTCCAAAAATCTGTTGAGGGAAGTCAACGAGGCGGACTTGAAAGCGAGGCAAAATAGCAGGAAACAGATTTCAAGAGGTACGTTGGAATCGCCTGTAAAGCACAGGAAGAGGGGCACAACTTGGACAATGGTGCACTTGGCCAAAAAGGGCGTATGCGTTTTCTCCTGAATATATTCAGGAGAAAACGCATACGCCCTTTTTGGCCAAGCAAGCAAGCGGGCAATGCAAATCTGCACTACAAAGAAGTATCACTTCCCACCGGTCAAAAGGGACATCCACAAAATGTGTAAAAACCAGAAAGGCAAGACAGGCCCTGGAGAACTGGGAGCCTTGTTATGCTGATGGGCGGGATTTAAACTGCCAACTGCCTCACTGGAGGAGTGCATTGTGTTCCCTAAAACAAGTAAACAACAGAGCTACAGAGCCAAGGCCACTTCCAGTCTAGGGAATATACCTTGGGAAAACTGAAAATCAATAAGAAAGAGCCACCTCCAAATTTAGGGCTGCACTGACTACAAGAACCTCAACTTGGGTACACCTTAAATATCCCAGGAAATATAAAAATGGTTCAAAACATTGTGGTACTTACGTACGATGGAATATCCCTCAGCCATGAAATCAATGTCATAAGACCAGTAGCAGCAAAGTGAGTGGATTCAGGTACGATGATTCTAAGTGAAATAAGTCACACAGAAAAAGAAACTTATCATAAGATATCACTTATGAAGATCCTGTAAACATGGCTACACGTGAACTGAGTTAGGAAAGAGAACAGAGTCTCACATTTAGAAAACACTCTTATGCCTTCATAAAGGGTAAGGAGAGGTGGGGTGATGCATAAAACCAGAGTTTGATATAAGCACAGGGACCGTTTCAAAAACCAACTTTGGAATTGACAAGACCGACACCTTCCTCAGTGAAAGAGACTCAAAACCCCATATTTCCCACAGAGGAATATATCTGACTAGTAAGAATCTTAAAACCTATGTATTGATATGTCTCCATAAGGGAATCAAGTGTGTCTAGAGTGGCATAAACATGGCAGCGAGAATCAGCTCAAACCCACTATAAAAAGGAATTTCAAAAGCAAAACCAAAAAACAGGGAAATTCTTTACAATTCCTTCAGGGTGTCTGAGGAAACCTGGAAAGACCCTATCTACAATGACAGCTGGATGTGGCATAAGGCTGGACACTTGGGACTGAGAGGATTGGTGAGATTGGGTGAGCAAATGCAGACCCTTTCAAGCAATAATGCATGGCCCCCATTCCATGGGTCCCAACTCTCCAGGTTCAAGGGAATATTACTACAGCTATAACATGTACAGGAAACCTAGAGAATGGACACACTGTGAATACGAAAGGTTTCTAAAACTCAACGAATAGTCCCTCTCCTTGTGCTCCAGTTTGACTTTCCAACTGCCTTACTATCAATCTCCCAACTTGGAGAGACAGGCCCTTTAACCTCCTGGTTTGCACAGGTTCCCAATTTGGCAGAGGATGGAAGGGACGAGGGAGAACCCATGAGAGAGTAGCTGTTAGGCATTTGGACGGGCACATGTCACTCTAATTTCCCGGCAGGAAGAAGAATTAACCAAAGTCTCAGCCACCCACTGGGAACCAGTATAGGACATGATCCAAAATTTTGGACTTGCGTTCAGCTCACAAAAAACGAGTTGAGAAATGGAGCTCAGGGGCACAGCAATTCACAAACTGGCAGAGTGATAAAGGACAACTATCGTCCAAAAATCTGTTGAGGGAAGTCAACGAGGCGGACTTGAAAGCGAGGCAAAATAGCAGGAAACAGATTTCAAGAGGTACGTTGGAATCGCCTGTAAAGCACAGGAAGAGGGGCACAACTTGGACAATGGTGCACTTGGCCAAAAAGGGCGTATGCGTTTTCTCCTGAATATATTCAGGAGAAAACGCATACGCCCTTTTTGGCCAAGCAAGCAAGCGGGCAATGCAAATCTGCACTACAAAGAAGTATCACTTCCCACCGGTCAAAAGGGACATCCACAAAATGTGTAAAAACCAGAAAGGCAAGACAGGCCCTGGAGAACTGGGAGCCTTGTTATGCTGATGGGCGGGATGTAAATTGCCAACTGCCTCACTGGAGGAGTGCATTGTGTTCCCTAAAACAAGTAAACAACAGAGCTACAGAGCCAAGGCCACTTCCAGTCTAGGGAATATACCTTGGGAAAACTGAAAATCAATAAGAAAGAGCCACCTCCAAATTTAGGGCTGCACTGACTACAAGAACCTCAACTTGGGTACACCTTAAATATCCCAGGAAATATAAAAATGGTTCAAAACATTGTGGTACTTACGTACGATGGAATATCCCTCAGCCATGAAATCAATGTCATAAGACCAGTAGCAGCAAAGTGAGTGGATTCAGGTATGATGATTCTAAGTGAAATAAGTCACACAGAAAAAGAAACTTATCTTAAGATATCACTTATGAAGATCCTGTAAACATGGCTACACGTGAACTGAGTTAGGAAAGAGAACAGAGTCTCACATTTAGAAAACACTCTTATGCCTGCATAAAGGGGAAGGAGAGGTGGGGTGATGCATAAAACCAGAGTTTGATATAAGCACAGGGACCGTTTCAAAAACCAACTTTTGAATTGACAAGACCGACACCTTCCTTAGTGAAAGAGACACAAAACCCCATATTTCCCACAGAGGAATATATCTGACTAGTAAGAATCTTAAAACCTATGTATTGATATGTCTCCATAAGGGAATCAAGTGTGTCTAGAGTGGCATAAACATGGCAGCGAGAATCAGCTCAAACCCACTATAAAAAGGAATTTCAAAAGCAAAACCAAAAAACAGGGAAATTCTTTACAATTCCTTCAGGGTGTCAGAGGAAACCTGGAAAGACCCTATCTACAATGACAGCTGGATGTGGCATAAGGCTGGACACTTGGGACTGAGAGGATTGGTGAGATTGGGTGAGCAAATGCAGACCCTTTCAAGCAATAATGCATGGCCCCCATTCCATGGGTCCCAACTCTCCATGTTCAAGGGAATATTACTACAGCTATAACATGTACAGGAAACCTAGAGAATGGACACACTGTGAATACGAAAGGTTTCTAAAACTCAACGAATAGTCCCTCTCCTGGTGCTCCAGTTTGACTTTCCAACTGCCTTACTATCAATCTCCCAACTTGGAGAGACAGGCCCTTTAACCTCCTGGTTTGCACAGGTTCCCAATTTGGCAGAGGATGGAAGGGACGAGGGAGAACCCATGAGAGAGTAGCTGTTAGGCATTTGGACGGGCACATGTCACTCTAATTTCCCGGCAGGAAGAAGAATTAACCAAAGTCTCAGCCACTCACCGGGAACCAGTATAGGACATGATCCAAAATTTTGGACTTGCGTTCAGCTCCCAAAAAACGAGTTGAGAAATGGAGCTCAGGGGCACAGCAATTCACAAACTGGCAGAGTGATAAAGGACAACTATCGTTCAAAAATCTGTTGAGGGAAGTCAACGAGGCGGACTTGAAAGTGAGGCAAAATAGCAGGAAACAGATTTCAAGAGGTACGTTGGAATCGCCTGTAAAGCACAGGAAGAGGGGCACAACTTGGACAATGGTGCACTTGGCCAAAAAGGGCGTATGTGTTTTCTCCTGAATATATTCAGGAGAAAACGCATACGCCCTTTTTGGCCAAGCAAGCAAGCGGGCAATGCAAATCTGCACTACAAAGAAGTATCACTTCCCACCGGTCAAAAGGGACATCCACAAAATGTGTAAAAACCAGAAAGGCAAGACAGGCCCTGGAGAACAGGGAGCCTTGTTATGCTGATGGGCGGGATGTAAATTGCCAACTGCCTCACTGGAGGAGTGCATTGTGTTCCCTAAAACAAGTAAACAACAGAGCTACAGAGCCAAGGCCACATCCAGTCTAGGGAATATACCTGGGGAAAACTGAAAATCAATAAGAAAGAGCCACCTCCAAATTTAGGGCTGCACTGGCTACAAGAACCTCAACTTGGGTACACCTTAAATATCCCAGGAAATATAAAAATGGTTCAAAACATTGTGGTACTTACGTACGATGGAATATCCCTCAGCCATGAAATCAATGTCATAAGACCAGTAGCAGCAAAGTGAGTGGATTCAGGTACGATGATCTAAGTGAAATAAGTCACACAGAAAAAGAAACTTATCATAAGATATCACTTATGAAGATCCTGTAAACATGGCTACACGTGAACTGAGTTAGGAAAGAGAACAGAGTCTCACATTTAGAAAACACGCTTATGCCTGCATAAAGGGGAAGGAGAGGTGGGGTGATGCATAAGACCAGAGTTTGATTTAAGCACAGGGACCGTTTCAAAAACCAACTTTGGAATTGACAAGACCGACACCTTCCTCAGTGAAAGAGACTCAAAACCCCATATTTCCCACAGAGGAATATATCTGACTAGTAAGAATCTTAAAACCTATGTATTGATATGTCTCCATAAGGGAATCAAGTGTGTCTAGAGTGGCATAAACATGGCAGCGAGAATCAGCTCAAACCCACTATAAAAAGGAATTTCAAAAGCAAAACCAAAAAACAGGGAAATTCTTTACAATTCCTTCAGGGTGTCTGAGGAAACCTGGAAAGACCCTATCTACAATGACAGCTGGATGTGGCATAAGGCTGGACACTTGGGACTGAGAGGATTGGTGAGATTGGGTGAGCAAATGCAGACCCTTTCAAGCAATAATGCATGGCCCCCATTCCATGGGTCCCAACTCTCCATGTTCAAGGGAATATTACTACAGCTATAACATGTACAGGAAACCAAGAGAATGGACACACTGTGAATACGAAAGGTTTCTAAAACTCAACGAATAGTCCCTCTCCTGGTGCTCCAGTTTGACTTTCCAACTGCCTTACTATCAATCTCCCAACTTGGAGAGACAGGCCCTTTAACCTCCTGGTTTGCACAGGTTCCCAATTTGGCAGAGGATGGAAGGGACGAGGGAGAACCCATGAGAGAGTAGCTGTTAGGCATTTGGACGGGCACATGTCAATCTAATTTCCCGGCAGGAAGAAGAATTAACCAAAGTCTCAGCCACCCACCGGGAACCAGTATAGGACATGATCCAAAATTTTGGACTTGCGTTCAGCTCACAAAAAACGAGTTGAGAAATGGAGCTCAGGGGCCCAGCAATTCACAAACTGGCAGAGTGATAAAGGACAACTATCGTCCAAAAATCTGTTGAGGGAAGTCAACGAGGCGGACTTGAAAGTGAGGCAAAATAGCAGGAAACAGATTTCAAGAGGTACGTTGGAATCGCCTGTAAAGCACAGGAAGAGGGGCACAACTTGGACAATGGTGCACTTGGCCAAAAAGGGCATATGCGTTTTCTCCTGAATATATTCAGGAGAAAACGCATACGCCCTTTTTGGCCAAGCAAGCAAGCGGGCAATGCAAATCTGCACTACAAAGAAGTATCACTTCCCACCGGTCAAAAGGGTCATCCACAAAATGTGTAAAAACCAGAAAGGCAAGACAGGCCCTGGAGAACTGGGAGCCTTGTTATGCTGATGGGCGGGATGTAAATTGCCAACTGCCTCACTGGAGGAGTGCATTGTGTTCCCTAAAACAAGTAAACAACAGAGCTACAGAGCCAAGGCCACTTCCAGTCTAGGGAATATACCTGGGGAAAACTGAAAATCAATAAGAAAGAGCCACCTCCAAATTTAGGGCTGCACTGACTACAAGAACCTCAACTTGGGTACACCTTAAATATCCCAGGAAATATAAAAATGGTTCAAAACATTTTGGTACTTACGTACGATGGAATATCCCTCAGCCATGAAATCAATGTCATAAGACCAGTAGCAGCAAAGTGAGTGGATTCAGGTACGATGATTCTAAGTGAAATAAGTCACACAGAAAAAGAAACTTATCATAAGATATCACTTATGAAGATCCTGTAAACATGGTTACACGTGAACTGAGTTAGGAAAGAGAACAGAGTCTCACATTTAGAAAACACGCTTATGCCTGCATAAAGGGTAAGGAGAGGTGGGGTGATGCATAAAACCAGAGTTTGATATAAGCACAGGGACCGTTTCAAAAACCAACTTTGGAATTGACAAGACCGACACCTTCCTCAGTGAAAGAGACTCAAAACCCCATATTTCCCACAGAGGAATATATCTGACTAGTAAGAATCTTAAAACCTATGTATTGATATGTCTCCATAAGGGAATCAAGTGTGTCTAGAGTGGCATAAACATGGCAGCGAGAATCAGCTCAAACCCACTATAAAAAGGAATTCCAAAAGCAAAACCAAAAAACAGGGAAATTCTTTACAATTCCTTCAGGGTGTCTGAGGAAACCTGGAAAGACCCTATCTACAATGACAGCTGGATGTGGCATAAGGCTGGACACTTGGGACTGAGAGGATTGGTGAGATTGGGTGAGCAAATGCAGACCCTTTCAAGCAATAATGCATGGCCCCCATTCCATGGGTCCCAACTCTCCAGGTTTAAGGGAATATTACTACAGCTATAACAAGTACAGGAAACCTAGAGAATGGACACACTGTGAATACGAAAGGTTTCTAAAACTCAACGAATAGTCCCTCTCCTGGTGCTCCAGTTTGACTTTCCAACTGCCTTACTATCAATCTCCCAACTTGGAGAGACAGGCCCTTTAACCTCCTGGTTTGCACAGGTTCCCAATTTGGCAGAGGATGGAAGGGACGAGGGAGAACCCATGAGAGAGTAGCTGTTAGGCATTTGGACGGGCACATGTCACTCTAATTTCCCGGCAGGAAGAAGAATTAACCAAAGTCTCAGCCACCCACCGGGAACCAGTATAGGACATGATCCAAAATTTTGGACTTGCGTTCAGCTCACAAAAAACGAGTTGAGAAATGGAGCTCAGGGGCACAGCAATTCACAAACTGGCAGAGTGATAAAGGACAACTATCGTCCAAAAATCTGTTGAGGGAAGTCAACGAGGCGGACTTGAAAGTGAGGCAAAATAGCAGGAAACAGATTTCAAGAGGTACGTTGGAATCGCCTGTAAAACACAGGAAGAGGGGCACAACTTGGACAATGGTGCACTTGGCCAAAAAGGGCGTATGCGTTTTCTCCTGAATATATTCAGGAGAAAACGCATACGCCCTTTTTGGCCAAGCAAGCAAGCGGGCAATGCAAATCTGCACTACAAAGAAGTATCACTTCCCACCGGTCAAAAGGGACATCCACAAAATGTGTAAAAACCAGAAAGGCAAGACAGGCCCTGGAGAACTGGGAGCCTTGTTATGCTGATGGGCGGGATGTAAATTGCCAACTGCCTCACTGGAGGAGTGCATTGTGTTCCCTAAAACAAGTAAACAACAGAGCTATAGAGCCAAGGCCACATCCAGTCTAGGGAATATACCTTGGAAAAACTGAAAATCAATAAGAAAGAGCCACCTCCAAATTTAGGGCTGCACTGGCTACAAGAACCTCAACCTGGGTACACCTTAAATATCCCAGGAAATATAAAAATGGTTCAAAACATTGTGGTACTTACGTACGATGGAATATCCCTCAGCGATGAAATCAATGTCATAAAACCAGTAGCAGCAAAGTGAGTGGATTCAGGTACGATGATTCTAAGTGAAATAAGTCACACAGAAAAAGGAACTTATCATAAGATATCACTTATGAAGATCCTGTAAACATGGCTACACGTGAACTGAGTTAGGAAATAGAACAGAGTCTCACATTTAGAAAACACTCTTATGCCTGCATAAAGGGGATGGAGAGGTGGGGTGATGCATAAAACCAGAGTTTGATATAAGCACATGGACCGTTCCAAAAACCAACTTTGGAATAGACAAGACCTACACCTTCCTCAGTGAAAGAGGCTCAAAACCCCATATTTCCCGCAGAGGAATATATCTGACTAGTAAGAATCTTAAAACCTATGTATTGATATGACTCCATAAGGGAATCAAGTGTGTCTAGAGTGGCATAAACATGGCAGCGAGAATCAGCTCAAACCCACTATAAAAAGGAATTTCAAAAGCAAAACCAAAAAACAGGGAAATTCTTTACAATTCCTTCAGCGTGTCTGAGGAAACCTGGAAAGACCCAATCTACAATGACAGCTGTATGTGGCATAAGGCTGGACACTTGGGACTGAGAGGATTGGTGAGATTGGGTGAGCAAATGCAGACCCTTTCAAGCAATAATGAATGGCCCCCATTCCATGGGTCCCAACTCTCCATGTTCAAGGGAATATCACTACAGCTATAACATGTACAGGAAACCTAGAGAATGGACACACTGTGAATAAGAAAGGTTTCTAAAACTCAACGAATAGTCCCTCTCCTGGTGCTCCAGTTTGACTTTCCAACTGCCTTACTATCAATCTCCCAACTTGGAGAGACAGGCCCTTTAACCTCCTGGTTTGCACAGGTTCCCAATTTGGCAGAGGATGGAAGGGACGAGGGAGAACCCATGAGAGAGTAGCTGTTAGGCATTTGGACGGGCACATGTCACTCTAATTTCCCGGCAGGAAGAAGAATTAACCAAAGTCTCAGCCACCCACCGGGAACCAGTATAGGACATGATCCAAAATTTTGGACTTGCGTTCAGCCCACAAAAAACGAGTTGAGAAATGGAGCTCAGGGGCACAGCAATTCACAAACTGGCAGAGTGATAAAGGACAACTATCGTCCAAAAATCTGTTGAGGGAAGTCAACGAGGCGGACTTGAAAGCGAGGCAAAATAGCAGGAAACAGATTTCAAGAGGTACCTTGGAATCGCCTGTAAAGCACAGGAAGAGGGGCACAACTTGGACAATGGTGCACATGGCCAAAAAGGGCGTATGCGTTTTCTCCTGAATATATTCAGGAGAAAATGCATACGCCCTTTTTGGCCAAGCAAGCAAGCGGGCAATGCAAATCTGCACTACAAAGAAGTATCACTTCCCACCGGTCAAAAGGGTCATCCACAAAATGTGTAAAAACCAGAAAGGCAAGACAGGCCCTGGAGAACTGGGAGCCTTGTTATGCTGATGGGCGGAATGTAAATTGCCAACTGCCTCACTGGAGGAGTGCATTGTGTTCCCTAAAACAAGTAAACAACAGAGCTACAGAGCCAAGGCCACTTCCAGTCTAGGGAATATACCTGGGGAAAACTGAAAATCAATAAGAAAGAGCCACCTCCATATTTAGGGCTGCACTGACTACAAGAACCTCAACTTGGGTACACCTTAAATATCCCAGGAAATATAAAAATGGTTCAAAACATTGTGGTACTTACGTACGATGGAATATCCCTCAGCCATGAAATCAATGTCATAAGACCAGTAGCAGCAAAGTGAGTGGATTCAGGTACGATGATTCTAAGTGAAATAAGTAACACAGAAAAAGAAACTTATCATAAGATATCACTTATGAAGATCCTGTAAACATGGCTACACGTGAACTGAGTTAGGAAAGAGAACAGAGTCTCACATTTAGAAAACACGCTTATGCCTGCATAAAGGGGAAGGAGAGGTGGGGTGATGCATAAAACCAGAGTTTGATATAAGCACAGGGACCGTTTCAAAAACCCACTCTGGAATAGACAAGACCTACACCTTCCTCAGTGAAAGAGACTCAAAACCCCATATTTCCCACAGAGGAATATATCTGACTAGTAAGAATCTTAAAACCTATGTATTGATATGACTCCATAAGGGAATCAAGTGTGTCTAGAGTGGCATAAACATGGCAGCGAGAATCAGCTCAAACACACTATAAAAAGGAATTTCAAAAGCAAAACCAAAAAACAGGGAAATTCTTTACAATTCCTTCAGGGTGTCTGAGGAAACCTGGAAAGACCCTATCTACCATGACAGCTGGATGTGGCATAAGGCTGGACACTTGGGACTGAGAGGATTGGTGAGATTGGGTGAGCAAATGCAGACCCTTTCAAGCAATAATGCATGGCCCCCATTCCATGGGTCCCAACTCTCCAGGTTCAAGGGAATATTACTACAGCTATAACAAGTACAGGAATCCTAGAGAATGGACACACTGTGAATACGAAAGGTTTCTAAAACTCAACGAATAGTCCCTCTCCTGGTGCTCCAGTTTGACTTTCCAACTGCCTTACTATCAATCTCCCAACTTGGAGAGACAGGCCCTTTAACCTCCTGGTTTGCACAGGTTCCCAATTTGGCAGAGGATGGAAGGGACGAGGGAGAACCCATGAGAGAGTAGCTGTTAGGCATTTGGACGGGCACATGTCACTCTAATTTCCCGGCAGGAAGAAGAATTAACCAAAGACTCAGCCACCCACCGGGAAACAGTATAGGACATGATCCAAAATTTTGGACTTGAGTTCAGCTCACAAAAAACGAGTTGAGAAATGGAGCTCAGGGGCACAGCAATTCACATACTGGCAGAGTGATAAAGGACAACTATCGTCCAAAAATCTGTTCAGGGAAGTCAACGAGGCGGACTTGAAAGTGAGGCAAAATAGCAGGAAACAGATTTCAAGAGGTACGTTGGAATCGCCTGTAAAGCACAGGAAGAGGGGCACAACTTGGACAATGGTGCACTTGGCCAAAAAGGGCGTATGCGTTTTCTCCTGAATATATTCAGGAGAAAACACATACGCCCTTTTTGGCCAAGCAAGCAAGCGGGCAATGCAAATCTGCACTACAAAGAAGTATCACTTCCCACCGGTCAAAAGGGACATCCACAAAATGTGTAAAAACCAGAAAGGCAAGACAGGCCCTGGAGAACAGGGAGCCTTGTTATGCTGATGGGCGGGATGTAAATTGCCAACTGCCTCACTGGAGGAGTGCATTGTGTTCCCTAAAACAAGTAAACAACAGAGCTACAGAGCCAAGGCCACTTCCAGTCTAGGGAATATACCTGGGGAAAACTGAAAATCAATAAGAAAGAGCCACCTCCAAATTTAGGGCTGCACTGGCTACAAGAACCTCAACTTGGGTACACCTTAAATATCCCAGGAAATATAAAAATGGTTCAAAACATTGTGGTACTTACGTACGATGGAATATCCCTCAGCCATGAAATCAATGTCATAAGACCAGTAGCAGCAAAGTGAGTGGATTCAGGTACGATGATTCTAAGTGAAATAAGTCACACAGAAAAAGAAACTTATCCAAAGATATCACTTAGGAAGATCCTGTAAACATGGCTACACGTGAACTGAGTTAGGAAAGAGAACAGAGTCTCACATTTAGAAAACACTCTTATGCCTGCATAAAGGGGAAGGAGAGGTGGGGTGATGCATAAAACCAGAGTTTGATATAAGCACAGGGACCGTTTCAAAAACCAACTTTGGAATTGACAAGACCGACACCTTCCTCAGTGAAAGAGACTCAAAACCCCATATTTCCCACAGAGGAATATATCTGACTAGTAAGAATCTTAAAACCTATGTATTGATATGTCTCCATAAGGGAATCAAGTGTGTCTAGAGTGGCATAAACATGGCAGCGAGAATCAGCTCAAACCCACTATAAAAAGGAATTTCAAAAGCAAAACCAAAAAACAGGGAAATTCTTTACAATTCCTTCAGGGTGTCTGAGGAAACCTGGAAAGACCCTATCTACCATGACAGCTGGATGTGGCATAAGGCTGGACACTTGGGACTGAGAGGATTGGTGAGATTGGGTGAGCAAATGCAGACCCTTTCAAGCAATAATGTATGGCCCCCATTCCATGGGTCCCAACTCTCCAGGTTCAAGGGAATATTACTACAGCTATAACATGTACAGGAAACCTAGAGAATGGACAAACTGTGAATACGAAAGGTTTCTAAAACTCAACGAATAGTCCCTCTCCTGGTGCTCCAGTTTGACTTTCCAACTGCCTTACTATCAATCTCCCAACTTGGAGAGACAGGCCCTTTAACCTCCTGGTTTGCACAGGTTCCCAATTTGGCAGAGGATGGAAGGGACGAGGGAGAACCCATGAGAGAGTAGCTGTTAGGCATTTGGACGGGCACATGTCACTCTAATTTCCCGGCAGGAAGAAGAATTAACCAAAGTCTCAGCCACCCACCGGGAACCAGTAGAGGACATGATCCAAAATTTTGGACTTGCGTTCAGCTCACAAAAAACGAGTTGAGAAATGGAGCTCAGGGGCCCAGCAATTCACAAACTGGCAGAGTGATAAAGGACAACTATCGTCCAAAAATCTGTTGAGGGAAGTCAACGAGGCGGACTTGAAAGCGATGCAAAATAGCAGGAAACAGATTTCAAGAGGTACCTTGGAATCGCCTGTAAAGCACAGGAAGAGGGGCACAACTTGGACAATGGTGCACTTGGCCAAAAAGGGCGTATGCGTTTTCTCCTGAATATATTCAGGAGAAAACGCATACGCCCTTTTTGGCCAAGCAAGCAAGCGGGCAATGCAAATCTGCACTACAAAGAAGTATCACTTCCCACCGGTCAAAAGGGACATCCACAAAATGTGTAAAATCCAGAAAGGCAAGACAGGCCCTGGAGAACAGGGAGCCTTGTTATGCTGATGGGCGTGATGTAAATTGCCAACTGCCTCTCTGGAGGAGTGCATTGTGTTCCCTCAAACAAGTAAACAATAGACCTACAGAGCCAAGGGCGCTTCCAGTCTAGGGAATATACATTGGGAAAACTGAAAATCAATAAGACACGGCCACCCCAAAATTTAGGGCTGCACTGCTTACAGGAAGCTCAACGTGGGTACACCTTAAATATCCCACGAAATATAAATTTGGTTCAAATTATTGTGGTACTTACGTAAGATGGAATATCCGTCAGCCATGAAATCAATGTCATAAGACCAGTAGAAGCAAATGAATGGATTCAGGTAAGATGATTCTTAGTGAAATAAGTCACACAGAAAAAGAAACTTATCATAAAATATCACTTATGAAGATCCTGTAAACATGGCTACACATGAACTGAGTTAGGAAAGAGAACAGAGTCTCACATTTAAAAAACATTCTTATGTCTGCTTAAGGGGAAAGGAGAGGTGGGGTGATGCATAAAACTAGACTTTGATAGAATCACACGTACCCTTCCAAAAACCATCTATGGAATAGAAAAGACCTACACCTTCCTCAGTGAAAGGTACTCAGAACCCCATATTTCCCGGAGAGGAATATATCACACTAGAAAGAATCTTAAAATCTATGTATTGATATGTCTCCATAAGGGAATCAAATGTGTCTAGATTGGTATAAACATGGCAGCGAGAATCAGCTCAAACCCAGTATAAAAAGGAATTTCAAAAGCAAAACCAAAAAACAAGGAAATTCTTTACAATTCCTTCAGGGTGTCTGAGGAAACCTGGAAAGACCCTATCTACAATGACAGCTGGATGTGGCATAAGGCTGGACACTTGGGACTGAGAGGATTGGTGAGATTGGGTGAGCAAATGCAGACCCTTTCATGCAGTAATGCATAGCCCCCATTCCATGGGTCCCAACTCTCCAGGTTGAAGGGAATATTACTACAGCTATAACATGTACAGGAAACCTAGAGAATGTACACATGGTGAATACGAAAGGTTTCTAAAACTCAACGATTAGTCCCTCTCCTGGTGCTCCAGTTTGACTTTCCAACTGCCTTACTATCAATCTCCCAACTTGGAGAGACAGGCCCTTTAACCTCCTGGTTTTCACAGGTTCCCAATTTGGCAGAGGATTGAAGGGACTAGGGAGAACCCATGAGAGAGTAGCTGTTAGGCATTTGGACGGGCACATGTCACTCTAATTTCCCGGCAGGAAGAAGAATTAACCAAAGTCTCAGCCACCCACCGGGAACCAGTATAGGACATGATCCAAAATTTTGGACTTGTGTTCAGCTCACAAAAAACGAGTTGAGAAATGGAGCTCAGGGGCACAGCAATTCACAAACGGGCAGAGTGATAAAGGACAACTACCGTCCAAAAATCTGTTGAGGGAAGGCAACGAGGAGGACTTGAATGTGACGCAGAATGGCAGGAAACAGATTTCAAGAGGTACGTTGGAATCACCTTTAAAGCACAGGAAGAGGGGCACAACTTGGACAATGATGCACTTGGCCAAAAAGGGCGTATATGTTTTCTCCTGAATATATTCAGGAGAAAACGCATACGCACTTTTTGGCCAAGCAAGCAAGCGGGCAATGCAAATCTGCACTACAAAGAAGTATCACTTCCCAACGGTCAAAAGGGACATCCACAAAATGTGTAAAAACCTGAAAGGCAAGAGAGACCCTGGAGAACAAGGAGCCTTGTTATGCTGATGGGCGGGATGTAAATTGCCAACTGCCTCACTGGAAGAGTGCATTGTGTTCCCTAAAACAAGTAAACAACAGAGCTACAGAGCCAAGGGCGCTTCCAGTCTAGGGAATATACCTTGGGAAAACTGAAAATCAATAAGACAGAGCCACCCCAAAATTTAGGGCTGCACTGCTTACAAGAACCTCAACATGGGTACACCTTAAATATCCTAGGAAATATAAAATTGGTTCAAAAAATTGTGGTACTTACGTACGATGGAATATCCCTCAGCCATGAAATCAATGTCATAAGACCAGTTGCACCAAAATGAGTGGATTCAGGTACGATGATTCTAAGTGAAATATGTCACACAGAAAATGAAACTTATCATAAGATATCACTTAAGAAGATCCTGTAAACATGGCTACACATGAACTGAGTTAGGAAATAGAACAGAGTCTCACATTTAGAAAACACTCTTATGCCTTCTTAAGGGGGAAGGAGAGGTGTGGTGATGCATAAAACCAGAGTTTGATATAAGCACAGGTACCATTCCAAAAACCAACTATGGAATAGACAAGACCTACACCTTCCTCAGTGAAAGGGACTCAAAACCCCATATTTCCCACAGATGAATATTTCTCACGAGTAAGAATCATAAAACTTATTTATTGATATGTATCCATAAGGGAATCTACTGAGTCTAGAATGGCATAAACATGGCAGCGAGAATCAGCTCAAACACACAATAAAAAGGAATTACAGGGCCTCCCTGGTGGCGCAAGTGGTTGAGAGTCCGCCTGCCGATGCAGGGGATACGGGTTCGTGCCCCTGTTTGGGAGGATCCCATATGCCGCGGAGCGGCTGGGCCCGTGAGCCATGGCCGCTGAGCCTGCGTGTCCGGAGCCTGTGCTCCGCAACTGGGGAGGCCACAACAGTGAGAGGCCCGCATACCGCAAAAAAAAAAAAAAAAAAAAAAGGAATTACAAAAACAAAACAAAAAAAACGGGTAATTCTTTAAAATTCCTTCGGGGTCTCTGATGAAACCTGGAATGACCCTATCTACAATGACAGCTGGATGTGGCATAAGGCTGGACACTTGGGACTGAGAAAATTGGTGAGATTGGGTGAGCAAAGGCAGTCCCTTGAAAGCAATAATGCATGCCACCTCTTCCATGGGTCCCAACTCTTCATGTTGAAGGGAATATTACTACAGCTATAACATGTACGTGAAACCTAGAGAATAGACACACTGTGATTATGAAAGTTTTCTAAAACTCAACGAATAGTCCCTCTACTGCTGCTCTGGTTTGACTTTCCAACTGCTTTACTATCAATCAACCAACTAGGAGAGACAGCCCCTTTAACCTCCTGGTTCGCACAGGTTGTCAATTTGGCAGAGGATGAAAGGGAAGAGGAAGAAACAATGAGAGAGTAGCTGTTAGGCATTTGGACAGGCACATTTCATACTAATTTCCCGGCAGGAAGAAGAATTAACCAAAGTCTCAGCCACCCACCGGGAACCAGTATAGATCCTGAACCAAAATTTTGGACTTGCGTTCAGCTCACAAAAATCGAGTTGCAAAATGGAGCTCAGGGGCACAGCAATTCACAAACTGGCAGAGTAATGCAGGACATCTATCGTCCATAAATCTGTTGAGGGAAGGAAACGAGGCGGACTTGAAAGCGATGCCGAATAGCAGGAAACAGATTTCAATAGGTACGTTGGAATCGCCTTTAAAGCACAGGAAGAGAGGCACAACTTGAACAATGATGCACTTGGCCAAAAAGGGCGTATGCGTTTTCTCCTGAATATATTCAGGAGAAAATGCATACGCCCTTTTTGGCCAAGCAAGCAAGCGGGCAATGCAAATTTGCACTACAAAGAAGTGTCACTTCCCACCAGTCAAAAGGGACATCCACAAAATGTGTAAAAACCAGAAAGGCATGACAGGGCCTGGAGAACACGGAGCCTTTTTATGCTGATGGTCCGGATGTAAATTGCCAACTGCCTCTCTGGAGGAGTGCACTGTGTTCCCTAAAACAAGTAAACAACAGAGCTACAGAGCCAAGGACACTTTCAGTCTAGGGAATATATCTTGGGAAAACTGAAAATCAATAAGACAGAGTCACCCCAAAATTTAGGGCTGCACTGCTTACAAGAACCTCAACTTGGGTACACCTTAAATATCCCAGGAAATATAAAATGGATTCAAAAAATTGTGGTACATACGAAAGATGTAATATCCCTCATCCATGAAATCAATGTCATAAGACCAGTAGCAGCAAAATGAGTCGATTCAGGTACGATGATTCTAAGTGAAATAAGTCACACAGAAAAAGAAACTTATCATAAGATATGACTTTTGGAGATCCTGTAAACATGGCTACATATGAACTGAGTTAGGAAAGAGAACAGTGTCTCACATTTAGAAAAAAACTCGTATGCATGCTTAAGGGAGAAAGAGAGGTGGGGTAATGCATAAAACCAGAGTTTGATATAATCACAGGGACCGTTCCAAAAACTTACTATGGAATAGATAAGACCTACACCTTCCTCAGTGAAAGGGACTCAAAACCACATATTTCCCGCAGAGGAATAGATCTGACTAGTAAGAATCTTAAAACCTATGTATTGATACGTCTCCATAAGGTTATCAAGTGTGTCTTGACTGGCATAAACATGGCAGCGAGAATCAGCTCAAACCCACTATAAAAAGGAATTTCAAAAACAAAACAAAAAAACAGGGAAAGTCTTTACAATTCCTTCAGCGTCTCTGATGAAACGTGGAATGAACCTATCTACAATGACAGCTGGATATGGCATAAGGCTGGACTCTTGGGACTGAGAGGATTGGTGAGATTGGGTGAGCAAATGCAGACCCTTTAAAGCAAGAATGCATGGCCCCCATTCCATTGGTCCCAACTCTCGAGCTTGAAGGGAATATTAATACAGCAAGAACTGGTACAGGAAACCTAGAGAATGGACACACTGTGAATATGAAATGTTTCTAAATCTCAACGAATAGTCCCTCTCCTGGTGCTCTGGTTTGACTTTCCAACTGCTTTACTATCAATCTCCAAACTTGGAGACACAGCGCCATTTACCTCCTGGTTCGAACAGGTTGCCAATTTGGCAGAGGATGAAAGGGAAGAGGGAGAACCAATGAGAGAGTAGCTGTTAGGCATTTGGACGGGCACGTTTCACTCTAATATACCGGCAGGAAGAAGAATTAACCAAAGTCTCAGCCACCCACTGGGAACCAGTATAGGTCCTGAACCAAAATTTTGGACTTGCATTCAGCTCACTAAAAACCAGTTGAAAAATGGAGCTCAGGGGCACAGCAATTCACAAACTGGCAGAGTAATAAAGCACAACTATTGTCCAAAAATCTGTTGAGGGAAGGCAACGAGGCGGACTTGAATGCGAGGCAGAATAGCAGGAAACAGATTTAAAGAGGTACGTTGGAATCGCCTGTAAAGCACAGGAAGAGGGGCACAAGTTCGACAATGATGCACTTGGCCAAAAAGGGCGTATGCGTTTTCTCCTGAATATATTCAGGAGAAAACGCATACGCCCTTTATGGCCAAGCAAGCAAGCGGGCAATGCAAATCTGCACTACAAAGAAGTATCACTTCCCACCGGTCAAAAGGGACATCCAAAAAATGTGTAAAATCCAGAAAGGCAAGACAGGCCCTGGAGAACAGGGAGCCTTGTTATGCTGATGGGCGTGATGTAAATTGCCAACTGCCTCTCTGGAGGAGTGCATTGTGTTCTCTAAAACAAGTAAACAACAGACCTACAGAGCCAAGGGCGCTTCCAGTCTAGGGAATATACCTTGGGAAAACTGAAAATCAATAAGACACGGCCACCCCAAAATTTAGGGCTGCACTGCTTACAGGAAGCTCAACGTGGGTACACCTTAAATATCCCACGAAATATAAACTTGGTTCAAATTATTGTGGTACTTACGTATGGTAGAATATCCGTCAGCCATGAAATCAATGTCATAAGACCAGTAGAAGCAAAATGAATGGATTCAGGTACGATGATTCTTAGTGAAATAAGTCACACAGAAAAAGAAACTTATCATAAAATATCACTTATGAAGATCCTGTAAACATGGCTACACATGTACTGAGTTAGGAAAGAGAACAGAGTCTCACATTTAAAAAACATTCTTATGCCTGCTTAAGGGGAAAGGAGAGGTGGGGTGATGCATAAAACTAGACTTTGATAGAATCACACGTACCCTTCCAAAAACCATCTATGGAATAGAAAAGACCTACACCTTCCTCAGTGAAAGGTACTCAGAACCCCATATTTCCCGGAGAGGAATATATCACACTAGAAAGAATCTTAAAACCTATGTATTGATATGTCTCCATAAGGGAATCAAGTGTGTCTAGATTGGCATAAACATGGCAGCGAGAATCAGCTCAAACCCACTATAAAAGGGAATTTCAAAAACAAAACAAATAAACAGGGAAATTCTTTACAATTCCTTCAGGGTCTCTGATGAAACCTGGAATAAGCCTATCTACAATGACAGCTGGATGTGGCATAAGGCTGGACACTTGGGACTGAGAGGATTGGTGAGATTGGGTGAGCAAATGCAGACCCTTTCAAGCAATATTTCATGGCACCCATTCCATGGCTCCCAACTCTCCAGGTTGAAGGGAATATTACTACAGCTATAACATGTACAGGAAACCTAGAGAATGTACACATGGTGAATACGACAGGTTTCTAAAACTCAATGAATAGTCCCCCTCCTGGTGCTCCAGTTTGACTTTCCAACTTCCTTACTATCAATCTCCCAACTTGGAGAGACAGGTCCTTTAACCTCCTGGTTTTCACAGGTTCCCAATTTGGCAGAGGATGGAAGGGACGAGGGAGAACCCATGAGAGAGTAGCTGTTAGGCATTTGGATGGGCACATGTCACTCTAATCTCCCGGCAGGAAGAAGAATTAACCAAAGTCTCAACCACCCACCGGGAACCAGTATAGGACATGATCCAAAATTTTGGACTTGCGTTCAGCTCACAAAAAAATAGTTGAGAAATGGAGCTCAGGGGCACAGCAATTCACAAACTGGCAGAATGATAAAGGACAACTACCGTCCAAAAATCTGTTGAGGGAATGCAGCGAGCCAGACTTGAAAGCGAGGCAGAAGAGCGGGAAACAGATTTCAAGAGGTACGTTGGAATCGCCTTTAAAGCACAGGAAGAGGGGCACAACTTTGACACTGATGGAATTGGACAAAAAGGGCGTATGCGTTTTCTCCTGAATATATTCAGGAGAAAACACATACGCACTTTTTGGCCAAGCAAGCAAGCGGGCAATGCAAATCTGCACTACAAAGAAGTATCACTTCCCACCGGTCAAAAGGGACATCCACAAAATGTGTAAAAACCTGAAAGGCAAGACATGCCCTGGAGAACACGGAGCCATGTTATGCTGATGGGCAGGATGTAAATTGCCAACTGCCTCTCTGGAGGTTTGCATTGTGTTCCCTAAAACAAGTAAACAACAGAGCTACAGAGCCAAGGGCGCTTCCTGTCTAGGGAATATACCTTGGGAAAACTGAAAATCAATAAGACAGAGCCACCCCAAAATTTAGGGCTGCACGGCTTACAAGAACCTCAACATGGGTACACCTTAAATATCCCAGGAAATATAAAATTGGTTCAAAATATTGTGGTACTTACGTACGATGGAATATCCCTCAGCCATGAAATCAATGTCATAAGACCAGTTGCACAAAATGAGTGGATTCAGGTACGATGATTCTAAGTGAAATAAGTCACACAGAAAAAGAAACCTATCATAAGATATCACTTATTAAGCTCCTTTAAACATGGCTACACATGAACTGAGTTAGGAAAGAGAACAGAGTCTCACATTTAGAAAACACTCTTATGCCTTTTAAAGGGGAAGGAGAGGTGGGGTGATGAATAAAACCAGAGTTTGATATAAGCTCAGGCCATGTTCCAAAAACCAACTATTGAATAGACAAGACCTACACCTTCCTCAGTGAAAGGGAATCAAAACCCCAAATTTCCCGCAGAGGAATATATCTGACTTGTAAGAATCTTAAAACCTATGTATTGATATGTCTCCATAAGGGAATCAAGTGTGTCTAGAGTGGCATAAACATGGCAGCGAGAATCAGCTCAAACCCACTATAAAAAGGAATATCAAAAGCAAAACCAAAAAAACAGGGAAATTCTTTACAATTCCTTCAGGGTGTCTGAGGAAACCTGGAAAGACCCTATCTACCATGACAGCTGGATGTGGCATAAGGCTGGACACTTGGGACTGAGAGGATTGGTGAGATTGGGTGAGCAAATGCAGAACCTTTCAAGCAATAATGCATGGCCCCCATTCCATGGGTCCCAACTCTCCAGGTTCAAGGGAATATTACTACAGCTATAACAAGTACAGGAAACCTAGAGAATGGACACACTGTGAATACGAAAGGTTTCTAAAACTCAACGAATAGTCCCTCTCCTGGTGCTCCAGTTTGACTTTCCAACTGCCTTACTATCAATCTCCCAACTTGGAGAGACAGGCCCTTTAACCTCCTGGTTTGCACAGGTTCCCAATTTGGCAGAGGATGGAAGGGACGAGGGAGAACCCATGAGAGAGTAGCTGTTAGGCATTTGGACGGGCACATGTCACTCTAATTTCCCGGCAGGAAGAAGAATTAACCAAAGTCTCAGCCACCCACCGGGAACCAGTATAGGACATGATCCAAAATTTTGGACTTGTGTTCAGCTCACAAAAAACGAGTTGAGAAATGGAGCTCAGGAGCACAGCAATTCACAAACGGGCAGAGTGATAAAGGACAACTACCGTCCAAAAATCTGTTGAGGGAATGCAGCGAGCCAGACTTTAAAGTGAGGCAGAAGAGCAGGAAACAGATTTCAAGAGGTACATTGGAATCGCCTTTAAAGCACAGGAAGAGGGGCACAACTTTGACTCTGATGGAATTGGACAAAAAGGGCGTATGCGTTTTCTCCTGAATATATTCAGGAGAAAACGCATACGCCCTTTTTGGCCAAGCAAGCAAGCGGGCAATGCAAATCTGCACTACAAAGAAGTATCACACCAAACGGTCAAAAGGGACATCCACAAAATGTGTAAAAACCTGAAAGGCAAGGCATGCCCTGGAGAACACGGAGCCATGTTATGCTGATGGGCGGGATGTAAATTGCCAACTGCCTCTCTGGAGGAGTGCATTGTGTTACCTAAAACAAGTAAACAACAGAGCTACAGAGCCAAGGGCGCTTCCTGTCTAGGGAATATACCTTGGGAAAACTGAAAATCAATAAGACAGAGCCACCCCAAAATTTAGGGCTGCACGGCTTACAAGAACCTCAACTTGGGTACACCTTAAATATCCCAGGAAATATAAAATTGATTCAAAATATTGTGGTACTTACGTATGATGGAATATCCCTCAGCCATGAAATCAATGCCATAAGACCAGTTGCACAAAATGAGTCGATTCAGGTACGATGATTCTAAGTGAAATAAGTCACACAGAAAAAGAAACCTATCATAAGATATCACTTATGAAGCTCCTTTAAACATGGCTACACATGAACTGAGTTAGGAAAGAGAACAGAGTCTCACATTTAGAAAACACTCTTTTGCCTTCTTAAAGGGGAAGGAGAGGTGGGGTGATGAATAAAACCAGAGTTTGATATAAGCTCAGGCCACGTTCCAAAAACCAACTATTGAATAGACAAGACCTACACCTTCCTCAGTGAAAGGGAATCAAAACCCCATATTTCCTGCAGAGGAATATATTTCACTTGTAAGAATATTAAAACCAATGTATTGATATATCTGCATAAGGGAATCAAGTGTGTCTAGAGTGGCATAAACATGGCAGCGAGAATCAGCTCAAACCCACTATAAAAAGTAATTTCAAAAACAAAAGAAAAAAACAGGGAAATTCTTTATAATTCCCTCAGGGTCTGTGATGAACCCTGAAATGACTCTATCTACAATGACAGCTGGATGTGGCATAAGGCTGGACACTTGGGACTGAGAGGACTGGTGAGATTGGGTGAGCAAAAGCAGACCCTTTAAAGCAATAATGCATGGCACCCATTCCATGGGTCCCAACTCTTTAGATTGAAGTGAATATTACGACAGCTATAACATGTACGGGAAACCTAGAGAATGGACACACTGGGAATACGAAAGGTTACTAAAACTCAATGAATTGTCCCTCTCCTGGTGCTCTGGTTTGACTTTCCAACTGATTTACTATCAATCTCCCAACATGGAGAGACAGCCCCTTTTACCTCCTGGTTTGCACAGGTTGCCAATTTGGCTGAGGAGGAATGGGAAGAGGGAGATCCAATGAGAGAGTAGCTGTTAGGCATTTGGACGGGCACATGTCACTCTAATTTCCCGGCAGGAAGAAGAATTAACCAAAATCTCTCCCACCCACCGGGAACCAGTATAAGTCCTGAACCAAAATTTTGGACTTGCGTTCAGCTCACAAAAAAGGAGTTGAAAAATGGAGCTCAGGGGCACAGCAATTCACAAACTGGCAGAGTAATAAAGGACAACTATCGTCCAAAAATCTGTTGAGGGAAGGCAACGAGGAGGACTTGAATGTGAGGCAGAATGGCAGGAAACAGATTTCAAGAGGTACGTTGGAATCACCTTTAAAGCACAGGAAGAGGGGCACAACTTGGACAATGATGCACTTGGCCAAAAAGGGCGTATGCGTTTTCTCCTGAATATATTCAGGAGAAAACGCATACGCCCTTTTTGGCCAAGCAAGCAAGCGGGCAATGCAAATCTGCACTACAAAGAAGTATCACTTCCCAACGGTCAAAAGGGACATCCACAAAATGTGTAAAAACCTGAAAGGCAAGAGAGACCCTGGAGAACAAGGAGCCTTGTTATGCTGATGGGCGGGATGTAAATTGCCAACTGCCTCACTGGAAGAGTGCATTGTGTTCCCTAAAGCAAGTAAACAACAGAGCTACAGAGCCAAGGGCGCTTCCAGTCTAGGGAATATACCTTGGGAAAACTGAAAATCAATAAGACAGAGCCACCCCAAAATTTAGGGCTGCACTGCTTACAAGAACCTCAACATGGGTACACCTTAAATATCCTAGGAAATATAAAATTGGTTCAAAAAATTGTGGTACTTACGTACGATGGAATATCCCTCAGCCATGAAATCAATGTCATAAGACCAGTTGCACCAAAATGAGTGGATTCAGGTACGATGATTCTAAGTGAAATATGTCACACAGAAAATGAAACTTATCATAAGATATCACTTAAGAAGATCCTGTAAACATGGCTACACATGAACTGAGTTAGGAAATAGAACAGAGTCTCACATTTAGAAAACACTCTTATGCCTTCTTAAGGGGGAAGGAGAGGTGTGGTGATGCATAAAACCAGAGTTTGATATAAGCACAGGTACCATTCCAAAAACCAACTATGGAATAGACAAGACCTACACCTTCCTCAGTGAAAGGGACTCAAAACCCCATATTTCCCACAGATGAATATTTCTCACGAGTAAGAATCATAAAACTTATTTATTGATATGTATCCATAAGGGAATCTACTGAGTCTAGAATGGCATAAACATGGCAGCGAGAATCAGCTCAAACACACAATAAAAAGGAATTACAGGGCCTCCCTGGTGGCGCAAGTGGTTGAGAGTCCGCCTGCCGATGCAGAGGATACGGGTTCGTGCCCCTGTTTGGGAGGATCCCATATGCCGCGGAGCGGCTGGGCCCGTGAGCCATGGCCGCTGAGCCTGCGTGTCCGGAGCCTGTGCTCTGCAACTGGGGAGGCCACAACAGTGAGAGGCCCGCATACCGCAAAAAAAAAAAAAAAAAAAAAAAGGAATTACAAAAACAAAACAAAAAAAACGGGTAATTCTTTAAAATTCCTTCGGGGTCTCTGATGAAACCTGGAATGACCCTATCTACAATGACAGCTGGATGTGGCATAAGGCTGGACACTTGGGACTGAGAAAATTGGTGAGATTGGGTGAGCAAAGGCAGTCCCTTTAAAGCAATAATGCATGCCACCTCTTCCATGGGTCCCAACTCTTCATGTTGAAGGGAATATTACTACAGCTATAACATGTACGTGAAACCTAGAGAATAGACACACTGTGATTATGAAAGTTTTCTAAAACTCAACGAATAGTCCCTCTACTGCTGCTCTGGTTTGACTTTCCAACTGCTTTACTATCAATCAACCAACTAGGAGAGACAGCCCCTTTAACCTCCTGGTTCGCACAGGTTGTCAATTTGGCAGAGGATGAAAGGGAAGAGGAAGAAACAATGAGAGAGTAGCTGTTAGGCATTTGGACAGGCACATTTCATACTAATTTCCCGGCAGGAAGAAGAATTAACCAAAGTCTCAGCCACCCACCGGGAACCAGTATAGATCCTGAACCAAAATTTTGGACTTGCGTTCAGCTCACAAAAATCGAGTTGCAAAATGGAGCTCAGGGGCACAGCAATTCACAAACTGGCAGAGTAATGCAGGACATCTATCGTCCATAAATCTGTTGAGGGAAAGAAACGAGGCGGACTTGAAAGCGATGCCGAATAGCAGGAAACAGATTTCAATAGGTACGTTGGAATCGCCTTTAAAGCACAGGAAGTGAGGCACAACTTGAACAATGATGCACTTGGCCAAAAAGGGCGTATGCGTTTTCTCCTGAATATATTCAGGAGAAAATGCATACGCCCTTTTTGGCCAAGCAAGCAAGCGGGCAATGCAAATTTGCACTACAAAGAAGTGTCACTTCCCACCAGTCAAAAGGGACATCCACAAAATGTGTAAAAACCAGAAAGGCATGACAGGGCCTGGAGAACACGGAGTCTTTTTATGCTGATGGTCCGGATGTAAATTGCCAACTGCCTCTCTGGAGGAGTGCACTGTGTTCCCTAAAACAAGTAAACAACAGAGCTACAGAGCCAAGGACACTTTCAGTCTAGGGAATATATCTTGGGAAAACTGAAAATCAATAAGACAGAGTCACCCCAAAATTTAGGGCTGCACTGCTTACAAGAACCTCAACTTGGGTACACCTTAAATATCCCAGGAAATATAAAATGGATTCAAAAAATTGTGGTACATACGAAAGATGTAATATCCCTCATCCATGAAATCAATGTCATAAGACCAGTAGCAGCAAAATGAGTCGATTCAAGTACGATGATTCTAAGTGAAATAAGTCACACAGAAAAAGAAACTTATCATAAGATATGACTTTTGGAGATCCTGTAAACATGGCTACATATGAACTGAGTTAGGAAAGAGAACAGTGTCTCACATTTAGAAAAAAACTCGTATGCATGCTTAAGGGAGAAAGAGAGGTGGGGTAATGCATAAAACCAGAGTTTGATATAATCACAGGGACCGTTCCAAAAACTTACTATGGAATAGATAAGACCTACACCTTCCTCAGTGAAAGGGACTCAAAACCACATATTTCCCGCAGAGGAATAGATCTGACTAGTAAGAATCTTAAAACCTATGTATTGATACGTCTCCATAAGGTTATCAAGTGTGTCTTGACTGGCATAAACATGGCAGCGAGAATCAGCTCAAACCCACTATAAAAAGGAATTTCAAAAACAAAACAAAAAAACAGGGAAAGTCTTTACAATTCCTTCAGCGTCTCTGATGAAACGTGGAATGAACCTATCTACAATGACAGCTGGATATGGCATAAGGCTGGACTCTTGGGACTGAGAGGATTGGTGAGATTGGGTGAGCAAATGCAGACCCTTTAAAGCAAGAATGCATGGCCCCCATTCCATTGGTCCCAACTCTCGAGCTTGAAGGGAATATTAATACAGCAAGAACTGGTACAGGAAACCTAGAGAATGGACACACTGTGAATATGAAATGTTTCTAAATCTCAACGAATAGTCCCTCTCCTGGTGCTCTGGTTTGACTTTCCAACTGCTTTACTATCAATCTCCAAACTTGGAGACACAGCGCCATTTACCTCCTGGTTCGAACAGGTTGCCAATTTGGCAGAGGATGAAAGGGAAGAGGGAGAACCAATGAGAGAGTAGCTGTTAGGCATTTGGACGGGCACGTTTCACTCTAATATACCGGCAGGAAGAAGAATTAACCAAAGTCTCAGCCACCCACTGGGAACCAGTATAGGTCCTGAACCAAAATTTTGGACTTGCATTCAGCTCACTAAAAACCAGTTGAAAAATGGAGCTCAGGGGCACAGCAATTCACAAACTGGCAGAGTAATAAAGCACAACTATTGTCCAAAAATCTGTTGAGGGAAGGCAACGAGGCGGACTTGAATGCGAGGCAGAATAGCAGGAAACAGATTTAAAGAGGTACGTTGGAATCGCCTGTAAAGCACAGGAAGAGGGGCACAAGTTCGACAATGATGCACTTGGCCAAAAAGGGCGTATGCGTTTTCTCCTGAATATATTCAGGAGAAAACGCATACGCCCTTTATGGCCAAGCAAGCAAGCGGGCAATGCAAATCTGCACTACAAAGAAGTATCACTTCCCACCGGTCAAAAGGGACATCCAAAAAATGTGTAAAATCCAGAAAGGCAAGACAGGCCCTTGAGAACAGGGAGCCTTGTTATGCTGATGGGCGTGATGTAAATTGCCAACTGCCTCTCTGGAGGAGTGCATTGTGTTCTCTAAAACAAGTAAACAACAGACCTACAGAGCCAAGGGCGCTTCCAGTCTAGGGAATATACCTTGGGAAAACTGAAAATCAATAAGACACGGCCACCCCAAAATTTAGGGCTGCACTGCTTACAGGAAGCTCAACGTGGGTACACCTTAAATATCCCACGAAATATAAACTTGGTTCAAATTATTGTGGTACTTACGTATGGTAGAATATCCGTCAGCCATGAAATCAATGTCATAAGACCAGTAGAAGCAAAATGAATGGATTCAGGTACGATGATTCTTAGTGAAATAAGTCACACAGAAAAAGAAACTTATCATAAAATATCACTTATGAAGATCCTGTAAACATGGCTACACATGAACTGAGTTAGGAAAGAGAACAGAGTCTCACATTTAAAAAACATTCTTATGCCTGCTTATGGGGAAAGGAGAGGTGGGGTGATGCATAAAACTAGACTTTGATAGAATCACACGTACCCTTCCAAAAACCATCTATGGAATAGAAAAGACCTACACCTTCCTCAGTGAAAGGTACTCAGAACCCCATATTTCCCGGAGAGGAATATATCACACTAGAAAGAATCTTAAAACCTATGTATTGATATGTCTCCATAAGGGAATCAAGTGTGTCTAGATTGGCATAAACATGGCAGCGAGAATCAGCTCAAACCCACTATAAAAGGGAATTTCAAAAACAAAACAAATAAACAGGGAAATTCTTTACAATTCCTTCAGGGTCTCTGATGAAACCTGGAATAAGCCTATCTACAATGACAGCTGGATGTGGCATAAGGCTGGACACTTGGGACTGAGAGGATTGGTGAGATTGGGTGAGCAAATGCAGACCCTTTCAAGCAATATTTCATGGCACCCATTCCATGGCTCCCAACTCTCCAGGTTGAAGGGAATATTACTACAGCTATAACATGTACAGGAAACCTAGAGAATGTACACATGGTGAATACGACAGGTTTCTAAAACTCAATGAATAGTCCCTCTCCTGGTGCTCCAGTTTGACTTTCCAACTGCCTTACTATCAATCTCCCAACTTGGAGAGACAGGCCCTTTAACCTCCTGGTTTTCACAGGTTCCCAATTTGGCAGAGGATGGAAGGGACGAGGGAGAACCCATGAGAGAGTAGCTGTTAGGCATTTGGATGGGCACATGTCACTCTAATCTCCCGGCAGGAAGAAGAATTAACCAAAGTCTCAACCACCCACCGGGAACCAGTATAGGACATGATCCAAAATTTTGGACTTGCGTTCAGCTCACAAAAAAAGAGTTGAGAAATGGAGCTCAGGGGCACAGCAATTCACAAACTGGCAGAATGATAAAGGACAACTACCGTCCAAAAATCTGTTGAGGGAATGCAGCGAGCCAGACTTGAAAGCGAGGCAGAAGAGCAGGAAACAGATTTCAAGAGGTACGTTGGAATCGCCTTTAAAGCACAGGAAGAGGGGCACAACTTTGACACTGATGGAATTGGACAAAAAGGGCGTATGCGTTTTCTCCTGAATATATTCAGGAGAAAACGCATACGCACTTTTTGGCCAAGCAAGCAAGCGGGCAATGCAAATCTGCACTACAAAGAAGTATCACTTCCCACCGGTCAAAAGGGACATCCACAAAATGTGTAAAAATCTGAAAGGCAAGACATGCCCTGGAGAACACGGAGCCATGTTATGCTGATGGGCAGGATGTAAATTGCCAACTGCCTCTCTGGAGGTTTGCATTGTGTTCCCTAAAACAAGTAAACAACAGAGCTACAGAGCCAAGGGCGCTTCCTGTCTAGGGAATATACCTTGGGAAAACTGAAAATCAATAAGACAGAGCCACCCCAAAATTTAGGGCTGCACGGCTTACAAGAACCTCAACATGGGTACACCTTAAATATCCCAGGAAATATAAAATTGGTTCAAAATATTGTGGTACTTACGTACGATGGAATATCCCTCAGCCATGAAATCAATGTCATAAGACCAGTTGCACAAAATGAGTGGATTCAGGTACGATGATTCTAAGTGAAATAAGTCACACAGAAAAAGAAACCTATCATAAGATATCACTTATTAAGCTCCTTTAAACATGGCTACACATGAACTGAGTTAGGAAAGAGAACAGAGTCTCACATTTAGAAAACACTCTTATGCCTTTTAAAGGGGAAGGAGAGGTGGGGTGATGAATAAAACCAGAGTTTGATATAAGCTCAGGCCACGTTCCAAAAACCAACTATTGAATAGACAAGACCTACACCTTCCTCAGTGAAAGGGAATTAAAACCCCAAATTTCCCGCAGAGGAATATATCTGACTTGTAAGAATCTTAAAACCTATGTATTGATATGTCTCCATAAGGGAATCAAGTGTGTCTAGAGTGGCATAAACATGGCAGCGAGAATCAGCTCAAACCCACTATAAAAAGGAATATCAAAAGCAAAACCAAAAAAACAGGGAAATTCTTTACAATTCCTTCAGGGTGTCTGAGGAAACCTGGAAAGACCCTATCTACCATGACAGCTGGATGTGGCATAAGGCTGGACACTTGGGACTGAGAGGATTGGTGAGATTGGGTGAGCAAATGCAGAACCTTTCAAGCAATAATGCATGGCCCCCATTCCATGGGTCCCAACTCTCCAGGTTCAAGGGAATATTACTACAGCTATAACAAGTACAGGAAACCTAGAGAATGGACACACTGTGAATACGAAAGGTTTCTAAAACTCAACGAATAGTCCCTCTCCTGGTGCTCCAGTTTGACTTTCCAACTGCCTTACTATCAATCTCCCAACTTGGAGAGACAGGCCCTTTAACCTCCTGGTTTGCACAGGTTCCCAATTTGGCAGAGGATGGAAGGGACGAGGGAGAACCCATGAGAGAGTAGCTGTTAGGCATTTGGACGGGCACATGTCACTCTAATTTCCCGGCAGGAAGAAGAATTAACCAAAGTCTCAGCCACCCACCGGGAACCAGTATAGGACATGATCCAAAATTTTGGACTTGCGTTCAGCTCCCAAAAAACGAGTTGAGAAATGGAGCTCAGGGGCACAGCAATTCACATACTGGCAGAGTGATAAAGGACAACTATCGTCCAAAAATCTGTTGAGGGAAGTCAACGAGGCGGACTTGAAAGTGAGGCAAAATAGCAGGAAACAGATTTCAAGAGGTACGTTGGAATCGCCTGTAAAGCACAGGAAGAGGGGCACAACTTGGACAATGGTGCACTTGGCCAAAAAGGGCGTATGTGTATTCTCCTGAATATATTCAGGAGAAAATGCATACGCCCTTTTTGGCCAAGCAAGCAAGCGGGCAATGCAAATCTGCACTACAAAGAAGTATCACTTCCCACCGGTCAAAAGGGACATCCACAAAATGTGTAAAAACCAGAAAGGCAAGACAGGCCCTGGAGAACAGGGAGCCTTGTTATGCTCATGGGCGGGATGTAAATTGCCAACTGCCTCACTGGAGGAGTGCATTGTGTTCCCTAAAACAAGTAAACAACAGAGCTACAGAGCCAAGGCCACATCCATTCTAGGGAATATACCTGGGGAAAACTGAAAATCAATAAGAAAGAGCCACCTCCAATTTTCAGGCTGCACTGCCTACAAGAACCTCAACTTGGGTACACCTTAAATATCCCAGGAAATATAAAAATGGTTCAAAACATTGTGGTACTTACGTACGATGGAATATCCCTCAGCCATGAAATCAATGTCATAAGACCAGTAGCAGCAAAGTGAGTGGATTCAGGTACGATGATTCTAAGTGAAATAAGTCACACAGAAAAAGAAACTTATCATAAGATATCACTTATGAAGATCCTGTAAACATGGCTACACGTGAACTGAGTTAGGAAAGAGAACAGAGTCTCACATTTAGAAAACACTCTTATGCCTGCATAAAGGGGAAGGAGAGGTGGGGTGATGCATAAAACCAGAGTTTGATATAAGCACAGGGACCGTTTCAAAAACCAACTTTGGAATTGACAAGAACGACACCTTCCTTAGTGAAAGAGACTCAAAACCCCATATTTCCCACAGAGGAATATATCTGACTAGTAAGAATCTTAAAACCTATGTATTGATATGTCTCCATAAGGGAATCAAGTGTGTCTAGAGTGGCATAAACATGGCAGCGAGAATCAGCTCAAACCCACTATAAAAAGGAATTTCAAAAGCAAAACCTAAAAACAGGGAAATTCTTTACAATTCCTTCAGGGTGTCTGAGGAAACCTGGAAAGACACTGTCTACAATGACAGCTGGATGTGGCATAAGGCTGGACACTTGGGACTGAGAGGATTGGTGAGATTGGGTGAGCAAATGCAGACCCTTTCAAGCAATAATGCATGGCCCCCATTCCATGGGTCCCAACTCTCCATGTTCAAGGGAATATTACTACAGCTATAACATGTACAGGAAACCAAGAGAATGGACACACTGTGAATACGAAAGGTTTCTAAAACTCAACGAATAGTCCCTCTCCTGGTGCTCCAGTTTGACTTTCCAACTGCCTTACTATCAATCTCCCAACTTGGAGAGACAGGCCCTTTAACCTCCTGGTTTGCACAGGTTCCCAATTTGGCAGAGGATGGAAGGGACGAGGGAGAACCCATGAGAGAGTAGCTGTTAGGCATTTGGACGGGCACATGTCAATCTAATTTCCCGGCAGGAAGAAGAATTAACCAAAGTCTCAGCCACCCACCGGGAACCAGTATAGGACATGATCCAAAATTTTGGACTTGCGTTCAGCTCACAAAAAACGAGTTGAGAAATGGAGCTCAGGGGCACAGCAATTCACAAACTGGCAGAGTGATAAAGGACAACTATCGTCCAAAAATCTGTTGAGGGAAGTCAACGAGGCGGACTTGAAAGTGAGGCAAAATAGCAGGAAACAGATTTCAAGAGGTACGTTGGAATCGCCTGTAAAGCAAAGGAAGAGGGGCACAACTTGGACAATGGTGCACTTGGCCAAAAAGGGCGTATGCGTTTTCTCCTGAATATATTCAGCAGAAAACGCATACGCCCTTTTTGGCCAAGCAAGCAAGCGGGCAATGCAAATCTGCACTACAAAGAAGTATCTCTTCCCACCGGTCAAAAGGGACATCCACAAAATGTGTAAAAACCAGAAAAGCAAGACAGGCCCTGGAGAACTGGGAGCCTTGTTATGCTGATGGGCGGGATGTAAATTGCCAACTGCCTCACTGGAGGAGTGCATTGTGTTCCCTAAAACAAGTAAACAACAGAGCTATAGAGCCAAGGCCACATCCAGTCTAGGGAATATACCTTGGAAAAACTGAAAATCAATAAGAAAGAGCCACCTCCAAATTTAGGGCTGCACTGGCTACAAGAACCTCAACTTGGGTACACCTTAAATATCCCAGGAAATATAAAAATGGTTCAAAACATTGTGGTACTTACGTACGATGGAATATCCCTCAGCGATGAAATCAATGTCATAAAACCAGTAGCAGCAAAGTGAGTGGATTCAGGTACGATGATTCTAAGTGAAATAAGTCACACAGAAAAAGGAACTTATCATAAGATATCACTTATGAAGATCCTTTAAACATGGCTACACGTGAACTGAGTTAGGAAAGAGAACAGAGTCTCACATTTAGAAAACACTCTTATGCCTGCATAAAGGGGATGGAGAGGTGGGGTGATGCATAAAACCAGAGTTTGATATAAGCACATGGACCGTTCCAAAAACCAACTTTGGAATAGACAAGACCTACACCTTCCTCAGTGAAAGAGGCTCAAAACCCCATATTTCCCGCAGAGGAATATATCTGACTAGTAAAAATCTTAAAACCTATGTATTGATATGACTCCATAAGGGAATCAAGTGTGTCTAGAGTGGCATAAACATGGCAGCGAGAATCAGCTCAAACCCACTATAAAAAGGAATTTCAAAAGCAAAACCAAAAAACAGGGAAATTCTTTACAATTCCTTCAGGGTGTCTGAGGAAACCTGGAAAGACCCTATCTACAATGACAGCTGTATGTGGCATAAGGCTGGACACTTGGGACTGAGAGGATTGGTGAGATTGGGTGAGCAAATGCAGACCCTTTCAAGCAATAATGCATGGCCCCCATTCCATGGGTCCCAACTCTCCATGTTCAAGGGAATATCACTACAGCTATAACATGTACAGGAAACCTAGAGAATGGACACACTGTGAATAAGAAAAGTTTCTAAAACTCAACGAATAGTACCACTCCTGGTGCTCCAGTTTGACTTTCCAACTGCCTTACTATCAATCTCCCAACTTGGAGAGACAGGCCCTTTAACCTCCTGGTTTGCACAGGTTCCCAATTTGGCAGAGGATGGAAGGGACGAGGGAGAACCCATGAGAGAGTAGCTGTTAGGCATTTGGACGGGCACATGTCACTCTAATTTCCCGGCAGGAAGAAGAATTAACCAAAGTCTCAGCCACCCACCGGGAACCAGTATAGGACATGATCCAAAATTTTGGACTTGCGTTCAGCTCCCAAAAAACGAGTTGAGAAATGGAGCTCAGGGGCACAGCAATTCACAAACTGGCAGAGTGATAAAGGACAACTATCATCCAAAAATCTGTTGAGGGAAGTCAACGAGGAGGACTAGAAAGCGAGGCAAAATAGCAGGAAACAGATTTCAAGAGGTACCTTGGAATCGCCTGTAAAGCACAGGAAGAGGGGCACAACTTGGACAATGGTGCACTTGGCCAAAAAGGGCGTATGCGTTTTCTCCTGAATATATTCAGGAGAAAATGCATACGCCCTTTTTGGCCAAGCAAGCAAGCGGGCAATGCAAATCTGCACTACAAAGAAGTATCACTTCCCACCGGTCAAAAGGGTCATCCACAAAATGTGTAAAAACCAGAAAGGCAAGACAGGCCCTGGAGAACTGGGAGCCTTGTTATGCTGATGGGCGGGAAGTAAATTGCCAACTGCCTCACGGGAGGAGTGCATTGTGTTCCCTAAAACAAGTAAACAACAGAGCTACAGAGCCAAGGCCACTTCCAGTCTAGGGAATATACCTGGGGAAAACTGAAAATCAATAAGAAAGAGCCACCTGCATATTTAGGGCTGCACTGACTACAAGAACCTCAACTTGGGTACACCTTAAATATCCCAGGAAATATAAAAATGGTTCAAAACATTGTGGTACTTACGTACGATGGAATATCCCTCAGCCATGAAATCAATGTCATAAGACCAGTAGCAGCAAAGTGAGTGGATTCAGGTACGATGATTCTAAGTGAAATAAGTCACACAGAAAAAGAAACTTATCATAAGATATCACTTATGAAGATCCTGTAAACATGGCTACACGTGAACTGAGTTAGGAAAGAGAACAGAGTCTCACATTTAGAAAACACGCTTATGCCTGCATAAAGGGGAAGGAGAGGTGGGGTGATGCATAAAACCAGAGTTTGATATAAGCACAGGGACCGTTTCAAAAACCAACTTTGGAATTGACAAGACCGACACCTTCCTCAGTGAAAGAGACTCAAAACCCCATATTTCCCACAGAGGAATATATCTGACTAGTAAGAATCTTAAAACCTATGTATTGATATGTCTCCATAAGGGAATCAAGTGTGTCTAGAGTGGCATAAACATGGCAGCGAGAATCAGCTCAAACCCACTATAAAAAGGAATTTCAAAAGCAAAACCAAAAAACAGGGAAATTCTTTACAATTCCTTCAGGGTGTCTGAGGAAACCTGGAAAGACCCTATCTACCATGACAGCTGGATGTGGCATAAGGCTGGACACTTGGGACTGAGAGGATTGGTGAGATTGGGTGAGCAAATGCAGAACCTTTCAAGCAATAATGCATGGCCCCCATTCCATGGGTCCCAACTCTCCAGGTTCAAGGGAATATTACTACAGCTATAACAAGTACAGGAAACCTAGAGAATGGACACACTGTGAATACGAAAGGTTTCTAAAACTCAACGAATAGTCCCTCTCCTGGTGCTCCAGTTTGACTTTCCAACTGCCTTACTATCAATCTCCCAACTTGGAGAGACAGGCCCTTTAACCTCCTGGTTTGCACAGGTTCCCAATTTGGCAGAGGATGGAAGGGACGAGGGAGAACCCATGAGAGAGTAGCTGTTAGGCATTTGGACGGCCACATGTCACTCTAATTTCCCGGCAGGAAGAAGAATTAACCAAAGTCTCAGCCACCCACCGGGAACCAGTATAGGACATGATCCAAAATTTTGGACTTGCGTTCAGCTCCCAAAAAACGAGTTGAGAAATGGAGCTCAGGGGCACAGCAATTCACATACTGGCAGAGTGATAAAGGACAACTATCGTCCAAAAATCTGTTGAGGGAAGTCAACGAGGCGGACTTGAAAGTGAGGCAAAATAGCAGGAAACAGATTTCAAGAGGTACGTTGGAATCGCCTGTAAAGCACAGGAAGAGGGGCACAACTTGGACAATGGTGCACTTGGCCAAAAAGGGCGTATGCGTTTTCTCCTGAATATATTCAGGAGAAAACGCATACGCCCTTTTTGGCCAAGCAAGCAAGCTGGCAATGCAAATCTGCACTACAAAGAAGTATCACTTCCCACCGGTCAAAAGGGACATCCACAAAATATGTAAAAACCAGAAAAGCAAGACATGCCCTGGAGAACTGGGAGCCTTGTTATGCTGATGGGCGGGATGTAAATTGCCAACTGCCTCACTGGAGGAGTGCATTGTGTTCCCTAAAACAAGTAAACAACAGAGCTATAGAGCCAAGGCCACATCCAGTCTAGGGAATATACCTTGGAAAAACTGAAAATCAATAAGAAAGAGCCACCTCCAAATTTAGGGCTGCACTGGCTACAAGAACCTCAACTTGGGTACACCTTAAATATCCCAGGAAATATAAAAATGGTTCAAAACATTGTGGTACTTACGTACGATGGAATATCCCTCAGCGATGAAATCAATGTCATAAAACCAGTAGCAGCAAAGTGAGTGGATTCAGGTACGATGATTCTAAGTGAAATAAGTCACACAGAAAAAGGAACTTATCATAAGATATCACTTATGAAGATCCTGTAAACATGGCTACACGTGAACTGAGTTAGGAAAGAGAACAGAGTCTCACATTTAGAAAACACTCTTATGCCTGCATAAAGGGGATGGAGAGGTGGGGTGATGCATAAAACCAGAGTTTCATATAAGCACATGGACCGTTCCAAAAACCAACTTTGGAATAGACAAGACCTACACCTTCCTCAGTGAAAGAGGCTCAAAACCCCATATTTCCCGCAGAGGAATATATCTGACTAGTAAGAATCTTAAAACCTATGTATTGATATGACTCCATAAGGGAATCAAGTGTGTCTAGAGTGGCATAAACATGGCAGCGAGAATCAGCTCAAACCCACTATAAAAAGGAATTTCAAAAGCAAAACCAAAAAACAGGGAAATTCTTTACAATTCCTTCAGGGTGTCTGAGGAAACCTGGAAAGACCCTATCTACAATGACAGCTGTATGTGGCATAAGGCTGGACACTTGGGACTGAGAGGATTGGTGAGATTGGGTGAGCAAATGCAGACCCTTTCAAGCAATAATGCATGGCCCCCATTCCATGGGTCCCAACTCACCATGTTCAAGGGAATATCACTACAGCTATAACATGTACAGGAAACCTAGAGAATGGACACACTGTGAATAAGAAAAGTTTCTAAAACTCAACGAATAGTACCTCTCCTGGTGCTCCAGTTTGACTTTCCAACTGCCTTACTATCAATCTCCCAACTTGGAGAGACAGGCCCTTTAACCTCCTGGTTTGCACAGGTTCCCAATTTGGCAGAGGATGGAAGGGACGAGGGAGAACCCATGAGAGAGTAGCTGTTAGGCATTTGGACGGGCACATGTCACTCTAATTTCCCGGCAGGAAGAAGAATTAACCAAAGTCTCAGCCACCCACCGGGAACCAGTAGAGGACATGATCCAAAATTTTGGACTTGCGTTCAGCTCACAAAAAACGAGTTGAGAAATGGAGCTCAGGGGCACAGCAATTCACAAACTGGCAGAGTGATAAAGGACAACTATCGTCCAAAAATCTGTTGAGGGAAGTCAACGAGGCGGACTTGAAAGCGAGGCAAAATAGCAGGAAACAGATTTCAAGAGGTACCTTGGAATCGCCTGTAAAGCACAGGAAGAGGGGCACAACTTGGACAATGGTGCACTTGGCCAAAAAGGGCGTATGCGTTTTCTCCTGAATATATTCAGGAGAAAATGCATACGCCCTTTTTGGCCAAGCAAGCAAGCGGGCAATGCAAATCTGCACTACAAAGAAGTATCACTTCCCACCGGTCAAAAGGGTCATCCACAAAATGTGTAAAAACCAGAAAGGCAAGACAGGCCCTGGAGAACTGGGAGCCTTGTTATGCTGATGGGCGGGAAGTAAATTGCCAACTGCCTCACTGGAGGAGTGCATTGTGTTCCCTAAAACAAGTAAACAACAGAGCTACAGAGCCAAGGCCACTTCCAGTCTAGGGAATATACCTGGGGAAAACTGAAAATCAATAAGAAAGAGCCACCTGCATATTTAGGGCTGCACTGACTACAAGAACCTCAACTTGGGTACACCTTAAATATCCCAGGAAATATAAAAATGGTTCAAAACATTGTGGTACTTACGTACGATGGAATATCCCTCAGCCATGAAATCAATGTCATAAGACCAGTAGCAGCAAAGTGAGTGGATTCAGGTACGATGATTCTAAGTGAAATAAGTCACACAGAAAAAGAAACTTATCATAAGATATCACTTATGAAGATCCTGTAAACATGGCTACACGTGAACTGAGTTAGGAAAGAGAACAGAGTCTCACATTTAGAAAACACGCTTATGCCTGCATAAAGGGGAAGGAGAGGTGGGGTGATGCATAAAACCAGAGTTTGATATAAGCACAGGGACCGTTTCAAAAACCAACTTTGGAATTGACAAGACCGACACCTTCCTCAGTGAAAGAGACTCAAAACCCCATATTTCCCACAGAGGAATATATCTGACTAGTAAGAATCTTAAAACCTATGTATTGATATGTCTCCATAAGGGAATCAAGTGTGTCTAGAGTGGCATAAACATGGCAGCGAGAATCAGCTCAAACCCACTATAAAAAGGAATTTCAAAAGCAAAACCAAAAAACAGGGAAATTCTTTACAATTCCTTCAGGGTGTCTGAGGAAACCTGGAAAGACCCTATCTACCATGACAGCTGGATGTGGCATAAGGCTGGACACTTGGGACTGAGAGGATTGGTGAGATTGGGTGAGCAAATGCAGAACCTTTCAAGCAATAATGCATGGCCCCCATTCCATGGGTCCCAACTCTCCAGGTTCAAGGGAATATTACTACAGCTATAACAAGTACAGGAAACCTAGAGAATGGACACACTGTGAATACGAAAGGTTTCTAAAACTCAACGAATAGTCCCTCTCCTGGTGCTCCAGTTTGACTTTCCAACTGCCTTACTATCAATCTCCCAACTTGGAGAGACAGGCCCTTTAACCTCCTGGTTTGCACAGGTTCCCAATTTGGCAGAGGATGGAAGGGACGAGGGAGAACCCATGAGAGAGTAGCTGTTAGGCATTTGGACGGGCACATGTCACTCTAATTTCCCGGCAGGAAGAAGAATTAACCAAAGTCTCAGCCACCCACCGGGAACCAGTATAGGACATGATCCAAAATTTTGGACTTGCGTTCAGCTCCCAAAAAACGAGTTGAGAAATGGAGCTCAGGGGCACAGCAATTCACATACTGGCAGAGTGATAAAGGACAACTATCGTCCAAAAATCTGTTGAGGGAAGTCAACGAGGCGGACTTGAAAGTGAGGCAAAATAGCAGGAAACAGATTTCAAGAGGTACGTTGGAATCGCCTGTAAAGCACAGGAAGAGGGGCACAACTTGGACAATGGTGCACTTGGCCAAAAAGGGCGTATGCGTTTTCTCCTGAATATATTCAGGAGAAAACGCATACGCCCTTTTTGGCCAAGCAAGCAAGCTGGCAATGCAAATCTGCACTACAAAGAAGTATCACTTCCCACCGGTCAAAAGGGACATCCACAAAATATGTAAAAACCAGAAAAGCAAGACAGGCCCTGGAGAACTGGGAGCCTTGTTATGCTGATGGGCGGGATGTAAATTGCCAACTGCCTCACTGGAGGAGTGCATTGTGTTCCCTAAAACAAGTAAACAACAGAGCTATAGAGCCAAGGCCACATCCAGTCTAGGGAATATACCTTGGAAAAACTGAAAATCAATAAGAAAGAGCCACCTCCAAATTTAGGGCTGCACTGGCTACAAGAACCTCAACTTGGGTACACCTTAAATATCCCAGGAAATATAAAAATGGTTCAAAACATTGTGGTACATACGTACGATGGAATATCCCTCAGCGATGAAATCAATGTCATAAAACCAGTAGCAGCAAAGTGAGTGGATTCAGGTACGATGATTCTAAGTGAAATAAGTCACACAGAAAAAGGAACTTATCATAAGATATCACTTATGAAGATCCTGTAAACATGGCTACACGTGAACTGAGTTAGGAAAGAGAACAGAGTCTCACATTTAGAAAACACTCTTATGCCTGCATAAAGGGGATGGAGAGGTGGGGTGATGCATAAAACCAGAGTTTCATATAAGCACATGGACCGTTCCAAAAACCAACTTTGGAATAGACAAGACCTACACCTTCCTCAGTGAAAGAGGCTCAAAACCCCATATTTCCCGCAGAGGAATATATCTGACTAGTAAGAATCTTAAAACCTATGTATTGATATGACTCCATAAGGGAATCAAGTGTGTCTAGAGTGGCATAAACATGGCAGCGAGAATCAGCTCAAACCCACTATAAAAATGAATTCCAAAAGCAAAACCAAAAAACAGGGAAATTCTTTACAATTCCTTCAGGGTGTCTGAGGAAACCTGGAAAGACCCTATCTACAATGACAGCTGTATGTGGCATAAGGCTGGACACTTGGGACTGAGAGGATTGGTGAGATTGGGTGAGCAAATGCAGACCCTTTCAAGCAATAATGCATGGCCCCCATTCCATGGGTCCCAACTCACCATGTTCAAGGGAATATCACTACAGCTATAACATGTACAGGAAACCTAGAGAATGGACACACTGTGAATAAGAAAAGTTTCTAAAACTCAACGAATAGTACCTCTCCTGGTGCTCCAGTTTGACTTTCCAACTGCCTTACTATCAATCTCCCAACTTGGAGAGACAGGCCCTTTAACCTCCTGGTTTGCACAGGTTCCCAATTTGGCAGAGGATGGAAGGGACGAGGGAGAACCCATGAGAGAGTAGCTGTTAGGCATTTGGACGGGCACATGTCACTCTAATTTCCCGGCAGGAAGAAGAATTAACCAAAGTCTCAGCCACCCACCGGGAACCAGTATAGGACATGATCCAAAATTTTGGACTTGCGTTCAGCTCACAAAAAACGAGTTGAGAAATGGAGCTCAGGGGCACAGCAATTCACAAACTGGCAGAGTGATAAAGGACAACTATCGTCCAAAAATCTGTTGAGGGAAGTCAACGAGGCGGACTTGAAAGCGAGGCAAAATAGCAGGAAACAGATTTCAAGAGGTACCTTGGAATCGCCTGTAAAGCACAGGAAGAGGGGCACAACTTGGACAATGGTGCACTTGGCCAAAAAGGGTGTATGCGTTTTCTCCTGAATATATTCAGGAGAAAATGCATACGCCCTTTTTGGCCAAGCAAGCAAGCGGGCAATGCAAATCTGCACTACGAAGAAGTATCACTTCCCACCGGTCAAAAGGGTCATCCACAAAATGTGTAAAAACCAGAAAGTCAAGACAGGCCCTGGAGAACTGGGAGCCTTGTTATGCTGATGGGCGGGAAGTAAATTGCCAACTGCCTCACTGGAGGAGTGCATTGTGTTCCCTAAAACAAGTAAACAACAGAGCTACAGAGCCAAGGCCACTTCCAGTCTAGGGAATATACCTGGGGAAAACTGAAAATCAATAAGAAAGAGCCACCTGCATATTTAGGGCTGCACTGACTACAAGAACCTCAACTTGGGTACACCTTAAATATCCCAGGAAATATAAAAATGGTTCAAAACATTGTGGTACTTACGTACGATGGAATATCCCTCAGCCATGAAATCAATGTCATAAGACCAGTAGCAGCAAAGTGAGTGGATTCAGGTACGATGATTCTAAGTGAAATAAGTCACACAGAAAAAGAAACTTATCATAAGATATCACTTATGAAGATCCTGTAAACATGGCTACACGTGAACTGAGTTAGGAAAGAGAACAGAGTCTCACATTTAGAAAACACGCTTATGCCTGCATAAAGGGGAAGGAGAGGTGGGGTGATGCATAAAACCAGAGTTTGATATAAGCACAGGGACCGTTTCAAAAACCAACTTTGGAATTGACAAGACCGACACCTTCCTCAGTGAAAGAGACTCAAAACCCCATATTTCCCACAGAGGAATATATTTGACTAGTAAGAATCTTAAAACCTATGTATTGATATGTCTCCATAAGGGAATCAAGTGTGTCTAGAGTGGCATAAACATGGCAGCGAGAATCAGCTCAAACCCACTATAAAAAGGAATTTCAAAAGCAAAACCAAAAAACAGGGAAATTCTTTACAATTCCTTCAGGGTGTCTGAGGAAACCTGGAAAGACCCTATCTACCATGACAGCTGGATGTGGCATAAGGCTGGACACTTGGGACTGAGAGGATTGGTGAGATTGGGTGAGCAAATGCAGACCCTTTCAAGCAATAATGCATGGCCCCCATTCCATGGGTCCCAACTCTCCAGGTTCAAGGGAATATTACTACAGCTATAACAAGTACAGGAAACCTAGAGAATGGACACACTGTGAATACGAAAGGTTTCTAAAACTCAACGAATAGTCCCTCTCCTGGTGCTCCAGTTTGACTTTCCAACTGCCTTACTATCAATCTCCCAACTTGGAGAGACAGGCCCTTTAACCTCCTGGTTTGCACAGGTTCCCAATTTGGCAGAGGATGGAAGGGACGAGGGAGAACCCATGAGAGAGTAGCTGTTAGGCATTTGGACGGGCACATGTCACTCTAATTTCCCGGCAGGAAGAAGAATTAACCAAAGTCTCAGCCACCCACCGGGAACCAGTATAGGACATGATCCAAAATTTTGGACTTGCGTTCAGCTCCCAAAAAACGAGTTGAGAAATGGAGCTCAGGGGCACAGCAATTCACATACTGGCAGAGTGATAAAGGACAACTATCGTCCAAAAATCTGTTGAGGGAAGTCAACGAGGCGGACTTGAAAGTGAGGCAAAATAGCAGGAAACAGATTTCAAGAGGTACGTTGGAATCGCCTGTAAAGCACAGGAAGAGGGGCACAACTTGGACAATGGTGCACTTGGCCAAAAAGGGCGTATGCGTTTTCTCCTGAATATATTCAGGAGAAAACGCATACGCCCTTTTTGGCCAAGCAAGCAAGCGGGCAATGCAAATCTGCACTACAAAGAAGTATCACTTCCCACCGGTCAAAAGGGACATCCACAAAATGTGTAAAAACCAGAAAAGCAAGACAGGCCCTGGAGAACTGGGAGCCTTGTTATGCTGATGGGCGGGATGTAAATTGCCAACTGCCTCACTGGAGGAGTGCATTGTGTTCCCTAAAACAAGTAAACAACAGAGCTACAGAGCCAAGGCCACATCCAGTCTAGGGAATATACCTTGGAAAAACTGAAAATCAATAAGAAAGAGCCACCTCCAAATTTAGGGCTGCACTGGCTACAAGAACCTCAACTTGGGTACACCTTAAATATCCCAGGAAATATAAAAATGGTTCAAAACATTGTGGTACTTACGTACGATGGAATATCCCTCAGCGATGAAATCAATGTCATAAAACCAGTAGCAGCAAAGTGAGTGGATTCAGGTACGATGATTCTAAGTGAAATAAGTCACACAGAAAAAGGAACTTATCATAAGATATCACTTATGAAGATCCTGTAAACATGGCTACACGTGAACTGAGTTAGGAAAGAGAACAGAGTCTCACATTTAGAAAACACTCTTATGCCTGCATAAAGGGGATGGAGAGGTGGGGTGATGCATAAAACCAGAGTTTCATATAAGCACATGGACCGTTCCAAAAACCAACTTTGGAATAGACAAGACCTACACCTTCCTCAGTGAAAGAGGCTCAAAACCCCATATTTCCCGCAGAGGAATATATCTGACTAGTAAGAATCTTAAAACCTATGTATTGATATGACTCCATAAGGGAATCAAGTGTGTCTAGAGTGGCATAAACATGGCAGCGAGAATCAGCTCAAACCCACTATAAAAAGGAATTTCAAAAGCAAAACCAAAAAACAGGGAAATTCTTTACAATTCCTTCAGGGTGTCTGAGGAAACCTGGAAAGACCCTATCTACAATGACAGCTGTATGTGGCATAAGGCTGGACACTTGGGACTGAGAGGATTGGTGAGATTGGGTGAGCAAATGCAGACCCTTTCAAGCAATAATGCATGGCCCCCATTCCATGGGTCCCAACTCACCATGTTCAAGGGAATATCACTACAGCTATAACATGTACAGGAAACCTAGAGAATGGACACACTGTGAATAAGAAAAGTTTCTAAAACTCAACGAATAGTACCTCTCCTGGTGCTCCAGTTTGACTTTCCAACTGCCTTACTATCAATCTCCCAACTTGGAGAGACAGGCCCTTTAACCTCCTGGTTTGCACAGGTTCCCAATTTGGCAGAGGATGGAAGGGACGAGGGAGAACCCATGAGAGAGTAGCTGTTAGGCATTTGGACGGGCACATGTCACTCTAATTTCCCGGCAGGAAGAAGAATTAACCAAAGTCTCAGCCACCCACCGGGAACCAGTATAGGACATGATCCAAAATTTTGGACTTGCGTTCACCTCACAAAAAACGAGTTGAGAAATGGAGCTCAGGGGCACAGCAATTCACAAACTGGCAGAGTGATAAAGGACAACTATCGTCCAAAAATCTGTTGAGGGAAGTCAACGAGGCGGACTTGAAAGCGAGGCAAAATAGCAGGAAAGAGATTTCAAGAGGTACCTTGGAATCGCCTGTAAAGCACAGGAAGAGGGTCACAACTTGGACAATGGTGCACTTGGCCAAAAAGGGCGTATGCGTTTTCTCCTGAATATATTCAGGAGAAAATGCATACGCCCTTTTTGGCCAAGCAAGCAAGCGGGCAATGCAAATCTGCACTACAAAGAAGTATCACTTCCCACCGGTCAAAAGGGTCATCCACAAAATGTGTAAAAACCAGAAAGGCAAGACAGGCCCTGGAGAACTGGGAGCCTTGTTATGCTGATGGGCGGGAAGTAAATTGCCAACTGCCTCACTGGAGGAGTGCATTGTGTTCCCTAAAACAAGTAAACAACAGAGCTACAGAGCCAAGGCCACTTCCAGTCTAGGGAATATACCTGGGGAAAACTGAAAATCAATAAGAAAGAGCCACCTGCATATTTAGGGCTGCACTGACTACAAGAACCTCAACTTGGGTACACCTTAAATATCCCAGGAAATATAAAAATGGTTCAAAACATTGTGGTACTTACGTACGATGGAATATCCCTCAGCCATGAAATCAATGTCATAAGACCAGTAGCAGCAAAGTGAGTGGATTCAGGTACGATGATTCTAAGTGAAATAAGTAACACAGATATAGAAACTTATCATAAGATATCACTTATGAAGATCCTGTAAACATGGCTACACGTGAACTGAGTTAGGAAAGAGAACAGAGTCTCACATTTAGAAAACACGCTTATGCCTGCATAAAGGGGAAGGAGAGGTGGGGTGATGCATAAAACCAGAGTTTGATATAAGCACAGGGACCGTTTCAAAAACCAACTTTGGAATTGACAAGACCGACACCTTCCTCAGTGAAAGAGACTCAAAACCCCATATTTCCCACAGAGGAATATATCTGACTAGTAAGAATCTTAAAACCTATGTATTGATATGTCTCCATAAGGGAATCAAGTGTGTCTAGAGTGGCATAAACATGGCAGCGAGAATCAGCTCAAACCCACTATAAAAAGGAATTTCAAAAGCAAAACCAAAAAACAGGGAAATTCTTTACAATTCCTTCAGGGTGTCTGAGGAAACCTGGAAAGACCCTATCTACCATGACAGCTGGATGTGGCATAAGGCTGGACACTTGGGACTGAGAGGATTGGTGAGATTGGGTGAGCAAATGCAGACCCTTTCAAGCAATAATGCATGGCCCCCATTCCATGGTTCCCAACTCTCCAGGTTCAAGGGAATATTACTACAGCTATAACAAGTACAGGAAACCTAGAGATTGGACACACTGTGAATACGAAAGGTTTCTAAAACTCAACGAATAGTCCCTCTCCTGGTGCTCCAGTTTGACTTTCCAACTGCCTTACTATCAATCTCCCAACTTGGAGAGACAGGCCCTTTAACCTCCTGGTTTGCACAGGTTCCCAATTTGGCAGAGGATGGAAGGGACGAGGGAGAACCCATGAGAGAGTAGCTGTTAGGCATTTGGACGGGCACATGTCACTCTAATTTCCCGGCAGGAAGAAGAATTAACCAAAGTCTCAGCCACCCACCGGGAACCAGTATAGGACATGATCCAAAATTTTGGACTTGAGTTCAGCTCACAAAAAACGAGTTGAGAAATGGAGCTCAGGGGCACAGCAATTCACATACTGGCAGAGTGATAAAGGACAACTATCGTCCAAAAATCTGTTGAGGGAAGTCAACGAGGCGGACTTGAAAGTGAGGCAAAATAGCAGGAAACAGATTTCAAGAGGTACGTTGGAATCGCCTGTAAAGCACAGGAAGAGGGGCACAACTTGGACAATGGTGCACTTGGCCAAAAAGGGCGTATGCGTTTTCTCCTGAATATATTCAGGAGAAAACGCATACGCCCTTTTTGGCCAAGCAAGCAAGCGGGCAATGCAAATCTGCACTACAAAAAAGTATCACTTCCCACCGGTCAAAAGGGACATCCACAAAATGTGTAAAAACCAGAAAAGCAAGACAGGCCCTGGAGAACTGGGAGCCTTGTTATGCTGATGGGCGGGATGTAAATTGCCAACTGCCTCACTGGAGGAGTGCATTGTGTTCCCTAAAACAAGTAAACAACAGAGCTATAGAGCCAAGGCCACATCCAGTCTAGGGAATATACCTTGGAAAAACTGAAAATCAATAAGAAAGAGCCACCTCCAAATTTAGGGCTGCACTGGCTACAAGAACCTCAACTTGGGTACACCTTAAATATCCCAGGAAATATAAAAATGGTTCAAAACATTGTGGTACTTACGTACGATGGAATATCCCTCAGCGATGAAATCAATGTCATAAAACCAGTAGCAGCAAAGTGAGTGGATTCAGGTACGATGATTCTAAGTGAAATACGTCACACAGAAAAAGGAACTTATCATAAGATATCACTTATGAAGATCCTGTAAACATGGCTACACGTGAACTGAGTTAGGAAAGAGAACAGAGTCTCACATTTAGAAAACACTCTTATGCCTGCATAAAGGGGATGGAGAGGTGGGGTGATACATAAAACCAGAGTTTGATATAAGCACAGGGACCGTTCCAAAAACCAACTTTGGAATAGACAAGACCTACACCTTCCTCAGTGAAAGAGGCTCAAAACCCCATATTTCCCGCAGAGGAATATATCTGACTAGTAAGAATCTTAAAACCTATGTATTGATATGACTCCATAAGGGAATCAAGTGTGTCTAGAGTGGCATAAACATGGCAGCGAGAATCAGCTCAAACCCACTATAAAAAGGAATTTCAAAAGCAAAACCAAAAAACAGGGAAATTCTTTACAATTCCTTCAGGGTGTCTGAGGAAACCTGGAAAGACCCTATCTACAATGACAGCTGTATGTGGCATAAGGCTGGACACTTGGGACTGAGAGGATTGGTGAGATTGGGTGAGCAAATGCAGACCCTTTCAAGCAATAATGCATGGCCCCCATTCCATGGGTCCCAACTCACCATGTTCAAGGGAATATCACTACAGCTATAACATGTACAGGAAACCTAGAGAATGGACACACTGTGAATAAGAAAAGTTTCTAAAACTCAACGAATAGTACCTCTCCTGGTGCTCCAGTTTGACTTTCCAACTGCCTTACTATCAATCTCCCAACTTGGAGAGACAGGCCCTTTAACCTCCTGGTTTGCACAGGTTCCCAATTTGGCAGAGGATGGAAGGGACGAGGGAGAACCCATGAGAGAGTAGCTGTTAGGCATTTGGACGGGCACATGTCACTCTAATTTCCCGGCAGGAAGAAGAATTAACCAAAGTCTCAGCCACCCACCGGGAACCAGTATAGGACATGATCCAAAATTTTGGACTTGCGTTCAGCTCACAAAAAACGAGTTGAGAAATGGAGCTCAGGGGCACAGCAATTCACAAACTGGCAGAGTGATAAAGGACAACTATCGTCCAAAAATCTGTTGAGGGAAGTCAACGAGGCGGACTTGAAAGCGAGGCAAAATAGCAGGAAACAGATTTCAAGAGGTACCTTGGAATCGCCTGTAAAGCACAGGAAGAGGGGCACAACTTGGACAATGGTGCACTTGGCCAAAAAGGGCGTATGCGTTTTCTCCTGAATATATTCAGGAGAAAATGCATACGCCCTTTTTGGCCAAGCAAGCAAGCGGGCAATGCAAATCTGCACTACAAAGAAGTATCACTTCCCACCGGTCAAAAGGGTCATCCACAAAATGTGTAAAAACCAGAAAGGCAAGACAGGCCCTGGAGAACTGGGAGCCTTGTTATGCTGATGGGCGGGAAGTAAATTGCCAAATGCCTCACTGGAGGAGTGCATTGTGTTCCCTAAAACAAGTAAACAACAGAGCTACAGAGCCAAGGCCACTTCCAGTCTAGGGAATATACCTGGGGAAAACTGAAAATCAATAAGAAAGAGCCACCTGCATATTTAGGGCTGCACTGACTACAAGAACCTCAACTTGGGTACACCTTAAATATCCCAGGAAATATAAAAATGGTTCAAAACATTGTGGTACTTACGTACGATGGAATATCCCTCAGCCATGAAATCAATGTCATAAGACCAGTAGCAGCAAAGTGAGTGGATTCAGGTACGATGATTCTAAGTGAAATAAGTCACACAGAAAAAGAAACTTATCATAAGATATCACTTATGAAGATCCTGTAAACATGGCTACACGTGAACTGAGTTAGGAAAGAGAACAGAGTCTCACATTTAGAAAACACGCTTATGCCTGCATAAAGGGGAAGGAGAGGTGGGGTGATGCATAAAACCAGAGTTTGATATAAGCACAGGGACCGTTTCAAAAACCAACTTTGGAATTGACAAGACCGACACCTTCCTCAGTGAAAGAGACTCAAAACCCCATATTTCCCACAGAGGAATATATCTGACTAGTAAGAATCTTAAAACCTATGTATTGATATGTCTCCATAAGGGAATCAAGTGTGTCTAGAGTGGCATAAACATGGCAGCGAGAATCAGCTCAAACCCACTATAAAAAGGAATTTCAAAAGCAAAACCAAAAAACAGGGAAATTCTTTACAATTCCTTCAGGGTGTCTGAGGAAACCTGGAAAGACCCTATCTACCATGACAGCTGGATGTGGCATAAGGCTGGACACTTGGGACTGAGAGGATTGGTGAGATTGGGTGAGCAAATGCAGACCCTTTCAAGCAATAATGCATGGCCCCCATTCCATGGGTCCCAACTCTCCAGGTTCAAGGGAATATTACTACAGCTATAACAAGTACAGGAAACCTAGAGAATGGACACACTGTGAATACGAAAGGTTTCTAAAACTCAACGAATAGTCCCTCTCCTGGTGCTCCAGTTTGACTTTCCAACTGCCTTACTATCAATCTCCCAACTTGGAGAGACAGGCCCTTTAACCTCCTGGTTTGCACAGGTTCCCAATTTGGCAGAGGATGGAAGGGACGAGGGAGAACCCATGAGAGAGTAGCTGTTAGGCATTTGGACGGGCACATGTCACTCTAATTTCCCGGCAGGAAGAAGAATTAACCAAAGTCTCAGCCACCCATCGGGAACCAGTATAGGACATGATCCAAAATTTTGGACTTGAGTTCAGCTCACAAAAAACGAGTTGAGAAATGGAGCTCAGGGGCACAGCAATTCACATACTGGCAGAGTGATAAAGGACAACTATCGTCCAAAAATCTGTTCAGGGAAGTCAACGAGGCGGACTTGAAAGTGAGGCAAAATAGCAGGAAACAGATTTCAAGAGGTACGTTGGAATCGCCTGTAAAGCACAGGAAGAGGGGCACAACTTGGACAATGGTGCACTTGGAAAAAAAGGGCGTATGCGTTTTCTCCTGAATATATTCAGGAGAAAACGCATACGCCCTTTTTGGCCAAGCAAGCAAGCGGGCAATGCAAATCTGCACTACAAAGAAGTATCACTTCCCACCGGTCAAAAGGGACATCCACAAAATGTGTAAAAACCAGAAAAGCAAGACAGGCCCTGGAGAACTGGGAGCCTTGTTATGCTGATGGGCGGGATGTAAATTGCCAACTGCCTCACTGGAGGAGTGCATTGTGTTCCCCAAAACAAGTAAACAACAGAGCTATAGAGCCAAGGCCACATTCAGTCTAGGGAATATACCTTGGGAAAACTGAAAATCAATAAGAAAGAGCCACCTCCAAATTTAGGGCTGCACTGGCTACAAGAACCTCAACTTGGGTACACCTTAAATATCCCAGGAAATATAAAAATGGTTCAAAACATTGTGGTACTTACGTACGATGGAATATCCCTCAGCGATGAAATCAATGTCATAAAACCAGTAGCAGCAAAGTGAGTGGATTCAGGTACGATAATTCTAAGTGAAATAAGTCACACAGAAAAAGGAACTTATCATAAGATATCACTTATGAAGATCCTGTAAACATGGCTACACGTGAACTGAGTTAGGAAATAGAACAGAGTCTCACAAATTTGAAAACACTCTTATGCCTGCATAAAGGGGATGGAGAGGTGGGGTGATGCATAAAACCAGAGTTTGATATAAGCACAGGGACCGTTCCAAAAACCAACTTTGGAATAGACAAGACCTACACCTTCCTCAGTGAAAGAGGCTCAAAACCCCATATTTCCCGCAGAGGAATATATCTGACTAGTAAGAATCTTAAAACCTATGTATTGATATGACTCCATAAGGGAACCAAGTGTGTCTAGAGTGGCATAAACATGGCAGCGAGAATCAGCTCAAACCCACTATAAAAAGGAATTTCAAAAGCAAAACCAAAAAACAGGGAAATTCTTTACAATTCCTTCAGGGTGTCTGAGGAAACCTGGAAAGACCCTATCTACAATGACAGCTGGATGTGGCATAAGGCTGGACACTTGGGACTGAGAGGATTGGTGAGATTGGGTGAGCAAATGCAGACCCTTTCAAGCAATAATGCATGGCCCCCATTCCATGGGTCCCAACTCTCCATGTTCAAGGGAATATCACTACAACTATAACATGTACAGGAAACCTAGAGAATGGACACACTGTGAATAAGAAAGGTTTCTAAAACTCAACGAATAGTCCCTCTCCTGGTGCTCCAGTTTGACTTTCCAACTGCCTTACTATCAATCTCCCAACTTGGAGAGACAGGCCCTTTAACCTCCTGGTTTGCACAGGTTCCCAATTTGGCAGAGGATGGAAGGGACGAGGGAGAACCCATGAGAGAGTAGCTGTTAGGCATTTGGACGGGCACATGTCACTCTAATTTCCCGGCAGGAAGAAGAATTAACCAAAGTCTCAGCCACCCACCGGGAACCAGTATAGGACATGATCCAAAATTTTGGACTTGCGTTCAGCTCACAAAAAACGAGTTGAGAAATGGAGCTCAGGGGCACAGCAATTCACAAACTGGCAGAGTGATAAAGGACAACTATGGTCCAAAAATCTGTTGAGGGAAGTCAACGAGGTGGACTTGAAAGTGAGGCAAAATAGCAGGAAACAGATTTCAAGAGGTACGTTGGAATCGCCTGTAAAGCACAGGAAGAGGGGCACAACTTGGACAATGGTGCACTTGGCCAAAAAGGGAGTATGCGTTTTCTCCTGAATATATTCAGGAGAAAACACATACGCCCTTTTTGGCCAAGCAAGCAAGCGGGCAATGCAAATCTGCACTACAAAGAAGTATCACTTCCCACCGGTCAAAAGGGACATCCACAAAATGTGTAAAAACCAGAAAGGCAAGACAGGCCCTGGAGAACAGGGAGCCTTGTTATGCTGATGGGCGGGATGTAAATTGCCAACTGCCTCACTGGAGGAGTGCATTGTGTTCCCTAAAACAAGTAAACAACAGAGCTACAGAGCCAAGGCCACTTCCAGTCTAGGGAATATACCTGGGGAAAACTGAAAATCAATAAGAAAGAGCCACCTCCAAATTTAGGGCTGCACTGGCTACAAGAACCTCAACTTGGGTACACCTTAAATATCCCAGGAAATATAAAAATGGTTCAAAACATTTTGGTACTTACGTACGATGGAATATCCCTCAGCCATGAAATCAATGTCATAAGACCAGTAGCAGCAAAGTGAGTGGATTCAGGTACGATGATTCTAAGTGAAATAAGTAACACAGAAAAAGAAACTTATCATAAGATATCACTTATGAAGATCCTGTAAACATGTCTACACGTGAACTGAGTTAGGAAAGAGAACAGAGTCTCACATTTAGAAAACACGCTTATGCCTGCATAAAGGGGAAGGAGAGGTGGGGTGATGCATAAAACCAGAGTTTGATATAAGCACAGGGACCGTTTCAAAAACCAACTTTGGAATTGACAAGACCGACACCTTCCTCAGTGAAAGAGACTCAAAACCCCATATATCCCACAGAGGAATATATCTGACTAGTAAGAATCTTAAAACCTATGTATTGATATGTCTCCATAAGGGAATCAAGTGTGTCTAGAGTGGCATAAACATGGCAGCGAGAATCAGCTCAAATCCACTATAAAAAGGAATTTCAAAAGCAAAACCAAAAAACAGGGAAATTCTTTACAATTCCTTCAGGGTGTCTGAGGAAACCTGGAAAGACCCTATCTACCATGACAGCTGGATGTGGCATAAGGCTGGACACTTGGGACTGAGAGGATTGGTGAGATTGGGTGAGCAAATGCAGACCCTTTCAAGCAATAATGCATGGCCCCCATTCCATGGGTCCCAACTCTCCAGGTTCAAGGGAATATTACTACAGCTATAACAAGTACAGGAAACCTAGAGAATGGACACACTGTGAATACGAAAGGTTTCTAAAACTCAACGAATAGTCCCTCTCCTGGTGCTCCAGTTTGACTTTCCAACTGCCTTACTATCAATCTCCCAACTTGGAGAGACAGGCCCTTTAACCTGCTGGTTTGCACAGGTTCCCAATTTGGCAGAGGATGGAAGGGACGAGGGAGAACCCATGAGAGAGTAGCTGTTAGGCATTTGGACGGGCACATGTCACTCTAATTTCCCGGCAGGAAGAAGAATTAACCAAAGTCTCAGCCACCCACCGGGAACCAGTATAGGACATGATCCAAAATTTTGGACTTGAGTTCAGCTCACAAAAAACGAGTTGAGAAATGGAGCTCAGGGGCACAGCAATTCACATACTGGCAGAGTGATAAAGGACAACTATCGTCCAAAAATCTGTTCAGGGAAGTCAACGAGGCGGACTTGAAAGTGAGGCAAAATAGCAGGAAACAGATTTCAAGAGGTACGTTGGAATCGCCTGTAAAGCACAGGAAGAGGGGCACAACTTGGACAATGGTGCACTTGGACAAAAAGGGCGTATGCGTTTTCTCCTGAATATATTCAGGAGAAAACGCATACGCCCTTTTTGGCCAAGCAAGCAAGCGGGGAATGCAAATCTGCACTACAAAGAAGTATCACTTCCCACCGGTCAAAAGGGACATCCACAAAATGTGTAAAAACCAGAAAAGCAAGACAGGCCCTGGAGAACTGGGAGCCTTGTTATGCTGATGGGCGGGATGTAAATTGCCAACTGCCTCACTGGAGGAGTGCATTGTGTTCCCCAAAACAAGTAAACAACAGAGCTATAGAGCCAAGGCCACATTCAGTCTAGGGAATATACCTTGGGAAAACTGAAAATCAATAAGATAGAGCCACCTCCAAAATTAGGGCTGCACTGGCTACAAGAACCTCAACTTGGGTACACCTTAAATATCCCAGGAAATATAAAAATGGTTCAAAACATTGTGGTACTTACGTACGATGGAATATCCCTCAGCGATGAAATCAATGTCATAAAACCAGTAGCAGCAAAGTGAGTGGATTCAGGTACGATAATTCTAAGTGAAATAAGTCACACAGAAAAAGGAACTTATCATAAGATATCACTTATGAAGATCCTGTAAACATGGCTACACGTGAACTGAGTTAGGAAATAGAACAGAGTCTCACAAATTTGAAAACACTCTTATGCCTGCATAAAGGGGATGGAGAGGTGGGGTGATGCATAAAACCAGAGTTTGATATAAGCACAGGGACCGTTCCAAAAACCAACTTTTGAATAGACAAGACCTACACCTTCCTCAGTGAAAGAGGCTCAAAACCCCATATTTCCCGCAGAGGAATATATCTGACTAGTAAGAATCTTAAAACCTATGTATTGATATGACTCCATAAGGGAATCAAGTGTGTCTAGAGTGGCATAAACATGGCAGCGAGAATCAGCTCAAACCCACTATAAAAAGGAATTTCAAAAGCAAAACCAAAAAACAGGGAAATTCTTTACAATTCCTTCAGGGTGTCTGAGGAAACCTGGAAAGACCCTATCTACAATGACAGCTGGATGTGGCATAAGGCTGGACACTTGGGACTGAGAGGATTGGTGAGATTGGGTGAGGAAATGCAGACCCTTTCAAGCAATAATGCATGGCCCCCATTCCATGGGTCCCAACTCTCCATGTTCAAGGGAATATCACTACAGCTATAACATGTACAGGAAACCTAGAGAATGGACACACTGTGAATAAGAAAAGTTTCTAAAACTCAACGAATAGTCCCTCTCCTGGTGCTCCAGTTTGACTTTCCAACTGCCTTACTATCAATCTCCCAACTTGGAGAGACAGGCCCTTTAACCTCCTGGTTAGCACAGGTTCCCAATTTGGCAGAGGATGGAAGGGACGAGGGAGAACCCATGAGAGAGTAGCTGTTAGGCATTTGGACGGGCACATGTCACTCTAATTTCCCGGCAGGAAGAAGAATTAACCAAAGTCTCAGCCACCCACCGGGAACCAGTATAGGACATGATCCAAAATTTTGGACTTGCGTTCAGCTCACAAAAAACGAGTTGAGAAATGGAGCTCAGGGGCACAGCAATTCACATACTGGCAGAGTGATAAAGGACAACTATCGTCCAAAAATCTGTTGAGGGAAGTCAACGAGGCGGACTTGAAAGCGAGGCAAAATAGCAGGAAACAGATTTCAAGAGGTACGTTGGAATCGCCTGTAAAGCACAGGAAGAGGGGCACAACTTGGACAATGGTGCACTTGGCCAAAAAGGGCGTATGCGTTTTCTCCTGAATATATTCAGGAGAAAATGCATACGCCCTTTTTGGCCAAGCAAGCAAGCGGGCAATGCAAATCTGCACTACAAAGAAGTATCACTTCCCACCGGTCAAAAGGGTCATCCACAAAATGTGTAAAAACCAGAAAGGCAAGACAGGCCCTGGAGAACTGGGAGCCTTGTTATGCTGATGGGCGGGATGTAAATTGCCAACTGCCTCACTGGAGGAGTGCATTGTGTTCCCTAAAACAAGTAAACAACAGAGCTACAGAGCCAAGGCCACTTCCAGTCTAGGGAATATACCTGGGGAAAACTGAAAATCAATAAGAAAGAGCCACCTCCATATTTAGGGCTGCACTGACTACAAGAACCTCAACTTGGGTACACCTTAAATATCCCAGGAAATATAAAAATGGTTCAAAACATTGTGGTACTTACGTACGATGGAATATCCCTCAGCGATGAAATCAATGTCTAAAACCAGTAGCAGCAAAGTGAGTGGATTCAGGTACGATGATTCTAAGTGAAATAAGTCACACAGAAAAAGGAACTTATCATAAGATATCACTTATGAAGATCCTGTAAACATGGCTACACGTGAACTGAGTTAGAAATAGAACAGAGTCTCACATTTAGAAAACACTCTTATGCCTGCATAAAGGGGATGGAGAGGTGGGGTGATGCATAAAACCAGAGTTTGATATAAGCACATGGACCGTTCCAAAAACCAACTTTGGAATAGACAAGACCTACACCTTCCTCAGTGAAAGAGGCTCAAAACCCCATATTTCCCGCAGAGGAATATATCTGACTAGTAAGAATCTTAAAACCTATGTATTGATATGACTCCATAAGGGAATCAAGTGTGTCTAGAGTGGCATAAACATGGCAGCGAGAATCAGCTCAAACCCACTATAAAAAGGAATTTCAAAAGCAAAACCAAAAAACAGGGAAATTCTTTACAATTCCTTCAGGGTGTCTGAGGAAACCTGGAAAGACCCTATCTACAATGACAGCTGGATGTGGCATAAGGCTGGACACTTGGGACTGAGAGGATTGGTGAGATTGGGTGAGCAAATGCAGACCCTTTCAAGCAATAATGCATGGCCCCCATTCCATGGGTCCCAACTCTCCATGTTCAAGGGAATATCACTACAACTATAACATGTACAGGAAACCTAGAGAATGGACACACTGTGAATAAGAAAGGTTTCTAAAACTCAACGAATAGTCCCTCTCCTGGTGCTCCAGTTTGACTTTCCAACTGCCTTACTATCAATCTCCCAACTTGGAGAGACAGGCCCTTTAACCTCCTGGTTTGCACAGGTTCCCAATTTGGCAGAGGATGGAAGGGACGAGGGAGAACCCATGAGAGAGTAGCTGTTAGGCATTTGGACGGGCACATGTCACTCTAATTTCCCGGCAGGAAGAAGAATTAACCAAAGTCTCAGCCACCCACCGGGAACCAGTATAGGACATGATCCAAAATTTTGGACTTGCGTTCAGCTCACAAAAAACGAGTTGAGAAATGGAGCTCAGGGGCACAGCAATTCACAAACTGGCAGAGTGATAAAGGACAACTATCGTCCAAAAATCTGTTGAGGGAAGTCAACGAGGCGGACTTGAAAGTGAGGCATAATAGCAGGAAACAGATTTCAAGAGGTACGTTGGAATCGCCTGTAAAGCACAGGAAGAGGGGCACAACTTGGACAATGGTGCACTTGGCCAAAAAGGGCGTATGCGTTTTCTCCTGAATATATTCAGGAGAAAACGCATACGCCCTTTTTGGCCAAGCAAGCAAGCGGGCAATGCAAATCTGCACTACAAAGAAGTATCACTTCCCACCGGTCAAAAGGGACATCCACAAAATGTGTAAAAACCAGAAAAGCAAGACAGGCCCTGGAGAACTGGGAGCCTTGTTATGCTGATGGGCGGGATGTAAATTGCCAACTGCCTCACTGGAGGAGTGCATTGTGTTCCCCAAAACAAGTAAACAACAGAGCTATAGAGCCAAGGCCACATTCAGTCTAGGGAATATACCTTGGGAAAACTGAAAATCAATAAGAAAGAGCCACCTCCAAATTTAGGGCTGCACTGGCTACAAGAACCTCAACTTGGGTACACCTTAAATATCCCAGGAAATATAAAAATGGTTCAAAACATTGTGGTACTTACGTACGATGGAATATCCCTCAGCGATGAAATCAATGTCATAAAACCAGTAGCAGCAAAGTGAGTGGATTCAGGTACGATAATTCTAAGTGAAATAAGTCACACAGAAAAAGGAACTTATCATAAGATATCACTTATGAAGATCCTGTAAACATGGCTACACGTGAACTGAGTTAGGAAATAGAACAGAGTCTCACAAATTTGAAAACACTCTTATGCCTGCATAAAGGGGATGGAGAGGTGGGGTGATGCATAAAACCAGAGTTTGATATAAGCACAGGGACCGTTCCAAAAACCAACTTTGGAATAGACAAGACCTACACCTTCCTCAGTGAAAGAGGCTCAAAACCCCATATTTCCCGCAGAGGAATATATCTGACTAGTAAGAATCTTAAAACCTATGTATTGATATGACTCCATAAGGGAACCAAGTGTGTCTAGAGTGGCATAAACATGGCAGCGAGAATCAGCTCAAACCCACTATAAAAAGGAATTTCAAAAGCAAAACCAAAAAACAGGGAAATTCTTTACAATTCCTTCAGGGTGTCTGAGGAAACCTGGAAAGACCCTATCTACAATGACAGCTGGATGTGGCATAAGGCTGGACACTTGGGACTGAGAGGATTGGTGAGATTGGGTGAGCAAATGCAGACCCTTTCAAGCAATAATGCATGGCCCCCATTCCATGGGTCCCAACTCTCCATGTTCAAGGGAATATCACTACAACTATAACATGTACAGGAAACCTAGAGAATGGACACACTGTGAATAAGAAAGGTTTCTAAAACTCAACGAATAGTCCCTCTCCTGGTGCTCCAGTTTGACTTTCCAACTGCCTTACTATCAATCTCCCAACTTGGAGAGACAGGCCCTTTAACCTCCTGGTTTGCACAGGTTCCCAATTTGGCAGAGGATGGAAGGGACGAGGGAGAACCCATGAGAGAGTAGCTGTTAGGCATTTGGACGGGCACATGTCACTCTAATTTCCCGGCAGGAAGAAGAATTAACCAAAGTCTCAGCCACCCACCGGGAACCAGTATAGGACATGATCCAAAATTTTGGACTTGCGTTCAGCTCACAAAAAACGAGTTGAGAAATGGAGCTCAGGGGCACAGCAATTCACAAACTGGCAGAGTGATAAAGGACAACTATGGTCCAAAAATCTGTTGAGGGAAGTCAACGAGGTGGACTTGAAAGTGAGGCAAAATAGCAGGAAACAGATTTCAAGAGGTACGTTGGAATCGCCTGTAAAGCACAGGAAGAGGGGCACAACTTGGACAATGGTGCACTTGGCCAAAAAGGGCGTATGCGTTTTCTCCTGAATATATTCAGGAGAAAACACATACGCCCTTTTTGGCCAAGCAAGCAAGCGGGCAATGCAAATCTGCACTACAAAGAAGTATCACTTCCCACCGGTCAAAAGGGACATCCACAAAATGTGTAAAAACCAGAAAGGCAAGACAGGCCCTGGAGAACAGGGAGCCTTGTTATGCTGATGGGCGGGATGTAAATTGCCAACTGCCTCACTGGAGGAGTGCATTGTGTTCCCTAAAACAAGTAAACAACAGAGCTACAGAGCCAAGGCCACTTCCAGTCTAGGGAATATACCTGGGGAAAACTGAAAATCAATAAGAAAGAGCCACCTCCAAATTTAGGGCTGCACTGGCTACAAGAACCTCAACTTGGGTACACCTTAAATATCCCAGGAAATATAAAAATGGTTCAAAACATTTTGGTACTTACGTACGATGGAATATCCCTCAGCCATGAAATCAATGTCATAAGACCAGTAGCAGCAAAGTGAGTGGATTCAGGTACGATGATTCTAAGTGAAATAAGTCACACAGAAAAAGAAACTTATCATAAGATATCACTTATGAAGATCCTGTAAACATGTCTACACGTGAACTGAGTTAGGAAAGAGAACAGAGTCTCACATTTAGAAAACACGCTTATGCCTGCATAAAGGGGAAGGAGAGGTGGGGTGATGCATAAAACCAGAGTTTGATATAAGCACAGGGACCGTTTCAAAAACCAACTTTGGAATTGACAAGACCGACACCTTCCTCAGTGAAAGAGACTCAAAACCCCATATATCCCACAGAGGAATATATCTGACTAGTAAGAATCTTAAAACCTATGTATTGATATGTCTCCATAAGGGAATCAAGTGTGTCTAGAGTGGCATAAACATGGCAGCGAGAATCAGCTCAAATCCACTATAAAAAGGAATTTCAAAAGCAAAACCAAAAAACAGGGAAATTCTTTACAATTCCTTCAGGGTGTCTGAGGAAACCTGGAAAGACCCTATCTACCATGACAGCTGGATGTGGCATAAGGCTGGACACTTGGGACTGAGAGGATTGGTGAGATTGGGTGAGCAAATGCAGACCCTTTCAAGCAATAATGCATGGCCCCCATTCCATGGGTCCCAACTCTCCAGGTTCAAGGGAATATTACTACAGCTATAACAAGTACAGGAAACCTAGAGAATGGACACACTGTGAATACGAAAGGTTTCTAAAACTCAACGAATAGTCCCTCTCCTGGTGCTCCAGTTTGACTTTCCAACTGCCTTACTATCAATCTCCCAACTTGGAGAGACAGGCCCTTTAACCTGCTGGTTTGCACAGGTTCCCAATTTGGCAGAGGATGGAAGGGACGAGGGAGAACCCATGAGAGAGTAGCTGTTAGGCATTTGGACGGGCACATGTCACTCTAATTTCCCGGCAGGAAGAAGAATTAACCAAAGTCTCAGCCACCCACCGGGAACCAGTATAGGACATGATCCAAAATTTTGGACTTGAGTTCAGCTCACAAAAAACGAGTTGAGAAATGGAGCTCAGGGGCACAGCAATTCACATACTGGCAGAGTGATAAAGGACAACTATCGTCCAAAAATCTGTTCAGGGAAGTCAACGAGGCGGACTTGAAAGTGAGGCAAAATAGCAGGAAACAGATTTCAAGAGGTACGTTGGAATCGCCTGTAAAGCACAGGAAGAGGGGCACAACTTGGACAATGGTGCACTTGGACAAAAAGGGCGTATGCGTTTTCTCCTGAATATATTCAGGAGAAAACGCATACGCCCTTTTTGGCCAAGCAAGCAAGCGGGCAATGCAAATCTGCACTACAAAGAAGTATCACTTCCCACCGGTCAAAAGGGACATCCACAAAATGTGTAAAAACCAGAAAAGCAAGACAGGCCCTGGAGAACTGGGAGCCTTGTTATGCTGATGGGCGGGATGTAAATTGCCAACTGCCTCACTGGAGGAGTGCATTGTGTTCCCCAAAACAAGTAAACAACAGAGCTATAGAGCCAAGGCCACATTCAGTCTAGGGAATATACCTTGGGAAAACTGAAAATCAATAAGATAGAGCCACCTCCAAAATTAGGGCTGCACTGGCTACAAGAACCTCAACTTGGGTACACCTTAAATATCCCAGGAAATATAAAAATGGTTCAAAACATTGTGGTACTTACGTACGATGGAATATCCCTCAGCGATGAAATCAATGTCATAAAACCAGTAGCAGCAAAGTGAGTGGATTCAGGTACGATAATTCTAAGTGAAATAAGTCACACAGAAAAAGGAACTTATCATAAGATATCACTTATGAAGATCCTGTAAACATGGCTACACGTGAACTGAGTTAGGAAATAGAACAGAGTCTCACAAATTTGAAAACACTCTTATGCCTGCATAAAGGGGATGGAGAGGTGGGGTGATGCATAAAACCAGAGTTTGATATAAGCACAGGGACCGTTCCAAAAACCAACTTTGGAATAGACAAGACCTACACCTTCCTCAGTGAAAGAGGCTCAAAACCCCATATTTCCCGCAGAGGAATATATCTGACTAGTAAGAATCTTAAAACCTATGTATTGATATGACTCCATAAGGGAATCAAGTGTGTCTAGAGTGGCATAAACATGGCAGCGAGAATCAGCTCAAACCCACTATAAAAAGGAATTTCAAAAGCAAAACCAAAAAACAGGGAAATTCTTTACAATTCCTTCAGGGTGTCTGAGGAAACCTGGAAAGACCCTATCTACAATGACAGCTGGATGTGGCATAAGGCTGGACACTTGGGACTGAGAGGATTGGTGAGATTGGGTGAGGAAATGCAGACCCTTTCAAGCAATAATGCATGGCCCCCATTCCATGGGTCCCAACTCTCCATGTTCAAGGGAATATCACTACAGCTATAACATGTACAGGAAACCTAGAGAATGGACACACTGTGAATAAGAAAAGTTTCTAAAACTCAACGAATAGTCCCTCTCCTGGTGCTCCAGTTTGACTTTCCAACTGCCTTACTATCAATCTCCCAACTTGGAGAGACAGGCCCTTTAACCTCCTGGTTAGCACAGGTTCCCAATTTGGCAGAGGATGGAAGGGACGAGGGAGAACCCATGAGAGAGTAGCTGTTAGGCATTTGGACGGGCACATGTCACTCTAATTTCCCGGCAGGAAGAAGAATTAACCAAAGTCTCAGCCACCCACCGGGAACCAGTATAGGACATGATCCAAAATTTTGGACTTGCGTTCAGCTCACAAAAAACGAGTTGAGAAATGGAGCTCAGGGGCACAGCAATTCACATACTGGCAGAGTGATAAAGGACAACTATCGTCCAAAAATCTGTTGAGGGAAGTCAACGAGGCGGACTTGAAAGCGAGGCAAAATAGCAGGAAACAGATTTCAAGAGGTACGTTGGAATCGCCTGTAAAGCACAGGAAGAGGGGCACAACTTGGACAATGGTGCACTTGGCCAAAAAGGGCGTATGCGTTTTCTCCTGAATATATTCAGGAGAAAATGCATACGCCCTTTTTGGCCAAGCAAGCAAGCGGGCAATGCAAATCTGCACTACAAAGAAGTATCACTTCCCACCGGTCAAAAGGGTCATCCACAAAATGTGTAAAAACCAGAAAGGCAAGACAGGCCCTGGAGAACTGGGAGCCTTGTTATGCTGATGGGCGGGATGTAAATTGCCAACTGCCTCACTGGAGGAGTGCATTGTGTTCCCTAAAACAAGTAAACAACAGAGCTACAGAGCCAAGGCCACTTCCAGTCTAGGGAATATACCTGGGGAAAACTGAAAATCAATAAGAAAGAGCCACCTCCATATTTAGGGCTGCACTGACTACAAGAACCTCAACTTGGGTACACCTTAAATATCCCAGGAAATATAAAAATGGTTCAAAACATTGTGGTACTTACGTACGATGGAATATCCCTCAGCGATGAAATCAATGTCTAAAACCAGTAGCAGCAAAGTGAGTGGATTCAGGTACGATGATTCTAAGTGAAATAAGTCACACAGAAAAAGGAACTTATCATAAGATATCACTTATGAAGATCCTGTAAACATGGCTACACGTGAACTGAGTTAGAAATAGAACAGAGTCTCACATTTAGAAAACACTCTTATGCCTGCATAAAGGGGATGGAGAGGTGGGGTGATGCATAAAACCAGAGTTTGATATAAGCACATGGACCGTTCCAAAAACCAACTTTGGAATAGACAAGACCTACACCTTCCTCAGTGAAAGAGGCTCAAAACCCCATATTTCCCGCAGAGGAATATATCTGACTAGTAAGAATCTTAAAACCTATGTATTGATATGACTCCATAAGGGAATCAAGTGTGTCTAGAGTGGCATAAACATGGCAGCGAGAATCAGCTCAAACCCACTATAAAAAGGAATTTCAAAAGCAAAACCAAAAAACAGGGAAATTCTTTACAATTCCTTCAGGGTGTCTGAGGAAACCTGGAAAGACCCTATCTACAATGACAGCTGGATGTGGCATAAGGCTGGACACTTGGGACTGAGAGGATTGGTGAGATTGGGTGAGCAAATGCAGACCCTTTCAAGCAATAATGCATGGCCCCCATTCCATGGGTCCCAACTCTCCATGTTCAAGGGAATATCACTACAACTATAACATGTACAGGAAACCTAGAGAATGGACACACTGTGAATAAGAAAGGTTTCTAAAACTCAACGAATAGTCCCTCTCCTGGTGCTCCAGTTTGACTTTCCAACTGCCTTACTATCAATCTCCCAACTTGGAGAGACAGGCCCTTTAACCTCCTGGTTTGCACAGGTTCCCAATTTGGCAGAGGATGGAAGGGACGAGGGAGAACCCATGAGAGAGTAGCTGTTAGGCATTTGGACGGGCACATGTCACTCTAATTTCCCGGCAGGAAGAAGAATTAACCAAAGTCTCAGCCACCCACCGGGAACCAGTATAGGACATGATCCAAAATTTTGGACTTGCGTTCAGCTCACAAAAAACGAGTTGAGAAATGGAGCTCAGGGGCACAGCAATTCACAAACTGGCAGAGTGATAAAGGACAACTATCGTCCAAAAATCTGTTGAGGGAAGTCAACGAGGCGGACTTGAAAGTGAGGCATAATAGCAGGAAACAGATTTCAAGAGGTACGTTGGAATCGCCTGTAAAGCACAGGAAGAGGGGCACAACTTGGACAATGGTGCACTTGGCCAAAAAGGGCGTATGCGTTTTCTCCTGAATATATTCAGGAGAAAACGCATACGCCCTTTTTGGCCAAGCAAGCAAGCGGGCAATGCAAATCTGCACTACAAAGAAGTATCACTTCCCACCGGTCAAAAGGGACATCCACAAAATGTGTAAAAACCAGAAAGGCAAGACAGGCCCTGGAGAACAGGGAGCCTTGTTATGCTGATGGGCGGGATGTAAATTGCCAACTGCCTCACTGGAGGAGTGCATTGGGTTCCCTAAAACAAATAAACAACAGAGCTACAGAGCCAAGGCCACTTCCAGTCTAGGGAATATACCTGGGGAAAACTGAAAATCAATAAGAAAGAGCCACCTCCAAATTTAGGGCTGCACTGGCTACAAGAACCTCAACTTGGGTACACCTTAAATATCCCAGGAAATATAAAAATGGTTCAAAACATTGTGGTACTTACGTACGATGGAATATCCCTCAGCCATGAAATCAATGTCATAAGACCAGTAGCAGCAAAGTGAGTGGATTCAGGTACGATGATTCTAAGTGAAATAAGTAACACAGAAAAAGAAACTTATCATAAGATATCACTTATGAAGATCCTGTAAACATGTCTACACGTGAACTGAGTTAGGAAAGAGAACAGAGTCTCACATTTAGAAAACACGCTTATGCCTGCATAAAGGGGAAGGAGAGGTGGGGTGATGCATAAAACCAGAGTTTGATATAAGCACAGGGACCGTTTCAAAAACCAACTTTGGAATTGACAAGACCGACACCTTCCTCAGTGAAAGAGACTCAAAACCCCATATTTCCCACAGAGGAATATATCTGACTAGTAAGAATCTTAAAACCTATGTATTGATATGTCTCCATAAGGGAATCAAGTGTGTCTAGAGTGGCATAAACATGGCAGCGAGAATCAGCTCAAACCCACTATAAAAAGGAATTTCAAAAGCAAAACCAAAAAACAGGGAAATTCTTTACAATTCCTTCAGGGTGTCTGAGGAAACCTGGAAAGACCCTATCTACCATGACAGCTGGATGTGGCATAAGGCTGGACACTTGGGACTGAGAGGATTGGTGAGATTGTGTGAGCAAATGCAGACCCTTTCAAGCAATAATGCATGGCCCCCATTCCATGGGTCCCAACTCTCCAGGTTCAAGGGAATATTACTACAGCTATAACAAGTACAGGAAACCTAGAGAATGGACACACTGTGAATACGAAAGGTTTCTAAAACTCAACGAATAGTCCCTCTCCTGGTGCTCCAGTTTGACTTTCCAACTGCCTTACTATCAATCTCCCAACTTGGAGAGACAGGCCCTTTAACCTCCTGGTTTGCACAGGTTCCCAATTTGGCAGAGGATGGAAGGGACGAGGGAGAACCCATGAGAGAGTAGCTGTTAGGCATTTGGACGGGCACATGTCACTCTAATTTCCCGGCAGGAAGAAGAATTAACCAAAGTCTCAGCCACCCACCGGGAACCAGTATAGGACATGATCCAAAATTTTGGACTTGCGTTCAGCTCCCAAAAAACGAGTTGAGAAATGGAGCTCAGGGGCACAGCAATTCACATACTGGCAGAGTGATAAAGGACAACTATCGTCCAAAAATCTGTTGAGGGAAGTCAACGAGGCGGACTTGAAAGTGAGGCAAAATAGCAGGAAACAGATTTCAAGAGGTACGTTGGAATCGCCTGTAAAGCACAGGAAGAGGGGCACAACTTGGACAATGGTGCACTTGGCCAAAAAGGGCATATGCGTTTTCTCCTGAATATATTCAGGAGAAAACGCATACGCCCTTTTTGGCCAAGCAAGCAAGCGGGCAATGCAAATCTGCACTACAAAGAAGTATCACTTCCCACCGGTCAAAAGGGACATCCACAAAATGTGTAAAAACCAGAAAACCAAGACAGGCCCTGGAGAACTGGGAGCCTTGTTATGCTGATGGGCGGGATGTAAATTGCCAACAGCCTCACTGGAGGAGTGCATTGTGTTCCCTAAAACAAGTAAACAACAGAGCTATAGAGCCAAGGCCACATCCAGTCTAGGGAATATACCTTGGGAAAACTGAAAATCAATAAGAAAGAGCCACCTCCAAATTTAGGGCTGCACTGGCTACAAGAACCTCAACTTGGGTACACCTTAAATATCCCAGGAAATATAAAAATGGTTCAAAACATTGTGGTACTTACGTACGATGGAATATCCCTCAGCGATGAAATCAATGTCATAAAACCAGTAGCAGCAAAGTGAGTGGATTCAGGTACGATGATTCTAAGTGAAATAAGTCACACAGAAAAAGGAACTTATCATAAGATATCACTTATGAAGATCCTGTAAACATGGCTACACGTGAACTGAGTTAGAAATAGAACAGAGTCTCACATTTAGAAAACACTCTTATGCCTGCATAAAGGGGATGGAGAGGTGGGGTGATGCATAAAACCAGAGTTTGATATAAGCACATGGACCGTTCCAAAAACCAACTTTGGAATAGACAAGACCTACACCATCCTCAGTGAAAGAGGCTCAAAACCCCATATTTCCCGCAGAGGAATATATCTGACTAGTAAGAATCTTAAAACCTATGTATTGATATGACTCCATAAGGGAATCAAGTGTGTCTAGAGTGGCATAAACATGGCAGCGAGAATCAGCTCAAACCCACTATAAAAAGGAATTTCAAAAGCAAAACCAAAAAACAGGGAAATTCTTTACAATTCCTTCAGGGTGTCTGAGGAAACCTGGAAAGACCCTATCTACAATGACAGCTGGATGTGGCATAAGGCTGGACACTTGGGACTGAGAGGATTGGTGAGATTGGGTGAGCAAATGCAGACCCTTTCAAGCAATAATGCATGGCCCCCATTCCATGGGTTCCAACTCTCCATGTTCAAGGGAATATCACTACAACTATAACATGTACAGGAAACCTAGAGAATGGACACACTGTGAATAAGAAAGGTTTCTAAAACTCAACGAATAGTCCCTCTCCTGGTGCTCCAGTTTGACTTTCCAACTGCCTTACTATCAATCTCCCAACTTGGAGAGACAGGCCCTTTAACCTCCTGGTTTGCACAGGTTCCCAATTTGGCAGAGGATGGAAGGGACGAGGGAGAACCCATGAGAGAGTAGCTGTTAGGCATTTGGACGGGCACATGTCACTCTAATTTCCCGGCAGGAAGAAGAATTAACCAAAGTCTCAGCCACCCACCGGGAACCAGTATAGGACATGATCCAAAATTTTGGACTTGCGTTCAGCTCACAAAAAACGAGTTGAGAAATGGAGCTCAGGGGCACAGCAATTCACAAACTGGCAGAGTGATAAAGGACAACTATCGTCCAAAAATCTGTTGAGGGAAGTCAACGAGGCGGACTTGAAAGTGAGGCAAAATAGCAGGAAACAGATTTCAAGAGGTACGTTGGAATCGCCTGTAAAGCACAGGAAGAGGGGCACAACTTGGACAATGGTGCACTTGGCCAAAAAGGGCGTATGCGTTTTCTCCTGAATATATTCAGGAGAAAACGCATACGCCCTTTTTGGCCAAGCAAGCAAGCGGGCAATGCAAATCTGCACTACAAAGAAGTATCACTTCCCACCGGTCAAAAGGGACATCCACAAAATGTGTAAAAACCAGAAAGGCAAGACAGGCCCTGGAGAACAGGGAGCCTTGTTATGCTGATGGGCGGGATGTAAATTGCCAACTGCCTCACTGGAGGAGTGCATTGTGTTCCCTAAAACAAGTAAACAACAGAGCTACAGAGCCAAGGCCACTTCCAGTCTAGGGAATATACCTGGGGAAAACTGAAAATCAATAAGAAAGAGCCACCTCCAAATTTAGGGCTGCACTGGCTACAAGAACCTCAACTTGGGTACACCTTAAATATCCCAGGAAATATAAAAATGGTTCAAAACATTGTGGTACTTACGTACGATGGAATATCCCTCAGCCATGAAATCAATGTCATAAGACCAGTAGCAGCAAAGTGAGTGGATTCAGGTACGATGATTCTAAGTGAAATAAGTAACACAGAAAAAGAAACTTATCATAAGATATCACTTATGAAGATCCTGTAAACATGTCTACACGTGAACTGAGTTAGGAAAGAGAACAGAGTCTCACATTTAGAAAACACGCTTATGCCTGCATAAAGGGGAAGGAGAGGTGGGGTGATGCATAAAACCAGAGTTTGATATAAGCACAGGGACCGTTTCAAAAACCAACTTTGGAATTGACAAGACCGACACCTTCCTCAGTGAAAGAGACTCAAAACCCCATATTTCCCACAGAGGAATATATCTGACTAGTAAGAATCTTAAAACCTATGTATTGATATGTCTCCATAAGGGAATCAAGTGTGTCTAGAGTGGCATAAACATGGCAGCGAGAATCAGCTCAAACCCACTATAAAAAGGAATTTCAAAAGCAAAACCAAAAAACAGGGAAATTCTTTACAATTCCTTCAGGGTGTCTGAGGAAACCTGGAAAGACCCTATCTACCATGACAGCTGGATGTGGCATAAGGCTGGACACTTGGGACTGAGAGGATTGGTGAGATTGTGTGAGCAAATGCAGACCCTTTCAAGCAATAATGCATGGCCCCCATTCCATGGGTCCCAACTCTCCAGGTTCAAGGGAATATTATTACAGCTATAACAAGTACAGGAAACCTAGAGAATGGACACACTGTGAATACGAAAGGTTTCTAAAACTCAACGAATAGTCCCTCTCCTGGTGCTCCAGTTTGACTTTCCAACTGCCTTACTATCAATCTCCCAACTTGGAGAGACAGGCCCTTTAACCTCCTGGTTTGCACAGGTTCCCAATTTGGCAGAGGATGGAAGGGACGAGGGAGAACCCATGAGAGAGTAGCTGTTAGGCATTTGGACGGGCACATGTCACTCTAATTTCCCGGCAGGAAGAAGAATTAACCAAAGTCTCAGCCACCCACCGGGAACCAGTATAGGACATGATCCAAAATTTTGGACTTGCGTTCAGCTCACAAAAAACGAGTTGAGAAATGGAGCTCAGGGGCACAGCAATTCACATACTGGCAGAGTGATAAAGGACAACTATCGTCCAAAAATCTGTTGAGGGAAGTCAACGAGGCGGACTTGAAAGTGAGGCAAAATAGCAGGAAACAGATTTCAAGAGGTACGTTGGAATCGCCTGTAAAGCACAGGAAGAGGGGCACAACTTGGACAATGGTGCACTTGGCCAAAAAGGGCGTATGCGTTTTCTCCTGAATATATTCAGGAGAAAACGCATACGCCCTTTTTGGCCAAGCAAGCAATCGGGCAATGCAAATCTGCACTACAAAGAAGTATCACTTCCCACCGGTCAAAAGGGACATCCACAAAATGTGTAAAAACCAGAAAAGCAAGACAGGCCCTGGAGAACTGGGAGCCTTGTTATGCTGATGGGCGGGATGTAAATTGCCAACTGCCTCACTGGAGGAGTGCATTGTGTTCCCTAAAACAAGTAAACAACAGAGCTATAGAGCCAAGGCCACATCCAGTCTAGGGAATATACCTTGGAAAAACTGAAAATCAATAAGAAAGAGCCACCTCCAAATTTAGGGCTGCACTGGCTACAAGAACCTCAACTTGGGTACACCTTAAATATCCCAGGAAATATAAAAATGGTTCAAAACATTGTGGTACTTACGTACGATGGAATATCCCTCAGCGATGAAATCAATGTCATAAAACCAGTAGCAGCAAAGTGAGTGGATTCAGGTACGATGATTCTAAGTGAAATAAGTCACACAGAAAAAGGAACTTATCATAAGATATCACTTATGAAGATCCTGTAAACATGGCTACACGTGAACTGAGTTAGGAAAGAGAACAGAGTCTCACATTTAGAAAACACTCTTATGCCTGCATAAAGGGGATGGAGAGGTGGGGTGATGCAAAAACCAGAGTTTGATATAAGCACATGGACCGTTCCAAAAAACAACTTTGGAATAGACAAGACCTACACCTTCCTCAGTGAAAGAGGCTCAAAACCCCATATTTCCCGCAGAGGAATATATCTGACTAGTAAGAATCTTAAAACCTATGTATTGATATGACTCCATAAGGGAATCAAGTGTGTCTAGAGTGGCATAAACATGGCAGCGAGAATCAGCTCAAACCCACTATAAAAAGGAATTTCAAAAGCAAAACCAAAAAACAGGGAAATTCTTTACAATTCCTTCAGGGTGTCTGAGGAAACCTGGAAAGACCCTATCTACAATGACAGCTGTATGTGGCATAAGGCTGGACACTTGGGACTGAGAGGATTGGTGAGATTGGGTGAGCAAATGCAGACCCTTTCAAGCAATAATGCATGGCCCCCATTCCATGGGTCCCAACTCACCATGTTCAAGGGAATATCACTACAGCTATAACATGTACAGGAAACCTAGAGAATGGACACACTGTGAATAAGAAAAGTTTCTAAAACTCAACGAATAGTACCTCTCCTGGTGCTCCAGTTTGACTTTCCAACTGCCTTACTATCAATCTCCCAACTTGGAGAGACAGGCCCTTTAACCTGCTGGTTTGCACAGGTTCCCAATTTGGCAGAGGATGGAAGGGACGAGGGAGAACCCATGAGAGAGTAGCTGTTAGGCATTTGGACGGGCACATGTCACTCTAATTTCCCGGCAGGAAGAAGAATTAACCAAAGTCTCAGCCACCCACCGGGAACCAGTATAGGACATGATCCAAAATTTTGGACTTGCGTTCAGCTCACAAAAAACGAGTTGAGAAATGGAGCTCAGGGGCACAGCAATTCACAAACTGGCAGAGTGATAAAGGACAACTATCGTCCAAAAATCTGTTGAGGGAAGTCAACGAGGCGGACTTGAAAGCGAGGCAAAATAGCAGGAAACAGATTTCAAGAGGTACCTTGGAATCGCCTGTAAAGCACAGGAAGAGGGGCACAACTTGGACAATGGTGCACTTGGCCAAAAAGGGCGTATGCGTTTTCTCCTGAATATATTCAGGAGAAAATGCATACGCCCTTTTTGGCCAAGCAAGCAAGCGGGCAATGCAAATCTGCACTACAAAGAAGTATCACTTCCCACCGGTCAAAAGGGTCATCCACAAAATGTGTAAAAACCAGAAAGGCAAGAGAGGCCCTGGAGAACTGGGAGCCTTGTTATGCTGATGGGCGGGAAGTAAATTGCCAACTGCCTCACTGGAGGAGTGCATTGTGTTCCCTAAAACAAGTAAACAACAGAGCTACAGAGCCAAGGCCACTTCCAGTCTAGGGAATATACCTGGGGAAAACTGAAAATCAATAAGAAAGAGCCACCTGCATATTTAGGGCTGCACTGACTACAAGAACCTCAACTTGGGTACACCTTAAATATCCCAGGAAATATAAAAATGGTTCAAAACATTGTGGTACTTACGTACGATGGAATATCCCTCAGCCATGAAATCAATGTCATAAGACCAGTAGCAGCAAAGTGAGTGGATTCAGGTACGATGATTCTAAGTGAAATAAGTAACACAGAAAAAGAAACTTATCATAAGATATCACTTATGAAGATCCTGTAAACATGTCTACACGTGAACTGAGTTAGGAAAGAGAACAGAGTCTCACATTTAGAAAACACGCTTATGCCTGCATAAAGGGTAAGGAGAGGTGGGGTGATGCATAAAACCAGAGTTTGATATAAGCACAGGGACCGTTTCAAAAACCAACTTTGGAATTGACAAGACCGACACCTTCCTCAGTGAAAGAGACTCAAAACACCATATTTCCCACAGAGGAATATATCTGACTAGTAAGAATCTTAAAACCTATGTATTGATATGTCTCCATAAGGGAATCAAGTGTGTCTAGAGTGGCATAAACATGGCAGCGAGAATCAGCTCAAACCCACTATAAAAAGGAATTTCAAAAGCAAAACCAAAAAACAGGGAAATTCTTTACAATTCCTTCAGGGTGTCTGAGGAAACCTGGAAAGACCCTATCTACCATGACAGCTGGATGTGGCATAAGGCTGGACACTTGGGACTGAGAGGATTGGTGAGATTGGGTGAGCAAATGCAGACCCTTTCAAGCAATAATGCATGGCCCCCATTCCATGGGTCCCAACTCTCCAGGTTCAAGGGAATATTACTACAGCTATAACATGTACAGGAAACCTAGAGAATGGACACACTGTGAATACGAAAGGTTTCTAAAACTCAACGAATAGTCCCTCTCCTGGTGCTCCAGTTTGACTTTCCAACTGCCTTACTATCAATCTCCCAACTTGGAGAGACAGGCCCTTTAACCTCCTGGTTTGCACAGGTTCCCAATTTGGCAGAGGATGGAAGGGACGAGGGAGAACCCATGAGAGAGTAGCTGTTAGGCATTTGGACGGGCACATGTCACTCTAATTTCCCGGCAGGAAGAAGAATTAACCAAAGTCTCAGCCACCCACCGGGAACCAGTATAGGACATGATCCAAAATTTTGGACTTGAGTTCAGCTCACAAAAAACGAGTAGAGAAATGGAGCTCAGGGGCACAGCAATTCACATACTGGCAGAGTGATAAAGGACAACTATCGTCCAAAAATCTGTTCAGGGAAGTCAACGAGGCGGACTTGAAAGTGAGGCAAAATAGCAGGAAACAGATTTCAAGAGGTACGTTGGAATCGCCTGTAAAGCACAGGAAGAGGGGCACAACTTGGACAATGGTGCACTTGGCCAAAAAGGGCGTATGCGTTTTCTCCTGAATATATTCAGGAGAAAACGCATACGCCCTTTTTGGCCAAGCAAGCAAGCGGGCAATGCAAATCTGCACTACAAAGAAGTATCACTTCCCACCGGTCAAAAGGGACATCCACAAAATGTGTAAAAACCAGAAAAGCAAGACAGGCCCTGGAGAACTGGGAGCCTTGTTATGCTGATGGGCGGGATGTAAATTGCCAAATGCCTCACTGGAGGAGTGCATTGTGTTCCCCAAAACAAGTAAACAACAGAGCTATAGAGCCAAGGCCACATTCAGTCTAGGGAATATACCTTGGGAAAACTGAAAATCAATAAGAAAGAGCCACCTCCAAATTTAGGGCTGCACTGGCTACAAGAACCTCAACTTGGGTACACCTTAAATATCCCAGGAAATATAAAAATGGTTCAAAACATTGTGGTACTTACGTACGATGGAATATCCCTCAGCGATGAAATCAATGTCATAAAACCAGTAGCAGCAAAGTGAGTGGATTCAGGTACGATAATTCTAAGTGAAATAAGTCACACAGAAAAAGGAACTTATCATAAGATATCACTTATGAAGATCCTGTAAACATGGCTACACGTGAACTGAGTTAGGAAATAGAACAGAGTCTCACAAATTTGAAAACACTCTTATGCCTGCATAAAGGGGATGGAGAGGTGGGGTGATGCATAAAACCAGAGTTTGATATAAGCACAGGGACCGTTCCAAAAACCAACTTTGGAATAGACAAGACCTACACCTTCCTCAGTGAAAGAGGCTCAAAACCCCATATTTTCCGCAGAGGAATATATCTGACTAGAAAGAATCTTAAAACCTATGTATTGATATGACTCCATAAGGGAATCAAGTGTGTCTAGAGTGGCATAAACATGGCAGCGAGAATCAGCTCAAACCCACTATAAAAAGGAATTTCAAAAGCAAAACCAAAAAACAGGGAAATTCTTTACAATTCCTTCAGGGTGTCTGAGGAAACCTGGAAAGACCCTATCTACAATGACAGCTGGATGTGGCATAAGGCTGGACACTTGGGACTGAGAGGATTGGTGAGATTGGGTGAGCAAATGCAGACCCTTTCAAGCAATAAATCATGACCCCCATTCCATGGGTCCCAACTCTCCATGTTCAAGGGAATATCACTACAGCTATAACATGTACAGGAAACCTAGAGAATGGACACACTGTGAATAAGAAAAGTTTCTAAAACTCAACGAATAGTCCCTCTCCTGGTGCTCCAGTTTGACTTTCCAACTGCCTTACTATCAATCTCCCAACTTGGAGAGACAGGCCCTTTAACCTCCTGGTTTGCACAGGTTCCCAATTTGGCAGAGGATGGAAGGGACGAGGGTGAACCCATGAGAGAGTAGCTGTTAGGCATTTGGACGGGCACATGTCACTCTAATTTCCCGGCAGGAAGAAGAATTAACCAAAGTCTCAGCCACCCACCGGGAACCAGTATAGGACATGATCCAAAATTTTGGACTTGCGTTCAGCTCACAAAAAACGAGTTGAGGAATGGAGCTCAGGGGCACAGCAATTCACAAACTGGCAGAGTGATAAAGGACAACTATCGTCCAAAAATCTGTTGAGGGAAGTCAACGAGGCGGACTTGAAAGCGAGGCAAAATAGCAGGAAACAGATTTCAAGAGGTACCTTGGAATCGCCTGTAAAGCACAGGAAGAGGGGCACAACTTGGACAATGGTGCACTTGGCCAAAAAGGGCGTATGCGTTTTCTCCTGAATATATTCAGGAGAAAATGCATACGCCCTTTTTGGCCAATCAAGCAAGCGGGCAATGCAAATCTGCACTACAAAGAAGTATCACTTCCCACCGGTCAAAAGGGTCATCCACAAAATGTGTAAAAACCAGAAAGGCAAGACAGGCCCTGGAGAACTGGGAGCCCTGTTATGCTGATGGGCGGGATGTAAATTGCCAACTGCCTCACTGGAGGAGTGCATTGTGTTCCCTAAAACAAGTAAACAACAGAGCTACAGAGCCAAGGCCACTTCCAGTCTAGGGAATATACCTGGGGAAAACTGAAAATCAATAAGAAAGAGCCACCTCCATATTTAGGGCTGCACTGACTACAAGAACCTCAACTTGGGTACACCTTAAATATCCCAGGAAATATAAAAATGGTTCAAAACATTGTGGTACTTACGTACGATGGAATATCCCTCAGCCATGAAATCAATGTCATAAGACCAGTAGCAGCAAAGTGAGTGGATTCAGGTACGATGATTCTAAGTGAAATAAGTAACACAGAAATAGAAACTTATCATAAGATATCACTTATGAAGATCCTGTAAACATGGCTACACGTGAACTGAGTTAGGAAAGAGAACAGAGTCTCACATTTAGAAAACACGCTTATGCCTGCATAAAGGGGAAGGAGAGGTGGGGTGATGCATAAAACCAGAGTTTGATATAAGCACAGGGACCGTTTCAAAAACCAACTTTGGAATTGACAAGACCGACACCTTCCTCAGTGAAAGAGACTCAAAACCCCATATTTCCCACAGAGGAATATATCTGACTAGTAAGAATCTTAAAACCTATGTATTGATATGTCTCCATAAGGGAATCAAGTGTGTCTAGAGTGGCATAAACATGGCAGCGAGAATCAGCTCAAACCCACTATAAAAAGGAATTTCAAAAGCAAAACCAAAAAACAGGGAAATTCTTTACAATTCCTTCAGGGTGTCTGAGGAAACCTGGAAAGACCCTATCTACCATGACAGCTGGATGCGGCATAAGGCTGGACACTTGGGACTGAGAGGATTGGTGAGATTGGGTGAGCAAATGCAGACCCTTTCAAGCAATAATGCATGGCCCCCATTCCATGGGTCCCAACTCACCATGTTCAAGGGAATATCACTACAGCTATAACATGTACAGGAAACCTAGAGAATGGACACACTGTGAATAAGAAAAGTTTCTAAAACTCAACGAATAGTACCTCTCCTGGTGCTCCAGTTTGACTTTCCAACTGCCTTACTATCAATCTCCCAACTTGGAGAGACAGGCCCTTTAACCTCCTGGTTTGCACAGGTTCCCAATTTGGCAGAGGATGGAAGGGACGAGGGAGAACCTATGAGAGAGTAGCTGTTAGGCATTTGGACGGGCACATGTCACTCTAATTTCCCGGCAGGAAGAAGAATTAACCAAAGTCTCAGCCACCCACCGGGAACCAGTATAGGACATGATCCAAAATTTTGGACTTGCGTTCAGCTCACAAAAAACGAGTTGAGAAATGGAGCTCAGGGGCACAGCAATTCACAAACTGGCAGAGTGATAAAGGACAACTATCGTCCAAAAATCTGTTGAGGGAAGTCAACGAGGCGGACTTGAAAGCGAGGCAAAATAGCAGGAAACAGATTTCAAGAGGTACCTTGGAATCGCCTGTAAAGCACAGGAAGAGGGGCACAACTTGGACAATGGTGCACTTGGCCAAAAAGGGCGTATGCGTTTTCTCCTGAATATATTCAGGAGAAAATGCATACGCCCTTTTTGGCCAAGCAAGCAAGCGGGCAATGCAAATCTGCAATACAAAGAAGTATCACTTCCCACCGGTCAAAAGGGTCATCCACAAAATGTGTAAAAACCAGAAAGGCAAGACAGGCCCTGGAGAACTGGGAGCCTTGTTATGCTGATGGGCGGGAAGTAAATTGCCAACTGCCTCACTGGAGGAGTGCATTGTGTTCCCTAAAACAAGTAAACAACAGAGCTACAGAGCCAAGGCCACTTCCAGTCTAGGGAATATACCTGGGGAAAACTGAAAATCAATAAGAAAGAGCCACCTGCATATTTATGGCTGCACTGACTACAAGAACCTCAACTTGGGTACACTTTAAATATCCCAGGAAATATAAAAATGGTTCAAAACATTGTGGTACTTACGTACGATGGAATATCCCTCAGCCATGAAATCAATGTCATAAGACCAGTAGCAGCAAAGTGAGTGGATTCAGGTACGATGATTCTAAGTGAAATAAGTAACACAGAAAAAGAAACTTATCATAAGATATCACTTATGAAGATCCTGTAAACATGTCTACACGTGAACTGAGTTAGGAAAGAGAACAGAGTCTCACATTTAGAAAACACGCTTATGCCTGCATAAAGGGTAAGGAGAGGTGTGGTGATGCATAAAACCAGAGTTTGATATAAGCACAGGGACCGTTTCAAAAACCAACTTTGGAATTGACAAGACCGACACCTTCCTCAGTGAAAGAGACTCAAAACCCCATATTTCCCACAGAGGAATATATCTGACTAGTAAGAATCTTAAAACCTATGTATTGATATGTCTCCATAAGGGAATCAAGTGTGTCTAGAGTGGCATAAACATGGCAGCGAGAATCAGCTCAAACCCACTATAAAAAGGAATTTCAAAAGCAAAACCAAAAAACAGGGAAATTCTTTACAATTCCTTCAGGGTGTCTGAGGAAACCTGGAAAGACCCTATCTACCATGACAGCTGGATGTGGCATAAGGCTGGACACTTGGGACTGAGAGGATTGGTGAGATTGTGTGAGCAAATGCAGACCCTTTCAAGCAATAATGCATGGCCCCCATTCCATGGGTCCCAACTCTCCAGGTTCAAGGGAATATTACTACAGCTATAACAAGTACAGGAAACCTAGAGAATGGACACACTGTGAATACGAAAGGTTTCTAAAACTCAACGAATAGTCCCTCTCCTGGTGCTCCAGTTTGACTTTCCAACTGCCTTACTATCAATCTCCCAACTTGGAGAGACAGGCCCTTTAACCTCCTGGTTTGCACAGGTTCCCAATTTGGCAGAGGATGGAAGGGACGAGGGAGAACCCATGAGAGAGTAGCTGTTAGGCATTTGGACGGGCACATGTCACTCTAATTTCCCGGCAGGAAGAAGAATTAACCAAAGTCTCAGCCACCCACCGGGAACCAGTATAGGACATGATCCAAAATTTTGGACTTGAGTTCAGCTCACAAAAAACGAGTAGAGAAATGGAGCTCAGGGGCACAGCAATTCACATACTGGCAGAGTGATAAAGGACAACTATCGTCCAAAAATCTGTTCAGGGAAGTCAACGAGGCGGACTTGAAAGTGAGGCAAAATAGCAGGAAACAGATTTCAAGAGGTACGTTGGAATCGCCTGTAAAGCACAGGAAGAGGGGCACAACTTGGACAATGGTGCACTTGGCCAAAAAGGGCGTATGCGTTTTCTCCTGAATATATTCAGGAGAAAACGCATACGCCCTTTTTGGCCAAGCAAGCAAGCGGGCAATGCAAATCTGCACTACAAAGAAGTATCACTTCCCACCGGTCAAAAGGGACATCCACAAAATGTGTAAAAACCAGAAAAGCAAGACAGGCCCTGGAGAACTGGGAGCCTTGTTATGCTGATGGGCGGGATGTAAATTGCCAAATGCCTCACTGGAGGAGTGCATTGTGTTCCCCAAAACAAGTAAACAACAGAGCTATAGAGCCAAGGCCACATTCAGTCTAGGGAATATACCTTGGGAAAACTGAAAATCAATAAGAAAGAGCCACCTCCAAATTTAGGGCTGCACTGGCTACAAGAACCTCAACTTGGGTACACCTTAAATATCCCAGGAAATATAAAAATGGTTCAAAACATTGTGGTACTTACGTACGATGGAATATCCCTCAGCGATGAAATCAATGTCATAAAACCAGTAGCAGCAAAGTGAGTGGATTCAGGTACGATAATTCTAAGTGAAATAAGTCACACAGAAAAAGGAACTTATCATAAGATATCACTTATGAAGATCCTGTAAACATGGCTACACGTGAACTGAGTTAGGAAATAGAACAGAGTCTCACAAATTTGAAAACACTCTTATGCTTGCATAAAGGGGATGGAGAGGTGGGGTGATGCATAAAACCAGAGTTTGATATAAGCACAGGGACCGTTCCAAAAACCAACTTTGGAATAGACAAGACCTACACCTTCCTCAGTGAAAGAGGCTCAAAACCCCATATTTTCCGCAGAGGAATATATCTGACTAGTAAGAATCTTAAAACCTATGTATTGATATGACTCGATAAGGGAATCAAGTGTGTCTAGAGTGGCATAAACATGGCAGCGAGAATCAGCTCAAACCCACTATAAAAAGGAATTTCAAAAGCAAAACCTAAAAACAGGGAAATTCTTTACAATTCCTTCAGGGTGTCTGAGGAAACCTGGAAAGACCCTATCTACAATGACAGCTGGATGTGGCATAAGGCTGGACACTTGGGACTGAGAGGATTGGTGAGATTGGGTGAGCAAATGCAGACCCTTTCAAGCAATAATGCATGACCCCCATTCCATGGGTCCCAACTCTCCATGTTCAAGGGAATATCACTACAGCTATAACATGTACAGGAAACCTAGAGAATGGACACACTGTGAATAAGAAAAGTTTCTAAAACTCAACGAATAGTCCCTCTCCTGGTGCTCCAGTTTGACTTTCCAACTGCCTTACTATCAATCTCCCAACTTGGAGAGACAGGCCCTTTAACCTCCTGGTTTGCACAGGTTCCCAATTTGGCAGAGGATGGAAGGGACGAGGGTGAACCCATGAGAGAGTAGCTGTTAGGCATTTGGACGGGCACATGTCACTCTAATTTCCCGGCAGGAAGAAGAATTAACCAAAGTCTCAGCCACCCACCGGGAACCAGTATAGGACATGATCCAAAATTTTGGACTTGCGTTCAGCTCACAAAAAACGAGTTGAGAAATGGAGCTCAGGGGCCCAGCAATTCACAAACTGGCAGAGTGATAAAGGACAACTATCGTCCAAAAATCTGTTGAGGGAAGTCAACGAGGCGGACTTGAAAGCGAGGCAAAATAGCAGGAAACAGATTTCAAGAGGTACCTTGGAATCGCCTGTAAAGCACAGGAAGAGGGGCACAACTTGGACAATGGTGCACTTGGCCAAAAAGGGCGTATGCGTTTTCTCCTGAATATATTCAGGAGAAAATGCATACGCCCTTTTTGGCCAATCAAGCAAGCGGGCAATGCAAATCTGCACTACAAAGATGTATCACTTCCCACCGGTCAAAAGGGTCATCCACAAAATGTGTAAAAACCAGAAAGGCAAGACAGGCCCTGGAGAACTGGGAGCCCTGTTATGCTGATGGGCGGGATGTAAATTGCCAACTGCCTCACTGGAGGAGTGCATTGTGTTCCCTAAAACAAGTAAACAACAGAGCTACAGAGCCAAGGCCACTTCCAGTCTAGGGAATATACCTGGGGAAAACTGAAAATCAATAAGAAAGAGCCACCTCCATATTTAGGGCTGCACTGACTACAAGAACCTCAACTTGGGTACACCTTAAATATCCCAGGAAATATAAAAATGGTTCAAAACATTGTGGTACTTACGTACGATGGAATATCCCTCAGCCATGAAATCAATGTCATAAGACCAGTAGCAGCAAAGTGAGTGGATTCAGGTACGATGATTCTAAGTGAAATAAGTAACACAGAAATAGAAACTTATCATAAGATATCACTTATGAAGATCCTGTAAACATGGCTACACGTGAACTGAGTTAGGAAAGAGAACAGAGTCTCACATTTAGAAAACACGCTTATGCCTGCATAAAGGGGAAGGAGAGGTGGGGTGATGCATAAAACCAGAGTTTGATATAAGCACAGGGACCGTTCCAAAAACCAACTTTGGAATTGACAAGACCGACACCTTCCTCAGTGAAAGAGACTCAAAACCCCATATTTCCCACAGAGGAATATATCTGACTAGTAAGAATCTTAAAACCTATGTATTGATATGTCTCCATAAGGGAATCAAGTGTGTCTAGAGTGGCATAAACATGGCAGCGAGAATCAGCTCAAACCCACTATAAAAAGGAATTTCAAAAGCAAAACCAAAAAACAGGGAAATTCTTTACAATTCCTTCAGGGTGTCTGAGGAAACCTGGAAAGACCCTATCTACCATGACAGCTGGATGCGGCATAAGGCTGGACACTTGGGACTGAGAGGATTGGTGAGATTGGGTGAGCAAATGCAGACCCTTTCAAGCAATAATGCATGGCCCCCATTCCATGGGTCCCAACTCTCCAGGTTCAAGGGAATATTACTACAGCTATAACAAGTACAGGAAACCTAGAGAATGGACACACTGTGAATACGAAAGGTTTCTAAAACTCAACGAATAGTCCCTCTCCTGGTGCTCCAGTTTGACTTTCCAACTGCCTTACTATCAATCTCCCAACTTGGAGAGACAGGCCCTTTAACCTCCTGGTTTGCACAGGTTCCCAATTTGGCAGAGGATGGAAGGGACGAGGGAGAACCCATGAGAGAGTAGCTGTTAGGCATTTGGACGGGCACATGTCACTCTAATTTCCCGGCAGGAAGAAGAATTAACCAAAGTCTCAGCCACCCACCGGGAACCAGTATAGGACATGATCCAAAATTTTGGACTTGAGTTCAGCTCACAAAAAACGAGTTGAGAAATGGAGCTCAGGGGCACAGCAATTCACATACTGGCAGAGTGATAAAGGACAACTATCGTCCAAAAATCTGTTCAGGGAAGTCAACGAGGCGGACTTGAAAGTGAGGCAAAATAGCAGGAAACAGATTTCAAGAGGTACGTTGGAATCGCCTGTAAAGCACAGGAAGAGGGGCACAACTTGGACAATGGTGCACTTGGACAAAAAGGGCGTATGCGTTTTCTCCTGAATATATTCAGGAGAAAACGCATACGCCCTTTTTGGCCAAGCAAGCAAGCGGGCAATGCAAATCTGCACTACAAAGAAGTATCACTTCCCACCGGTCAAAAGGGACATCCACAAAATGTGTAAAAACCAGAAAAGCAAGACAGGCCCTGGAGAACTGGGAGCCTTGTTATGCTGATGGGCGGGATGTAAATTGCGAACTGCCTCACTGGAGGGGTGCATTGTGTTCCCCAAAACAAGTAAACAACAGAGCTATAGAGCCAAGGCCACATTCAGTCTAGGGAATATACCTTGGGAAAACTGAAAATCAATAAGAAAGAGCCACCTCCAAATTTAGGGCTGCACTGGCTACAAGAACCTCAACTTGGGTACACCTTAAATATCCCAGGAAATATAAAAATGGTTCAAAACATTGTGGTACTTACGTACGATGGAATATCCCTCAGCGATGAAATCAATGTCATAAAACCAGTAGCAGCAAAGTGAGTGGATTCAGGTACGATGATTATAAGTGAAATAAGTCACACAGAAAAAGGAACTTATCATAAGATATCACTTATGAAGATCCTGTAAACATGGCTACACGTGAACTGAGTTAGAAATAGAACAGAGTCTCACATTTAGAAAACACTCTTATGCCTGCATAAAGGGGATGGAGAGGTGGGGTGATGCATAAAACCAGAGTTTGATATAAGCACAGGGACCGTTTCAAAAACCAACTTTGGAATTGACAAGACCGACACCTTCCTCGGTAAAAGAGACTCAAAACCCCATATTTCCCACAGAGGAATATATCTGACTAGTAAGAATCTTAAAACCTATGTATTGATATGTCTCCATAAGGGAATCAACTGTGTCTAGAGTGGCATAAACATGGCAGCGAGAATCAGCTCAAACCCACTATAAAAAGGAATTTCAAAAGCAAAACCAAAAAACAGGGAAATTCTTTACAATTCCTTCAGGGTGTCTGAGGAAACCTGGAAAGACCCTATCTACAATGACAGCTGGATGTGGCATAAGGCTGGACACTTGGGACTGAGAGGATTGGTGAGATTGGGTGAGCAAATGCAGACCCTTTCAAGCAATAATGCATGGCCCCCATTCCATGGGTCCCAACTCTCCATGTTCAAGGGAATATTACTACAGCTATAACATGTACAGGAAACCTAGAGAATGGACACACTGTGAATACGAAAGGTTTCTAAAACTCAACGAATAGTCCCTCTCCTGGTGCTCCAGTTTGACTTTCCAACTGCCTTACTATCAATCTCCCAACTTGGAGAGACAGGCCCTTTAACCTCCTGGTTTGCACAGGTTCCCAATTTGGCAGAGGATGGAAGGGACGAGGGAGAACCCATGAGAGAGTAGCTGTTAGGCATTTGGACGGGCACATGTCACTCTAATTTCCCGGCAGGAAGAAGAATTAACCAAAGTCTCAGCCACCCACCGGGAATCAGTATAGGACAGGATCCAAAATTTTGGACTTGCGTTCAACTCACAAAAAACGAGTTGAGAAATGGAGCTCAGGGGCACAGCAATTCACAAACTGGCAGAGTGATAAAGGACAACTATCGTCCAAAAATCTGTTGAGGGAAGTCAACGAGGCGGACTTGAAAGTGAGGCAAAATAGCAGGAAACAGATTTCAAGAGGTACGTTGGAATCGCCTGTAAAGCACAGGAAGAGGGGCACAACTTGGACAATGGTGCACTTGGCCAAAAAGGGCGTATGCGTTTTCTCCTGAATATATTCAGGAGAAAACGCATACGCCCTTTTTGGCCAAGCAAGCAAGCGGGCAATGCAAATCTGCACTACAAAGAAGTATCACTTCCCACCGGTCAAAAGGGACATCCACAAAATGTGTAAAAACCAGAAAGGCAAGACAGGCCCTGGAGAACAGGGAGCCTTGTTATGCTGATGGGCGGGATGTAAATTGCCAACTGCCTCACTGGAGGAGTGCATTGTGTTCCCTAAAACAAGTAAACAACAGAGCTACAGAGCCAAGGCCACTTCCAGTCTAGGGAATATACCTGGGGAAAACTGAAAATCAATAAGAAAGAGCCACCTCCAAATTTAGGGCTGCACTGGCTACAAGAACCTCAACTTGGGTACACCTTAAATATCCCAGGAAATATAAAAATGGTTCAAAACATTGTGGTACTTACGTACGATGGAATATCCCTCAGCCATGAAATCAATGTCATAAGACCAGTAGCAGCAAAGTGAGTGGATTCAGGTACGATGATTCTAAGTGAAATAAGTCACACAGAAAAAGAAACTTATCATAAGATATCACTTATGAAGATCCTGTAAACATGGCTACACGTGAACTGAGTTAGGAAAGAGAACAGAGTCCCACATTTAGAAAACACTCTTATGCCTGCATAAAGGGGAAGGAGAGGTGGGGTGATGCATAAAACCAGAGTTTGATATAAGCACAGGGACCGTTTCAAAAACCAACTTTGGAATTGACAAGACCGACACATTCCTCAGTGAAACAGACTTAAAACCCCATATTTCCCACAGAGGAATATATCTGACTAGTAAGAATCTTAAAACCTATGTATTGATATGTCTCCATAAGGGAATCAAGTGTGTCTAGAGTGGCATAAACATGGCAGCGAGAATCAGCTCAAACCCACTATAAAAAGGAATTTCAAAAGCAAAACCAAAAAACAGGGAAATTCTTTACAATTCCTTCAGGGTGTCTGAGGAAACCTGGAAAGACCCTATCTACAATGACAGCTGGATGTGGCATAAGGCTGGACACTTGGGACTGAGAGGATTGGTGAGATTGGGTGAGCAAATGCAGACCCTTTCAAGCAATAATGCATGGCCCCCATTCCATGGGTCCCAACTCTCGAGGTTCAAGGGAATATTACTACAGCTATAACATGTACAGGAAACCTAGAGAATGGACACACTGTGAATACGAAAGGTTTCTAAAACTCAACGAATAGTCCCTCTCCTGGTGCTCCAGTTTGACTTTCCAACTGCCTTACTATCAATCTCCCAACTTGGAGAGACAGGCCCTTTAACCTCCTGGTTTGCACAGGTTCCCAATTTGGCAGAGGATGGAAGGGACGAGGGAGAACCCACGAGAGAGTAGCTGTTAGGCATTTGGACGGGCACATGTCACTCTAATTTCCCGGCAGGAAGAAGAATTAACCAAAGTCTCAGCCACCCACCAGGAACCAGTATAGGACATGATCCAAAATTTTGGACTTGCGTTCAGCTCACAAAAAACGAGTTGAGAAATGGAGCTCAGGGGCACAGCAATTCACAAACTGGCAGAGTGATAAAGGACAACTATCGTCCAAAAATCTGTTGAGGGAAGTCAACGAGGCGGACTTGAAAGTGAGGCAAAATAGCAGGAAACAGATTTCAAGAGGTACGTTGGAATCGCCTGTAAAGCACAGGAAGAGGGGCACAACTTGGACAATGGTGCACTTGGCCAAAAAGTGCGTATGCGTTTTCTCCTGAATATATTCAGGAGAAAACGCATACGCCCTTTTTGGCCAAGCAAGCAAGCGGGCAATGCAAATCTGCACTACAAAGAAGTATCACTTCCCACCGGTCAAAAGGGACATCCACAAAATGTGTAAAAACCAGAAAGGCAAGACAGGCCCTGGAGAACTGGGAGCCTTGTTATGCTGATGGGCGGGATGTAAATTGCCAACTGCCTCACTGGAGGAGTGCATTGTGTTCCCTAAAACAAGTAAACAACAGAGCTACAGAGCCAAGGCCACTTCCAGTCTAGGGAATATACCTTGGGAAAACTGAAAATCAATAAGAAAGAGCCACCTGCATATTTAGGGCTGCACTGACTACAAGAACCTCAACTTGGGTACACCTTAAATATCCCAGGAAATATAAAAATGGTTCAAAACATTGTGGTACTTACGTACGATGGAATATCCCTCAGCCATGAAATCAATGTCATAAGACCAGTAGCAGCAAAGTGAGTGGATTCAGGTACGATGATTCTAAGTGAAATAAGTCACACAGAAAAAGGAACTTATCATAAGATATCACTTATGAAGATCCTGTAAACATGGCTACACGTGAACTGAGTTAGGAAATAGAACAGAGTCTCACATTTAGAAAACACTCTTATGCCTGCATAAAGGGGAAGGAGAGGTGGGGTGATGCATAAAACCAGAGTTTGATATAAGCATAGGGACCGTTTCAAAAACCAACTTTGGAATTGACAAGACCGACTTCTTCCTCAGTGAAAGAGACTCAAAACCCCATATTTCCCACAGAGGAATATATCTGACTAGTAAGAATCTTAAAACCTATGTATTGATATGTCTCCATAAGGGAATCAAGTGTGTCTAGAGTGGCATAAACATGGCAGCGAGAATCAGCTCAAACCCACTATAAAAAGGAATTTCAAAAGCAAAACCAAAAAACAGGGAAATTCTTTACAATTCCTTCAGGGTGTCTGAGGAAACCTGGAAAGACCCTATCTACCATGACAGCTGGATGTGGCATAAGGCTGGACACTTGGGACTGAGAGGATTGGTGAGATTGGGTGAGCAAATGCAGACCCTTTCAAGCAATAATGCATGGCCCCCATTCCATGGGTCCCAACTCTCCAGGTTCAAGGGAATATTACTACAGCTATAACAAGTACAGGAAACCTAAAGAATGGACACACTGTGAATACGAAAGGTTTCTAAAACTCAACGAATAGTCCCTCTCCTGGTGCTCCAGTTTGACTTTCCAACTGCCTTACTATCAATCTCCCAACATGGAGAGACAGGCCCTTTAACCTCCTGGTTTGCACAGGTTCCCAATTTGGCAGAGGATGGAAGGGACGAGGGAGAACCCATGAGAGAGTAGCTGTTAGGCATTTGGACGGGCACATGTCACTCTAATTTCCCGGCAGGAAGAAGAATTAACCAAAGTCTCAGCCACCCACCGGGAACCAGTATAGGACATGATCCAAAATTTTTGACTTGAGTTCAGCTCACAAAAAACGAGTTGAGAAATGGAGCTCAGGGGCACAGCAATTCACATACTGGCAGAGTGATAAAGGACAACTATCGTCCAAAAATCTGTTGAGGGAAGTCAACGAGGCGGACTTGAAAGTGAGGCAAAATAGCAGGAAACAGATTTCAAGAGGTACGTTGGAATCGCCTGTAAAGCACAGGAAGAGGGGCACAACTTGGACAATGGTGCACTTGGACAAAAAGGGCGTATGCGTTTTCTCCTGAATATATTCAGGAGAAAACGCATACGCCCTTTTTGGCCAAGCAAGCAAGCGGGCAATGCAAATCTGCACTACAAAGAAGTATCACTTCCCACCGGTCAAAAGGGACATCCACAAAATGTGTAAAAACCAGAAAACCAAGACAGGCCCTGGAGAACTGGGAGCCTTGTTATGCTGATGGGCGGGATGTAAATTGCCAACTGCCTCACTGGAGGAGTGCATTGTGTTCCCCAAAACAAGTAAACAACAGAGCTATAGAGCCAAGGCCACATTCAGTCTAGGGAATATACCTTGGGAAAACTGAAAATCAATAAGAAAGAGCCACCTCCAAATTTAGGGCTGCACTGGCTACAAGAACCTCAACTTGGGTACACCTTAAATATCCCAGGAAATATAAAAATGGTTCAAAACATTGTGGTACTTACGTACGATGGAATATCCCTCAGCGATGAAATCAATGTCATAAAACCAGTAGCAGCAAAGTGAGTGGATTCAGGTACGATGATTCTAAGTGAAATAAGTCACACAGAAAAAGGAACTTATCATAAGATATCACTTATGAAGATCCTGTAAACATGGCTACACGTGAACTGAGTTAGGAAATAGAACAGAGTCTCACATTTAGAAAACACTCTTATGCCTGCATAAAGGGGATGGAGAGGTGGGGTGATGCATAAAACCAGAGTTTGATATAAGCACATGGACCGTTCCAAAAACCAACTTTGGAATAGACAAGACCTACACCTTCCTCAGTGAAAGAGGCTCAAAACCCCATATTTCCCGCAGAGGAATATATCTGACTAGTAAGAATCTTAAAACCTATGTATTGATATGACTCCATAAGGGAATCAAGTGTGTCTAGAGTGGCATAAACATGGCAGCGAGAATCAGCTCAAACCCACTATAAAAAGGAATTTCAAAAGCAAAACCAAAAAACAGGGAAATTCTTTACAATTCCTTCAGGGTGTCTGAGGAAACCTGGAAAGACCCTATCTACAATGACAGCTGGATGTGGCATAAGGCTGGACACTTGGGACTGAGAGGATTGGTGAGATTGGGTGAGCAAATGCAGACCCTTTCAAGCAATAATGCATGGCCCCCATTCCATGGGTCCCAACTCTCCAGGTTCAAGGGAATATTACTAGAGCTATAACATGTACAGGAAACCTAGAGAATGGACACACTGTGAATACGAAAGGTTTCTAAAACTCAACGAATAGTCCCTCTCCTGGTGCTCCAGTTTGACTTTCCAACTGCCTTACTATCAATCTCCCAACTTGGAGAGACAGGCCCTTTAACCTCCTGGTTTGCACAGGTTCCCAATTTGGCAGAGGATGGAAGGGACGAGGGAGAACCCATGAGAGAGTAGCTGTTAGGCATTTGGACGGGCACATGTCACTCTAATTTCCCGGCAGGAAGAAGAATTAACCAAAGTCTCAGCCACCCACCGGGAACCAGTATAGGACATGATCCAAAATTTTGGACTTGCGTTCAGCTCCCAAAAAACGAGTTGAGAAATGGAGCTCAGGGGCACAGCAATTCATATACTGGCAGAGTGATAAAGGACAACTATCGTCCAAAAATCTGTTGAGGGAAGTCAACGAGGCGGATTTGAAAGTGAGGCAAAATAGCAGGAAACAGATTTCAAGAGGTACGTTGGAATCGCCTGTAAAGCACAGGAAGAGGGGCACAACTTGGACAATGGTGCACTTGGCCAAAAAGGGCGTATGCGTTTTCTCCTGAATATATTCAGGAGAAAACGCATACGCCCTTTTTGGCCAAGCAAGCAAGCGGGCAATGCAAATCTGCACTACAAAGAAGTATCACTTCCCACCGGTCAAAAGGGACATCCACAAAATGTGTAAAAACCAGAAAGGCAAGACAGGCCCTGGAGAACAGGGAGCATTGTTATGCTGATGGGCGGGATGTAAATTGCCAACTGCCTCACTGGAGGAGTGCATTGTGTTCCCTAAAACAAGTAAACAACAGAGCTATAGAGCCAAGGCCACATCCAGTCTATGGAATATACCTTGGGAAAACTGAAAATCAATAAGAAAGAGCCACCTCCAAATTTAGGGCTGCACTGGCTACAAGAACCTCAACTTGGGTACACCTTAAATATCCCAGGAAATATAAAAATGGTTCAAAACATTGTGGTACTTACGTACGAAGGAATATCCCTCAGCGATGAAATCAATGTCATAAAACCAGTAGCAGCAAAGTGAGTGGATTCAGGTACGATGATTCTAAGTGAAATAAGTCACACAGAAAAAGGAACTTATCATAAGATATCACTTATGAAGATCCTGTAAACATGGCTACACGTGAACTGAGTTAGGAAATAGAACAGAGTCTCACATTTAGAAAACACTCTTATGCCTGCATAAAGGGGATGGAGAGGTGGGGTGATGCATAAAACCAGAGTTTGATATAAGCACATGGACCGTTCCAAAAACCAACTTTGGAATAGACAAGACCTACACCTTCCTCAGTGAAAGAGGCTCAAAACCCCATATTTCCCGCAGAGGAATATATCTGACTAGTAAGAATCTTAAAACCTATGTATTGATATGACTCCATAAGGGAATCAAGTGTGTCTAGAGTGGCATAAACATGGCAGCGAGAATCAGCTCAAACCCACTATAAAAAGGAATTTCAAAAGCAAAACCAAAAAACAGGGAAATTCTTTACAATTCCTTCAGGGTGTCTGAGGAAACCTGGAAAGACCCTATCTACAATGACAGCTGGATGTGGCATAAGGCTGGACACTTGGGACTGAGAGGATTGGTGAGATTGGGTGAGCAAATGCAGACCCTTTCAAGCAATAATGCATGGCCCCCATTCCATGGGTCCCAACTCTCCATGTTCAAGGGAATATCACTACAGCTATAACATGTACAGGAAACCTAGAGAATGGACACACTGTGAATAAGAAAGGTTTCTAAAACTCAACGAATAGTCCCTCTCCTGGTGCTCCAGTTTGACTTTCCAACTGCCTTACTATCAATCTCCCAACTTGGAGAGACAGGCCCTTTAACCTCCTGGTTTGCACAGGTTCCCAATTTGGCAGAGGATGGAAGGGACGAGGGAGAACCCATGAGAGAGTAGCTGTTAGGCATTTGGACGGGCACATGTCACTCTAATTTCCCGGCAGGAAGAAGAATTAACCAAAGTCTCAGCCACCCACCGGGAACCAGTATAGGACATGATCCAAAATTTTGGACTTGCGTTCAGCTCCCAAAATACGAGTTGAGAAATGGAGCTCATGGGCACAGCAATTCACAAACTGGCAGAGTGACAAAGGACAACTATCGTCCAAAAATCTGTTGAGGGAAGTCAACGAGGCGGATTTGAAAGTGAGGCAAAATAGCAGGAAACAGATTTCAAGAGGTACGTTGGAATCGCCTGTAAAGCACAGGAAGAGGGGCACAACTTGGACAATGGTGCACTTGGCCAAAAAGGGCGTATGCGTTTTCTCCTGAATATATTCAGGAGAAAACGCATACGCCCTTTTTGGCCAAGCAAGCAAGCGGGCAATGCAAATCTGCACTACAAAGAAGTATCACTTCCCACCGGTCAAAAGGGACATCCACAAAATTTGTAAAAATCAGAAAGGCAAGACAGGCCCTGGAGAACAGGGAGCCTTGTTATGCTGATGGGCGGGATGTAAATTGCCAACTGCCTCACTGGAGGAGTGCATTGTGTTCCCTAAAACAAGTAAACAACAGAGCTACAGAGCCAAGGCCACTTCCAGTCTAGGGAATATACCTTGGGAAAATTGAAAATCAATAAGTAAGAGCCACCTCCAAATTTAGGGCTTCACTGGCTACAAGAACCTCAACTTGGGTACACCTTAAATATCCCAGGAAATATAAAAATTGGTCAAAACATTGTGGTACTTACGTACGATGGAATATCCCTCAGCCATGAAATCAATGTCATAAGACCAGTAGCAGCAAAGTGAGTGGATTCAGGTACGATGATTCTAAGTGAAATAAGTCACACAGAAAAAGAAACTTATCATAAGATATCACTTAGGAAGATCCTGTAAATATGGCTATACGTGAACTGAGTTGGGAAAGAGAACAGAGTCTCACATTTAGAAAACACTCTTATGCCTGCATAAAGGGGAAGGAGAGGTGGGGTGATGCATAAAACCAGAGTTTGATATAAGCACAGGGACCGTTTCAAAAACCAACTTTGGAATTGACAAAACAGACACCTTCCTCAGTGAAAGAGACTCAAAACCCCATATTTCCCACAGAGGAATATATCTGACTAGTAAGAATCTTAAAACCTATGTATTGATATGTCTCCATAAGGGAATCATGTGTGTCTAGAGTGGCATAAACATGGCAGCGAGAATCAGCTCAAACCCACTATAAAAAGGAATTTCAAAAGCAAAACCAAAAAACAGGGAAATTCTTTACAATTCCTTCAGGGTGTCTGAGGAAACCTGGAAAGACCCTATCTACAATGACAGCTGTATGTGGCATAAGGCTGGACACTTGGGACTGAGAGCATTCGTGAGATTGGGTGAGCAAATGCAGACCTTTTCAAGCAATAATGCATGGCCCCCATTCCATGGGTCCCAACTCTCCAGGTTCAAGGGAATATTACTACAGCTATAATATGTACAGGAAACCTAGAGAATGGACACACTGTGAATAAGAAAGGTTTCTAAAACTCAACGAATAGTCCCTCTCCTGGTGCTCCAGTTTGATTTTCCAACTGCCTTACTATCAATCTCCCAACTTGGAGAGACAGGCCCTTTAACCTCCTGGTTTGCACAGGTTCCCAATTTGGCAGAGGATGGAAGGGACGAGGGAGAACCCATGAGAGAGTAGCTGTTAGGCATTTGGACGGGCACATGTCACTCTAATTTCCCGGCAGGAAGAAGAATTAACCAAAGTCTCAGCCACCCACCGGGAACCAGTATAGGACATGATCCAAAATTTTGGACTTGCGTTCAGCTCACAAAAAACGAGTTGAGAAATGGAGCTAAGGGGCACAGCAATTCACAAACTGGCAGAGTGATAAAGGACAACTATCGTCCAAAAATCTGTTGAGGGAAGTCAACGAGGCGGACTTGAAAGCGAGGCAAAATAGCAGGAAACAGATTTCAAGAGGTACCTTGGAATCGCCTGTAAAGCACAGGAAGAGGGGCACAACTTGGACAATGGTGCACTTGGCCAAAAAGGGCGTATGCGTTTTCTCCTGAATATATTCAGGAGAAAACGCATACGCCCTTTTTGGCCAAGCAAGCAAGCGGGCAATGCAAATCTCCACTACAAAGAAGTATCACTTCCCACCGGTCAAAAGGGACATCCACAAAATGTGTAAAAACCAGAAAGGCAAGACAGGCCCTGGAGAAGAGGGAGCCTTGTTATGCTGATGGGCGGGATGTAAATTGCCAACTGCCTCACTGGAGGAGTGCATTGTGTTCCCTAAAACAAGTAAACAACAGAGCTACAGAGCCAAGGCCACTTCCAGTCTAGGGAATATACCTGGGGAAAACTGAAAATCAATAAGAAAGAGCCACCTCCAAATTTAGGGCTGCACTGGCTACAAGAACCTCAACTTGGGTACACCTTAAATATCCCAGGAAATATAAAAATGGTTCAAAACATTGTGGTACTTACGTGCGATGGAATATCCCTCAGCCATGAAATCAATGTCATAAGACCAGTAGCAGCAAAGTGAGTGGATTCAGGTACGATGATTCTAAGTGAAATAAGTCACACAGAAAAAGAAACTTATCATAAGATATCACTTATGAAGATCCTGTAAACATGGCTACACGTGAACTGAGTTAGGAAAGAGAACAGAGTCTCACATTTAGAAAACACTCTTATGCCTGCATAAAGGGGAAGGAGAGGTGGGGTGATGCATAAAACCAGAGTTTGATATAAGCACAGGGACCGTTCCAAAAACCAACTTTGAAATAGACAAGACCTACACCTTCCTCAGTGAAAGAGACTCAAAACCCCATATATCCCGCAGAGGAATATATCTGACTAGTAAGAATCTTAAAACCTATGTATTGATATGACTCCATAAGGGAATCAAGTGTGTCTAGAGTGGCATAAACATGGCAGCGAGAATCAGCTCAAACCCACTATAAAAAGGAATTTCAAAAGCAAAACCAAAAAACAGGGAAATTCTTTACAATTCCTTCAGGGTGTCTGAGGAAACCTGGAAAGACCCTATCTACAATGACAGCTGGATGTGGCATAAGGCTGGACACTTGGGACTGAGAGGATTGGTGAGATTGGGTGAGCAAATGCAGACCCTTTCAAGCAATAATGCATGGCCCCCATTCCATGGGTCCCAACTCTCCAGGTTCAAGGGAATATTACTACAGCTATAACATGTACAGGAAACCTAGAGAATGGACACACTGTGAATACGAAAGGTTTCTAAAACTCAACGAATAGTCCCTCTCCTGGTGCTCCAGTTTGACTTTCCAACTGCCTTACTATCAATCTCCCAACTTGGAGAGACAGGCCCTTTAACCTCCTGGTTTGCACAGGTTCCCAATTTAGCAGAGGATGGAAGGGACGAGGGAGAACCCATGAGAGAGTAGCTGTTAGGCATTTGGACGGGCACATGTCACTCTAATTTCCCGGCAGGAAGAAGAATTAACCAAAGTCTCAGCCACCCACCGGGAACCAGTATAGGACATGATCCAAAATTTTGGACTTGCGTTCAGCTCACAAAAAACGAGTTGAGAAATGGAGCTCAGGGGCACAGCAATTCACAAACAGGCAGAGTGATAAAGGACAACTATCGTCCAAAAATCTGTTGAGGGAAGTCAACGAGGCGGACTTGAAAGCGAGGCAAAATAGCAGGAAACAGATTTCAAGAGGTACGTTGGAATCGCCTGTAAAGCACAGGAAGAGGGGCACAACTTGGACAATGGTGCACTTGGCCAAAAAGGGCGTATGCGTTTTCTCCTGAATATATTCAGGAGAAAACGCATACGCCCTTTTTGGCCAAGCAAGCAAGCGGGCAATGCAAATCTGCACTACAAAGAAGTATCACTTCCCACCGGTCAAAAGGGACATCCACAAAATGTGTAAAAACCAGAAAGGCAAGACAGGCCCTGGAGAACAGGGAGCCTTGTTATGCTGATGGGCGGGATGTAAATTGCCAACTGCCTCACTGGAGGAGTGCATTGTGTTCCCTAAAACAAGTAAACAACAGAGCTACAGAGCCAAGGCCACTTCCAGTCTAGGGAATATACCTTGGGAAAATTGAAAATCAATAAGTAAGAGCCACGTCCAAATTTAGGGCTTCACTGGCTACAAGAACCTCAACTTGGGTACACCTTAAATATCCCAGGAAATATAAAAATTGGTCAAAACATTGTGGTACTTACGTACGATGGAATATCCCTCAGCCATGAAATCAATGTCATAAGACCAGTAGCAGCAAAGTGAGTGGATTCAGGTACGATTATTCTAAGTGAAATAAGTCACACAGAAAAAGAAACTTATCATAAGATATCACTTAGGAAGATCCTGTAAATATGGCTATACGTGAACTGAGTTGGGAAAGAGAACAGAGTCTCACATTTAGAAAACACTCTTATGCCTGCATAAAGGGGAAGGAGAGGTGGGGTGATGCATAAAACCAGAGTTTGTTATAAGCACAGGGACCGTTTCAAAAACCAACTTTGGAATTGACAAAACCGACACCTTCCTCAGTGAAAGAGACTCAAAACCCCATATTTCCCACAGAGGAATATATCTGACTAGTAAGAATCTTAAAACCTATGTATTGATATGTCTCCATAAGGGAATCATGTGTGTCTAGAGTGGCATAAACATGGCAGCGAGAATCAGCTCAAACCCACTATAAAAAGGAATTTCAAAAGCAAAACCAAAAAACAGGGAAATTCTTTACAATTCCTTCAGGGTGTCTGAGGAAACCTGGAAAGACCCTATCTACAATGACAGCTGTATGTGGCATAAGGCTGGACACTTGGGACTGAGAGCATTCGTGAGATTGGGTGAGCAAATGCAGACCTTTTCAAGCAATAATGCATGGCCCCCATTCCATGCGTCCCAACTCTCCAGGTTCAAGGGAATATTACTACAGCTATAATATGTACAGGAAACCTAGAGAATGGACACACTGTGAATACGAAAGGTTTCTAAAACTCAACGAATAGTCCCTCTCCTGGTGCTCCAGTTTGATTTTCCAACTGCCTTACTATCAATCTCCCAACTTGGAGAGACAGGCCCTTTAACCTCCTGGTTTGCACAGGTTCCCAATTTGGCAGAGGATGGAAGGGACGAGGGAGAACCCATGAGAGAGTAGCTGTTAGGCATTTGGACGGGCACATGTCACTCTAATTTCCCGGCAGGAAGAAGAATTAACCAAAGTCTCAGCCACCCACCGGGAACCAGTATAGGACATGATCCAAAATTTTGGACTTGCGTTCAGCTCACAAAAAACGAGTTGAGAAATGGAGCTCAGGGGCACAGCAATTCACATACTGGCAGAGTGATAAAGGACAACTATCGTCCAAAAATCTGTTGAGGGAAGTCAACGAGGCGGACTTGAAAGTGAGGCAAAATAGCAGGAAACAGATTTCAAGAGGTACGTTGGAATCGCCTGTAAAGCACAGGAAGAGGGGCACAACTTGGACAATGGTGCACTTGGCCAAAAAGGGCGTATGCGTTTTCTCCTGAATATATTCAGGAGAAAACGCATACGCCCTTTTTGGCCAAGCAAGCAAGCGGGCAATGCAAATCTGCACTACAAAGAAGTATCACTTCCCACCGGTCAAAAGGGACATCCACAAAATGTGTAAAAACCAGAAAGGCAAGACAGGCCCTGGAGAACAGGGAGCCTTGTTATGCTGATGGGCGGGATGTAAATTGCCAACTGCCTCACTGGAGGAGTGCATTGTGTTCCCTAAAACAAGTAAACAACAGAGCTACAGAGCCAAGGCCACTTCCAGTCTAGGGAATATACCTTGGGAAAATTGAAAATCAATAAGTAAGAGCCACCTCCAAATTTAGGGCTTCACTGGCTACAAGAACCTCAACTTGGGTACACCTTAAATATCCCAGGAAATATAAAAATTGGTCAAAACATTGTGGTAATTACGTACGATGGAATATCCCTCAGCCATGAAATCAATGTCATAAGACCAGTAGCAGCAAAGTGAGTGGATTCAGGTACGATGATTCTAAGTGAAATAAGTCACACAGAAAAAGAAACTTATCATAAGATATCACTTAGGAAGATCCTGTAAATATGGCTATACGTGAACTGAGTTGGGAAAGAGAACAGAGTCTCACATTTAGAAAACACTCTTATGCCTGCATAAAGGGGAAGGAGAGGTGGGGTGATGCATAAAACCAGAGTTTGATATAAGCACAGGGACCGTTTCAAAAACCAACTTTGGAATTGACAAAACCGACACCTTCCTCAGTGAAAGAGACTCAAAACCCCATATTTCCCACAGAGGAATATATCTGACTAGTAAGAATCTTAAAACCTATGTATTGATATGTCTCCATAAGGGAATCATGTGTGTCTAGAGTGGCATAAACATGGCAGCGAGAATCAGCTCAAACCCACTATAAAAAGGAATTTCAAAAGCAAAACCAAAAAACAGGGAAATTCTTTACAATTCCTTCAGGGTGTCTGAGGAAACCTGGAAAGACCCTATCTACAATGACAGCTGTATGTGGCATAAGGCTGGACACTTGGGACTGAGAGCATTCGTGAGATTGGGTGAGCAAATGCAGACCTTTTCAAGCAATAATGCATGGCCCCCATTCCATGGGTCCCAACTCTCCAGGTTCAAGGGAATATTACTACAGCTATAATATGTACAGGAAACCTAGAGAATGGACACACTGTGAATACGAAAGGTTTCTAAAACTCAACGAATAGTCCCTCTCCTGGTGCTCCAGTTTGATTTTCCAACTGCCTTACTATCAATCTCCCAACTTGGAGAGACAGGCCCTTTAACCTCCTGGTTTGCACAGGTTCCCAATTTGGCAGAGGATGGAAGGGACGAGGGAGAACCCATGAGAGAGTAGCTGTTAGGCATTTGAACGGGCACATGTCACTCTAATTTCCCGGCAGGAAGAAGAATTAACCAAAGTCTCAGCCACCCACCGGGAACCAGTATAGGACATGATCCAAAATTTTGGACTTGCGTTCAGCTCACAAAAAACGAGTTGAGAAATGGAGCTCAGGGGCACAGCAATTCACAAACTGGCAGAGTGATAAAGGACAACTATCGTCCAAAAATCTGTTGAGGGAAGTCAACGAGGCGGACTTGAAAGCGAGGCAAAATAGTAGGAAACAGATTTCAAGAGGTACCTTGGAATCGCCTGTAAAGCACAGGAAGAGGGGCACAACTTGGACAATGGTGCACTTGGCCAAAAAGGGCGTATGCGTTTTCTCCTGAATATATTCAGGAGAAACGCATACGCCCTTTTTGGCCAAGCAAGCAAGCGGGCAATGCAAATCTGCACTACAAAGAAGTATCACTTCCCACCGGTCAAAAGGGACATCCACAAAATGTGTAAAAACCAGAAAGGCAAGACAGGCCCTGGAGAACAGGGAGCCTTGTTATGCTGATGGGCGGGATGTAAATTGCCAACTGCCTCACTGGAGGAGTGCATTGTGTTCCCTAAAACAAGTAAACAACAGAGCTACAGAGCCAAGGCCACTTCCAGTCTAGGGAATATACCTGGGGAAAACTGAAAATCAATAAGAAAGAGCCACCTCCAAATTTAGGGCTGCACTGACTACAAGAACCTCAACTTGGGTACACCTTAAATATCCCAGGAAATATAAAAATGGTTCAAAACATTGTGGTACTTACGTACGATGGAATATCCCTCAGCCATGAAATCAATGTCATAAGACCAGTAGCAGCAAAGTGAGTGGATTCAGGTACGATGATTCTAAGTGAAATAAGTCACACAGAAAAAGAAACTTATCATAAGATATCACTTATGAAGATCCTGTAAACATGGCTACACGTGAACTGAGTTAGGAAAGAGAACAGAGTCTCACATTTAGAAAACACTCTTATGCCTGCATAAAGGGGAAGGAGAGGTGGGGTGATGCATAAAACCAGAGTTTGATATAAGCACAGGGACCGTTCCAAAAACCAACTTTGGAATAGACAAGACCTACACCTTCCTCAGTGAAAGAGACTCAAAACCCCATATTTCCCGCAGAGGAATATATCTGACTAGTAAGAATCTTAAAACCTATGTATTGATATGACTCCATAAGGGAATCAAGTGTGTCTAGAGTGGCATAAACATGGCAGCGAGAATCAGCTCAAACCCACTATAAAAAGGAATTTCAAAAGCAAAACCAAAAAACAGGGAAATTCTTTACAATTCCTTCAGGGTGTCTGAGGAAACCTGGAAAGACCCTATCTACAATGACAGCTGGATGTGGCATAAGGCTGGACACTTGGGACTGAGAGGATTGGTGAGATTGGGTGAGCAAATGCAGACCCTTTCAAGCAATAATGCATGGCCCCCATTCCATGGGTCCCAACTCTCCAGGTTCAAGGGAATATTACTAGAGCTATAACATGTACAGGAAACCTAGAGAATGGACACACTGTGAATACGAAAGGTTTCTAAAACTCAACGAATAGTCCCTCTCCTGGTGCTCCAGTTTGACTTTCCAACTGCCTTACTATCAATCTCCCAACTTGGAGAGACAGGCCCTTTAACCTCCTGGTTTGCACAGGTTCCCAATTTAGCAGAGGATGGAAGGGACGAGGGAGAACCCATGAGAGAGTAGCTGTTAGGCATTTGGACGGGCACATGTCACTCTAATTTCCCGGCAGGAAGAAGAATTAACCAAAGTCTCAGCCACCCACCGGGAACCAGTATAGGACATGATCCAAAATTTTGGACTTGCGTTCAGCTCACAAAAAACGAGTTGAGAAATGGAGCTCAGGGGCACAGCAATTCACAAACAGGCAGAGTGATAAAGGACAACTATCGTCCAAAAATCTGTTGAGGGAAGTCAACGAGGCGGACTTGAAAGCGAGGCAAAATAGCAGGAAACAGATTTCAAGAGGTACGTTGGAATCGCCTGTAAAGCACAGGAAGAGTGGCACAACTTGGACAATGGTGCACTTGGCCAAAAAGGGCGTATGCGTTTTCTCCTGAATATATTCAGGAGAAAACGCATACGCCCTTTTTGGCCAAGCAAGCAAGCGGGCAATGCAAATCTGCACTACAAAGAAGTATCACTTCCCACCGGTCAAAAGGGACATCCACAAAATGTGTAAAAACCAGAAAGGCAAGACAGGCCCTGGAGAACAGGGAGCCTTGTTATGCTGATGGGCGGGATGTAAATTGCCAACTGCCTCACTGGAGGAGTGCATTGTGTTCCCTAAAACAAGTAAACAACAGAGCTACAGAGCCAAGGCCACTTCCAGTCTAGGGAATATACCTTGGGAAAATTGAAAATCAATAAGTAAGAGCCACCTCCAAATTTAGGGCTTCACTGGCTACAAGAACCTCAACTTGGGTACACCTTAAATATCCCAGGAAATATAAAAATTGGTCAAAACATTGTGGTACTTACGTACGATGGAATATCCCTCAGCCATGAAATCAATGTCATAAGACCAGTAGCAGCAAAGTGAGTGGATTCAGGTACGATGATTCTAAGTGAAATAAGTCACACAGAAAAAGAAACTTATCATAAGATATCACTTAGGAAGATCCTGTAAATATGGCTATACGTGAACTGAGTTGGGAAAGAGAACAGAGTCTCACATTTAGAAAACACTCTTATGCCTGCATAAAGGGGAAGGAGAGGTGGGGTGATGCATAAAACCAGAGTTTGTTATAAGCACAGGGACCGTTTCAAAAACCAACTTTGGAATTGACAAAACCGACACCTTCCTCAGTGAAAGAGACTCAAAACCCCATATTTCCCACAGAGGAATATATCTGACTAGTAAGAATCTTAAAACCTATGTATTGATATGTCTCCATAAGGGAATCATGTGTGTCTAGAGTGGCATAAACATGGCAGCGAGAATCAGCTCAAACCCACTATAAAAAGGAATTTCAAAAGCAAAACCAAAAAACAGGGAAATTCTTTACAATTCCTTCAGGGTGTCTGAGGAAACCTGGAAAGACCCTATCTACAATGACAGCTGGATGTGGCATAAGGCTGGACACTTGGGACTGAGAGGATTGGTGAGATTGGGTGAGCAAATGCAGACCCTTTCAAGCAATAATGCATGGCCCCCATTCCATGGGTCCCAACTCTCCAGGTTCAAGGGAATATTACTACAGCTATAACATGTACAGGAAACCTAGAGAATGGACACACTGTGAATACGAAAGGTTTCTAAAACTCAACGAATAGTCCCTCTCCTGGTGCTCCAGTTTGACTTTCCAACTGCCTTACTATCAATCTCCCAACTTGGAGAGACAGGCCCTTTAACCTCCTGGTTTGCACAGGTTCCCAATTTAGCAGAGGATGGAAGGGACGAGGGAGAACCCATGAGAGAGTAGCTGTTAGGCATTTGGACGGGCACATGTCACTCTAATTTCCCGGCAGGAAGAAGAATTAACCAAAGTCTCAGCCACCCACCGGGAACCAGTATAGGACATGATCCAAAATTTTGGACTTGCGTTCAGCTCACAAAAAACGAGTTGAGAAATGGAGCTCAGGGGCACAGCAATTCACAAACAGGCAGAGTGATAAAGGACAACTATCGTCCAAAAATCTGTTGAGGGAAGTCAATGAGGCGGACTTGAAAGCGAGGCAAAATAGCAGGAAACAGATTTCAAGAGGTACCTTGGAATCGCCTGTAAAGCACAGGAAGAGGGGCACAACTTGGACAATGGTGCACTTGGCCAAAAAGGGCGTATGCGTTTTCTCCTGAATATATTCAGGAGAAAACGCATACGCCCTTTTTGGCCAAGCAAGCAAGCGGGCAATGCAAATCTGCACTACAAGGAAGTATCACTTCCCACCAGTCAAAAGGGACATCCACAAAATGTGTAAAAACCAGAAAGGCAAGACAGGCACTGGAGAACTGGGAGCCTTGTTATGCTGATGGGCGGGATGTAAATTGCCAACTGCCTCACTGGAGGAGTGCATTGTGTTCCCTAAAACAAGTAAACAACAGAGCTACAGAGCCAAGGCCACTTCCAGTCTAGGGAATATACCTTGGGAAAACTGAAAATCAATAAGAAAGAGCCACCTCCAAATTTAGGGCTGCACTGGCTACAAGAACCTCAACTTGGGTACACCTTAAATATCCCAGGAAATATAAAAATGGTTCAAAACATTGTGGTACTTATGTACGATGGAATATCCCTCAGCGATGAAATCAATGTCATAAAACCAGTAGCAGCAAAGTGAGTGGATTCAGGTACGATGATTCTAAGTGAAATAAGTCACACAGAAAAAGGAACTTATCATAAGATATCACTTATGAAGTTCCTGTAAACATGGCTACACGTGAACTGAGTTAGGAAATAGAACAGAGTCTCACATTTAGAAAACACTCTTATGCCTGCATAAAGGGGATGGAGAGGTGGGGTGATGCATAAAACCAGAGTTTGATATAAGCACATGGACCGTTCCAAAAACCAACTTTGGAATAGACAAGACCTACACCTTCCTCAGTGAAAGAGGCTCAAAACCCCATATTTCCCGCAGAGGAATATATCTGACTAGTAAGAATCTTAAAACCTATGTATTGATATGACTCCATAAGGGAATCAAGTGTGTCTAGAGGGGCATAAACATGGCAGCGAGAATCAGCTCAAACCCACTATAAAAAGGAATTTCAAAAGCAAAACCAAAAAACAGGGAAATTCTTTACAATTCCTTCAGGGTGTCTGAGGAAACCTGGAAAGACCCTATGTACAATGACAGCTGGATGTGGCATAAGGCTGGACACTTGGGACTGAGAGGATTGGTGAGATTGGGTGAGCAAATGCAGACCCTTTCAAGCAATAATGCATGGCCCCCATTCCATGGGTCCCAACTCTCCATGTTCAAGGGAATATCACTACAGCTATAACATGTACAGGAAACCTAGAGAATAGACACACTGTGAATAAAAAAGGTTTCTAAAACTCAACGAATAGTCCCTCTCCTGGTGCTCCAGTTTGACTTTCCAACTGCCTTACTATCAATCTCCCAACTTGGAGAGACAGGCCCTTTAACCTCCTGGTTTGCACAGGTTCCCAATTTGGCAGAGGATGGAAGGGACGAGGGAGAACCCATGAGAGAGTAGCTGTTAGGCATTTGGACGGGCACATGTCACTCTAATTTCCCAGCAGGAAGAAGAATTAACCAAAGTCTCAGCCACCCACCGGGAACCAGTATAGGACATGATCCAAAATTTTGGACTTGCGTTCAGCTCCCAAAAAACGAGTTGAGAAATGGAGCTCAGGGGCACAGCAATTCACAATCTGGCAGAGTGATAAAGGACAACTATCGTCCAAAAATCTCTTGAGGGAAGTCAACGAGGTGGACTTGAAAGCGAGGCAAAATATCAGGAAACAGATTTCAAGAGGTACGTTGGAATCGCCTGTAAAGCACAAGAATAGGGGCACAACTTGGACAATGGTGCACTTGGCCAAAAAGGGCGTATGCGTTTTCTCCTGAATATATTCAGGAGAAAACGCATACGCCCTTTTTGGCCAAGCAAGCAAGCGGGCAATGCAAATCTGCACTACAAAGAAGTATCACTTCCCACCGGTCAAAAGGGACATCCACAAAATGTGTAAAAACCAGAAAGGCAAGACAGACCCTGGAGAACTGGGAGCCTTGTTATGCTGATGGGCGGGATGTAAATTGCCAACTGCCTCACTGGAGGAGTGCATTGTGTTCCCTAAAACAAGTAAACAACAGAGCTACAGAGCCAAGGCCACTTCCAGTCTAGGGAATATACCTTGGGAAAACTGAAAATCAATAAGAAAGAGCCACCTCCAAATTTAGGGCTACACTGGCTACAAGAACCTCAACTTGGGTACACATTAAATATCCCAGGAAATATAAAAATGGTTCAAAACATTGTGGTACTTACGTACGATGGAATATCCCTCAGCCATGAAATCAATGTCATAAGACCAGTAGCAGCAAAGTGAGTGGATTCAGGTACGATGATTCTAAGTGAAATAAGTCACACAGAAAAAGGAACTTATCATAAGATATCACTTATGAAGTTCCTGTAAACATGGCTACACGTGAACTGAGTTAGGAAATAGAACAGAGTCTCACATTTAGAAAACACTCTTATGCCTGCATAAAGGGGATGGAGAGGTGGGGTGATGCATAAAACCAGAGTTTGATATAAGCACATGGACCGTTCCAAAAACCAACTTTGGAATAGACAAGACCTACACCTTCCTCAGTGAAAGAGGCTCAAAACCCCATATTTCCCGCAGAGGAATATATCTGACTAGTAAGAATCTTAAAACCTATGTATTGATATGACTCCATAAGGGAATCAAGTGTGTCTAGAGTGGCATAAACATGGCAGCGAGAATCAGCTCAAACCCACTATAAAAAGGAATTTCAAAAGCAAAACCAAAAAACAGGGAAATTCTTTACAATTCCTTCAGGGTGTCTGAGGAAACCTGGAAAGACCCTATCTACAATGACAGCTGGATGTGGCATAAGGCTGGACACTTGGGACTGAGAGGATTGGTGAGATTGGGTGAGCAAATGCAGACCCTTTCAAGCAATAATGCATGGCCCCCATTCCATGGGTCCCAACTCTCCAGGTTCAAGGGAATATTACTACAGCTATAACAAGTACAGGAAACCTAGAAAATGGACACACTGTGAATACGAAAGGTTTCTAAAACTCAACGAATAGTCCCTCTCCTGGTGCTCCAGTTTGACTTTCCAACTGCCTTACTATCAATCTCCCAACTTGGAGAGACAGGCCCTTTAACCTCCTGGTTTGCACAGGTTCCCAATTTGGCAGAGGATGGAAGGGACGAGGGAGAACCCATGAGAGAGTAGCTGTTAGGCATTTGGATGGGCACATGTCACTCTAATTTCCCGGCAGGAAGAAGAATTAACCAAAGTCTCAGCCACCCACCGGGAACCAGTATAGGACATGATCCAAAATTTTGGACTTGCGTTCAGCTCACAAAAAACGAGTTGAGAAATGGAGCTCAGGGGCACAGCAATTCACAAACTGGCAGAGTGATAAAGGACAACTATCGTCCAAAAATCTGTTGAGGGAAGTCAACGAGGCGGACTTGAAAGTGAGGCAAAATAGCAGGAAACAGATTTCAAGAGGTACGTTGGAATCGCCTGTAAAGCAGAGGAAGAGGGGCACAACTTGGACAATGGTGCACTTGGCCAAAAATGGCGTATGCGTTTTCTCCTGAATATATTCAGGAGAAAACGCATACGCCCTTTTTGGCCAAGCAAGCAAGCGGGCAATGCAAATCTGCACTACAAAGAAGTATCACTTCCCACCGGTCAAAAGGGACATCCACAAAATGTGTAAAAACCAGAAAGGCAAGACAGGCCCTGGAGAACAGGGAGCCTTGTTATGCTGATGGGCGGGATGTAAATTGCCAACTGCCTCACTGGAGGAGTGCATTGTGTTCCCTAAAACAAGTAAACAACAGAGCTACAGAGCCAAGGCCACTTCCAGTCTAGGGAATATACCTTGGGAAAACTGACAATCAATAAAAAAGAGACACCTCCAAATTTAGGGCTGCACTGACTACAAGAACCTCAACTTGGGTACACCTTAAATATCCCAGGAAATATAAAAATGGTTCAAAACATTGTGGTACTTACGTACGATGGAATATTCCTCAGCCATGAAATCAATGTCATAAGACCAGTAGCAGCAAAGTGAGTGGATTCAGGTACGATGATTCTAAGTGAAATAAGTCACGCAGAAAAAGAAACTTATCATAAGATATCACTTATGAAGATCCTGTAAACATGGCTACACGTGAACTGAGTTAGGAAAGAGAACAGAGTCTCACATTTAGAAAACACTCTAATGCCTGCATAAAGGGGATGGAGAGGTGGGGTGATGCATAAAACCAGTGTTTGATATAAGCACAGGGACCGTTGCAAAAACCAACTTTGGAATAGACAAGACCTACACCTTCCTCAGTGAAAGAGACTCAAAACCCCATATTTCCCACAGAGGAATATATCTGACTAGTAAGAATCTTAAAACCTACGTATTGATATGACTCCATAAGGGAATCAAGTGTGTCTAGAGTGGCATAAACATGGCAGCGAGAATCAGCTCAAACCCACTATAAAAAGGAATTTCAAAAGCAAAACGAAAAAACAGGGAAATTCTTTACAATTCCTTCAGGGTGTCTGAGGAAACCTGGAAAGACCCTATCTACAATGACAGCTGGATGTGGCATAATGCTGGACACTTGGGACTGAGAAAATTGGTGAGATTGGGTGAGCAAAGGCAGTCCCTTTAAAGCAATAATGCATGCCACCTCTTCCATGGGTCTCAACTCTTCATGTTGAAGGGAATATTACTACAGCTATAACATGTACGTGAAACCTAGAGAATAGACACACTGTGATTATGAAAGGTTTCTAAAACTCAACGAATAGTCCCTCTACTGCTGCTCTGGTTTGACTTTCCAACTGCTTTACTATCAATCAACCAACTAGGAGAGACAGCCCCTTTAACCTCCTGGTTCGCACAGGTTGTCAATTTGGCAGAGGATGAAAGGGAAGAGGAAGAAACAATGAGAGAGTAGCTATTAGGCATTTGGACAGGCACATTTCATACTAATTTCCCGGCAGGAAGAAGAATTAACCAAAGTCTCAGCCACCCACCGGGAACCAGTATAGATCCTGAACCAAAATTTTGGACTTGCGTTCAGCTCACAAAAATCGAGTTGTAAAATGGAGCTCAGGGGCACAGCAATTCACAAACTGGCAGAGTAATGCAGGACATCTATCGTCCATAAATCTGTTGAGGGAAGGAAACGAGGCGGACTTGAAAGCGATGCCGAATAGCAGGAAACAGATTTCAAGAGGTACGTTGGAATCGCCTTTAAAGCACAGGAAGAGAGGCACAACTTGGACAATGATGCACTTGGCCAAAAAGGGCGTATGCGTTTTCTCCTGAATATATTCAGGAGAAAACGCATACGCCCTTTTTGGCCAAGCAAGCAAGCGGGCAATGCAAATTTGCACTACAAAGAAGTGTCACTTCCCACCGGTCAAAAGGGACATCCACAAAATGTGTAAAAACCAGAAAGGCATGACAGGGCCTGGAGAACACGGAGCCTTTTTATGCTGATGGTTCGGATGTAAATTGCCAACTGCCTCTCTGGAGGAGTGCACTGTGTTCCCTAAAACAAGTAAACAACAGAGCTACAGAGCCAAGGACACTTTCAGTCTAGGGAATATATCTTGGGAAAACTGAAAATCAATAAGACAGAGTCACCCCAAAATTTAGGGCTGCACTGCTTACAAGAACCTCAACTTCGGTACACCTTAAATATCCCAGGAAATATAAAATGGATTCAAAAAATTGTGGTACATACGAAAGATGTAATATCCCTCATCCATGAAATCAATGTCATAAGACCAGTAGCAGCAAAATGAGTCGATTCAGGTACGATGATTCTAAGTGAAATAAGTCACACAGAAAAAGAAACTTATCATAAGATATGACTTTTGGAGATCCTGTAAACATGGCTACATATGAACTGAGTTAGGAAAGAGAACAGTGTCTCACATTTAGAAAAAAACTCGTATGCATGCTTAAGGGAGAAAGAGAGGTGGGGTAATGCATAAAACCAGAGTTTGATATAATCACAGGGACCGTTCCAAAAACTTACTATGGAATAGATAAGACCTACACCTTCCTCAGTGAAAGGGACTCAAAACCACATATTTCCCGCAGAGGAATAGATCTGACTAGGAAGAATCTTAAAACCTATGTATTGATATGTCTCCATAAGGTTATCAAGTGTGTCTTGACTGGCATAAACATGGCAGCGAGAATCAGCTCAAACCCACTATAAAAAGGAATTTCAAAAAGAAAACAAAAAAACAGGGAAAGTCTTTACAATTCCTTCAGGGTCTCTGATGAAACGTGGAATGAACCTATCTACAATGACAGCTGGATATGGCATAAGGCTGGACACTTGGGACTGAGAGGATTGGTGAGATTGGGTGAGCAAATGCAGACCCTTTAAAGCAAGAATGCATGGCCCCCATTCCATGGGTCCCAACTCTCGAGCTTGAAGAGAATATTAATACAGCAAGAACTGGTACAGGAAACCTAGAGAATGGACACACTGTGAATATGAAATGTTTCTAAATCTCAACGAATAGTCCCTCTCCTGGTGCTCTGGTTTGACTTTCCAACTGCTTTACTATCAATCTCCAAACTTGGAGACACAGCGCCATTTACCTCCTGGTTCGAACAGGTTGCCAATTTGGCAGAGGATGAAAGGGAAGAGGGAGAACCAATGAGAGAGTAGCTGTTAGGCATTTGGACGGGCACGTGTCACTCTAATATACCGTTAGGAAGAAGAATTAACCAAAGTCTCAGCCACCCACCGGGAACCAGTATAGGTCCTGAACCAAAATTTTGGACTTGCATTCAGCTCACTAAAAACGAGTTGAAAAATGGAGCTCAGGGGCACAGCAATTCACAAACTGGCAGAGTAATAAAGCACAACTATTGTCCAAAAATCTGTTGCGGGAAGGCAACGAGGCGGACTTGAATGCGAGGCAGAATAGCAGGAAACAGATTTAAAGAGGTACGTTGGAATCGCCTGTAAAGCACAGGAAGAGGGGCACAAGTTCGACAATGATGCACTTGGCCAAAAAGGGCGTATGCGTTTTCTCCTGAATATATTCAGGAGAAAACGCATACGCCCTTTTTGGCCAAGCAAGCAAGCGGGCAATGCAAATCTGCACTACAAAGAAGTATCACTTCCCACCGGTCAAAAGGGACATCCACAAAATGTGTAAAATCCAGAAAGGCAAGACAGGCCCTGGCGAACAGGGAGCCTTGTTATGCTGATGGGCGTGATGTAAATTGCCAACTGCCTCTCTGGAGGAGTGCATTGTGTTCCCTAAAACAAGTAAACAACAGACCTACAGAGCCAAGGGCGCTTCCAGTCTAGGGAATATACCTTGGGAAAACTGAAAATCAATAAGACACGGCCACCCCAAAATTTAGGGCTGCACTGCTTACAGGAAGCTCAACGTGGGTACACCTTAAATATCCCACGAAATATAAACTTGGTTCAAATTATTGTGGTACTTACGTATGATGGAATATCCGTCAGCCATGAAATCAATGTCATAAGACTAGTAGAAGCAAAATGAATGGATTCAGGTAAGATGATTCTTAGTGAAATAAGTCACACAGAAAAAGAAACTTATCATAAAATATCACTTATGAAGATCCTGTAAACATGGCTACAGATTAACTGAGTTAGGAAAGAGAACAGAGTCTCACATTTAAAAAACATTCTTATGCCTGCTTAAGGGGAAAGGAGAGGTGGGGTGATGCATAAAACTACACTTTGATAGAATCACACGTACCCTTCCAAAAACCATCTATGGAATAGAAAAGACCTACACCTTCCTCAGTGAAAGGTACTCAGAACCCCATATTTCCCGGAGAGGAATATATCACACTAGAAAGAACCTTAAAACCTATGTATTGATATGTCTCCATAAGGGAATCAAGTGTGTCTAGATTGGCATAAACATGGCAGTGAGAATCAGCTCAAACCCACTATAAAAGGGAATTTCAAAACAAAACAAATAAACAGGGAAATTCTTTACAATTCCTTCAGGGTCTCTGATGAAACCTGGAATAAGCCTATCTACAATGACAGCTGGATGTGGCATAAGGCTGGACACTTGGGACTGAGCGGATTGGTGAGATTGGGTGAGCAAATGCAGACCCTTTCAAGCAATATTTCATGGCACCCATTCCATGGCTCCCAACTCTCCAGGTTGAAGGGAATATTACTACAGCTATAACATGTACAGGAAACCTAGAGAATGTACATATGGTGAATACGACAGGTTTCTAAAACTCAACGATTAGTCCCTCTCCTGGTGCTCCAGTTTGACTTTCCAACTGCCTTACTATCAATCTCCCAACTTGGAGAGACAGGCCCTTTAACCTCCTGGTTTTCACAGGTTCCCAATTTGGCAGAGGATGGAAGGGACGAGGGAGAACCAATGAGAGAGTAGCTGTTAGGCATTTGGATTGGCACATGTCACTCTAATCTCCCGGCAGGAAGAAGAATTAACCAAAGTCTCAGCCACCCACCGGGAACCAGTATAGGACATGATCCAAAATTTTGGACTTGCGTTCAGCTCACAAAAAACGAGTTGAGAAATGGAGCTCAGGGGCACAGCAATTCACAAACTGGCAGAGTGATAAAGGACAACTATCGTCCAAAAATCTGTTGAGGGAAGTCAACGAGGCGGACTTGAAAGCGAGGCAAAATAGCAGGAAACAGATTTCAAGAGGTACCTTGGAATCACCTGTAAAGCACAGGAAGAGGGGCACAACTTGGACAATGGTGCACTTGGCCAAAAAGGGCGTATGCATTTTCTCCTGAATATATTCAGGAGAAAACGCATACGCCCTTTTTGGCCAAGCAAGCAAGCGGGCAATGCAAATCTGCACTACAAAGAAGTATCACTTCCCACCGGTCAAAAGGGACATCCACAAAATGTGTAAAAACCAGAAAGGCAAGACAGGCCCTGGAGAACTGGAAGCCTTGTTATGCTGATGGGCGGGATGTAAACTGCCAACTGCCTCACTGGAGGAGTGCATTGTGTTCCCTAAAACAAGTAAACAACAGAGCTACAGAGCCAAGGCCACTTCCAGTCTAGGGAATATACCTTGGGTAAACTGAAAATCAATAAGAAAGAGCCACCTCCAAATTTAGGGCTGCACTGACTACAAGAACCTCAACTTGGGTACACCTTAAATATCCCAGGAAATATAAAAATGGTTCAAAACATTGTGCTACTTACGTACGATGGAATATCCCTCAGCCATGAAATCAAAGTCATAAGACCAGTAGCAGCAAAGTGAGTGGATTCAGATACGATGATTCTAAGTGAAATAAGTCACACAGAAAAAGAAACTTATCATAAGATATCACTTAGGAAGATCCTGTAAACATGGCTTCACGTGAAATGATTTAGGAAAGAGAACAGAGTCTCACATTTAGAAAACACTCTTATGCCTGCATAAAGGGGAAGGAGAGGTGGGGTGATGCATAAAACCAGAGTTTGATATAAGCACAGGGACCGTTTCAAAAACCAACTTTGGAATAGACAAGACCTACACCTTCCTCAGTGAAAGAGACTCAAAACCCCATATTTCCCACAGAGGAATATATCTGACTAGTAAGAATCTTAAAACCTATGTATTGATATGTCTCCATAAGGGAATCAAGTGTTTCTAGAGTGGCATAAACATGGCAGCGAGAATCAGCTCAAAGCCACTATAAAAAGGAATTTCAAAACCAAAACCAAAAAACAGGGAAATTCTTTACAATTCCTTCAGGGTGTCTGAGGAAACCTGGAAAGACCCTATCTACAATGACAGCTGGATGTGGCATAAGGCTGGACACTTGGGACTGAGAGGATTGGTGAGATTGGGTGACCAAATGCATACCCTTTCAAGCAGTAATGCATAGCCCCAATTCCATGGGTCCCAACTCTCCAGGTTGAAGGGAATATTACTACAGCTATAACATGTACAGGAAACCTAGAGAATGGACACACTGGGAATACGAAAGATTACTAAAACTCAATGAATTGTCCCTCTCCTGGTGCTCTGGTTTGACTTTCCAACTGATTTACTATCAATCTCCCAACATGGAGAGACAGCCCCTTTTACCTCCTGGTTTGCACAGGTTGCCAATTTGGCTGAGGAGGAATGGGAAGAGGGAGATTCAATGAGAGAGTAGCTGTTAGGCATTTGGACGGGCACATGTCACTCTAATTTCCCAGCAGGAAGAAGAATTAACCAAAATCTCTCCCACCCACCGGGAACCAGTATAAGTCCTGAACCAAAATTTTGGACTTGCGTTCAGCTCACAAAAAACGAGTTGAAAAATGGAGCTCAGGGGCACAGCAATTCACAAACTGGCAGAGTAATAAAGGACAACTATCGTCCAAAAATCTGTTGAGGGAAGGCAACGAGGCGGACTTGAATGTGAGGCAGAATGGCAGGAAACAGATTTAAAGAGGTACGTTGGAATCACCTTTAAAACACAGGAAGAGGGGCACAACTTGGACAATGATGCACTTGGCCAAAAAGGGCGTATGCATTTTCTCCTGAATATATTCAGGAGAAAACGCATACGCCCTTTTTGGCCAAGCAAGAAAGCGGGCAATGCAAATCTGCACTACAAAGAAGTATCACTTCCCACCGGTCAAAAGGGACATCCACAAAATGTGTAAAAACCTGAAAGGCAAGACAGACCCTGAAGAACAAGGAGCCTTGATATGCTGATGGGCGGGATGTAAATTGCCAACTGCCTCACTGGAAGAGTGCATTGTGTTCCCTAAAAGAAGTAAACAACAGAGCTACAGAGCCAAGGGCGCTTCCAGTCTAGGGAATATACCTTGGGAAAACTGAAAATCAATAAGACAGAGCCACCCCAAAATTTAGGGCTGCACTGCTTACAAGAACCTCAACATGGGTACACCTTAAATATCCTAGGAAATATAAAATTGGTTCAAAAAATTGTGGTACTTACGTACGATGGAATATCCCTCAGCCATGAAATCAATGTCATAAGATCAGTTGCACCAAAATGAGTGGATTCAGGTACGATGATTCTAAGTGAAATATGTCACACAGAAAATGAAACTTATCATAAGATATCACTTATGAAGATCCTGTAAGCATGGCTACACATGAACTGAGTTAGGAAAGAGAACAGAGTCTCACATTTAGAAAACACTCTTATGCCTTCTTAAGGGGGAAGGAGAGGTGTGGTGATCCATAAAACCAGAGTTTGATATAAGCACAGGTACCATTCCAAAAACCAACTATGGAATAGACAAGACCTACACCTTCCTCAGTGAATGGGACTCAAAACCCCATATTTCCCACAGATGAATATTTCTCACGAGTAAGAATCATAAAACTTATTTATTGATATGTATCCATAAGGGAATCTACTGAGTCTAGAATGGCATAAACATGGCAGCGAGAATCAGCTCAAACACACAATAAAAAGGAATTACAAAAACAAAACAAAAAAACCGGGTATTTCTTTAAAATTCCTTCAGGGTCTCTGATGAAACCTGGAATGACCCTATCTACAATGACAGCTGGATGTGGCATAAGGCTGGACACTTGGGACTGAGAAAATTGGTGAGATTGGGTGAGCAAAGGCAGTCCCTTTCAAGCAATAATGCATGCCACCTCTTCCATGGGTCCCAACTCTTCATGTTGAAGGGAATATTACTACAGCTATAACATGTACGTGAAACCTAGAGAATAGACACACTGTGATTATGAAAGGTTTCTAAAACTCAACGAATAGTCCCTCTACTGCTGCTCTGGTTTGACTTTCCAACTGCTTTACTATCAATCAACCAACTAGGAGAGACAGCCCCTTTAACCTCCTGGTTCGCACAGGTTGTCAATTTGGCAGAGGATGAAAGGGAAGAGGAAGAAACAATGAGAGAGTAGCTGTTAGGCATTTGGACAGGCACATTTCATACTAATTTCCCGGCAGGAAGAAGAATTAACCAAAGTCTCAGCCACCCACCGGGAACCAGTATAGATCCTGAACCAAAATTTTGGACTTACGTTCAGCTCACAAAAATCGAGTTGTAAAATGGAGCTCAGGGGCACAGCAATTCACAAACTGGCAGAGTAATGGAGGACATCTATCGTCCATAAATCTGTTGAGGGAAGGAAACGAGGCGGACTTGAAAGCGATGCCGAATTGCAGGAAACAGATTTCAAGAGGTACGTTGGAATCGCCTTTAAAGCACAGTTAGAGAGGCACAACTTGGACAATGATGCACTTGCCCAAAAAGGGCGTATGCGTTTTCTCCTGAATATATTCAGGAGAAAATGCATACGCCCTTTTTGGCCAAGCAAGCAAGCGGGCAATGCAAATTTGCACTACAAAGAAGTGTCACTTCCCACCGGTCAAAAGGGACATCCACAAAATGTGTAAAAACCAGAAAGGCATGACAGGGCCTGGAGAACACGGAGCCTTTTTATGCTGATGGTCCGGATGTAAATTGCCAACTGCCTCTCTGGAGGAGTGCACTGTGTTCCCTAAAACAAGTAAACAACAGAGCTACAGAGCCAAGGACACTTTCAGTCTAGGGAATATATCTTGGGAAAACTGAAAATCAATAAGACAGAGTCACCCCAAAATTTAGGGCTGCACTGCTTACAAGAACCTCAACTTGGGTACACCTTAAATATCACAGGAAATATAAAATGGATTCAAAAAATTGTGGTACATATGAAAGATGTAATATCCCTCATCCATGAAATCAATGTCATAAGACCAGTAGCAGCAAAATGAGTCGATTCAGGTACGATGATTCTAAGTGAAATAAGTCACACAGAAAAAGAAACTTATCATAAGATATGACTTTTGGAGATCCTGTAAACATGGCTACATATGAACTGAGTTAGGAAAGAGAACAGTGTCTCACATTTAGAAAAAAACTCGTATGCATGCTTAAGGGAGAAAGAGAGGTGGGGTAATGCATAAAACCAGAGTTTGATTTAATCACAGGGACCGTTCCAAAAACTTACTATGGAATAGATAAGACCTACACCTTCCTCAGTGAAAGGGACTCAAAACCACATATTTCCCGCAGAGGAATAGATCTGACTAGTAAGAATCTTAAAACCTATGTATTGATATGTCTCCATAAGGTTATCAAGTGTGTCTTGACTGGCATAAACATGGCAGCGAGAATCAGCTCAAACCCACTATAAAAAGGAATTTCAAAAACAAAACAAAAAAACAGGGAAAGTCTTTACAATTCCTTCAGGGTCTCTGATGAAACGTGGTATGAACCTATCTACAATGACAGCTGGATATGGCATAAGGCTGGACACTTGGGACTGAGAGGATTGGTGAGATTGGGTGAGCAAATGCAGACCCTTTAAAGCAAGAATGCATGGCCCCCATTCCATGGGTCCCAACTCTCGAGCTTGAAGGGAATATTAATACAGCAAGAACTGGTACAGGAAACCTAGAGAATGGACACACTGTGAATATGAAATGTTTCTAAATCTCAACGAATAGTCCCTCTCCTGGTGCTCTGGTTTGACTTTCCAACTGCTTTACTATCAATCTCCAAACTTGGAGACACAGCGCCATTTACCTCCTGGTTCGAACAGGTTGCCAATTTGGCAGAGGATGAAAGGGAAGAGGGAGAACCAATGAGAGAGTAGCTGTTAGGCATTTGGACGGGCACGTGTCACTCTAATATACCGTTAGGAAGAAGAATTAACCAAAGTCTCAGCCACCCACCGGGAACCAGTATAGGTCCTGAACCAAAATTTTGGAATTGCATTCAGCTCACTAAAAACGAGTTGAAAAATGGAGCTCAGGGGCACAGCAATTCACAAACTGGCAGAGTAATAAAGCACAACTATCGTCCAAAAATCTGTTGAGGGAAGGCAACGAGGCGGACTTGAATGCGAGGCAGAATAGCAGGAAACAGATTTAAAGAGGTACGTTAGAATCGCCTGTAAAGCACAGGAAGAGGGGCACAAGTTCGACAATTATGCACTTGGCCAAAAAGGGCGTATGCGTTTTCTCCTGAATATATTCAGGAGAAAACGCATACGCCCTTTTTGGCCAAGCAAGCAAGCGGGCAATGCAAATCTGCACTACAAAGAAGTATCACTTCCCACCGGTCAAAAGGGACATCCACAAAATGTGTAAAATCCAGAAAGGCAAGACAGGCCCTGGAGAACAGGGAGCCTTGTTATGCTGATGGGCGTGATGTAAATTGCCAACTGCCTCTCTGGAGGAGTGCATTGTGTTCCCTAAAACAAGTAAACAACAGACCTACAGAGCCAAGGGCGCTTCCAGTCTAGGGAATATACCTTGGGAAAACTGAAAATCAATAAGACACGGCCACCCCAAAATTTAGGGCTGCACTGCTTACAGGAAGCTCAACGTGGGTACACCTAAAATATCCCACGAAATATAAACTTGGTTCAAATTATTGTGGTACTTACGTATGATGGAATATCCGTCAGCCATGAAATCAATATCATAAGACCAGTAGAAGCAAAATGAATGGATTCAGGTACGATGATTCTTAGTGAAATAAGTCACACAGAAAAAGAAACTTATCATAAAATATCACTTATGAAGATCCTGTAAACATGGCTACACATGAACTGAGTTAGGAAAGGGAACAGAGTCTCACATTTAAAAAACATTCTTTTGCCTGCTTAAGGGGAAAGGAGAGGTGGGGTGATGCATAAAACTAGACTTTGATAGAATCACACGTACCCTTCCAAAAACCATCTATGGAATAGAAAAGACCTACACCTTCCTCAGTGAAAGGTACTCAGAACCCCATATTTCCCGGAGAGGAATATATCACACTAGAAAGAATCTTAAAACCTATGTATTGATATGTCTCCATAAGGGAATCAAGTGTGTCTAGATTGGCATAAACATGGCAGCGAGAATCAGCTCAAACCCACTATAAAAGGGAATTTCAAAAACAAAACAAATAAACAGGGAAATTCTTTACAATTCCTTCAGGGTCTCTGATGAAACCTGGAATAAGCCTATCTACAATGACAGCTGTATGTGGCATAAGGCTGGACACTTGGGACTGAGCGGATTGGTGAGATTGGGTGAGCAAATGCAGACCGTTTCAAGCAATATTTCATGGCACCCATTCCATAGCTCCCAACTCTCCAGGTTGAAGGGAATATTACTACAGCTATAACATGTACAGGAAACCTAGAGAATGTACACATGGTGAATACGACAGGTTTCTAAAACTCAACGAATAGTCCCTCTCCTGGTGCTCCAGTTTGACTTTCCAACTGCCTTACTATCAATCTCCCAACTTGGAGATACAGGCCCTTTAACCTCCTGGTTTTCACAGGTTCCCAATTTGGCAGAGGATGGAAGGGACGAGGGAGAACCCATGAGAGAGTAGCTGTTAGGCATTTGGATGGGCACATGTCACTCTAATCTCCCGGCAGGAATAAGAATTAACCAAAGTCTCAGCCACCCACCGGGAACCAGTATAGGACATGATCCAAAATTTTGGACTTGCGTTCAGCTCCCAAAAAAAGAGTTGAGAAATGGAGCTCAGGGTCACAGCAATTCACAAACTGGCAGAATGATAAAGGACAACTACCGTCCAAAAATCTGTTGAGGGAATGCAGCGAGGCAGACTTGAAAGCGAGGCAGAAGAGCAGGAAACAGATTTCAAGAGGTACGTTGGAATCGCCTTTAAAGCACAGGAGGAGGGGCACAACTTTGACACTGATGGAATTGGACAAAAAGGGCGTATATGTTTTCTCCTGAATATATTCAGGAGAAAACGCATACGCCCTTTTTGGCCAAGCAAGCAAGCGGGCAATGCAAATCTGCACTACAAAGAAGTATCACTTCCCACCGGTCAAAATGGACATCCACAAAATGTGTAAAAACCAGAAAGGCAAGACAGTCCCTGGAGAACTGGGAGCCTTGTTATGCTGATGGGCGGGATGTAAATTGCCAACTGCCTCACTGGAGGAGTGCATTGTGTTCCCTAAAACAAGTAAACAACAGAGCTACAGAGCCAAGGCCACTTCCAGTCTAGGGAATATACCTTGGGAAAACTGAAAATAAATAAGAAAGAGCCACCTCCAAATTTAGGGCTGCACTGACTACAAGAACCTCAACTTGGGTACACCTTAAATATCCCAGGAAATATAAAAATGGTTCAAAACATTGTGGTACTTATGTATGATGGAATATCCCTCAGCGATGAAATCAATGTCATAAGACCAGTAGCAGCAAAGTGAGTGGATTCAGGTACGATGATTCTAAGTGAAATAAGTCACACAGAAAAACAAACTTATCATAAGATATCACTTATGAAGATCCATTAAACATGGCTACACGTGAACTGAGTTAGGAAAGAGAACAGAGTCTCACATTTAGAAAACACTCTTATGCCTGCATAAAGGGGATGGAGAGGTCGGGTGATGCATAAAACCAGAGTTTGATATAAGCACAGGGACCGTTTCAAAAACCAACATTGGAATAGACAAGACCGACACCTTCCTCAGTGAAAGAGACTCAAAACCCCATATTTCCCGCAGAGGAATATATCTGACTAGTAAGAATCTTAAAACCTATGTATTGATATGACTCCATAAGGGAATCAAGTGTGTCTAGAGTGGCATAAACATGGCAGCGAGAATCAGCTCAAACCCACTATAAAAAGGAATTTCAAAAGCAAAACCAAAAAACAGGGAAATTCTTTACAATTCCTTCAGGGTGTCTGAGGAAACCTGGAAAGACCCTATCTACAATGACAGCTGGATGTGGCATAAGGCTGGACACTTGGGACTGAGAGGATTGGTGAGATTGGGTGAGCAAATGCAGACCCTTTCAAGCAATAATGCATGGCCCCCATTCCATGGGTCCCAACTCTCCATGTTCAAGGGAATATTACTACAGCTATAACATGTACAGGAAACCTAGAGAATGGACACACTGTGAATACGAAAGGTTTCTAAAATTCAATGAATAGTCCCTCTCCTGGTGCTCCAGTTTGACTTTCCAACTGCCTTACTATCAATCTCCCAACTTGGAGAGACAGGCCCTTTAACCTCCTGGTTTGCACAGGTTCCCAATTTGGCAGAGGATGGAAGGGACGAGGGAGAACCCATGAGTGAGTAGCTGTTAGGCATTTGGACGGGCAAATGTCACTCTAATTTCCCGGCAGGAAGAAGAATTAACCAAAGTCTCAGCCACGCACCGGGAACCAGTATAGGACATGATCCAAAATTTTGGACTTGCGTTCAGCTCACAAAAAACGAGTTGAGAAATGGAGCTCAGGGGCACAGCAATTCACAAACTGGCAGAGTGATAAAGGACAACTATCGTCCAAAAATCTGTTGAGGGAAGTCAACGAGGCGGACTTGAAAGTGAGGCAAAATAGCAGGAAACAGATTTCAAGAGGTACCTTGGAATCGCCTGTAAAGCACAGGAAGAGGGGCACAACTTGGACAATGGTGCACTTGGCCAAAAAGGGCGTATGCGTTTTCTCCTGAATATATTCAGGAGAAAACGCATACGCCCTTTTTGGCCAAGCAAGCAAGCGGGCAATGCAAATCTGCACTAAAAAGAAGTATCACTTCCCACCGGTCAAAAGGGACATCCACAAAATGTGTAAAAACCAGAAAGGCAAGACAGGCCCTGGAGAACTGGGAGCCTTGTTATGCTGATGGGCGGGATGTAAATTGCCAACTGCCTCACTGGAGGAGTGCATTGTGTTCCCTAAAACAAGTAAACAACAGAGCTACAGAGCCAAGGCCACTTCCAGTCTAGGGAATATACCTTGGGAAAACTGAAAATCAATAAGAAAGAGCCACCTCCAAATTTAGGGCTGCACTGACTACAAGAACCTCAACTTGGGTACACCTTAAATATCCCAGGAAATATAAAAATGGTTCAAAACATTGTGGTACTTACGTATGATGGAATATCCCTCAGCCATGAAATCAATGTCATAAGACCAGTAGCAGCAAAGTGAGTGGATTCAGGTACGATGATTCTAAGTGAAATAAGTCACACAGAAAAACAAACTTATCATAAGATATCACTTATGAAGATCCATTAAACATGGCTACACGTGAACTGAGTTAGGAAAGAGAACAGAGTCTCACATTTAGAAAACACTCTTATGCCTGCATAAAGGGGATGGAGAGGTCGGGTGATGCATAAAACCAGAGTTTGATATAAGCACAGGGACCGTTTCAAAAACCAACATTGGAATAGACAAGACCGACACCTTCCTCAGTGAAAGAGACTCAAAACCCCATATTTCCCGCAGAGGAATATATCTGACTAGTAAGAATCTTAAAACCTATGTATTGATATGACTCCATAAGGGAATCAAGTGTGTCTAGAGTGGCATAAACATGGCAGCGAGAATCAGCTCAAACCCACTATAAAAAGGAATTTCAAAAGCAAAACCAAAAAACAGGGAAATTCTTTACAATTCCTTCAGGGTGTCTGAGGAAACCTGGAAAGACCCTATCTACAATGACAGCTGGATGTGGCATAAGGCTGGACACTTGGGACTGAGAGGATTGGTGAGATTGGGTGAGCAAATGCAGACCCTTTCAAGCAATAATGCATGGCCCCCATTCCATGGGTCCCAACTCTCCATGTTCAAGGGAATATTACTACAGCTATAACATGTACAGGAAACCTAGAGAATGGACACACTGTGAATACGAAAGGTTTCTAAAATTCAATGAATAGTCCCTCTCCTGGTGCTCCAGTTTGACTTTCCAACTGCCTTACTATCAATCTCCCAACTTGGAGAGACAGGCCCTTTAACCTCCTGGTTTGCACAGGTTCCCAATTTGGCAGAGGATGGAAGGGACGAGGGAGAACCCATGAGTGAGTAGCTGTTAGGCATTTGGACGGGCAAATGTCACTCTAATTTCCCGGCAGGAAGAAGAATTAACCAAAGTCTCAGCCACGCACCGGGAACCAGTATAGGACATGATCCAAAATTTTGGACTTGGGTTCAGCTCACAAAAAACGAGTTGAGAAATGGAGCTCAGGGGCACAGCAATTCACAAACTGGCAGAGTGATAAAGGACAACTATCGTCCAAAAATCTGTTGAGGGAAGTCAACGAGGCGGACTTGAAAGTGAGGCAAAATAGCAGGAAACAGATTTCAAGAGGTACCTTGGAATCGCCTGTAAAGCACAGGAAGAGGGGCACAACTTGGACAATGGTGCACTTGGCCAAAAAGGGCGTATGCGTTTTCTCCTGAATATATTCAGGAGAAAACGCATACGCCCTTTTTGGCCAAGCAAGCAAGCGGGCAATGCAAATCTGCACTACAAAGAAGTATCACTTCCAACCGGTCAAAAGGGACATCCACAAAATGTGTAAAAACCAGAAAGGCAAGACAGGCCCTGGAGAACTGGGAGCCTTGTTATGCTGATGGGCGGGATGTAAATTGCCAACTGCCTCACTGGAGGAGTGCATTGTGTTCCCTAAAACAAGTAAACAACAGAGCTACAGAGCCAAGGCCACTTCCAGTCTAGGGAATATACCTTGGGAAAACTGAAAATCAATAAGAAAGAGCCACCTCCAAATTTAGGGCTGCACTGACTACAAGAACCTCAACTTGGGTACACCTTAAATATCCCAGGAAATATAAAAATGGTTCAAAACATTGTGGTACTTACGTATGATGGAATATCCCTCAGCCATGAAATCAATGTCATAAGACCAGTAGCAGCAAAGTGAGTGGATTCAGGTACGATGATTCTAAGTGAAATAAGTCACACAGAAAAAGAAACTTATCATAAGATATCACTTATGAAGATCCTGTAAACATGGCTACACGTGAACTGAGTTAGGAAAGAGAACAGAGTCTCATATTTAGCAAACACTCTTATGCCTGCATAAAGGGGATGGAGAGGTCGGGTGATGCATAAAACCAGAGTTTGATATAAGCACAGGGACCGTTTCAAAAACCAACTTTGGAATAGACAAGACCTACACCTTCCTCAGTGAAAGAGACTCAAAACCCCATATTTCCCGTAGAGGAATATATCTGACTAGTAAGAATCTTAAAAACTATGTATTGATATGACTCCATAAGGGAATAAAGTGTGTCTAGAGTGGCATAAACATGGCAGCGAGAATCAGCTCAAACCCACTATAAAAAGGAATTTCAAAAGCAAAACCAAAAAACAGGGAAATTCTTTACAATTCCTTCAGGGTGTCTGAGGAAACCTGGAAAGACCCTATCTACAATGACAGCTGGATGTGGCATAAGGCTGGACACTTGGGACTGAGAGGATTGGTGAGATTGGGTGAGCAAATGCAGACCCTTTCAAGCAATAATGCATGGCCCCCATTCCATGGGTCCCAACTCTCCAGGTTCAAGGGAATATTACTAGAGCTATAACATGTACAGGAAACCTAGAGAATGGACACACTGTGAATACGAAAGGTTTCTAAAACTCAATGAATAGTCCCTCTCCTGGTGCTCCAGTTTGACTTTCCAACTGCCTTACTATCAATCTCCCAACTTGGAGAGACAGGCCCTTTAACCTCCTGGTTTGCACAGGTTCCCAATTTGGCAGAGGATGGAAGGGACGAGGGAGAACCCATGAGTGAGTAGCTGTTAGGCATTTGGACGGGCACATGTCACTCTAATTTCCCGGCAGGAAGAAGAATTAACCAAAGTCTCAGCCACCCACCGGGAACCAGTATAGGACATGATCCAAAATTTTGGACTTGCGTTCAGCTCACAAAAAACGAGTTGAGAAATGGAGCTCAGGGGCACAGCAATTCACAAACTGGCAGAGTGATAAAGGACAACTATCGTCCAAAAATCTGTTGAGGGAAGTCAACGAGGCGGACTTGAAAGTGAGGCAAAAGAGCAGGAAACAGATTTCAAGAGGTACCTTGGAATCGCCTGTAAAGCACAGGAAGAGGGGCACAACTTGGACAATGGTGCACTTGGCCAAAAAGGGCGTATGCGTTTTCTCCTGAATATATTCAGGAGAAAACGCATATGCCCTTTTTGGCCAAGCAAGAAAGCGGGCAATGCAAATCTGCACTACAAAGAAGTATCACTTCCCACCGGTCAAAAGGGACATCCACAAAATGTGTAAAAACCAGAAAGGCAAGACAGGCCCTGGAGAACTGGGAGCCTTGTTATGCTGATGGGCGGGATGTAAATTGCCAACTGCCTCACTGGAGGAGTGCATTGTGTTCCCTAAAACAAGTAAACAACAGAGCTACAGAGCCAAGGCCACTTCCAGTCTAGGGAATATATCTTGGGAAAACTGAAAATCAATAAGAAAGAGCCACCTCCAAATTTAGGGCTGCACTGACTACAAGAACCTCAACTTGGGTACACCTTAAATATCCCAGGAAATATAAAAATGGTTCAAAACATTGTGGTACTTACGTATGATGGAATATCCCTCAGCCATGAAATCAATGTCATAAGACCAGTAGCAGCAAAGTGAGTGGATTCAGGTACGATGATTCTAAGTGAAATAAGTCACACAGAAAAAGAAACTTATCATAAGATATCACTTATGAAGATCCTGTAAACATGGCTACACGTGAACTGAGTTAGGAAAGAGAACAGAGTCTCACATTTAGCAAACACTCTTATGCCTGCATAAAGGGGATGGAGAGGTCGGGTGATGCATAAAACCAGAGTTTGATATAAGCACAGGGACCGTTTCAAAAACCAACTTTGGAATAGACAAGACCTACACCTTCCTCAGTGAAAGAGACTCAAAACCCCATATTTCCCGTAGAGGAATATATCTGACTAGTAAGAATCTTAAAAACTATGTATTGATATGACTCCATAAGGGAATAAAGTGTGTCTAGAGTGGCATAAACATGGCAGCGAGAATCAGCTCAAACCCACTATAAAAAGGAATTTCAAAAGCAAAACCAAAAAACAGGGAAATTCTTTACAATTCCTTCAGGGTGTCTGAGGAAACCTGGAAAGACCCTATCTACAATGACAGCTGGATGTGGCATAAGGCTGGACACTTGGGACTGAGAGGATTGGTGAGATTGGGTGAGCAAATGCAGACCCTTTCAAGCAATAATGCATGGCCCCCATTCCATGGGTCCCAACTCTCCAGGTTCAAGGGAATATTACTAGAGCTATAACATGTACAGGAAACCTAGAGAATGGACACACTGTGAATACGAAAGGTTTCTAAAACTCAATGAATAGTCCCTCTCCTGGTGCTCCAGTTTGACTTTCCAACTGCCTTACTATCAATCTCCCAACTTGGAGAGACAGGCCCTTTAACCTCCTGGTTTGCACAGGTTCCCAATTTGGCAGAGGATGGAAGGGACGAGGGAGAACCCATGAGTGAGTAGCTGTTAGGCATTTGGACGGGCACATGTCACTCTAATTTCCCGGCAGGAAGAAGAATTAACCAAAGTCTCAGCCACCCACCGGGAACCAGTATAGGACATGATCCAAAATTTTGGACTTGCGTTCAGCTCACAAAAAACGAGTTGAGAAATGGAGCTCAGGGGCACAGCAATTCACAAACTGGCAGAGTGATAAAGGACAACTATCGTCCAAAAATCTGTTGAGGGAAGTCAACGAGGCGGACTTGAAAGTGAGGCAAAAGAGCAGGAAACAGATTTCAAGAGGTACCTTGGAATCGCCTGTAAAGCACAGGAAGAGGGGCACAACTTGGACAATGGTGCACTTGGCCAAAAAGGGCGTATGCGTTTTCTCCTGAATATATTCAGGAGAAAACGCATATGCCCTTTTTGGCCAAGCAAGCAAGCGGGCAATGCAAATCTGCACTACAAAGAAGTATCACTTCCCACCGGTCAAAAGGGACATCCACAAAATGTGTAAAAACCAGAAAGGCAAGACAGGCCCTGGAGAACTGGGAGCCTTGTTATGCTGATGGGCGGGATGTAAATTGCCAACTGCCTCACTGGAGGAGTGCATTGTGTTCCCTAAAACAAGTAAACAACAGAGCTACAGAGCCAAGGCCACTTCCAGTCTAGGGAATATATCTTGGGAAAACTGAAAATCAATAAGAAAGAGCCACCTCCAAATTTAGGGCTGCACTGACTACAAGAACCTCAACTTGGGTACACCTTAAATATCCCAGGAAATATAAAAATGGTTCAAAACATTGTGGTACTTACGTATGATGGAATATCCCTCAGCCATGAAATCAATGTCATAAGACCAGTAGCAGCAAAGTGAGTGGATTCAGGTACGATGATTCTAAGTGAAATAAGTCACACAGAAAAAGAAACTTATCATAAGATATCACTTATGAAGATCCTGTAAACATGGCTACACGTGAACTGAGTTAGGAAAGAGAACAGAGTCTCACATTTAGCAAACACTCTTATGCCTGCATAAAGGGGATGGAGAGGTCGGGTGATGCATAAAACCAGAGTTTGATATAAGCACAGGGACCGTTTCAAAAACCAACTTTGGAATTGACAAGACCGACAACTTCCTCAGTGAAAGAGAATCAAAACCCCATATTTCCCACAGAGGAATATATCTGACTAGTAAGAATCTTAAAACCTATGTATTGATATGTCTCCATAAGGGAATCAAGTGTGTCTAGAGTGGCATAAACATGGCAGCGAGAATCAGCTCAAACCCACTATAAAAAGGAATTTCAAAAGCAAAACCAAAAAACAGGGAAATTCTTTACAATTCCTTCAGGGTGTCTGAGGAAACCTGGAAAGACCCTATCTACAATGACAGCTGGATGTGGCATAAGGCTGGACACTTGGGACTGAGAGGATTGGTGAGATTGGGTGAGCGAATGCAGACCCTTACAAGCAATAATGCATGGCCCCCATTCCATGGGTCCCAACTCTCCATGTTCAAGGGAATATTACTACAGCTATAACATGTACAGGAAACCTAGAGAATGGACACACTGTGAATACGAAAGGTTTCTAAAACTCAACGAATAGTCCCTCTCCTGGTGCTCCAGTTTGACTTTCCAACTGCCTTACTATCAATCTCCCAAATTGGAGAGGCAGGCCCTTTAACCTCCTGGTTTGCACAGGTTCCCAATTTGGCAGAGGATGGAAGGGACGAGGGAGAACCCATGAGAGAGTAGCTGTTAGGCATTTGGACGGGCACATGTCACTCTAATTTCCTGGCAGGAAGAAGAATTAACCAAAGTCTCAGCCACCCACCGGGAACCAGTATAGGACAGGATCCAAAATTTTGGACTTGCGTTCAGCTCACAAAAAACGAGTTGAGAAATGGAGCTCAGGGGCACAGCAATTCACAAACTGGCAGAGTGATAAAGGACAACTATCGTCCAAAAATCTGTTGAGGGAAGTCAACGAGGCGGACTTGAAAGTGAGGCAAAATAGCAGGAAACAGATTTCAAGAGGTACGTTGGAATCGCCTGTAAAGCACAGGAAGAGGGGCACAACTTGGACAATGGTGCACTTGGCCAAAAAGGGCGTATGCGTTTTCTCCTGAATATATTCAGGAGAAAACGCATACGCCCTTTTTGGCCAAGCAAGCAAGCGGACAATGCAAATCTGCACTACAAAGAAGTATCACTTCCCACCGGTCAAAAGGGACATCCACAAAATGTGTAAAAACCAGAAAGGCAAGACAGGCCCTGGAGAACTGGGAGCCTTGTTATGCTGATGGGCGGGATGTAAATTGCCAACTGCCTCACTGGAGGAGTGCATTGTGTTCCCTAAAACAAGTAAACAACAGAGCTACAGAGCCAAGGCCACTTCCAGTCTAGGGAATTTACCTTGGGAAAACTGAAAATCAATAAGAAAGAGCCACCTCCAAATTTAGGGCTGCACTGACTACAAGAACCTCAACTTGGGTACACATTAAATATCCCAGGAAATATAAAAATGGTTCAAAACATTGTGGTACTTACGTACGATGGAATATCCCTCAGCCATGAAATCAATGTCATAAGACCAGTAGCAGCAAAGTGAGTGGATTCAGATACGATGATTCTAAGTGAAATAAGTCACACAGAAAAAGAAACTTATCATAAGATATCACTTATGAAGATCCTGTAAACATGGTACACGTGAACTGAGTTAGGAAAGAGAACAGAGTCTCACATTTAGAAAACACTCTTATGCCTGCATAAAGGGGAAGGAGAGGTGGGGTGATGCATAAAACCAGAGTTTGATATAAGCACAGGGACCGTTCCAAAAACCAACTTTGGAATAGACAAGACCTACACCTTCCTCAGTGAAAGAGACTCAAAACCCCATATTTCCCACAGAGGAATATATCCGACTAGTAAGAATCTTAAAACCTATGTATTGATATGTCTCCATAAGGGAATCAAGTGTGTCTAGAGTGGCATAAACATGGCAGCGAGAATCAGCTCAAACCCACTCTAAAAAGGAATTTCAAAAGCAAAACCAAAAAACAGGGAAATTCTTTACAATTCCTTCAGGGTGTCTGAGGAAACCTGGAAAGACCCTATCTACAATGACAGCTGTATGTGGCATAAGGGTGGACACTTGGGACTGAGAGGATTGGTGAGATTGGGTGAGCGAATGCAGACCCTTTCAAGCAATAATGCATGGCCCCCATTCCATGGGTCCCAACTCTCCAGGTTCAAGGGAATATTACTACAGCTATAACATGTACAGGAAACCTAGAGAATGGACACACTGTGAATACGAAAGGTTTCTAAAACTCAACGAATAGTCCCTCTCCTGGTGCTCCAGTTTGACTTTCCAACTGCCTTACTATCAATCTCCCAACTTGGAGAGACAGGCCCTTTAACCTCCTGGTTTGCACAGGTTCCCAATTTGGCAGAGGATGGAAGGGACGAGGGAGAACCCATGAGAGAGTAGCTGTTAGGCATTTGGACGGGCACATGTCACTCTAATTTCCCGGCAGGAAGAAGAATTAACCAAAGTCTCAGCCACCCACCGGGAACCAGTATAGGACATGATCCAAAATTTTGGACTTGCGTTCAGCTCACAAAAAACGAGTTGAGAAATGGAGCTCAGGGGCACAGCAATTCACAAACTGGCAGAGTGATAAAGGACAACTATCGTCCAAAAATCTGTTGAGGGAAGTCAACGAGGCGGACTTGAAAGCGAGGCAAAATAGCAGGAAACAGATTTCAAGAGGTACCTTGGAATCGCCTGTAAAGCACAGGAAGAGGGGCACAACATGGACAATGGTGCACTTGGCCAAAAAGGGCGTATGCGTTTTCTCCTGAATATATTCAGGAGAAAACGCATACGCCCGTTTTGGCCAAGCAAGCAAGCGGGCAATGCAAATCTGCACTACAAAGAAGTATCACTTCCCACCGGTCAAAAGGGACATCCACAAAATGTGTAAAAACCAGAAAGGCAAGACAGGCCCTGGAGAACTGGGAGCCTTGTTATGCTGACGGGCGGGATGTAAACTGCCAACTGCCTCACTGGAGGAGTGCATTGTGTTCCCTAAAACAAGTAAACAACAGAGCTACAGAGCCAAGGCCACTTCCAGTCTAGGGAATATACCTTGGGAAAACTGAAAATCAATAAGAAAGAGCCACCTCCAAATTTAGGGCTGCACTGACTACAAGAACCTCAACTTGGGTACACCTTAAATATCCCAGGAAATATAAAAATGGTTCAAAACATTGTGGTACTTACGTACGATGGAATATCCCTCAGCCATGAAATCAATGTCATAAGACCAGTAGCAGCAAAGTGAGTGGATTCAGGTACGATGATTCTAAGTGAAATAAGTCACACAGAAAAAGAAACTTATCATAAGATATCACTTATGAAGATCCTGTAAACATGGTACACGTGAACTGAGTTAGGAAAGAGACAGAGTCTCACATTTAGAAAACACTCTTATGCCTGCATAAAGGGGAAGGAGAGGTGGGGTGATGCATAAAACCAGAGTTTGATATAAGCACAGGGAACGTTCCAAAAACCAACTTTGGAATAGACAAGACCTACACCTTCCTCAGTGAAAGAGACTCAAAACCCCATATTTCCCACAGAGGAATATATCTGACTAGTAAGAATCTTAAAACCTATGTATTGATATGACTCCATAAGGGAATCAAGTGTGTCTAGAGTGGCATAAACATGGCAGCGAGAATCAGCTCAAACCCAGTATAAAAAGGAATTTCAAAAGCAAAACCAAAAAACAGGGAAATTCTTTACAATTCCTTCAGGGTGTCTGAGGAAACCTGGAAAGACCCTATCTACAATGACAGCTGGATGTGGCATAAGGCTGGACACTTGGGACTGAGAGGATTGGTGAGATTGGGTGAGCAAATGCAGACCCTTTCAAGCAATAATGCATGGCCCCCATTCCATGGGTCCCAACTCTCCAGGTTCAAGGGAATATTACTACAGCTATAACATGTACAGGAAACCTAGAGAATGGACACACTGTGAATACGAAAGGTTTCTAAAACTCAATGAATAGTCCCTCTCCTGGTGCTCCAGTTTGACTTTCCAACTGCCTTACTATCAATCTCCCAACTTGGAGAGACAGGCCCTTTAACCTCCTGGTTTGCACAGGTTCCCAATTTGGCAGAGGATGGAAGGGACGAGGGAGAACCCATGAGAGAGTAGCTGTTAGGCATTTGGACGGGCACATGTCACTCTAATTTCCCGGCAGGAAGAAGAATTAACCAAAGTCTCATCCACCCACCGGGAACCAGTATAGGACATGATCCAAAATTTTGGACTTGCGTTCAGCTCACCAAAAACGAGTTGAGAAATGGAGCTCAGGGGCACAGCAATTCACAAACTGGCAGAGTGATAAAGGACAACTATCGTCCAAAAATCTGTTGAGGGAAGTCAACGAGGCGGACTTGAAAGCGAGGCAAAATAGCAGGAAACAGATTTCAAGAGGTACGTTGGAATCGCCTGTAAAGCACATGAAGAGGGGCACAACTTGGACAATGGTGCACTTGGCCAAAAAGGGTGTATGCGTTTTCTCCTGAATATATTCAGGAGAAAACGCATACGCCCTTTTTGGCCAAGCAAGCAAGCGGGCAATGCAAATCTGCACTACAAAGAAGTATCACTTCCCACCGGTCAAAAGGGACATCCACAAAATGTGTAAAAACCAGAAAGGCAAGACAGGCCCTGGAGAACTGGGAGCCTTGATATGCTGATGGGCGGGATGTAAATTGCCAACTGCCTCACTGGAGGAGTGCATTGTGTTCCCTAAAACAATTAAACAACAGAGCTACAGAGCCAAGGCCACTTCCAGTCTAGGGAATATACCTTGGGAAAACTGAAAATCAATAAGAAAGAGCCACCTCCAAATTTAGGGCTGCACTGACTACAAGAACCTCAACTTGGGTACACCTTAAATATCCCAGGAAATATAAAAATGGTTCAAAACATTGTGGTACTTACGTACGATGGAATATCCCTCAGCCATGAAATCAATGTCATAAGACCAGTAGCAGCAAAGTGTGTGGATGCAGGTACGATGATTCTAAGTGAAATAAGTCACACAGAAAAAGAAACTTATCATAAGATATCACTTATGAAGATCCTGTAAACATGGCTACACGTGAACTGAGTTAGGAAAGAGAACAGAGTCTCACATTTAGAAAACACTCTTATGCCTGCATAAAGGGGAAGGAGAGGTGGGGTGATGCATAAAACCAGAGTTTGATATAAGCACAGGGACCATTTCAAAAACCAACTTTGTAATTGACAAGACCGACACCTTCCTCAGTGAAAGAGACTCAAAACCCCATATTTCCCACAGAGGAATATATCTGACTAGTAAGAATCTTAAAACCTATGTATTGATATGTCTCCATAAGGGAATCAAGTGTGTCTAGAGTGGTATAAACATGGCAGCGAGAATCAGCTCAAACCCACTATAAAAAGGAATTTCAAAAGCAAAACCAAAAAACAGGGAAATTCTTTACAATTCCTTCAGGGTGTCTGAGGAAACCTGAAAAGACCCTATCTACAATGACAGCTGGAAGTGGCATAAGGCTGGACACTTGGGACTGAGAGGATTGGTGAGATTGGGTGAGTGAATGCAGACCCTTACAAGCAATAATGCATGGCCCCCATTCCATGGGTCCCAACTCTCCATGTTCAAGGGAATATTACTACAGCTATAACATGTACAGGAAACCTAGAGAATGTACACACTGTGACTACGAAAGGTTTCTAAAACTCAATGAATAGTCCCTCTCCTGGTGCTCCAGTTTGACTTTCCAACTGCCTTACTATCAATCTCCCAACTTGGAGAGACAGGCCCTTTAACCTCCTGGTTTGCACAGGTTCCCAATTTGGCAGAGGATGGAAGGGACGAGGGAGAATCCATGAGAGAGTAGCTGTTAGGCATTTGGACGGCACATGTCACTCTAATTTCCCGGCAGGAAGAAGAATTAACCAAAGTCTCAGCCACCCACCGGGAACCAGTATAGGACATGATCCAAAATTTTGGACTTGCGTTCAGCTCACAAAAAACGAGTTGAGAAATGGAGCTCAGGGGCACAGCAATTCACAAACTGGCAGAGTGATAAAGGACAACTATCGTCCAAAAATCTGTTGAGGGAAGTCAACGAGGCGGACTTGAAAGCGAGGCAAAATAGCAGGAAATAGATTTCAAGAGGTACGTTGGAATCGCCTGTAAAGCACAGGAAGAGGGGCACAACTTGGACAATGGTGCACTTGGCCAAAAAAGGGCGTATGCGTTTTCTCCTGAATATATTCAGGAGAAAACGCATACGCCCTTTTTTGGCCAAGCAAGTAAGCGGGCAATGCAAATCTGCACTACAAAGAAGTATCACTTCCCACCGGTCAAAAGGGACATCCACAAAATGTGTAAAAACCAGAAAGGCAAGACAGGCCCTGGAGAACTTGGAGCCACGTTATGCTGATGGGCGGGATGTAAATTGCCAACTGCCTCACTGGAGGAGTGCATTGTGTTCCCTAAAACAAGTAAACAACAGAGCTACAGAGCCAAGGCCACTTCCAGTCTAGGGAATATACCTTGGGAAAACTGAAAATCAATAAGAAAGAGCCACCTCCAAATTTAGGGCTGCACTGACTACAAGAACCTCAACTTGGGTACACCTTAAATATCCCAGGAAATATAAAAATGGTTCAAAACATTGTGGTACTTACGTACGATGGAATATCCCTCAGCCATGAAATCAATGTCATAAGACAAGTAGCAGCAAAGTGTGTGGATGCAGGTACGATGATTCTAAGTGAAATAAGTCACACAGAAAAAGAAACTTATCATAAGATATCACTTATGAAGATGCTGTAAACATGGCTACACGTGAACTGAGTTAGGAAAGAGAACAGAGTCTCACATTTAGAAAACACTCTTATGCCTGCATAAAGGGGAAGGAGAGGTGGGGTGATGCATAAAACCAGAGTTTGATATAAGCACAGGGACCATTTCAAAAACCAACTTTGGAACTGACAAGACCGACACCTTCCTCAGTGAAAGAGACTCAAAACCCCATATTTCCCACAGAGGAATATATCTGACTAGTAAGAATCTTAAAACCTATGTATTGATATGTCTCCATAAGGGAATCAAGTGTGTCTAGAGTGGCATAAACATAGCAGCGAGAATCAGCTCAAACCCACTATAAAAAGGAATTTCAAAAGCAAAACCAAAAAACAGGGAAATTCTTTACAATTCCTTCAGGGTGTCTGAGGAAACCTGGAAAGACCCTATCTACAATGACAGCTGGATGTGGCATAAGGCTGGACACTTGGGACTGAGAGGATTGGTGAGATTGGGTGAGCGAATGCAGACCCTTACAAGCAATAATGCATGGCCCCCATTCCATGGGTCCCAACTCTCCATGTTCAAGGGAATATTACTACAGCTATAACATGTACCGGAAACCTAGAGAATGGACACACTGTGAATACGAAAGGTTTCTAAAACTCAACGAATAGTCCCTCTCCTGGTGCTCCAGTTTGACTTTCCAACTGCCTTACTATCAATCTCCCAACTTGGAGAGACAGGCCCTTTAACCTCCTGGTTTGCACAGGTTCCCAATTTGGCAGAGGATGGAAGGGACGAGGGAGAACCCATGAGAGAGTAGCTGTTAGGCATTTGGACGGGCACATGTCACTCTAATTTCCCGGCAGGAAGAAGAATTAACCAAAGTCTCAGCCACCCACCGGGAACCAGTATAGGACATGATCCAAAATTTTGGACTTGCGTTCAGCTCACAAAAAACGAGTTGAGAAATGGAGCTCAGGGGCACAGCAATTCACAAACTGGCAGAGTGAAAAGGACAACTATCGTCCAAAAATCTGTTGAGGGAAGTCAACGAGGCGGACTTGAAAGCGAGGCAAAATAGCAGGAAATAGATTTCAAGAGGTACGTTGGAATCGCCTGTAAAGCACAGGAAGAGGGGCACAACTTGGACAATGGTGCACTTGGCCAAAAAAGGGCGTATGCGTTTTCTCCTGAATATATTCAGGAGAAAACGCATACGCCCTTTTTTGGCCAAGCAAGTAAGCGGGCAATGCAAATCTGCACTACAAAGAAGTATCACTTCCCACCGGTCTAAAGGGACATCCACAAAATGTGTAAAAACCAGAAAGGCAAGACAGGCCCTGGAGAACTGGGAGCCTTGTTATGCTGATGGGCGGGATGTAAATTGCCAACTGCCTCACTGGAGGAGTGCATTGTGTTCCCTAAAACAAGTAAACAACAGAGCTACAGAGCCAAGGCCACTTCCAGTCTAGGGAATATACCTTGGGAAAACTGAAAATCAATAAGAAAGAGCCACCTCCAAATTTAGGGCTGCACTGACTACAAGAACCTCAACTTGGGTACACCTTAAATATCCCAGGAAATATAAAAATGGTTCAAAACATTGTGGTACTTACGTACGATGGAATATCCCTCAGCCATGAAATCAATGTCATAAGAACAGTAGCAGCAAAGTGAGTGGATTCAGGTACGATGATTCTAAGTGAAATAAGTCACACAGAAAAAGAAACTTATCATAAGATATCACTTATGAAGATGCTGTAAACATGGCTACACGTGAACTGAGTTAGGAAAGAGAACAGAGTCTCACATTTAGAAAACACTCTTATGCCTGCATAAAGGGGAAGGAGAGGTGGGGTGATGCATAAAACCAGAGTTTGATATAAGCACAGGGACCGTTTCAAAAACCAACTTTGGAATTGACAAGACCGACACCTTCCTTAGTGAAAGAGACTCAAAACCCCATATTTCCCACAGAGGAATATATCTGACTAGTAAGAATCTTAAAACCTATGTATTGATATGTCTCCATAAGGGAATCAAGTGTGTCTAGAGTGGCATAAACATGGCAGCGAGAATCAGCTCAAACCCACTATAAAAAGGAATTTCAAAAGCAAAACCAAAAAACAGGGAAATTCTTTACAATTCCTTCAGGGTGTCTGAGGAAACCTGGAAAGACCCTATCTACAATGACAGCTGGATGTGGCATAAGGCTGGACACTTGGGACTGAGAGGATTGGTGAGATTGGGTGAGCGAATGCAGACCCTTACAAGCAATAATGCATGGCCCCCATTCCATGGGTCCCAACTCTCCATGTTCAAGGGAATATTACTACAGCTATAACATGTACAGGAAACCTAGAGAATGGACACACTGTGAATACGAAAGGTTTCTAAAACTCAACGAATAGTCCCTCTCCTGGTGCTCCAGTTTGACTTTCCAACTGCCTTACTATCAATCTCCCAAATTGGAGAGGCAGGCCCTTTAACCTCCTGGTTTGCACAGGTTCCCAATTTGGCAGAGGATGGAAGGGACGAGGGAGAACCCATGAGAGAGTAGCTGTTAGGCATTTGGACGGGCACATGTCACTCTAATTTCCTGGCAGGAAGAAGAATTAACCAAAGTCTCAGCCACCCACCGGGAACCAGTATAGGACAGGATCCAAAATTTTGGACTTGCGTTCAGCTCACAAAAAACGAGTTGAGAAATGGAGCTCAGGGGCACAGCAATTCACAAACTGGCAGAGTGATAAAGGACAACTATCGTCCAAAAATCTGTTGAGGGAAGTCAACGAGGCGGACTTGAAAGTGAGGCAAAATAGCAGGAAACAGATTTCAAGAGGTACGTTGGAATCGCCTGTAAAGCACAGGAAGAGGGGCACAACTTGGACAATGGTGCACTTGGCCAAAAAGGGCGTATGCGTTTTCTCCTGAATATATTCAGGAGAAAACGCATACGCCCTTTTTGGCCAAGCAAGCAAGCGGGCAATTCAAATCTGCACTACAAAGAAGTATCACTTCCCACCCGTCAAAAGGGACATCCACAAAATGTGTAAAAACCAGAAAGGCAAGACAGGCCGTGGAGAACAGGGAGCCTTGTTATGCTGATGGGCGGGATGTAAATTGCCAACTGCCTCACTGGAGGAGTGCATTGTGTTCCCTAAAACAAGTAAACAACAGAGCTACAGAGCCAAGGCCACTTCCAGTCTAGGGAATATACCTGGGGAAAACTGAAAATCAATAAGAAAGAGCCACCTCCAAATTTAGGGCTGCACTGGCTACAAGAACCTCAACTTGGGTACACCTTAAATATCCCAGGAAATATAAAAATGGTTCAAAACATTGTGGTACTTACGTACGATGGAATATCCCTCAGCCATGAAATCAATGTCATAAGAACAGTAGCAGCAAAGTGAGTGGATTCAGGTACGATGATTCTAAGTGAAATAAGTCACACAGAAAAAGAAACTTATCATAAGATATCACTTATGAAGATCCTGTAAACATGGCTACACGTGAACTGAGTTAGGAAAGAGAACAGAGTCTCACATTTAGAAAACACTCTTATGCCTGCATAAAGGGGAAGGAGAGGTGGGGTGATGCATAAAACCAGAGTTTGATATAAGCACAGGGACCGTTTCAAAAACCAACTTTGGAATTGACAAGACCGACACCTTCCTTAGTGAAAGAGACTCAAAACCCCATATTTCCCACAGAGGAATATATCTGACTAGTAAGAATCTTAAAACCTATGTATTGATATGTCTCCATAAGGGAATCAAGTGTGTCTAGAGTGGCATAAACATGGCAGCGAGAATCAGCTCAAACCCACTATAAAAAGGAATTTCAAAAGCAAAACCAAAAAACAGGGAAATTCTTTACAATTCCTTCAGGGTGTCTGAGGAAACCTGGAAAGACCCTATCTACAATGACAGCTGGATGTGGCATAAGGCTGGACACTTGGGACTGAGAGGATTGGTGAGATTGGGTGAGCGAATGCAGAACATTTCAAGCAATAATGCATGGCCCCCATTCCATGGGTCCCAACTCTCCATGTTCAAGGGAATATTACTACAGCTATAACATGTACAGGAAACCTAGAGAATGGACACACTGTGAATACGAAAGGTTTCTAAAACTCAACGAATAGTCCCTCTCCTGGTGCTCCAGTTTGACTTTCCAACTGCCTTACTATCAATCTCCCAACTTGGAGAGGCAGGCCCTTTAACCTCCTGGTTTGCACAGGTTCCCAATTTGGCAGAGGATGGAAGGGACGAGGGAGAACCCATGAGAGAGTAGCTGTTAGGCATTTGGATGGGCACATGTCACTCTAATTTCCTGGCAGGAAGAAGAATTAACCAAAGTCTCAGCCACCCACCGGGAACCAGTATAGGACAGGATCCAAAATTTTGGACTTGCGTTCAGCTCACAAAAAACGAGTTGAGAAATGGAGCTCAGGGGCACAGCAATTCACAAACTGGCAGAGTGATAAAGGACAACTATCGTCCAAAAATCTGTTGAGGGAAGTCAACGAGGCGGACTTGAAAGTGAGGCAAAATAGCAGGAAACAGATTTCAAGAGGTACGTTGGAATCGCCTGTAAAGCACAGGAAGAGGGGCACAACTTGGACAATGGTGCACTTGGCCAAAAAGGGCGTATGCGTTTTCTCCTGAATATATTCAGGAGAAAACGCATACGCCCTTTTTGGCCAAGCAAGCAAGCGGGCAATGCAAATCTGCACTACAAAGAAGTATCACTTCCCACCGGTCAAAAGGGACATCCACAAAATGTGTAAAAACCAGAAAGGCAAGACAGGCCCTGGAGAACAGGGAGCCTTGTTATGCTGATGGGCGGGATGTAAATTGCCAACTGCCTCACTGGAGGAGTGCATTGTGTTCCCTAAAACAAGTAAACAACAGAGCTACAGAGCCAAGGCCACTTCCAGTCTAGGGAATATACCTTGGGAAAACTGAAAATCAATAAGAAAGAGCCACCTCCAAATTTAGGGCTGCACTGGCTACAAGAACCTCAACTTGGGTACACCTTAAATATCCCAGGAAATATAAAAATGGTTCAAAACATTGTGGTACTTACGTACGATGGAATATCCCTCAGCCATGAAATCAATGTCATAAGACCAGTAGCAGCAAAGTGAGTGGATTCAGGTACGATGATTCTAAGTGAAATAAGTCACACAGAAAAAGAAACTTATCATAAGATATCACTTATGAAGATCCTGTAAACATGGCTACACGTGAACTGAGTTAGGAAAGAGAACAGAGTCTCACATTTAGAAAACACTCTTATGCCTGCATAAAGGGGAAGGAGTGGTGGGGTGATGCATAAAACCAGAGTTTGATATAAGCACAGGGACCGTTTCAAAAACCAACTTTGGAATTGACAAGACCGACATCTTCCTCAGTGAAAGAGACTCAAAACCCCATATTTCCCACAGAGGAATATATCTGACTAGTAAGAATCTTAAAACCTATGTATTGATATGTCTCCATAAGGGAATCAAGTGTGTCTAGAGTGGCATAAACATGGCAGCGAGAATCAGCTCAAACCCACTATAAAAAGGAATTTCAAAAGCAAACCCAAAAACAGGGAAATTCTTTACAATTCCTTCAGGGTGTCTGAGGAAGCCTGGAAAGACCCTGTCTACAATGACAGCTGGATGTGGCATAAGGCTGGACACTTGGGACTGAGAGGATTGGTGAGATTGGGTGAGCAAATGCAGACCCTTTCAAGCAATAATGCATGGCCCCCATTCCATGGGTCCCAACTCTCCATGTTCAAGGGAATATTACTACAGCTATAACATGTACAGGAAACCTAGAGAATGGACACACTGTGAATACGAAAGGTTTCTAAAACTCAACGAATAGTCCCTCTCCTGGTGCTCCAGTTTGACTTTCCAACTGCCTTACTATCAATCTCCCAACTTGGAGAGACAGGCCCTTTAACCTCCTGGTTTGCACAGGTTCCCAATTTGGCAGAGGATGGAAGGGACGAGGGAGAACCCATGAGAGAGTAGCTGTTAGGCATTTGGACGGGCACTTGTCAATCTAATTTCCCAGCAGGAAGAAGAATTAACCAAAGTCTCAGCCACCCACCGGGAACCAGTATAGGACATGATCCAAAATTTTGGACTTGCGTTCAGCTCACAAAAAACGAGTTGAGAAATGGAGCTCAGGGGCACAGCAATTCACAAACTGGCAGAGTGATAAAGGACAACTATCGTCCAAAAATCTGTTGAGGGAAGTCAACGAGGCGGACTTGAAAGTGAGGCAAAATAGCAGGAAACAGATTTCAAGAGGTACGTTGGAATCGCCTGTAAAGCACCGGAAGATGGGCACAACTTGGACAATGGTGCACTTGGCCAAAAAGGGCGTATGCGTTTTCTCCTGAATATATTCAGGAGAAAACGCATACACCCTTTTTGGCCAAGCAAGCAAGCGGGCCATGCAAATCTGCACTACAAAGAAGTATCACTTCCCACCAGTCAAAAGGGACATCCACAAAATGTGTAAAAACCAGAAAGGCAAGACAGGCCCTGGAGAACAGGGAGCCTTGTTATGCTGATGGGCGGGATGTAAATTGCCAACTGCCTCACTGGAGGAGTGCATTGTGTTCCCTAAAACAAGTAAACAACAGAGCTACAGAGCCAAGGCCACTTCCAGTCTAGGGAATATACCTTGGGAAAACTGAAAATCAATAAGAAAGAGCCACCTCCAAATTTAGGGCTGCACTGGCTACAAGAACCTCAACTTGGGTACACCTTAAATATCCCAGGAAATATAAAAATGGTTCAAAACATTGTGGTACTTACGTACGATGGAATATCCCTCAGCCATGAAATCAATGTCATAAGAACAGTAGCAGCAAAGTGAGTGGATTCAGGTACGATGATTCTAAGTGAAATAAGTCACACAGAAAAAGAAACTTATCATAAGATATCACTTATGAAGATCCTGTAAACATGGCTACACGTGAACTGAGTTAGGAAAGAGAACAGAGTCTCACATTTAGAAAACACTCTTATGCCTGCATAAAGGGGATGGAGAGGTGGGGTGATGCATAAAACCAGAGTTTGATATAAGCACATGGACCGTTCCAAAAACGAACTTTGGAATAGACAAGACCTACACCTTCCTCAGTGAAAGAGGCTCAAAACCCCATATTTCCCGCAGAGGAATATATCTGACTAGTAAGAATCTTAAAACCTATGTATGGATATGACTCCATAAGGGAATCAAGTGTGTCTAGAGTGGCATAAACATGGCAGCGAGAATCAGCTCAAACCCACTATAAAAAGGAATTTCAAAAGCAAAACCAAAAAACAGGGAAATTCTTTACAATTCCGTCAGGGTGTCTGAGGAAACCTGGAAAGACCCTATCTACAATGACAGCTGGATGTGGCATAAGGCTGGACACTTGGGACTGAGAGGATTGGTGAGATTGGGTGAGCAAATGCAGACCCTTTCAAGCAATAATGCATGGCCCCCATTCCATGGGTCCCAACTCTCCATGTTCAAGGGAATATCACTACAGCTATAACATGTACAGGAAACCTAGAGAATGGACACACTGTGAATACGAAAGGTTTCTAAACTCAACGAATAGTCCCTCTCCTGGTGCTCCAGTTTGACTTTCCAACTGCCTTACTATCAATCTCCCAACTTGGAGAGACAGGCCCTTTAACCTCCTGGTTTGCACAGGTTCCCAATTTGGCAGAGGATGGAAGGGACGAGGGAGAACCCATGAGAGAGTAGCTGTTAGGCATTTGGACGGGCACATGTCACTCTAATTTCCCGGCAGGAAGAAGAATTAACCAAAGTCTCAGCCACCCACCGGGAACCAGTATAGGACATGATCCAAAATTTTGGACTTGCGTTCAGCTCACAAAAAACGAGTTGAGAAATGGAGCTCAGGGGCACAGCAATTCACAAACTGGCAGAGTGATAAAGGACAACTATCGTCCAAAAATCTGTTGAGGGAAGTCAACGAGGTGGACTAGAAAGCGAGGCAAAATAGCAGGAAACAGATTTCAAGAGGTACCTTGGAATCGCCTGTAAAGCACAGGAAGAGGGGCACAACTTGGACAATGGTGAATTGGCCAAAAAGGGCGTATGCGTTTTCTCCTGAATATATTCAGGAGAAAACGCATACGCCCTTTTTGGCCAAGCAAGCAAGCGGGCAATGCAAATCTGCACTACAAAGAAGTATCACTTCCCACCGGTCAAAAGGGACATCCACAAAATGTGTAAAAACCAGAGAGGCAAGACAGGCCCTGGAGAACTGGGAGCCTTGTTATGCTGATGGGCGGGATGTAAATTGCCAACTGCCTCACTGGAGGAGTGCATTGTGTTCCCTAAAACAAGTAAACAACAGAGCTACAGAGCCAAGGCCACTTCCAGTCTAGGGAATATACCTTGGGAAAACTGAAAATCAATAAGAAAGAGCCACCTCCAAATTTAGGGCTGCACTGACTACAAGAACCTCAACTTGGGTACACCTTAAATATCCCAGGAAATATAAAAATGGTTCAAAACATTGTGGTACTTACGTACGATGGAATATCCCTCAGCCATGAAATCAATGTCATAAGACCAGTAGCAGCAAAGTGAGTGGATTCAGGTACGATGATTCTAAGTGAAATAAGTCACACAGAAAAAGAAACTTATCATAAGATATCACTTATGAAGATCCTGTAAACATGGCTACACGTGAACTGAGTTAGGAAAGAGAACAGAGTCTCACATTTAGAAAACACTCTTATGCCTGCATAAAGGGGAAGGAGAGGTGGGGTGATGCATAAAACCAGAGTTTGATATAAGCACAGGGACCGTTTCAAAAACCAACTTTGGAATAGACAAGACCTACACCTTCCTCAGTGAAAGAGACTCAAAACCCCATATTTCCCACAGAGGAATATATCTGACTAGTAAGAATCTTAAAACCTATGTATTGATATGTCTCCATAAGGGAATCAAGTGTGTCTAGAGTGGCATAAACATGGCAGCGAGAATCAGCTCAAACCCACTATAAAAAGGAATTTCAAAAGCAAAACCAAAAAACAGGGAAATTCTTTACAATTCCTTCAGGGTGTCTGAGGAAACCTGGAAAGACCCTATCTACAATGACAGCTGTATGTGGCATAAGGCTGGACACTTGGGACTGAGAGGATTGGTGAGATTGGGTGAGCGAATGCAGAACATTTCAAGCAATAATGCATGGCCCCCATTCCATGGGTCCCAACTCTCCAGGTTCAAGGGAATATTACTACAGCTATAACATGTACAGGAAACCTAGAGAATGGACACACTGTGAATACGAAAGGTTTCTAAAACTCAACGAATAGTCCCTCTCCTGGTGCTCCAGTTTGACTTTCCAACTGCCTTACTATCAATCTCCCAACTTGGAGAGACAGGCCCTTTAACCTCCTGGTTTGCACAGGTTCCCAATTTGGCAGAGGATGGAAGGGACGAGGGAGAACCCATGAGAGAGTAGCTGTTAGGCATTTGGACGGGCACATGTCACTCTAATTTCCCGGCAGGAAGAAGAATTAACCAAAGTCTCAGCCACCCACCCGGAACCAGTATAGGACATGATCCAAAATTTTGGACTTGCGTTCAGCTCCCAAAAAACGAGTTGAGAAATGGAGCTCAGGGGCACAGCAATTCACATACTGGCAGAGTGATAAAGGACAACTATCGTCCAAAAATCTGTTGAGGGAAGTCAACGAGGTGGACTTGAAAGCGAGGCAAAATAGCAGGAATCAGATTTCAAGAGGTACCTTGGAATCGCCTGTAAAGCACAGGAAGAGGGGCACAACTTGGACAATGGTGCACTTGGCCAAAAAGCGCGTATGCGTTTTCTCCTGAATATATTCAGGAGAAAACGCATACGCGCTTTTTGGCCAAGCAAGCAAGCGGGCAATGCAAATCTGCACTACAAAGAAGTATCACTTCCCACCGGTCAAAAGGGACATCCACAAAATGTGTAAAAACTAGAAAGGCAAGACAGGCCCTGGAGAACTGGGAGCATTGTTATGCTGATGGGCGGGATGTAAACTGCCAACTGCCTCACTGGAGGAGTGCATTGTGTTCCCTAAAACAAGTAAACAACAGAGCTACAGAGCCAAGGCCACTTCCAGTCTAGGGAATATACCTTGGGAAAACTGAAAATCAATAAGAAAGAGCCACCTCAAAATTTAGGGCTGCACTGACTACAAGAACCTCAACTTGGGTACACCTTAGATATCCCAGGAAATATAAAAATGGTTCAAAACATTGTGGTACTTACGTACGATGGAATATCCCTCAGCCATGAAATCAATGTCATAAGACCAGTAGCAGCAAAGTGAGTGGATTCAGGTACGATGATTCTAAGTGAAATAAGTCACACAGAAAAAGAAACTTATCATAAGATATCACTTATGAAGATCCTGTAAACATGGCTACACGTGAACTGAGTTAGGAAAGAGAACAGAGTCTCACATTTAGAAAACACGCTTATGCCTGCATAAAGGGGAAGGAGAGGTGGGGTGATGCATAAAACCAGAGTTTGATATAAGCACAGGGACCGTTTCAAAAACCAACTTTGGAATTGACAAGACCGACACCTTCCTCAGTGAAAGAGACTCAAAACCCCATATTTCCCACAGAGGAATATATCTGACTAGTAAGAATCTTAAAACCTATGTATTGATATGTCTCCATAAGGGAATCAAGTGTGTCTAGAGTGGCATAAACATGGCAGCGAGAATCAGCTCAAACCCACTATAAAAAGGAATTTCAAAAGCAAAACCAAAAAACAGGGAAATTCTTTACAATTCCTTCAGGGTGTCTGAGGAAACCTGGAAAGACCCTATCTACCATGACAGCTGGATGTGGCATAAGGCTGGACACTTGCGACTGAGAGGATTGGTGAGATTGGGTGAGCAAATGCAGACCCTTTTAAGCAATAATGCATGGCCCCCATTCCATGGGTCCCAACTCTCCAGGTTCAAGGGAATATTACTACAGCTATAACATGTACAGGAAACCTAGAGAATGGACACACTGTGAATACGAAAGGTTTCTAAAACTCAACGAATAGTCCCTCTCCTGGTGCTCCAGTTTGACTTTCCAACTGCCTTACTATCAATCTCCCAACTTGGAGAGACAGGCCCTTTAACCTCCTGGTTTGCACAGGTTCCCAATTTGGCAGAGGATGGAAGGGACGAGGGAGAACCCATGAGAGAGTAGCTGTTAGGCATTTGGACGGGGACATGTCACTCTAATTTCCCGGCAGGAAGAAGAATTAACCAAAGTCTCAGCCACCCACCGGGAACCAGTATAGGACATGATCCAAAATTTTGGACTTGCGTTCAGCTCACAAAAAACGAGTTGAGAAATGGAGCTCAGGGGCACAGCAATTCACAAACTGGCAGAGTGATAAAGGACAACTATCGTCCAAAAATCTGTTGAGGGAAGTCAACGAGGCGGACTAGAAAGCGAGGCAAAATAGCAGGAAACAGATTTCAAGAGGTACCTTGGAATCGCCTGTAAAGCACAGGAAGAGGGGCACAACTTGGACAATGGTGCACTTGGCCAAAAAGGGCGTATGCGTTTTCTCCTGAATATATTCAGGAGAAAACGCATACGCCCTTTTTGGCCAAGCAAGCAAGCGGGCAATGCAAATCTGCACTACAAAGAAGTATCACTTCCCACCGGTCAAAAGGGACATCCACAATATGTGTAAAAACCAGAAAGGCAAGACAGGCCCTGGAGAACTGGGAGCCTTGTTATGCTGATGGGCGGGATGTAAATTGCCAACTGCCTCACTGGAGGAGTGCATTGTGTTCCCTAAAACAAGTAAACAACAGAGCTACAGAGCCAAGGCCACTTCCAGTCTAGGGAATATACCTTGGGAAAACTGAAAATCAATAAGAAAGAGCCACCTCCAAATTTAGGGCTGCACTGACTACAAGAACCTCAACTTGGGTACACCTTAAATATCCCAGGAAATATAAAAATGGTTCAAAACATTGTGGTACTTACGTACGATGGAATATCCCTCAGCCATGAAATCAATGTCATAAGACCAGTAGCAGCAAAGTGAGTGGATTCAGGTACGATGATTCTAAGTGAAATAAGTCACACAGAAAAAGAAACTTATCATAAGATATCACTTATGAAGATCCTGTAAACATGGCTACACGTGAACTGAGTTAGGAAAGAGAACAGAGTCTCACATTTAGAAAACACGCTTATGCCTGCATAAAGGGGAAGGAGAGGTGTGGTGATGCATAAAACCAGAGTTTGATATAAGCACAGGGACCGTTTCAAAAACCAACTTTGGAATTGACAAGACCGACACCTTCCTCAGTGAAAGAGACTCAAAACCCCATATTTCCCACAGAGGAATATATCTGACTAGTAAGAATCTTAAAACCTATGTATTGATATGTCTCCATAAGGGAATCAAGTGTGTCTAGAGTGGCATAAACATGGCAGCGAGAATCAGCTCAAACCCACTATAAAAAGGAATTTCAAAAGCAAACCCAAAAACAGGGAAATTCTTTACAATTCCTTCAGGGTGTCTGAGGAAGCCTGGAAAGACCCTGTCTACAATGACAGCTGGATGTGGCATAAGGCTGGACACTTGGGACTGAGAGGATTGGTGAGATTGGGTGAGCAAATGCAGACCCTTTCAAGCAATAATGCATGGCCCCCATTCCATGGGTCCCAACTCTCCATGTTCAAGGGAATATTACTACAGCTATAACATGTACAGGAAACCTAGAGAATGGACACACTGTGAATACGAAAGGTTTCTAAAACTCAACGAATAGTCCCTCTCCTGGTGCTCCAGTTTGACTTTCCAACTGCCTTACTATCAATCTCCCAACTTGGAGAGACAGGCCCTTTAACCTCCTGGTTTGCACAGGTTCCCAATTTGGCAGAGGATGGAAGGGACGAGGGAGAACCCATGAGAGAGTAGCTGTTAGGCATTTGGACGGGCACTTGTCAATCTAATTTCCCAGCAGGAAGAAGAATTAACCAAAGTCTCAGCCACCCACCGGGAACCAGTATAGGACATGATCCAAAATTTTGGACTTGCGTTCAGCTCACAAAAAACGAGTTGAGAAATGGAGCTCAGGGGCACAGCAATTCACAAACTGGCAGAGTGATAAAGGACAACTATCGTCCAAAAATCTGTTGAGGGAAGTCAACGAGGCGGACTTGAAAGTGAGGCAAAATAGCAGGAAACAGATTTCAAGAGGTACGTTGGAATCGCCTGTAAAGCACCGGAAGATGGGCACAACTTGGACAATGGTGCACTTGGCCAAAAAGGGCGTATGCGTTTTCTCCTGAATATATTCAGGAGAAAACGCATACGCCCTTTTTGGCCAAGCAAGCAAGCGGGCCATGCAAATCTGCACTACAAAGAAGTATCACTTCCCACCAGTCAAAAGGGACATCCACAAAATGTGTAAAAACCAGAAAGGCAAGACAGGCCCTGGAGAACAGGGAGCCTTGTTATGCTGATGGGCGGGATGTAAATTGCCAACTGCCTCACTGGAGGAGTGCATTGTGTTCCCTAAAACAAGTAAACAACAGAGCTACAGAGCCAAGGCCACTTCCAGTCTAGGGAATATACCTTGGGAAAACTGAAAATCAATAAGAAAGAGCCACCTCCAAATTTAGGGCTGCACTGGCTACAAGAACCTCAACTTGGGTACACCTTAAATATCCCAGGAAATATAAAAATGGTTCAAAACATTGTGGTACTTACGTACGATGGAATATCCCTCAGCCATGAAATCAATGTCATAAGAACAGTAGCAGCAAAGTGAGTGGATTCAGGTACGATGATTCTAAGTCAAATATGTCACACAGAAAAAGAAACTTATCATAAGATATCACTTATGAAGATCCTGTAAACATGGCTACACATGAACTGAGTTAGGAAAGAGAACAGAGTCTCACATTTAGAAAACACTCTTATGCCTGCATAAAGGGGAAGGAGAGGTGGGGTGATGCATAAAACCAGAGTTTGATATAAGCACAGGGACCGTTTCAAAAACCAACTTTGGAATTGACAAGACCGACACCTTCCTCAGTGAAAGAGACTCAAAACCCCATATTTCCCACAGAGGAATATATCTGACTAGTAAGAATCTTAAAACCTATGTATTGATATGTCTCCATAAGGGAATCAAGTGTGTCTAGAGTGGCATAAACATGGCAGCGAGAATCAGCTCAAACCCACTATAAAAAGGAATTTCAAAAGCAAACCCATAAACAGGGAAATTCTTTACAATTCCTTCATGGTGTCTGAGGAAGCCTGGAAAGACCCTGTCTACAATGACAGCTGGATGTGGCATAAGGCTGGACACTTGGGACTGAGAGGATTGGTGAGATTGGGTGAGCAAATGCAGACCCTTTCAAGCAATAATGCATGGCCCCCATTCCATGGGTCCCAACTCTCCAGGTTCAAGGGAATATTACTACAGCTATAACATGTACAGGAAACCTAGAGAATGGACAAACTGTGAATACGAAAGGTTTCTAAAACTCAACGAATAGTCCCTCTCCTGGTGCTCCAGTTTGACTTTCCAACTGACTTACTATCAATCTCCCAACTTGGAGAGACAGGCCCTTTAACCTCCTGGTTTGCACAGGTTCCCAATTTGGCAGAGGATGGAAGGGACGAGGGAGAACCCATGAGAGAGTAGCTGTTAGGCATTTGGACGGGCACATGTCAATCTAATTTCCCAGCAGGAAGAAGAATTAACCAAAGTCTCAGCCACCCACCGGGAACCAGTATAGGACATGATCCAAAATTTTGGACTTGCGTTCAGCTCACAAAAAACGAGTTGAGAAATGGAGCTCAGGGGCACAGCAATTCACAAACTGGCAGAGTGATAAAGGACAACTATCATCCAAAAATCTGTTGAGGGAAGTCAACGAGGCGGACTTGAAAGTGAGGCAAAATAGCAGGAAACAGATTTCAAGAGGTACGTTGGAATCACCTGTAAAGCACAGGAAGAGGGGCACAACTTGGACAATGGTGCACTTGGCCAAAAAGGGCGTATGCGTTTTCTCCTGAATATATTCAGGAGAAAACGCATACGCCCTTTTTGGACAAGCAAGCAAGCGGGCAATGCAAATCTGCACTACAAAGAAGTATCACTTCCCACCGGTCAAAAGGGACATCCACAAAATGTGTAAAAACCAGAAAGGCAAGACAGGCCCTGGAGAACAGGGAGCCTTGTTATGCTGATGGGCGGGATGTAAATTGCCAACTGCTTCACTGGAGGAGTGCATTGTGTTCCCTAAAACAAGTAAACAACAGAGCTACAGAGCCAAGGCCACTTCCAGTCTAGGGAATATACATGGGGAAAACTGAAAATCAATAAGAAAGAGCCACCTCCAAATTTAGGGCTGCACTGGCTACAAGAACCTCAACTTGGGTACACCTTAAATATCCCAGGAAATATAAAAATGGTTCAAAACATTGTGGTACTTACGTACGATGGAATATCCCTCAGCCATGAAATCAATGTCATAAGAACAGTAGCATCAAAGTGAGTGGATTCAGGTACGATGATTCTAAGTGAAATAAGTCACACAGAAAAAGAAACTTATCATAAGATATCACTTATGAAGATGCTGTAAACATGGCTACACGTGAACTGAGTTAGGAAAGAGAACAGAGTCTCACATTTAGAAAACACTCTTATGCCTGCATAAAGGGGATGGAGAGGTGGGGTGATGCATAAAACCAGAGTTTGATATAAGCACATGGACCGTTCCAAAAACGAACTTTGGAATAGACAAGACCTACACCTTCCTCAGTGAAAGAGGCTCAAAACCCCATATTTCCCGCAGAGGAATATATCTGACTAGTAAGAATCTTAAAACCTATGTATGGATATGACTCCATAAGGGAATCAAGTGTGTCTAGAGTGGCATAAACATGGCAGCGAGAATCAGCTCAAACCCACTATAAAAAGGAATTTCAAAAGCAAAACCAAAAAACAGGGAAATTCTTTACAATTCCGTCAGGGTGTCTGAGGAAACCTGGAAAGACCCTATCTACAATGACAGCTGGATGTGGCATAAGGCTGGACACTTGGGACTGAGAGGATTGGTGAGATTGGGTGAGCAAATGCAGACCCTTTCAAGCAATAATGCATGGCCCCCATTCCATGGGTCCCAACTCTCCATGTTCAAGGGAATATCACTACAGCTATAACATGTACAGGAAACCTAGAGAATGGACACACTGTGAATACGAAAGGTTTCTAAACTCAACGAATAGTCCCTCTCCTGGTGCTCCAGTTTGACTTTCCAACTGCCTTACTATCAATCTCCCAACTTGGAGAGACAGGCCCTTTAACCTCCTGGTTTGCACAGGTTCCCAATTTGGCAGAGGATGGAAGGGACGAGGGAGAACCCATGAGAGAGTAGCTGTTAGGCATTTGGACGGGCACATGTCACTCTAATTTCCCGGCAGGAAGAAGAATTAACCAAAGTCTCAGCCACCCACCGGGAACCAGTATAGGACATGATCCAAAATTTTGGACTTGCGTTCAGCTCACAAAAAACGAGTTGAGAAATGGAGCTCAGGGGCACAGCAATTCACAAACTGGCAGAGTGATAAAGGACAACTATCGTCCAAAAATCTGTTGAGGGAAGTCAACGAGGTGGACTAGAAAGCGAGGCAAAATAGCAGGAAACAGATTTCAAGAGGTACCTTGGAATCGCCTGTAAAGCACAGGAAGAGGGGCACAACTTGGACAATGGTGCACTTGGCCAAAAAGGGCGTATGCGTTTTCTCCTGAATATATTCAGGAGAAAACGCATACGCCCTTTTTGGCCAAGCAAGCAAGCGGGCAATGCAAATCTGCACTACAAAGAAGTATCACTTCCCACCGGTCAAAAGGGACATCCACAAAATGTGTAAAAACCAGAAAGGCAAGACAGGCCCTGGAGAACTGGGAGCCTTGTTATGCTGATGGGCGGGATGTAAATTGCCAACTGCCTCACTGGAGGAGTGCATTGTGTTCCCTAAAACAAGTAAACAACAGAGCTACAGAGCCAAGGCCACTTCCAGTCTAGGGAATATACCTTGGGAAAACTGAAAATCAATAAGAAAGAGCCACCTCCAAATTTAGGGCTGCACTGACTACAAGAACCTCAACTTGGGTACACCTTAAATATCCCAGGAAATATAAAAATGGTTCAAAACATTGTGGTACTTACGTACGATGGAATATCCCTCAGCCATGAAATCAATGTCATAAGACCAGTAGCAGCAAAGTGAGTGGATTCAGGTACGATGATTCTAAGTGAAATAAGTCACACAGAAAAAGAAACTTATCATAAGATATCACTTATGAAGATCCTGTAAACATGGCTACACGTGAACTGAGTTAGGAAAGAGAACAGAGTCTCACATTTAGAAAACACTCTTATGCCTGCATAAAGGGGAAGGAGAGGTGGGGTGATGCATAAAACCAGAGTTTGATATAAGCACAGGGACCGTTTCAAAAACCAACTTTGGAATAGAGAAGACCTACACCTTCCTCAGTGAAAGAGACTCAAAACCCCATATTTCCCACAGAGGAATATATCTGACTAGTAAGAATCTTAAAACCTATGTATTGATATGTCTCCATAAGGGAATCAAGTGTGTCTAGAGTGGCATAAACATGGCAGCGAGAATCAGCTCAAACCCACTATAAAAAGGAATTTCAAAAGCAAAACCAAAAAACAGGGAAATTCTTTACAATTCCTTCAGGGTGTCTGAGGAAACCTGGAAAGACCCTATCTACAATGACAGCTGTATGTGGCATAAGGCTGGACACTTGGGACTGAGAGGATTGGTGAGATTGGGTGAGCGAATGCAGACCCTTTCAAGCAATAATGCATGGCCCCCATTACATGGGTCCCAACTCTCCAGGTTCAAGGGAATATTACTACAGCTATAACATGTACAGGAAACCTAGAGAATGGACACACTGTGAATACGAAAGGTTTCTAAAACTCAACGAATAGTCCCTCTCCTGGTGCTCCAGTTTGACTTTCCAACTGCCTTACTATCAATCTCCCAACTTGGAGAGACAGGCCCTTTAACCTCCTGGTTTGCACAGGTTCCCAATTTGGCAGAGGATGGAAGGGACGAGGGAGAACCCATGAGAGAGTAGCTGTTAGGCATTTGGACGGGCACATGTCACTCTAATTTCCCGGCAGGAAGAAGAATTAACCAAAGTCTCAGCCACCCACCGGGAACCAGTATAGGACATGATCCAAAATTTTGGACTTGCGTTCAGCTCCCAAAAAACGAGTTGAGAAATGGAGCTCAGGGGCACAGCAATTCACATTCTGGCAGAGTGATAAAGGACAACTATCGTCCAAAAATCTGTTGAGGGAAGTCAACGAGGTGGACTTGAAAGCGAGGCAAAATAGCAGGAATCAGATTTCAAGAGGTACCTTGGAATCGCCTGTAAAGCACAGGAAGAGGGGCACAACTTGGACAATGGTGCACTTGGCCAAAAAGCGCGTATGCGTTTTCTCCTGAATATATTCAGGAGAAAACGCATACGCGCTTTTTGGCCAAGCAAGCAAGCGGGCAATGCAAATCTGCACTACAAAGAAGTATCACTTCCCACCGGTCAAAAGGGACATCCACAAAATGTGTAAAAACTAGAAAGGCAAGACAGGCCCTGGAGAACTGGGAGCATTGTTATGCTGATGGGCGGGATGTAAACTGCCAACTGCCTCACTGGAGGAGTGCATTGTGTTCCCTAAAACAAGTAAACAACAGAGCTACAGAGCCAAGGCCACTTCCAGTCTAGGGAATATACCTTGGGAAAACTGAAAATCAATAAGAAAGAGCCACCTCCAAATTTAGGGCTGCACTGACTACAAGAACCTCAACTTGGGTACACCTTAGATATCCCAGGAAATATAAAAATGGTTCAAAACATTGTGGTACTTACGTACGATGGAATATCCCTCAGCCATGAAATCAATGTCATAAGACCAGTAGCAGCAAAGTGAGTGGATTCAGGTACGATGATTCTAAGTGAAATAAGTCACACAGAAAAAGAAACTTATCATAAGATATCACTTATGAAGATCCTGTAAACATGGCTACACGTGAACTGAGTTAGGAAAGAGAACAGAGTCTCACATTTAGAAAACACGCTTATGCCTGCATAAAGGGGAAGGAGAGGTGGGGTGATGCATAAAACCAGAGTTTGATATAAGCACAGGGACCGTTTCAAAAACCAACTTTGGAATTGACAAGACCGACACCTTCCTCAGTGAAAGAGACTCAAAACCCCATATTTCCCACAGAGGAATATATCTGACTAGTAAGAATCTTAAAACCTATGTATTGATATGTCACCATAAGGGAATCAAGTGTGTCTAGAGTGGCATAAACATGGCAGCGAGAATCAGCTCAAACCCACTATAAAAAGGAATTTCAAAAGCAAAACCAAAAAACAGGGAAATTCTTTACAATTCCTTCAGGGTGTCTGAGGAAACCTGGAAAGACCCTATCTACCATGACAGCTGGATGTGGCATAAGGCTGGACACTTGGGACTGAGAGGATTGGTGAGATTGGGTGAGCAAATGCAGACCCTTTCAAGCAATAATGCATGGCCCCCATTCCATGGGTCCCAACTCTCCAGGTTCAAGGGAATATTACTACAGCTATAACATGTACAGGAAACCTAGAGAATGGATACACTGTGAATACGAAAGGTTTCTAAAACTCAACGAATAGTCCCTCTCCTGGTGCTCCAGTTTGACTTTCCAACTGCCTTACTATCAATCTCCCAACTTGGAGAGACAGGCCCTTTAACCTCCTGGTTTGCACAGGTTCCCAATTTGGCAGAGGATGGAAGGGACGAGGGAGAACCCATGAGAGAGTAGCTGTTAGGCATTTGGACGGGCACATGTCACTCTAATTTCCCGGCAGGAAGAAGAATTAACCAAAGTCTCAGCCACCCACCGGGAACCAGTATAGGACATGATCCAAAATTTTGGACTTGCGTTCAGCTCACAAAAAACGAGTTGAGAAATGGAGCTCAGGGGCACAGCAATTCACAAACTGGCAGAGTGATAAACGACAACTATCGTCCAAAAATCTGTTGAGGGAAGTCAACGAGGCGGACTAGAAAGCGAGGCAAAATAGCAGGAAACAGATTTCAAGAGGTACCTTGGAATCGCCTGTAAAGCACAGGAAGAGGGGCACAACTTGGACAATGGTGCACTTGGCCAAAAAGGGCGTATGCGTTTTCTCCTGAATATATTCAGGAGAAAACGCATACGCCCTTTTTGGCCAAGCAAGCAAGCGGGCAATGCAAATCTGCACTACAAAGAAGTATCACTTCCCACCGGTCAAAAGGGACATCCACAAAATGTGTAAAAACCAGAAAGGCAAGACAGGCCCTGGAGAACTGGGAGCCTTGTTATGCTGATGGGCGGGATGTAAACTGCCAACTGCCTCACTGGAGGAGTGCATTGTGTTCCCTAAAACAAGTAAACAACAGAGCTACAGAGCCAAGGCCACTTCCAGTCTAGGGAATATACCTTGGGAAAACTGAAAATCAATAAGAAAGAGCCACCTCCAAATTTAGGGCTGCACTGACTACAAGAACCTCAACTTGGGTACACCTTAAATATCCCAGGAAATATAAAAATGGTTCAAAACATTGTGGTACTTACGTACGATGGAATATCCCTCAGCCATGAAATCAATGTCATAAGACCAGTAGCAGCAAAGTGAGTGGATTCAGGTACGATGATTCTAAGTGAAATAAGTCACACAGAAAAAGAAACTTATCATAAGATATCACTTATGAAGATCCTGTAAACATGGCTACACGTGAACTGAGTTAGGAAAGAGAACAGAGTCTCACATTTAGAAAACACGCTTATGCCTGCATAAAGGGGAAGGAGAGGTGTGGTGATGCATAAAACCAGAGTTTGATATAAGCACAGGGACCGTTTCAAAAACCAACTTTGGAATTGACAAGACCGACACCTTCCTCAGTGAAAGAGACTCAAAACCCCATATTTCCCACAGAGGAATATATCTGACTAGTAAGAATCTTAAAACCTATGTATTGATATGTCTCCATAAGGGAATCAACTGTGTCTAGAGTGGCATAAACATGGCAGCGAGAATCAGCTCAAACCCACTATAAAAAGGAATTTCAAAAGCAAAACCAAAAAACAGGGAAATTCTTTACAATTCCTTCAGGGTGTCTGAGGAATCCTGGAAAGACCCTATCTACCATGACAGCTGGATGTGGCATAAGGCTGGACACTTGGGAATGAGAGGATTGGTGAGATTGGGTGAGCAAATGCAGACCCTTTCAAGCAATAATGCATGGCCCCCATTCCATGGGTCCCAACTCTCCAGGTTCAAGGGAATATTACTAGAGCTATAACATGTACAGGAAACCTAGAGAATGGACACACTGTGAATACGAAAGGTTTCTAAAACTCAACGAATAGTCCCTCTCCTGGTGCTCCAGTTTGACTTTCCAACTGCCTTACTATCAATCTCCCAACTTGGAGAGACAGGCCCTTTAACCTCCTGGTTTGCACAGGTTCCCAATTTGGCAGAGGATGGAAGGGACGAGGGAGAACCCATGAGAGAGTAGCTGTTAGGCATTTGGACGGGCACATGTCACTCTAATTTCCCGGCAGGAAGAAGAATTAACCAAAGTCTCAGCCACCCACCGGGAACCAGTATAGGACATGATCCAAAATTTTGGACTTGCGTTCAGCTCACAAAAAACGAGTTGAGAAATGGAGCTCAGGGGCACAGCAATTCACAAACTGGCAGAGTGATAAAGGACAACTATCGTCCAAAAATCTGTTGAGGGAAGTCAACGAGGCGGACTAGAAAGTGAGGCAAAATAGCAGGAAACAGATTTCAAGAGGTACCTTGGAATCACCTGTAAAGCACAGGAAGAGGGGCACAACTTGGACAATGGTGCACTTGGCCAAAAAGGGCGTATGCGTTTTCTCCTGAATATATTCAGGAGAAAACGCATACGCCCTTTTTGGCCAAGCAAGCAAGCGGGCAATGCAAATCTGCACTACAAAGAAGTATCACTTCCCACCGGTCAAAAGGGACATCCACAAAATGTGTAAAAACCAGAAAGGCAAGACAGGCCCTGGAGAACTGGGAGCCTTGTTATGCTGATGGGCGGGATGTAAATTGCCAACTGCCTCACTGGAGGAGTGCATTGTGTTCCCTAAAACAAGTAAACAACAGAGCTACAGAGCCAAGGCCACTTCCAGTCTAGGGAATATACCTTGGGAAAACTGAAAATCAATAAGAAAGAGCCACCTCCAAATTTAGGGCTGCACTGACTACAAGAACCTCAACTTGGGTACACCTTATATATCCCAGGAAATATAAAAATGGTTCAAAACATTGTGGTACTTACGTATGATGGAATATCCCTCAGCGATGAAATCAATGTCATAAGACCAGTAGCAGCAAAGTGAGTGGATTCAGGTACGATGATTCTAAGTGAAATAAGTCACACAGAAAAAGAAACTTATCATAAGATATCACTTATGAAGATCCTGTAAACATGGCTACACGTGAACTGAGTTAGGAAAGAGAACAGAGTCTCACATTTAGAAAACACTCTTATGCCTGCATAAAGGGGATGGAGAGGTCGGGTGATGCATAAAAGCAGAGTTTGATATAAGCACAGGGACCGTTCCAAAAACCAACTTTGGAATAGACAAGACCTACACCTTCCTCAGTGAAAGAGACTCAAAACCCCATATTTCCCGCAGAGGAATATATCTGACTAGTAAGAATCTTAAAACCTATGTATTGATATGTCTCCATAAGGGAATCAAGTGTGTCTAGAGTGGCATAAACATGGCAGCGAGAATCAGCTCAAACCCACTATAAAAAGGAATTTCAAAAGCAAAACCAAAAAACAGGGAAATTCTTTACAATTCCTTCAGGGTGTCTGAGGAAACCTGGAAAGACCCTATCTACCATGACAGCTGGATGTGGCATAAGGCTGGACACTTGGGACTGAGAGGATTGGTGAGATTGGGTGAGCAAATGCAGACCCTTTCAAGCAATAATGCATGGCCCCCATTCCATGGGTCCCAACTCTCCAGGTTCAAGGGAATATTACTATAGCTATAACATGTACAGGAAACCTAGAGAATGGACACACTGTGAATACGAAAGGTTTCTAAAACACAACGAATAGTCCCTCTCCTGGTGCTCCAGTTTGACTTTCCAACTGCCTTACTATCAATCTCCCAACTTGGAGAGACAGGCCCTTTAACCTCCTGGTTTGCACAGGTTCCCAATTTGGCAGAGGATGGAAGGGACGAGGGAGAACCCATGAGAGAGTAGCTGTTAGGCATTTGGACGGGCACATGTCACTCTAATTTCCCGGCAGGAAGAAGAATTAACCAAAGTCTCAGCCACCCACCGGGAACCAGTATAGGATATGATCCAAAATTTTGGACTTGCGTTCAGCTCCCAAAAAACGAGTTGAGAAATGGAGCTCAGGATCACAGCAATTCACATACTGGCAGAGTGATAAAGGACAACTATCGTCCAAAAATCTGTTGAGGGAAGTCAACGAGGCGGACTTGAAAGCGAGGCAAAATAGCAGGAAACAGATTTCAAGAGGTACGTTGGAATCGCCTGTAAAGCACAGGAAGAGGGGCACAACTTGGACAATGGTGCACTTGGCCAAAAAGGGCCTATGCGTTTTCTCCTGAATATATTCAGGAGAAAACGCATACGCCCTTTTTGGCCAAGCAAGCAAGCGGGCAATGCAAATCTGCACTACAAAGAAGTATCAATTCCCACCGGTCAAAAGGGACATCCACAAAATGTGTAAAAACCAGAAAGGCAAGACAGGCCCTGGAGAACAGGGAGCCTTGTTATGCTGATGGGCGGGATGTAAATTGCCAACTGCCTCACTGGAGGAGTGCATTGTGTTCCCTAAAACAAGTAAACAACAGAGCTATAGAGCCAAGGCCACTTCCAGTCTAGGGAATATACCTTGGGAAAACTGAAAATCAATAAGAAAGTGCCACCTCCAAATTTAGGGCTTCACTGGCTACAAGAACCTCAACTTGGGTACACCTTAAATATCCCAGGAAATATAAAAATGGTTCAAAACATTGTGGTACTTACGTACGATGGAATATCCCTCAGCGATGAAATCAATGTCATAAAACCAGTAGCAGCAAAGTGAGTGGATTCAGGTACGATGATTCTAAGTGAAATAAGTCACACAGAAAAAGAAACTTATCATAAGATATCACTTATGAAGATCCTGTAAACATGGCTACACGTGAACTGAGTTAGGAAAGAGAACAGAGTCTCACATTTAGAAAACACGCTTATGCCTGCATAAAGGGGAAGGAGAGGTGGGGTGATGCATAAAACCAGAGTTTGATATAAGCACAGGGACCGTTTCAAAAACCAACTTTGGAATTGACAAGACCGACACCTTCCTCAGTGAAAGAGACTCAAAACCCCATATTTCCCACAGAGGAATATATCTGACTAGTAAGAATCTTAAAACCTATGTATTGATATGTCTCCATAAGGGAATCAAGTGTGTCTAGAATGGCATAAACATGGCAGCGAGAATCAGCTCAAACCCACTATAAAAAGGAATTTCAAAAGCAAAACCAAAAAACAGGGAAATTATTTACAATTCCTTCAGGGTGTCTGAGGAAACCTGGAAAGACCCTATCTACCATGACAGCTGGATGTGGCATAAGGCTGGACACTTGGGACTGAGAGGATTGGTGAGATTGGGTGAGCAAATGCAGACCCTTTCAAGCAATAATGCATGGCCCCCATTCCATGGGTCCCAACTCTCCAGGTTCAAGGGAATATTACTATAGCTATAACATGTACAGGAAACCTAGAGAATGGACACACTGTGAATACGAAAGGTTTCTAAAACTCAACGAATAGTCCCTCTCCTGGTGCTCCAGTTTGACTTTCCAACTGCCTTACTATCAATCTCCCAACTTGGAGAGACAGGCCCTTTAACCTCCTGGTTTGCACAGGTTCCCAATTTGGCAGAGGATGGAAGGGACGAGGGAGAACCCATGAGAGAGTAGCTGTTAGGCATTTGGACGGGCACATGTCACTCTAATTTCCCGGCAGGAAGAAGAATTAACCAAAGTCTCAGCCACCCACCGGGAACCAGTATAGGACATGATCCAAAATTTTGGACTTGCGTTCAGCTCCCAAAAAACGAGTTGAGAAATGGAGCTCAGGGGCACAGCAATTCACATACTGGCAGAGTGATAAAGGACAACTATCGTCCAAAAATCTGTTGAGGGAATTCAACGAGGCGGACTAGAAAGCGAGGCAAAATAGCAGGAAACAGATTTCAAGAGGTACCTTGGAATCGCCTGTAAAGCACAGGAAGAGGGGCACAACTTGGACAATGGTGCACTTGGCCAAAAAGGGCGTATGCGTTTTCTCCTGAATATATTCAGGAGAAAACGCATACGCCCTTTTTGGCCAAGCAAGCAAGCGGGCAATGCAAATCTGCACTACAAAGAAGTATCACTTCCCACCGGTCAAAAGGGACATCCACAAAATGTGTAAAAACCAGAAAGGCAAGACAGGCCCTGGAGAACTGGGAGCCTTTTTATGCTGATGGGTGGGATGTAAATTGCCAACTGCCTCACTGGAGGAGTGCATTGTGTTCCCTAAAACAAGTAAACAACAGAGCTACAGAGCCAAGGCCACTTCCAGTCTAGGGAATATACCTTGGGAAAACTGAAAATCAATAAGAAAGAGCCACCTCCAAATTTAGGGCTGCACTGACTACAAGAACCTCAACTTGGGTACACCTTAAATATCCCAGGAAATATAAAAATGGTTCAAAACATTGTGGTACTTACGTACGATGGAATATCCCTCAGCCATGAAATCAATGTCATAAGACCAGTAGCAGCAAAGTGAGTGGATTCAGGTACGATGATTCTAAGTGAAATAAGTCACACAGAAAAAGAAACTTATCATAAGATATCACTTATGAAGATCCTGTAAACATGGCTACACGTGAACTGAGTTAGGAAAGAGAACAGAGTCTCACATTTAGAAAACACGCTTATGCCTGCATAAAGGGGAAGGAGAGGTGTGGTGATGCATAAAACCAGAGTTTGATATAAGCACAGGGACCGTTTCAAAAACCAACTTTGGAATTGACAAGACCGACACCTTCCTCAGTGAAAGAGACTCAAAACCCCATATTTCCCACAGAGGAATATATCTGACTAGTAAGAATCTTAAAACCTATGTATTGATATGTCTCCATAAGGGAATCAACTGTGTCTAGAGTGGCATAAACATGGCAGCGAGAATCAGCTCAAACCCACTATAAAAAGGAATTTCAAAAGCAAAACCAAAAAACAGGGAAATTCTTTACAATTCCTTCAGGGTGTCTGAGGAATCCTGGAAAGACCCTATCTACCATGACAGCTGGATGTGGCATAAGGCTGGACACTTGGGACTGAGAGGATTGGTGAGATTGGGTGAGCAAATGCAGACCCTTTCAAGCAATAATGCATGGCCCCCATTCCATGGGTCCCAACTCTCCAGGTTCAAGGGAATATTACTATAGCTATAACATGTACAGGAAACCTAGAGAATGGACACACTGTGAATACGAAAGGTTTCTAAAACTCAACGAATAGTCCCTCTCCTGGTGCTCCAGTTTGACTTTCCAACTGCCTTACTATCAATCTCCCAACTTGGAGAGACAGGCCCTTTAACCTCCTGGTTTGCACAGGTTCCCAATTTGGCAGAGGATGGAAGGGACGAGGGAGAACCCATGAGAGAGTAGCTGTTAGGCATTTGGACGGGCACATGTCACTCTAATTTCCCGGCAGGAAGAAGAATTAACCAAAGTCTCAGCCACCCACCGGGAACCAGTATAGGACATGATCCAAAATTTTGGACTTGCGTTCAGCTCACAAAAAACGAGTTGAGAAATGGAGCTCAGGGGCACAGCAATTCACATACTGGCAGAGTGATAAAGGACAACTATCGTCCAAAAATCTGTTGAGGGAAGTCAACGAGGCGGACTAGAAAGTGAGGCAAAATAGCAGGAAACAGATTTCAAGAGGTACCTTGGAATCGCCTGTAAAGCACAGGAAGAGGGGCACAACTTGGACAATGGTGCACTTGGCCAAAAAGGGCGTATGCGTTTTCTCCTGAATATATTCAGGAGAAAACGCATACGCCCTTTTTGGCCAAGCAAGCAAGCGGGCAATGCAAATCTGCACTACAAAGAAGTATCACTTCCCACCGGTCAAAAGGGACATCCACAAAATGTGTAAAAACCAGAAAGGCAAGACAGGCCCTGGAGAACTGGGAGCCTTGTTATGCTGATGGGCGGGATGTAAATTGCCAACTGCCTCACTGGAGGAGTGCATTGTGTTCCCTAAAACAAGTAAACAACAGAGCTACAGAGCCAAGGCCACTTCCAGTCTAGGGAATATACCTTGGGAAAACTGAAAATCAATAAGAAAGAGCCACCTCCAAATTTAGGGCTGCACTGACTACAAGAACCTCAACTTGGGTACACCTTAAATATCCCAGGAAATATAAAAATGGTTCAAAACATTGTGGTACTTACGTATGATGGAATATCCCTCAGCGATGAAATCAATGTCATAAGACCAGTAGCAGCAAAGTGAGTGGATTCAGGTACGATGATTCTAAGTGAAATAAGTCACACAGAAAAAGAAACTTATCATAAGATATCACTTATGAAGATCCTGTAAACATGGCTACACGTGAACTGAGTTAGGAAAGAGAACAGAGTCTCACATTTAGAAAACACTCTTATGCCTGCATAAAGGGGATGGAGAGGTCGGGTGATGCATAAAAGCAGAGTTTGATATAAGCACAGGGACCGTTCCAAAAACCAACTTTGGAATAGACAAGACCTACACCTTCCTCAGTGAAAGAGACTCAAAACCCCATATTTCCCGCAGAGGAATATATCTGACTAGTAAGAATCTTAAAACCTATGTATTGATATGTCTCCATAAGGGAATCAAGTGTGTCTAGAGTGGCATAAACATGGCAGCGAGAATCAGCTCAAACCCACTATAAAAAGGAATTTCAAAAGCAAAACCAAAAAACAGGGAAATTCTTTACAATTCCTTCAGGGTGTCTGAGGAAACCTGGAAAGACCCTATCTACCATGACAGCTGGATGTGGCATAAGGCTGGACACTTGGGACTGAGAGGATTGGTGAGATTGGGTGAGCAAATGCAGACCCTTTCAAGCAATAATGCATGGCCCCCATTCCATGGGTCCCAACTCTCCAGGTTCAAGGGAATATTACTATAGCTATAACATGTACAGGAAACCTAGAGAATGGACACACTGTGAATACGAAAGGTTTCTAAAACACAACGAATAGTCCCTCTCCTGGTGCTCCAGTTTGACTTTCCAACTGCCTTACTATCAATCTCCCAACTTGGAGAGACAGGCCCTTTAACCTCCTGGTTTGCACAGGTTCCCAATTTGGCAGAGGATGGAAGGGACGAGGGAGAACCCATGAGAGAGTAGCTGTTAGGCATTTGGACGGGCACATGTCACTCTAATTTCCCGGCAGGAAGAAGAATTAACCAAAGTCTCAGCCACCCACCGGGAACCAGTATAGGACATGATCCAAAATTTTGGACTTGCGTTCAGCTCCCAAAAAACGAGTTGAGAAATGGAGCTCAGGATCACAGCAATTCACATACTGGCAGAGTGATAAAGGACAACTATCGTCCAAAAATCTGTTGAGGGAAGTCAACGAGGCGGACTTGAAAGCGAGGCAAAATAGCAGGAAACAGATTTCAAGAGGTACGTTGGAATCGCCTGTAAAGCACAGGAAGAGGGGCACAACTTGGACAATGGTGCACTTGGCCAAAAAGGGCGTATGCGTTTTCTCCTGAATATATTCAGGAGAAAACGCATACGCCCTTTTTGGCCAAGCAAGCAAGCGGGCAATGCAAATCTGCACTACAAAGAAGTATCAATTCCCACCGGTCAAAAGGGACATCCACAAAATGTGTAAAAACCAGAAAGGCAAGACAGGCCCTGGAGAACAGGGAGCCTTGTTATGCTGATGGACGGGATGTAAATTGCCAACTGCCTCACTGGAGGAGTGCATTGTGTTCCCTAAAACAAGTAAACAACAGAGCTATAGAGCCAAGGCCACTTCCAGTCTAGGGAATATACCTTGGGAAAACTGAAAATCAATAAGAAAGTGCCACCTCCAAATTTAGGGCTGCACTGGCTACAAGAACCTCAACTTGGGTACACCTTAAATATCCCAGGAAATATAAAAATGGTTCAAAACATTGTGGTACTTACGTACGATGGAATATCCCTCAGCGATGAAATCAATGTCATAAAACCAGTAGCAGCAAAGTGAGTGGATTCAGGTACGATGATTCTAAGTGAAATAAGTCACACAGAAAAAGAAACTTATCATAAGATATCACTTATGAAGATCCTGTAAACATGGCTACACGTGAACTGAGTTAGGAAAGAGAACAGAGTCTCACATTTAGAAAACACGCTTATGCCTGCATAAAGGGGAAGGAGAGGTGGGGTGATGCATAAAACCAGAGTTTGATATAAGCACAGGGACCGTTTCAAAAACCAACTTTGGAATTGACAAGACCGACACCTTCCTCAGTGAAAGAGACTCAAAACCCCATATTTCCCACAGAGGAATATATCTGACTAGTAAGAATCTTAAAACCTATGTATTGATATGTCTCCATAAGGGAATCAAGTGTGTCTAGAATGGCATAAACATGGCAGCGAGAATCAGCTCAAACCCACTATAAAAAGGAATTTCAAAAGCAAAACCAAAAAACAGGGAAATTCTTTACAATTCCTTCAGGGTGTCTGAGGAAACCTGGAAAGACCCTATCTACCATGACAGCTGGATGTGGCATAAGGCTGGACACTTGGGACTGAGAGGATTGGTGAGATTGGGTGAGCAAATGCAGACCCTTTCAAGCAATAATGCATGGCCCCCATTCCATGGGTCCCAACTCTCCAGGTTCAAGGGAATATTACTATAGCTATAACATGTACAGGAAACCTAGAGAATGGACACACTGTGAATACGAAAGGTTTCTAAAACTCAACGAATAGTCCCTCTCCTGGTGCTCCAGTTTGACTTTCCAACTGCCTTACTATCAATCTCCCAACTTGGAGAGACAGGCCCTTTAACCTCCTGGTTTGCACAGGTTCCCAATTTGGCAGAGGATGGAAGGGACGAGGGAGAACCCATGAGAGAGTAGCTGTTAGGCATTTGGACGGGCACATGTCACTCTAATTTCCCGGCAGGAAGAAGAATTAACCAAAGTCTCAGCCACCCACCGGGAACCAGTATAGGACATGATCCAAAATTTTGGACTTGCGTTCAGCTCCCAAAAAACGAGTTGAGAAATGGAGCTCAGGGGCACAGCAATTCACATACTGGCAGAGTGATAAAGGACAACTATCGTCCAAAAATCTGTTGAGGGAAGTCAACGAGGCGGACTTGAAAGTGAGGCAAAATAGCAGGAAACAGATTTCAAGAGGTACCTTGGAATCGCCTGTAAAGCACAGGAAGAGGGGCACAACTTGGACAATGGTGCACTTGGCCAAAAAGGGCGAGGCCTCCCTGGTGGCGCAAGTGGTTGAGAGTCCGCCTGCCGATGCAGGGGATACGGGTTCGTGCCCCGGTCTGGGAGGATCCCATATGCCGCGGAGCGGCTGGGCCCGTGAGCCATGGCCGCTGAGCCTGCGCGTCCGGAGCCTGTGCTCCGCAACGGGGGAGGCCACAACAGTGAGAGGCCCGCATACCGCAAAAAACAAAAAAAAAAAAACAAAAAAAAAAAAAAAAAAAAAGGGCGTATGCGTTTTCTCCTGAATATATTCAGGAGAAAACGCATACGCCCTTTTTGGCCAAGCAAGCAAGCGGGCAATGCAAATCTGCACTACAAAGAAGTATCACTTCCCACCGGTCAAAAGGGACATCCACAAAATGTGTAAAAACCAGAAAGGCAAGACAGGCCCTGGAGAACAGGGAGCCTTGTTATGCTGATGGGCGGGATGTAAATTGCCAACTGCCTCACTGGAGGAGTGCATTGTGTTCCCTAAAACAAGTAAACAACAGAGCTACAGAGCCAAGGCCACTTCCAGTCTAGGGAATATACCTTGGGAAAACTGAAAATCAATAAGAAAGAGCCACCTCCAAATTTAGGGCTTCACTGGCTACAAGAACCTCAACTTGGGTACACCTTAAATATCCCAGGAAATATAAAAATGGTTCAAAACATTGTGGTACTTACGTACGATGGAATATCCCTCAGCCATGAAATCAATGTCATAAGACCAGTAGCAGCAAAGTGAGTGGATTCAGGTACGATGATTCTAAGTGAAATAAGTCACACAGAAAAAGAAACTTATCATAAGATATCACTTAGGAAGATCCTGTAAACAGGGCTACACGCGAACTGAGTTAGGAAAGAGAACAGAGTCTCACATTTAGAAAACACTCTTATGCCTGCATAAAGGGGAAGGAGAGGTGGGGTGATGCATAAAACCAGAGTTTGATATAAGCACAGGGACCGTTCCAAAAACCAAGTTTGGAATAGACAAGACCTACACCTTCCTCAGTGAAAGAGACTCAAAACCCCATATTTCCCACAGAGGAATATATCTGACTAGTAAGAATCTTAAAACCTATGTATTGATATGTTTCCATAAGGGAATCAAGTGTGTCTAGAGTGGCATAAACATGGCAGCGAGAATCAGCTCAAACCCACTATAAAAAGGAATTTCAAAAGCAAAACCAAAAAACAGGGAAATTCTTTACAATTCCTTCAGGGTGTCTGAGGAAACCTGGAAAGACCCTATCTACAATGACAGCTGTATGTGGCATAAGGCTGGACACTTGGGACTGAGAGGATTGGTGAGATTGGGTGAGCGAATGCAGACCCTTTCAAGCAATAATGCATGGCCCCCATTCCATGGGTCCCAACTCTCCAGGTTCAAGGGAATATTACTACAGCTATAACATGTACAGGAAACCTAGAGAATGGACACACTGTGAATACGAAAGGTTTCTAAAACTCAATAAATAGTCCCTCTCCTGGTGCTCCAGTTTGACTTTCCAACTGCCTTACTATCAATCTCCCAACTTGGAGAGACAGGCCCTTTAACCTCCTGGTTTACACAGGTTCCCAATTTGGCAGAGGATGGAAGGGACGAGGGAGAACCCATGAGAGAGTAGCTGTTAGGCATTTGGACGGGCACATGTCACTCTAATTTCCCGGCAGGAAGAAGAATTAACCAAAGTCTCAGCCACCCACCGGGAACCAGTATAGGACATGATCCAAAATTATGGACTTGCGTTCAGCTCACAAAAAACGAGTTGAGAAATGGAGCTCAGGGGCACAGCAATTCACAAACTGGCAGAGTGATAAAGGACAACTATCGTCCAAAAATCTGTTGAGGGAAGTCAACGAGGCGGACTTGAAAGTGAGGCAAAATAGCAGGAAACAGATTTCAAGAGGTACCTTGGAATCGCCTGTAAAGCACAGGAAGAGGGGCACAACTTGGACAATGGTGCACTTGGCCAAAAAGGGCGTATGCGTTTTCTCCTGAATATATTCAGGAGAAAACGCATACGCCCTTTTTGGCCAAGCAAGCAAGCGGGCAATGCAAATCTGCACTACAAAGAAGTATCACTTCCCACCGGTCAAAAGGGACATCCACAAAATGTGTAAAAACCAGAAAGGCAAGACAGGCCCTGGAGAACTGGGAGCCTTGTTATGCTGATGGGCGGGATGTAAATTGCCAACTGCCTCACTGGAGGAGTGCATTGTGTTCCCTAAAACAAGTAAACAACAGAGCTACAGAGCCAAGGCCACTTCCAGTCTAGGGAATATACCTTGGGAAAACTGAAAATCAATAAGAAAGAGCCACCTCCAAATTTAGGGCTGCACTGACTACAAGAACCTCAACTTGGGTACACCTTAAATATCCCAGGAAATATAAAAATGGTTCAAAACATTGTGGTACTTACGTATGATGGAATATCCCTCAGCGATGAAATCAATGTCATAAGACCAGTAGCAGCAAAGTGAGTGGATTCAGGTACGATGATTCTAAGTGAAATAAGTCACACAGAAAAAGAAACTTATCATAAGATATCACTTATGAAGATCCTGTAAACATGGCTACACGTGAACTGAGTTAGGAAAGAGAACAGAGTCTCACATTTAGAAAACACTCTTATGCCTGCATAAAGGGGATGGAGAGGTCGGGTGATGCATAAAAGCAGAGTTTGATATAAGCACATGGACCGTTCCAAAAACCAACTTTGGAATAGACAAGACCTACACCTTCCTCAGTGAAAGAGACTCAAAACCCCATATTTCCCGCAGAGGAATATATCTGACTAGTAAGAATCTTAAAACCTATGTATTGATATGTCTCCATAAGGGAATCAAGTGTGTCTAGAGTGGCATAAACATGGCAGCGAGAATCAGCTCAAACCCACTATAAAAAGGAATTTCAAAAGCAAAACCAAAAAACAGGGAAATTCTTTACATTTCCTTCAGGGTGTCTGAGGAAACCTGGAAAGACCCTATCTACCATGACAGCTGGATGTGGCATAAGGCTGGACACTTGGGACTGAGAGGATTGGTGAGATTGGGTGAGCAAATGCAGACCCTTTCAAGCAATAATGCATGGCCCCCATTCCATGGGTCCCAACTCTCCAGGTTCAAGGGAATATTACTATAGCTATAACATGTACAGGAAACCTAGAGAATGGACACACTGTGAATACGAAAGGTTTCTAAAACTCAACGAATAGTCCCTCTCCTGGTGCTCCAGTTTGACTTTCCAACTGCCTTACTATCAATCTCCCAACTTGGAGAGACAGGCCCTTTAACCTCCTGGTTTGCACAGGTTCCCAATTTGCCAGAGGATGGAAGGGACGAGGGAGAACCCATGAGAGAGTAGCTGTTAGGCATTTGGACGGGCACATGTCACTCTAATTTCCCGGCAGGAAGAAGAATTAACCAAAGTCTCAGCCACCCACCGGGAACCAGTATAGGACATGATCCAAAATTTTGGACTTGCGTTCAGCTCACAAAAAACGAGTTGAGAAATGGAGCTCAGGGGCACAGCAATTCACAAACTGGCAGAGTGATAAAGGACAACTATCGTCCAAAAATCTGTTGAGGGAAGTCAACGAGGCGGACTAGAAAGCGAGGCAAAATAGCAGGAAACAGATTTCAAGAGGTACCTTGGAATCGCCTGTAAAGCACAGGAAGAGGGGCACAACTTGGACAATGGTGCACTTGGCCAAAAAGGGCGTATGCCTTTTCTCCTGAATATATTCAGGAGAAAACGCATACGCCCTTTTTGGCCAAGCAAGCAAGCGGGCAATGCAAATCTGCACTACAAAGAAGTATCACTTCCCACCGGTCAAAAGGGACATCCACAAAATGTGTAAAAACCAGAAAGGCAAGACAGGCCCTGGAGAACTGGGAGCCTTGTTATGCTGATGGGCGGGATGTAAATTGCCAACTGCCTCACTGGAGGAGTGCATTGTGTTCCCTAAAACAAGTAAACAACAGAGCTACAGAGCCAAGGCCACTTCCAGTCTAGGGAATATACCTTGGGAAAACTGAAAATCAATAAGAAAGAGCCACCTCCAAATTTAGGGCTGCACTGACTACAAGAACCTCAACTTGGGTACACATTAAATATCCCAGGAAATATAAAAATGGTTCAAAACATTGTGGTACTTACGTACGATGGAATATCCCTCAGCCATGAAATCAATGTCATAAGACCAGTAGCAGCAAAGTGAGTGGATTCAGGTACGATGATTCTAAGTGAAATAAGTCACACAGAAAAAGAAACTTATCATAAGATATCACTTATGAAGATCCTGTAAACATGGCTACACGTGAACTGAGTTAGGAAAGAGAACAGAGTCTCACATTTAGAAAACACGCTTATGCCTGCATAAAGGGGAAGGAGAGGTGGGGTGATGCATAAAACCAGAGTTTGATATAAGCACAGGGACCGTTTCAAAAACCAACTTTGGAATTGACAAGACCGACACCTTCCTCAGTGAAAGAGACTCAAAACCCCATATTTCCCACAGAGGAATATATCTGACTAGTAAGAATCTTAAAACCTATGTATTGATATGTCTCCATAAGGGAATCAAGTGTGTCTAGAGTGGCATAAACATGGCAGCGAGAATCAGCTCAAACCCACTATAAAAAGGAATTTCAAAAGCAAAACCAAAAAACAGGGAAATTCTTTACAATTCCTTCAGGGTGTCTGAGGAAACCTGGAAAGACCCTATCTACCATGACAGCTGGATGTGGCATAAGGCTGGACACTTGGGACTGAGAGGATTGGTGAGATTGGGTGAGCAAATGCAGACCCTTTCAAGCAATAATGCATGGCCCCCATTCCATGGGTCCCAACTCTCCAGGTTCAAGGGAATATTACTATAGCTATAACATGTACAGGAAACCTAGAGAATGGACACACTGTGAATACGAAAGGTTTCTAAAACTCAACGAATAGTCCCTCTCCTGGTGCTCCAGTTTGACTTTCCAACTGCATTACTATCAATCTCCCAACTTGGAGAGACAGGCCCTTTAACCTCCTGGTTTGCACAGGTTCCCAATTTGGCAGAGGATGGAAGGGACGAGGGAGAACCCATGAGAGAGTAGCTGTTAGGCATTTGGACGGGCACATGTCACTCTAATTTCCCGGCAGGAAGAAGAATTAACCAAAGTCTCAGCCACCCACCGGGAACCAGTATAGGACATGATCCAAAATTTTGGACTTGCGTTCAGCTCCCAAAAAAGGAGTTGAGAAATGGAGCTCAGGGGCACAGCAATTCACATACTGGCAGAGTGATAAAGGACAACTATCGTCCAAAAATCTGTTGAGGGAAGTCAACGAGGCGGACTTGAAAGTGAGGCAAAATAGCAGGAAACAGATTTCAAGAGGTACGTTGGAATCGCCTGTAAAGCACAGGAAGAGGGGCACAACTTGGACAATGGTGCACTTGGCCAAAAAGGGCGTATGCGTTTTCTCCTGAATATATTCAGGAGAAAACGCATACACCCTTTTTGGCCAAGCAAGCAAGCGGGCAATGCAAATCTGCACTACAAAGAAGTATCACTTCCCACCGGTCAAAAGGGACATCCACAAAATGTGTAAAAACCAGAAAGGCAAGACAGGCCCTGGAGAACAGGGAGCCTTGTTATGCTGATGGGAGGGATGTAAATTGCCAACTGCCTCACTGGAGGAGTGCATTGTGTTCCCTAAAACAAGTAAACAACAGAGCTATAGAGCCAAGGCCACTTCCAGTCTAGGGAATATACATTGGGAAAACTGAAAATAAATAAGAAAGAGCCACCTCCAAATTTAGGGCTGCACTGGCTACAAGAACCTCAACTTGGGTACACCTTAAATATCCCAGGAAATATAAAAATGGTTCAAAACATTGTGGTACTTACGTACGATGGAATATCCCTCAGCGATGAAATCAATGTCATAAAACCAGTAGCAGCAAAGTGAGTGGATTCAGCTACGATGATTCTAAGTGAAATAAGTCACACAGAAAAAGGAACTTATCATAAGATATCACTTATGAAGATCCTGTAAACAGGGCTACACGTGAACTGAGTTAGGAAATAGAACAGAGTCTCACATTTAGAAAACACTCTTATGCCTGCATAAAGGGGATGGAGAGGTGGGGTGATGCATAAAACGAGAGTTTGATATAAGCACATGGACCGTTCCAAAAACCAACTTTGGAATAGACAAGACCTACACCTTCCTCAGTGAAAGAGGCTCAAAACCCCATATTTCCCGCAGAGGAATATATCTGACTAGTAAGAATCTTAAAACCTATGTATTGATATGACTCCATAAGGGAATCAAGTGTGTCTAGAGTGGCATAAACATGGCAGCGAGAATCAGCTCAAACCCACTATAAAAAGGAATTTCAAAAGCAAAACCAAAAAACAGGGAAATTCTTTACAATTCCTTCAGGGTGTCTGAGGAAACCTGGAAAGACCCTATCTACAATGACAGCTGGATGTGGCATAAGGCTGGACACTTGGGACTGAGAGGATTGGTGAGATTGGGTGAGCAAATGCAGACCCTTTCAAGCAATAATGCATGGCCCCCATTCCATGGGTCCCAACTCTCCATGTTCAAGGGAATATCACTACAGCTATAACATGTACAGGAAACCTAGAGAATGGACACACTGTGAATAAGAAAGGTTTCTAAAACTCAACGAATAGTCCCTCTCCTGGTGCTCCAGTTTGACTTTCCAACTGCCTTACTATCAATCTCCCAACTTGGAGAGACAGGCCCTTTAACCTCCTGGTTTGCACAGGTTCCCAATTTGGCAGAGGATGGAAGGGACGAGGGAGAACCCATGAGAGAGTAGCTGTTAGGCATTTGGACGGGCACATGTCACTCTAATTTCCCGGCAGGAAGAAGAATTAACCAAAGTCTCAGCCACCCACCGGGAACCAGTATAGGACATGATCCAAAATTTTGGACTTGCGTTCAGCTCCCAAAAAACGAGTTGAGAAATGGAGCTCAGGGGCACAGCAATTCACATACTGGCAGAGTGATAAAGGACAACTATCGTCCAAAAATCTGTTGAGGGAAGTCAACGAGGCGGACTTGAAAGTGAGGCAAAATAGCAGGAAACAGATTTCAAGAGGTACCTTGGAATCGCCTGTAAAGCACAGGAAGAGGGGCACAACTTGGACAATGGTGCACTTGGCCAAAAAGGGCGTATGCGTTTTCTCCTGAATATATTCAGGAGAAAACGCATACGCCCTTTTTGGCCAAGCAAGCAAGCGGGCAATGCAAATCTGCACTACAAAGAAGTATCACTTCCCACCGGTCAAAAGGGACATCCACAAAATGTGTAAAAACCAGAAAGGCAAGACAGGCCCTGGAGAACAGGGAGCCTTGCTATGCTGATGGGCGGGATGTAAATTGCCAACTGCCTCACTGGAGGAGTGCATTGTGTTCCCTAAAACAAGTAAACAACAGAGCTACAGAGCCAAGGCCACTTCCAGTCTAGGGAATATACCTTGGGAAAACTGAAAATCAATAAGAAAGAGCCACCTCCAAATTTAGGGCTTCACTGGCTACAAGAACCTCAACTTGGGTACACCTTAAATATCCCAGGAAATATAAAAATGGTTCAAAACATTGTGGTACTTACGTACGATGGAATATCCCTCAGCCATGAAATCAATGTCATAAGACCAGTAGCAGCAAAGTGAGTGGATTCAGGTACGATGATTCTAAGTGAAATAAGTCACACAGAAAAAGAAACTTATCATAAGATATCACTTAGGAAGATCCTGTTAACAGGGCTACACGTGAACTGAGTTAGGAAAGAGAACAGAGTCTCACATTTAGAAAACACTCTTATGCCTGCATAAAGGGGATGGAGAGGTGGGGTGATGCATAAAACCAGAGTTTGATATAAGCACATGGACCGTTCCAAAAACCAACTTTGGAATAGACAAGACCTACACCTTCCTCAGTGAAAGAGGCTCAAAACCCCATATTTCCCGCAGAGGAATATATCTGACTAGTAAGAATCTTAACACCTATGTATTGATATGACTCCATAAGGGAATCAAGTGTGTCTAGAGTGGCATAAACATGGCAGCGAGAATCAGCTCAAACCCACTATAAAAAGGAATTTCAAAAGCAAAACCAAAAAACAGGGAAATTCTTTACAATTCCTTCAGGGTGTCTGAGGAAACCTGGAAAGACCCTATCTACAATGACAGCTGGATGTGGCATAAGGCTGGACACTTGGGACTGAGAGGATTGGTGAGATTGGGTGAGCAAATGCAGACCCTTTCAAGCAATAATGCATGGCCCCCATTCCATGGGTCCCAACTCTCCATGTTCAAGGGAATATCACTACAGCTATAACATGTACAGGAAACCTAGAGAATGGACACACTGTGAATAAGAAAGGTTTCTAAAACTCAACGAATAGTCCCTCTCCTGGTGCTCCAGTTTGATTTTCCAACTGCCTTACTATCAATCTCCCAACTTGGAGAGACAGGCCCATTAACCTCCTGGTTTGCACAGGTTCCCAATTTGGCAGAGGATGGAAGGGACGAGGGAGAACCCATGAGAGAGTAGCTGTTAGGCATTTGGACGGGCACATGTCACTCTAATTTCCCGGCAGGAAGAAGAATTAACCAAAGTCTCAGCCACCCACCGGGAACCAGTATAGGACATGATCCAAAATTTTGGACTTGCGTTCAGCTCCCAAAAAACGAGTTGAGAAATGGAGCTCAGGGGCACAGCAATTCACATATTGGCAGAGTGATAAAGGACAACTATCGTCCAAAAATCTGTTGAGGGAAGTCAACGAGGCGGACTTGAAAGTGAGGCAAAATAGCAGGAAACAGATTTCAAGAGGTACGTTGGAATCGCCTGTAAAGCACAGGAAGAGGGGCACAACTTGGACAATGGTGCACTTGGCCAAAAAGGGCGTATGCGTTTTCTCCTGAATATATTCAGGAGAAAACGCATACGCCCTTTTTGGCCAAGCAAGCAAGCGGGCAACGCAAATCTGCACTACAAAGAAGTATCACTTCCCACCGGTCAAAAGGGACATCCACAAAATGTGTAAAAACCAGAAAGGCAAGACAGGCCCTGGAGAACAGGGAGCCTTGTTATGCTGATGGGCGGGATGTAAATTGCCAACTGCCTCACTGGAGGAGTGCATTGTGTTCCCTAAAACAAGTAAACAACAGAGCTACAGAGCCAAGGCCACTTCCAGTCTAGGGAATATACCTTGGGAAAACTGAAAATCAATAAGAAAGAGCCACCTCCAAATTTAGGGCTTCACTGGCTACAAGAACCTCAACTTGGGTACACCTTAAATATCCCAGGAAATATAAAAATGGTTCAAAACATTGTGGTACTTACGTACGATGGAATATCCCTCAGCCATGAAATCAATGTCATAAGACCAGTAGCAGCAAAGTGAGTGGATTCAGGTACGATGATTCTAAGTGAAATAAGTCACGCAGAAAAAGAAACTTATCATAAGATATCACTTAGGAAGATCCTGTAAACAGGGCTACACGTGAACTGAGTTAGGAAAGAGAACAGAGTCTCACATTTAGAAAACACTCTTATGCCTGCATAAAGGGGAAGGAGAGGTGGGGAGATGCATAAAACCAGAGTTTGATATAAGCACAGGGACCGTTCCAAAAACCAACTTTGGAATAGACAAGACCTACACCTTCCTCAGTGAAAGAGACTCAAAACCCCATATTTCCCGCAGAGGAATATATCTGACTAGTAAGAATCTTAAAACCTATGTATTGATATGACTCCATAAGGGAATCAAGTGTGTCTAGAGTGGCATAAACATGGCAGCGAGAATCAGCTCAAACCCACTATAAAAAGGAATTTCAAAAGCAAAACCAAAAAACAGGGAAATTCTTTACAATTCCTTCAGGGTGTCTGAGGAAACCTGGAAAGACCCTGTCTACAATGACAGCTGGATGTGGCATAAGGCTGGACACTTGGGACTGAGAGGATTGGTGAGATTGGGTGAGCAAATGCAGACCCTTTCAAGCAATAATGCATGGCCCCCATTCCATGGGTCCCAACTCTCCAGGTTCAAGGGAATATTACTACAGCTATAACATGTATAGGAAACCTAGAGAATGGACACACTGTGAATACGAAAGGTTTCTAAAACTCAACGAATAGTCCCTCTCCTGGTGCTCCAGTTTGACTTTCCAACTGCCTTACTATCAATCTCCCAACTTGGAGAGACAGGCCCTTTAACCTCCTGGTTTGCACAGGTTCCCAAATTGGCAGAGGATGGAAGGGACGAGGGAGAACCCATGAGAGAGTAGCTGTTAGGCATTTGGACGGGCACATGTCACTCTAATTTCCCGGCAGGAAGAAGAATTAACCAAAGTCTCAGCCACCCACCGGGAACCAGTATAGGACATGATCCAAAATTTTGGACTTGCGTTCAGCTCACAAAAAACGAGTTGAGAAATGGAGCTCAGGGGCACAGCAATTCACAAACTGGCAGAGTGATAAAGGACAACTATCGTCCAAAAATCTGTTGTGGGAAGTCAACGAGGCGGACTAGAATGCGAGGCAAAATAGCAGGAAACAGATTTCAAGAGGTACCTTGGAATCGCCTGTAAAGCACAGGAAGAGGGGCACAACTTGGACAATGGTGCACTTGGCCAAAAAGGGCGTATGCGTTTTCTCCTGAATATATTCAGGAGAAAACGCATACGCCCTTTTTGGCCAAGCAAGCAAGCGGGCAATGCAAATCTGCACTACAAAGAAGTATCACTTCCCACCGGTCAAAAGGGACATCCACAAAATGTGTAAAAACCAGAAAGGCAAGACAAGCCCTGGAGAACTGGGAGCCTTGTTATGCTGATGGGCGGGATGTAAATTGCCAACTGCCTCACTGGAGGAGTGCATTGTGTTCCCTAAAACAAGTAAACAACAGAGCTACAGAGCCAAGGCCACTTCCAGTCTAGGGAATATACCTTGGGAAAACTGAAAATCAATAAGAAAGAGCCACCTCCAAATTTAGGGCTGCACTGACTACAAGAACCTCAACTTGGGTACACCTTAAATATCCCAGGAAATATAAAAATGGTTCAAAACATTGTGGTACTTACGTACGATGGAATATCCCTCAGCCATGAAATCAATGTCATAAGACCAGTAGCAGCAAAGTGAGTGGATTCAGGTACGATGATTCTAAGTGAAATAAGTCACACAGAAAAAGAAACTTTTCATAAGATATCACTTATGAAGATCCTGTAAACATGGCTACACGTGAACTGAGTTAGGAAAGAGAACAGAGTCTCACATTTAGAAAACACGCTTATGCCTGCATAAATGGGAAGGAGAGGTGGGGTGATGCATAAAACCAGAGTTTGATATAAGCACAGGGACCGTTTCAAAAACCAACTTTGTAATTGACAAGACCGACACCTTCCTCAGTGAAAGAGACTCAAAACCCCATATTTCCCAAAGAGGAATATATCTGACTAGTAAGAATCTTAAAACCTATGTATTGATATGTCTCCATAAGGGAATCAAGTGTGTCTAGAGTGGCATAAACATGGCAGCGAGAATCAGCTCAAACCCACTATAAAAAGGAATTTCAAAAGCAAAACCAAAAAACAGGGAAATTCTTTACATTTCCTTCAGGGTGTCTGAGGAAACCTGGAAAGACCCTATATACAATGACAGCTGGATGTGGCATAAGGCTGGAAACTTGGGACTGAGAGGATTGGTGAGATTGGGTGAGCAAATGCAGACCCTTTCAAGCAATAATGCATGGCCCCCATTCCATGGGTCCCAACTCTCCAGGTTCAAGGGAATATTACTACAGCTATAACATGTACAGGAAACCTAGAGAATGGACACACTGTGAATACGAAAGGTTTCTAAAACTCAACGAATAGTCCCTCTCCTGGTGCTCCAGTTTGACTTTCCAACTGCCTTACTATCTATCTCCCAACTTGGAGAGACAGGCCCTTTAACCTCCTGGTTTGCACAGGTTCCCAATTTGGCAGAGGATGGAAGGGACGAGGGAGAACCCATGAGAGAGTAGCTGTTAGGCATTTGGACGGGCACATGTCACTCTAATTTCCCGGCAGGAAGAAGAATTAACCAAAGTCTCAGCCACCCACCGGGAACCAGTATAGGACATGATCCAAAATTTTGGACTTGCGTTCAGCTCCCAAAAAACGAGTTGAGAAATGGAGCTCAGGGGCACAGCAATTCACATACTGGCAGAGTGATAAAGGACAACTATCGTCCAAAAATCTGTTGAGGGAAGTCAACGAGGCGGACTTGAAAGTGAGGCAAAATAGCAGGAAACAGATTTCAAGAGGTACCTTGGAATCGCCTGTAAAGCACAGGAAGAGGGGCACAACTTGGACAATGGTGCACTTGGCCAAAAACGGCGTATGCGTTTTCTCCTGAATATATTCAGGAGAAAACGCATATGCCCTTTTTGGCCAAGCAAGCAAGCGGGCAATGCAAATCTGCACTACAAAGAAGTATCACTTCCCACCGGTCAAAAGGGACATCCACAAAATGTGTAAAAACCAGAAAGGCAAGACAGGCCCTGGAGAACAGGGAGCCTTGTTATGCTGATGGGCGGGATGTAAATTGCCAACTGCCTCACTGGAGGAGTGCATTGTGTTCCCTAAAACAAGTAAACAACAGAGCTACAGAGCCAAGGCCACTTCCAGTCTAGGGAATATACCTTGGGAAAACTGAAAATCAATAAGAAAGAGCCACCTCCAAATTTAGGGCTTCACTGGCTACAAGAACCTCAACTTGGGTACACCTTAAATATCCCAGGAAATATAAAAATGGTTCAAAACATTGTGGTACTTACGTACGATGGAATATCCCTCAGCCATGAAATCAATGTCATAAGACCAGTAGCAGCAAAGTGAGTGGATTCAGGTACGATGATTCTAAGTGAAATAAGTCACACAGAAAAAGAAACTTATCATAAGATATCACTTAGGAAGATCCTGTAAACATGGCTACACGTGAACTGAGTTAGGAAAGAGAACAGAGTCTCACATTTAGAAAACACTCTTATGCCTGCATAAAGGGGATGGAGAGGTGAGGTGATGCATAAAACCAGAGTTTGATATAAGCACATGGACCGTTCCAAAAACCAACTTTGAAATAGACAAGACCTACACCTTCCTCAGTGAAAGAGGCTCAAAACCCCATATTTCCCGCAGAGGAATATATCTGACTAGTAAGAATCTTAAAATCTATGTATTGATATGACTCCATAAGGGAATCAAGTGTGTTTAGAGTGGCATAAACATGGCAGCGAGAATCAGCTCAAACCCACTATAAAAAGGAATTTCAAAAGCAAAACCAAAAAACAGGGAAATTCTTTACAATTCCTTCAGGGTGTCTGAGGAAACCTGGAAAGACCCTATCTACAATGACAGCTGGATGTGGCATAAGGCTGGACACTTTGGACTGAGAGGATTGGTGAGATTGGGTGAGCAAATGCAGACCCTTTCAAGCAATAATGCATGGCCCCCATTCCATGGGTCCCAACTCTCCATGTTCAAGGGAATATCCCTACAGCTATAACATGTACAGGAAACCTAGAGAATGGACACACTGTGAATAAGAAAGGTTTCTAAAACTCCACGAATAGTCCCTCTCCTGGTGCTCCAGTTTGACTTTCCAACTGCCTTACTATCAATCTCCCAACTTGGAGAGACAGGCCCTTTAACCTCCTGGTTTGCACAGGTTCCCAATTTGGCAGAGGATGGAAGGGACGAGGGAGAACCCATGAGAGAGTAGCTGTTAGGCATTTGGACGGGCACATGTCACTCTAATTTCCCGGCAGGAAGAAGAATTAACCAAAGTCTCAGCCACCCACCGGGAACCAGTATAGGACATGATCCAAAATTTTGGACTTGCGTTCAGCTCCCAAAAAACGAGTTGAGAAATGGAGCTCAGGGGCTCAGCAATTCACATACTGGCAGAGTGATAAAGGACAACTATCGTCCAAAAATCTGTTGAGGGAAGTCAACGAGGCGGACTTGAAAGTGAGGCAAAATAGCAGGAAACAGATTTCAAGAGGTACCTTGGAATCGCCTGTAAAGCACAGGAAGAGGGGCACAACTTGGACAATGGTGCACTTGGCCAAAAAGGGCGTATGCGTTTTCTCCTGAATATATTCAGGAGAAAACGCATACGCCCTTTTTGGCCAAGCAAGCAAGCGGGCAATGCAAATCTGCACTACAAAGAAGTATCACTTCCCACCGGTAAAAAGGGACATCCACAAAATGTGTAAAAACCAGAAAGGCAAGACAGGCCCTGGAGAACAGGGAGCCTTGTTATGCTGATGGGCGGGATGTAAATTGCCAACTGCCTCACTGGAGGAGTGCATTGTGTTCCCTAAAACAAGTAAACAACAGAGCTACAGAGCCAAGGCCACTTCCAGTCTAGGGAATATACCTTGGGAAAACTGAAAATCAATAAGAAAGAGCCACCTCCAAATTTAGGGCTTCACTGGCTACAAGAACCTCAACTTGGGTACACCTTAAATATCCCAGGAAATATAAAAATGGTTCAAAACATTGTGGTACTTACGTACGATGGAATATCCCTCAGCCATGAAATCAATGTCATAAGACCAGTAGCAGCAAAGTGAGTGGATTCAGGTACGATGATTCTAAGTGAAATAAGTCACGCAGAAAAAGAAACTTATCATAAGATATCACTTAGGAAGATCCTGTAAACAGGGCTACACGTGAACTGAGTTAGGAAAGAGAACAGAGTCTCACATTTAGAAAACACTCTTATGCCTGCATAAAGGGGAAGGAGAGGTGGGGAGATGCATAAAACCAGAGTTTGATATAAGCACAGGGACCGTTCCAAAAACCAACTTTGGAATAGACAAGACCTACACCTTCCTCAGTGAAAGAGACTCAAAACCCCATATTTCCCGCAGAGGAATATATCTGACTAGTAAGAATCTTAAAACCTATGTATTGATATGACTCCATAAGGGAATCAAGTGTGTCTAGAGTGGCATAAACATGGCAGCGAGAATCAGCTCAAACCCACTATAAAAAGGAATTTCAAAAGCAAAACCAAAAAACAGGGAAATTCTTTACAATTCCTTCAGGGTGTCTGAGGAAACCTGGAAAGACCCTGTCTACAATGACAGCTGGATGTGGCATAAGGCTGGACACTTGGGACTGAGAGGATTGGTGAGATTGGGTGAGCAAATGCAGACCCTTTCAAGCAATAATGCATGGCCCCCATTCCATGGGTCCCAACTCTCCAGGTTCAAGGGAATATCACTACAGCTATAACATGTACAGGAAACCTAGAGAATGGACACACTGTGAATACGAAAGGTTTCTAAAACTCAACGAATAGTCCCTCTCCTGGTGCTCCAGTTTGACTTTCCAACTGCCTTACTATCAATCTCCCAACTTGGAGAGACAGGCCCTTTAACCTCCTGGTTTGCACAGGTTCCCAATTTGGCAGAGGATGGAAGGGACGAGGGAGAACCCATGAGAGAGTAGCTGTTAGGCATTTGGACGGGCACATGTCACTCTAATTTCCCGGCAGGAAGAAGAATTAACCAAAGTCTCAGCCACCCACCGGGAACCAGTATAGGACATGATCCAAAATTTTGGACTTGCGTTCAGCTCCCAAAAAACGAGTTGAGAAATGGAGCTCAGGGGCACAGCAATTCACATACTGGCAGAGTGATAAAGGACAACTATCGTCCAAAAATCTGTTGAGGGAAGTCAACGAGGCGGACTTGAAAGCGAGGCAAAATAGCAGGAAACAGATTTCAAGAGGTACCTTGGAATCGCCTGTAAAGCACAGGAAGAGGGGCACAACTTGGACAATGGTGCACTTGGCCAAAAAGGGCGTATGCGTTTTCTCCTGAATATATTCAGGAGAAAACGCATACGCCCTTTTTGGCCAAGCAAGCAAGCGGGCAATGCAAATCTGCACTACAAAGAAGTATCACTTCCCACCGGTCAAAAGGGACATCCACAAAATGTGTAAAAATCAGAAAGGCAAGACAGGCCCTGGAGAACAGGGAGCCTTGTTATGCTGATGGGCGGGATGTAAATTGCCAACTGCCTCACTGGAGGAGTGCATTGTGTTCCCTAAAACAAGTAAACAACAGAGCTACAGAGCCAAGGCCACTTCCAGTCTAGGGAATATACCTTGGGAAAACTGAAAATCAATAAGAAAGAGCCACCTCCAAATTTAGGGCTGCACTGACTACAAGAACCTCAACTTGGGTACACCTTAAATATCCCAGGAAATATAAAAATGGTTCAAAACATTGTGGTACTTACGTACGATGGAATATCCCTCAGCCATGAAATCAATGTCATAAGACCAGTAGCAGCAAAGTGAGTGGATTCAGGTACGATGATTCTAAGTGAAATAAGTCACACAGAAAAAGAAACTTATCATAAGATATCACTTATGAAGATCCTGTAAACATGGCTACACATGAACTGAGTTAGGAAAGAGAACAGAGTCTCACATTTAGAAAACACGCTTATGCCTGCATAAAGGGGAAGGAGAGGTGGGGTGATGCATAAAACCAGAGTTTGATATAAGCACAGGGACCGTTTCAAAAACCAACTTTGTAATTGACAAGACCGACACCTTCCTCAGTGAAAGAGACTCAAAACCCCATATTTCCCACAGAGGAATATATCTGACTAGTAAGAATCTTAAAACCTATGTATTGATATGTCTCCATAAGGGAATCAAGTGTGTCTAGAGTGGCATAAACATGGCAGCGAGAATCAGCTCAAACCCACTATAAAAGGAATTTCAAAAGCAAAACCAAAAAACAGGGAAATTCTTTACATTTCCTTCAGGGTGTCTGAGGAAACCTGGAAAGACCCTATATACAATGACAGCTGGATGTGGCATAAGGCTGGAAACTTGGGACTGAGAGGATTGGTGAGATTGGGTGAGCAAATGCAGACCCTTTCAAGCAATAATGCATGGCCCCCATTCCATGGGTCCCAACTCTCCAGGTTCAAGGGAATATTACTACAGCTATAACATGTACAGGAAACCTGGAGAAGGACACACTGTGAATACGAAAGGTTTCTAAAACTCAACGAATAGTCCCTCTCCTGGTGCTCCAGTTTGACTTTCCAACTGCCTTACTATCAATCTCCCAACTTGGAGAGACAGGCCCTTTAACCTCCTGGTTTGCACAGGTTCCCAATTTGGCAGAGGATGGAAGGGACGAGGGAGAACCCATGAGAGAGTAGCTGTTAGGCATTTGGACGGGCACATGTCACTCTAATTTCCCGGCAGGAAGAAGAATTAACCAAAGTCTCAGCCACCCACCGGGAACCAGTATAGGACATGATCCAAAATTTTGGACTTGCGTTCAGCTCCCAAAAAACGAGTTGAGAAATGGAGCTCAGGGGCACAGCAATTCACATACTGGCAGAGTGATAAAGGACAACTATCGTCCAAAAATCTGTTGAGGGAAGTCAACGAGGCGGACTTGAAAGTGAGGCAAAATAGCAGGAAACAGATTTCAAGAGGTACCTTGGAATCGCCTGTAAAGCACAGGAAGAGGGGCACAACTTGGACAATGGTGCACTTGGCCAAAAAGGGCGTATGCGTTTTCTCCTGAATATATTCAGGAGAAAACGCATACGCCCTTTTTGGCCAAGCAAGCAAGCGGGCAATGCAAATCTGCACTACAAAGAAGTATCACTTCCCACCGGTCAAAAGGGACATCCACAAAATGTGTAAAAACCAGAAAGGCAAGACAGGCCCTGGAGAACAGGGAGCCTTGTTATGCTGATGGGCGGGATGTAAATTGCCAACTGCCTCACTGGAGGAGTGCATTGTGTTCCCTAAAACACGTAAACAACAGAGCTACAGAGCCAAGGCCACTTCCAGTCTAGGGAATATACCTTGGGAAAACTGAAAATCAATAAGAAAGAGCCACCTCCAAATTTAGGGCTTCACTGGCTACAAGAACCTCAACTTGGGTACACCTTAAATATCCCAGGAAATATAAAAATGGTTCAAAACATTGTGGTACTTACGTACGATGGAATATCCCTCAGCCATGAAATCAATGTCATAAGACCAGTAGCAGCAAAGTGAGTGGATTCAGGTACGATGATTCTAAGTGAAATAAGTCACACAGAAAAAGAAACTTATCATAAGATATCACTTAGGAAGATCCTGTAAACAGGGCTACACGTGAACTGAGTTAGGAAAGAGAACAGAGTCTCACATTTAGAAAACACGCTTATGCCTGCATAAAGGGGATGGAGAGGTGGGGTGATGCATAAAACCAGAGTTTGATATAAGCACATGGACCGTTCCAAAAACCAACTTTGGAATAGACAAGACCTACACCTTCCTCAGTGAAAGAGGCTCAAAACCCCATATTTCCCGCAGAGGAATATATCTGACTAGTAAGAATCTTAAAACCTATGTATTGATATGACTCCATAAGGGAATCAAGTGTGTCTAGAGTGGCATAAACATGGCAGCGAGAATCAGCTCAAACCCACTATAAAAAGGAATTTCAAAAGCAAAACCAAAAAACAGGTAAATTCTTTACAATTCCTTCAGGGTGTCTGAGGAAACCTGGAAAGACCCTATCTACAATGACAGCTGGATGTGGCATAAGGCTGGACACTTGGGACTGAGAGGATTGGTGAGATTGGGTGAGCAAATGCAGACCCTTTCAAGCAATAATGCAAGGCCCCCATTCCATGGGTCCCAACTCTCCATGTTCTAGGGAATATCACTACAGCTATAACATGTACAGGAAACCTAGAGAATGGACACACTGTGAATAAGAAAGGTTTCTAAAACTCAACGAATAGTCCCTCTCCTGGTGCTCCAGTTTGACTTTCCAACTGCCTTACTATCAATCTCCCAACTTGGAGAGACAGGCCCTTTAACCTCCTGGTTTGCACAGGTTCCCAATTTGGCAGAGGATGGAAGGGACGAGGGAGAACCCATGAGAGAGTAGCTGTTAGGCATTTGGACGGGCACATGTCACTCTAATTTCCCGGCAGGAAGAAGAATTAACCAAAGTCTCAGCCACCCACCGGGAACCAGTATAGGACATGATCCAAAATTTTGGACTTGCGTTCAGCTCCCAAAAAACGAGTTGAGAAATGGAGCTCAGGGGCACAGCAATTCACATACTGGCAGAGTGATAAAGGACAACTATCGTCCAAAAATCTGTTGAGGGAAGTCAACGAGGCGGACTTGAAAGTGAGGCAAAATAGCAGGAAACAGATTTCAAGAGGTACCTTGGAATCGCCTGTAAAGCACAGGAAGAGGAGCACAACTTGGACAATGGTGCACTTGGCCAAAAAGGGCGTATGCGTTTTCTCCTGAATATATTCAGGAGAAAACGCATACGCCCTTTTTGGCCAAGCAAGCAAGCGGGCAATGCAAATCTGCACTACAAAGAAGTATCACTTCCCACCGGTCAAAAGGGACATCCACAAAATGTGTAAAAACCAGAAAGGCAAGACAGGCCCTGGAGAACAGGGAGCCTTGTTATGCTGATGGGCGGGATGTAAATTGCCAACTGCCTCACTGGAGGAGTGCATTGTGTTCCCTAAAACAAGTAAACAACAGAGCTACAGAGCCAAGGCCACTTCCAGTCTAGGGAATATACCTTGGGAAAACTGAAAATCAATAAGAAAGAGCCACCTCCAAATTTAGGGCTTCACTGGCTACAAGAACCTCAACTTGGGTACACCTTAAATATCCCAGGAAATATAAAAATGGTTCAAAACATTGTGGTACTTACGTACGATGGAATATCCCTCAGCCATGAAATCAATGTCATAAGACCAGTAGCAGCAAAGTGAGTGGATTCAGGTACGATGATTCTAAGTGAAATAAGTCACACAGAAAAAGAAACTTATCATAAGATATCACTTAGGAAGATCCTGTAAACAGGGCTACACGTGAACTGAGTTAGGAAAGAGAACAGAGTCTCACATTTAGAAAACACTCTTATGCCTGCATAAAGGGGATGGAGAGGTGGGGTGATGCATAAAACCAGAGTTTGATATAAGCACATGGACCGTTCCAAAAACCAACTTTGGAATAGACAAGACCTACACCTTCCTCAGTGAAAGAGGCTCAAAACCCCATATTTCCCGCAGAGGAATATATCTGACTAGTAAGAATCTTAAAACCTATGTATTGATATGACTCCATAAGGGAATCAAGTGTGTCTAGAGTGGCATAAACATGGCAGCGAGAATCAGCTCAAACCCACTATAAAAAGGAATTTCAAAAGCAAAACCAAAAAACAGGGAAATTCTTTACAATTCCTTCAGGGTGTCTGAGGAAACCTGGAAAGACCCTATATACAATGACAGCTGGATGTGGCATAAGGCTGGACACTTGGGACTGAGAGGATTGGTGAGATTGGGTGAGCAAATGCAGACGCTTTCAAGCAATAATGCAAGGCCCCCATTCCATGGGTCCCAACTCTCCATGTTCTAGGGAATATCACTACAGCTATAACATGTACAGGAACCCTAGAGAATGGACACACTGTGAATAAGAAAGGTTTCTAAAACTCAACGAATAGTCCCTCTCCTGGTGCTCCAGTTTGACTTTCCAACTGCCTTACTATCAATCTCCCAACTTGGAGAGACAGGCCCTTTAACCTCCTGGTTTGCACAGGTTCCCAATTTGGCAGAGGATGGAAGGGACGAGGGAGAACCCATGAGAGAGTAGCTGTTAGGCATTTGGACGGGCACATGTCACTCTAATTTCCCGGCAGGAAGAAGAATTAACCAAAGTCTCAGCCACCCACCGGGAACCAGTATAGGACATGATCCAAAATTTTGGACTTGCGTTCAGCTCCCAAAAAACGAGTTGAGAAATGGAGCTCAGGGGCACAGCAATTCACATACTGGCAGAGTGATAAAGGACAACTATCGTCCAAAAATCTGTTGAGGGACGTCAACGAGGCGGACTTGAAAGTGAGGCAAAATAGCAGGAAACAGATTTCAAGAGGTACCTTGGAATCGCCTGTAAAGCACAGGAAGAGGGGCACAACTTGGACAATGGTGCACTTGGCCAAAAAGGGCGTATGCGTTTTCTCCTGAATATATTCAGGAGAAAACGCATACGCCCTTTTTGGCCAAGCAAGCAAGCGGGCAATGCAAATCTGCACTACAAAGAAGTATCACTTCCCACCGGTCAAAAGGGACATCCACAAAATGTGTAAAAACCAGAAAGGCAAGACAGGCCCTGGAGAACAGGGAGCCTTGTTATGCTGATGGGCGGGATGTAAATTGCCAACTGCCTCACTGGAGGAGTGCATTGTGTTCCCTAAAACAAGTAAACAACAGAGCTACAGAGCCAAGGCCACTTCCAGTCTAGGGAATATACCTTGGGAAAACTGAAAATCAATAAGAAAGAGCCACCTCCAAATTTAGGGCTTCACTGGCTACAAGAACCTCAACTTGGGTACACCTTAAATATCCCAGGAAATATAAAAATGGTTCAAAACATTGTGGTACTTACGTACGATGGAATATCCCTCAGCCATGAAATCAATGTCATAAGACCAGTAGCAGCAAAGTGAGTGGATTCAGGTACGATGATTCTAAGTGAAATAAGTCACGCAGAAAAAGAAACTTATCATAAGATATCACTTAGGAAGATCCTGTAAACAGGGCTACACGTGAACTGAGTTAGGAAAGAGAACAGAGTCTCACATTTAGAAAACACTCTTATGCCTGCATAAAGGGGATGGAGAGGTGGGGTGATGCATAAAACCAGAGTTTGATATAAGCACATGGACCGTTCCAAAAACCAACTTTGGAATAGACAAGACCTACACCTTCCTCAGTGAAAGAGGCTCAAAACCCCATATTTCCCGCAGAGGAATATATCTGACTAGTAAGAATCTTAAAACCTATGTATTGATATGACTCCATAAGGGAATCAAGTGTGTCTAGAGTGGCATAAACATGGCAGCGAGAATCAGCTCAAACCCACTATAAAAAGGAATTTCAAAAGCAAAACCAAAAAACAGGGAAATTCTTTACAATTCCTTCAGGGTGTCTGAGGAAACCTGGAAAGACCCTATCTACAATGACAGCTGGATGTGGCATAAGGCTGGACACTTGGGACTGAGAGGATTGGTGAGATTGGGTGAGCAAATGCAGACCCTTTCAAGCAATAATGCAAGGCCCCCATTCCATGGGTCCCAACTCTCCATGTTCTAGGGAATATCACTACAGCTATAACATGTACAGGAAACCTAGAGAATGGACACACTGTGAATAAGAAAGGTTTCTAAAACTCAACGAATAGTCCCTCTCCTGGTGCTCCAGTTTGACTTTCCAACTGCCTTACTATCAATCTCCCAACTTGGAGAGACAGGCCCTTTAACCTCCTGGTTTGCACAGGTTCCCAATTTGGCAGAGGATGGAAGGGACGAGGGAGAACCCATGAGAGAGTAGCTGTTAGGCATTTGGACGGGAACATGTCACTCTAATTTCCCGGCAGGAAGAAGAATTAACCAAAGTCTCAGCCACCCACCGGGAACCAGTATAGGACATGATCCAAAATTTTGGACTTGCGTTCAGCTCCCAAAAAACGAGTTGAGAAATGGAGCTCAGGGGCACAGCAATTCACATACTGGCAGAGTGATAAAGGACAACTATCGTCCAAAAATCTGTTGAGGGAAGTCAACGAGGCGGACTTGAAAGTGAGGCAAAATAGCAGGAAACAGATTTCAAGAGGTACCTTGGAATCGCCTGTAAAGCACAGGAAGAGGGGCACAACTTGGACAATGGTGCACTTGGCCAAAAAGGGTGTATGCGTTTTCTCCTGAATATATTCAGGAGAAAACGCATACGCCCTTTTTGGCCAAGCAAGCAAGCGGGCAATGCAAATCTGCACTACAAAGAAGTATCACTTCCCACCGGTCAAAAGGGACATCCACAGAATGTGTAAAAACCAGAAAGGCAAGACAGGCCCTGGAGAACAGGGAGCCTTGTTATGCTGATGGGCGGGATGTAAATTGCCAACTGCCTCACTGGAGGAGTGCATTGTGTTCCCTAAAACAAGTAAACAACAGAGCTACAGAGCCAAGGTCACTTCCAGTCTAGGGAATATACCTTGGGAAAACTGAAAATCAATAAGAAAGAGCCACCTCCAAATTTAGGGCTTCACTGGCTACAAGAACCTCAACTTGGGTACACCTTAAATATCCCAGGAAATATAAAAATGGTTCAAAACATTGTGGTACTTACGTACGATGGAATATCCCTCAGCCATGAAATCAATGTCATAAGGCCAGTAGCAGCAAAGTGAGTGGATTCAGGTACGATGATTCTAAGTTAAATAAGTCACACAGAAAAAGAAACTTATCATAAGATATCACTTAGGAAGATCCTGTAAACAGGGCTACACGTGAACTGAGTTAGGAAAGAGAACAGAGTCTCACATTTAGAAAACACTCTTATGCCTGCATAAAGGGGAAGGAGAGGTGGGGAGATGCATAAAACCAGAGTTTGATATAAGCACAGGGACCGTTCCAAAAACCAACTTTGGAATAGACAAGACCTACACCTTCCTCAGTGAAAGAGACTCAAAACCCCATATTTCCCGCAGAGGAATATATCTGACTAGTAAGAATCTTAAAACCTATGTATTGATATGACTCCATAAGGGAATCAAGTGTGTCTTGAGTGGCATAAACATGGCAGCGAGAATCAGCTCAAACCCACTATAAAAAGGAATTTCAAAAGCAAAACCAAAAAACAGGGAAATTCTTTACATTTCCTTCAGGGTGTCTGAGGAAACCTGGAAAGACCCTATATACAATGACAGCTGGATGTGGCATAAGGCTGGACACTTGGGACTGAGAGGATTGGTGAGATTGGGTGAGCAAATGCAGACCCTTTCAAGCAATAATGCATGGCCCCCATTCCATGGGTCCCAACTCTCCAGGTTCAAGGGAATATTACTACAGCTATAACATGTACAGGAAACCTAGAGAATGGACACACTGTGAATACGAAAGGTTTCTAAAACTCAACGAATAGTCCCTCTCCTGGTGCTCCAGTTTGACTTTCCAACTGCCTTACTATCAATCTCCCAACTTGGAGAGACAGGCCCTTTAACCTCCTGGTTTGCACAGGTTCCCAATTTGGCAGAGGATGGAAGGGACGAGGGAGAACCCATGAGAGAGTAGCTGTTAGGCATTTGGACGGGCACATGTCACTCTAATTTCCCGGCAGGAAGAAGAATTAACCAAAGTCTCAGCCACCTACCGGGAACCAGTATAGGACATGATCCAAAATTTTGGACTTGCGTTCAGCTCACAAAAAACGAGTTGAGAAATGGAGCTCAGGGGCACAGCAATTCACATACTGGCAGAGTGATAAAGGACAACTATCGTCCAAAAATCTGTTGAGGGAAGTCAACGAGGCGGACTTGAAAGTGAGGCAAAATAGCAGGAAACAGATTTCAAGAGGTACCTTGGAATCGCGTGTAAAGCACAGGAAGAGGGGCACAACTTGGACAATGGTGCACTTGGCCAAAAAGGGCGTATGCGTTTTCTCCTGAATATATTCAGGAGAAAACGCATACGCCCTTTTTGGCCAAGCAAGCAAGCGGGCAATGCAAATCTGCACTACAAAGAAGTATCACTTCCCACCGGTCAAAAGGGACATCCACAAAATGTGTAAAAACCAGAAAGGCAAGACAGGCCCTGGAGAACAGGGAGCCTTGTTATGCTGATGGGCGGGATGTAAATTGCCAACTGCCTCACTGGAGGAGTGCATTGTGTTCCCTAAAACAAGTAAACAACAGAGCTACAGAGCCAAGGCCACTTCCAGTCTAGGGAATATACCTTGGGAAAACTGAAAATCAATAAGAAAGAGCCACCTCCAAATTTAGGGCTTCACTGGCTACAAGAACCTCAACTTGGGTACACCTTAAATATCCCAGGAAATATAAAAATGGTTCAAAACATTGTGGTACTTACGTACGATGGAATATCCCTCAGCCATGAAATCAATGTCATAAGACCAGTAGCAGCAAAGTGAGTGGATTCAGGTACGATGATTCTAAGTGAAATAAGTCACACAGAAAAAGAAACTTATCATAAGAAATCACTTAGGAAGATCCTGTAAACAGGGCTACACGTGAACTGAGTTAGGAAAGAGAACAGAGTCTCACATTTAGAAAACACTCTTATGCCTGCATAAAGGGGATGGAGAGGTGGGGTGATGCATAAAACCAGAGTTTGATATAAGCACATGGACCGTTCCAAAAACCAACTTTGGAATAGACAAGACCTACACCTTCCTCAGTGAAAGAGGCTCAAAACCCCATATTTCCCGCAGAGGAATATATCTGACTAGTAAGAATCTTAAAACCTATGTATTGATATGACTCCATAAGGGAATCAAGTGTGTCTAGAGTGGCATAAACATGGCAGCGAGAATCAGCTCAAACCCACTATAAAAAGGAATTTCAAAAGCAAAACCAAAAAACAGGGAAATTCTTTACAATTCCTTCAGGGTGTCTGAGGAAACCTGGAAAGACCCTATCTACAATGACAGCTGGATGTGGCATAAGGCTGGACACTTGGGACTGAGAGGATTGGTGAGATTGGGTGAGCAAATGCAGACCCTTTCAAGCAATAATGCAAGGCCCCCATTCCATGGGTCCCAACTCTCCATGTTCTAGGGAATATCACTACAGCTATAACATGTACAGGAAACCTAGAGAATGGACACACTGTGAATAACAAAGGTTTCTAAAACTCAACGAATAGTCCCTCTCCTGGTGCTCCAGTTTGACTTTCCAACTGCCTTACTATCAATCTCCCAACTTGGAGAGACAGGCCCTTTAACCTCCTGGTTTGCACAGGTTCCCAATTTGGCAGAGGATGGAAGGGACGAGGGAGAACCCATGAGAGAGTAGCTGTTAGGCATTTGGACGGGAACATGTCACTCTAATTTCCCGGCAGGAAGAAGAATTAACCAAAGTCTCAGCCACCCACCGGGAACCAGTATAGGACATGATCCAAAATTTTGGACTTGCGTTCAGCTCCCAAAAAACGAGTTGAGAAATGGAGCTCAGGGGCACAGCAATTCACATACTGGCAGAGTGATAAAGGACAACTATCGTCCAAAAATCTGTTGAGGGAAGTCAACGAGGCGGACTTGAAAGTGAGGCAAAATAGCAGGAAACAGATTTCAAGAGGTACCTTGGAATCGCCTGTAAAGCACAGGAAGAGGGGCACAACTTGGACAATGGTGCACTTGGCCAAAAAGGGCGTATGCGTTTTCTCCTGAATATATTCAGGAGAAAACGCATACGCCCTTTTTGGCCAAGCAAGCAAGCGGGCAATGCAAATCTGCACTACAAAGAAGTATCACTTCCCACCGGTCAAAAGGGACATCCACAAAATGTGTAAAAACCAGAAAGGCAAGACAGGCCCTGGAGAACAGGGAGCCTTGTTATGCTGATGGGCGGGATGTAAATTGCCAACTGCCTCACTGGAGGAGTGCATTGTGTTCCCTAAAACAAGTAAACAACAGAGCTACAGAGCCAAGGCCACTTCCAGTTTAGGGAATATACCTTGGGAAAACTGAAAATCAATAAGAAAGAGCCACCTCCAAATTTAGGGCTTCACTGGCTACAAGAACCTCAACTTGGGTACACCTTAAATATCCCAGGAAATATAAAAATGGTTCAAAACATTGTGGTACTTACGTACGATGGAATATCCCTCAGCCATGAAATCAATGTCATAAGACCAGTAGCAGCAAAGTGAGTGGATTCAGGTACGATGATTCTAAGTGAAATAAGTCACACAGAAAAAGAAACTTATCATAAGATATCACTTAGGAAGATCCTGTAAACAGGGCTACACGTGAACTGAGTTAGGAAAGAGAACAGAGTCTCACATTTAGAAAACACTCTTATGCCTGCATAAAGGGGATGGAGAGGTGGGGTGATGCATAAAACCAGAGTTTGATATAAGCACATGGACCGTTCCAAAAACCAACTTTGGAATAGACAAGACCTACACCTTCCTCAGTGAAAGAGGCTCAAAACCCCATATTTCCCGCAGAGGAATATATCTGACTAGTAAGAATCTTAAAACCTATGTATTGATATGACTCCATAAGGGAATCAAGTGTGTCTAGAGTGGCATAAACATGGCAGCGAGAATCAGCTCAAACCCACTATAAAAAGGAATTTCAAAAGTAAAACCAAAAAACAGGGAAATTCTTTACAATTCCTTCAGGGTGTCTGAGGAAACCTGGAAAGACCCTATCTACAATGACAGCTGGATGTGGCATAAGGCTGGACACTTGGGACTGAGAGGATTGGTGAGATTGGGTGAGCAAATGCAGACCCTTTCAAGCAATAATGCAAGGCCCCCATTCCATGGGTCCCAACTCTCCATGATCTAGGGAATATCACTACAGCTATAACATGTACAGGAAACCTAGAGAATGGACACACTGTGAATAAGAAAGGTTTCTAAAACTCAACGAATAGTCCTTCTCCTGGTGCTCCAGTTTGACTTTCCAACTGCCTTACTATCAATCTCCCAACTTGGAGAGACAGGCCCTTTAACCTCCTGGTTTGCACAGGTTCCCAATTTGGCAGAGGATGGAAGGGACGAGGGAGAACCCATGAGAGAGTAGCTGTTAGGCATTTGGACGGGCACATGTCACTCTAATTTCCCGGCAGGAAGAAGAATTAACCAAAGTCTCAGCCACCCACCGGGAACCAGTATAGGACATGATCCAAAATTTTGGACTTGCGTTCAGCTCCCAAAAAACGAGTTGAGAAATGGAGCTCAGGGGCACAGCAATTCACATACTGGCAGAGTGATAAAGGACAACTATCGTCCAAAAATCTGTTGAGGGAAGTCAACGAGGCGGACTTGAAAGTGAGGCAAAATAGCAGGAAACAGATTTCAAGAGGTACCTTGGAATCGCCTGTAAAGCACAGGAAGAGGGGCACAACTTGGACAATGGTGCACTTGGCCAAAAAGGGCGTATGCGTTTTCTCCTGAATATATTCAGGAGAAAACGCATACGCCCTTTTTGGCCAAGCAAGCAAGCGGGCAATGCAAATCTGCACTACAAAAAGTATCACTTCCCACCGGTCAAAAGCGACATCCACAAAATGTGTAAAAACCAGAAAGGCAAGACAGGCCCTGGAGAACAGGGAGCCTTGTTATGCTGATGGGCGGGATGTAAATTGCCAACTGCCTCACTGGAGGAGTGCATTGTGTTCCCTAAAACAAGTAAACAACAGAGCTACAGAGCCAAGGCCACTTCCAGTCTAGGGAATATACCTTGGGAAAACTGAAAATCAATAAGAAAGAGCCACCTCCAAATTTAGGGCTTCACTGGCTACAAGAACCTCAACTTGGGTACACCTTAAATATCCCAGGAAATATAAAAATGGTTCAAAACATTGTGGTACTTACGTACGATGGAATATCCCTCAGCCATGAAATCAATGTCATAAGACCAGTAGCAGCAAAGTGAGTGGATTCAGGTACGATGATTCTAAGTGAAATAAGTCACACAGAAAAAGAAACTTATCATAAGATATCACTTAGGAAGATCCTGTAAACAGGGCTACACGTGAACTGAGTTAGGAAAGAGAACAGAGTCTCACATTTAGAAAACACTCTTATGCCTGCATAAAGGGGATGGAGAGGTGGGGTGATGCATAAAACCAGAGTTTGATATAAGCACATGGACCGTTCCAAAAACCAACTTTGGAATAGACAAGACCTACACCTTCCTCAGTGAAAGAGGCTCAAAACCCCATATTTCCCGCAGAGGAATATATCTGACTAGTAAGAATCTTAAAACCTATGTGTTGATATGAATCCATAAGGGAATCAAGTGTGTCTAGAGTGGCATAAACATGGCAGCGAGAATCAGCTCAAACCCACTATAAAAAGGAATTTCAAAAGCAAAACCAAAAAACAGGGAAATTCTTTACAATTCCTTCAGGGTGTCTGAGGAAACCTGGAAAGACCCTATCTACAATGACAGCTGGATGTGGCATAAGGCTGGACACTTGGGACTGAGAGGATTGGTGAGATTGGGTGAGCAAATGCAGACCCTTTCAAGCAATAATGCAAGGCCCCCATTCCATGGGTCCCAACTCTCCATGTTCAAGGGAATATCACTACAGCTATAACATGTACAGGCAACCTAGAGAATGGACACACTGTGAATAAGAAAGGTTTCTAAAACTCAACGAATAGTCCCTCTCCTGGTGCTCCAGTTTGACTTTCCAACTGCCTTACTATCAATCTCCCAACTTGGAGAGACAGGCCCTTTAACCTCCTGGTTTGCACAGGTTCCCAATTTGGCAGAGGATGGAAGGGACGAGGGAGAACCCATGAGAGAGTAGCTGTTAGGCATTTGGACGGGCACATGTCACTCTGATTTCCCGGCAGGAAGAAGAATTAACCAAAGTCTCAGCCACCCACCGGGAACCAGTATAGGACATGATCCAAAATTTTGGACTTGCGTTCAGCTCCCAAAAAACGAGTTGAGAAATGGAGCTCAGGGGCACAGCAATTCACATACTGGCAGAGTGATAAAGACAACTATCGTCCAAAAATCTGTTGAGGGAAGTCAACGAGGCGGACTTGAAAGTGAGGCAAAATAGCAGGAAACAGATTTCAAGAGGTACCTTGGAATCGCCTGTAAAGCACAGGAAGAGGGGCACAACTTGGACAATGGTGCAGTTGGCTAAAAAGGGCGTATGCGTTTTCTCCTGAATATATTCAGGAGAAAACGCATACGCCCTTTTTGGCCAAGCAAGCAAGCGGGCAATGCAAATCTGCACTACAAAGAAGTATCACTTCCCACCGGTCAAAAGGGACATCCACAAAATGTGTAAAAACCAGAAAGGCAAGACAGGCCCTGGAGAACAGGGAGCCTTGTTATGCTGATGGGCGGGATGTAAATTGCCAACTGCCTCACTGGAGGAGTGCATTGTGTTCCCTAAAACAAGTAAACAACAGAGCTACAGAGCCAAGGCCACTTCCAGTCTAGGGAATATACCTTGGGAAAACTGAAAATCAATAAGAAAGAGCCACCTCCAAATTTAGGGCTTCACTGGCTACAAGAACCTCAACTTGGGTACACCTTAAATATCCCAGGAAATATAAAAATGGTTCAAAACATTGTGGTACTTATGTACGATGGAATATCCCTCAGCCATGAAATCAATGTCATAAGACCAGTAGCAGCAAAGTGAGTGGATTCAGGTACGATGATTCTAAGTGAAATAAGTCACACAGAAAAAGAAACTTATCATAAGATATCACTTAGGAAGATCCTGTAAACAGGGCTACACGTGAACTGAGTTAGGAAAGAGAACAGAGTCTCACATTTAGAAAACACTCTTATGCCTGCATAAAGGGGAAGGAGAGGTGGGGAGATGCATAAAACCAGAGTTTGATATAAGCACAGGGACCGTTCCAAAAACCAACTTTGGAATAGACAAGACCTACACCTTCCTCAGTGAAAGAGACTCAAAACCCCATATTTCCCGCAGAGGAATATATCTGACTAGTAAGAATCTTAAAACCTATGTATTGATATGTCTCCATAAGGGAATCAAGTGTGTCTAGAGTGGCATAAACATGGCAGCGAGAATCAGCTCAAACCCACTATAAAAAGGAATTTCAAAAGCAAAACCAAAAAACAGGGAAATTCTATACATTTCCTTCAGGGTGTCTGAGGAAACCTGGAAAGACCCTATATACAATGAAAGCTGGATGTGGCATAAGGCTGGAAACTTGGGACTGAGAGGATTGGTGAGATTGGGTGAGCAAATGCAGACCCTTTCAAGCAATAATGAATGGCCCCCATTCCATGGGTCCCAACTCTCCAGGTTCAAGGGAATATTACTACAGCTATAACATGTACAGGAAACCTAGAGAATGGACACACTGTGAATACGAAAGGTTTCTAAAACTCAACGAATAGTCCCTCTCCTGGTGCTCCAGTTTGACTTTCCAACTGCCTTACTATCAATCTCCCAACTTGGAGAGACAGGCCCTTTAACCTCCTGGTTTGCACAGGTTCCCAATTTGGCAGAGGATGGAAGGGACGAGGGAGAACCCATGAGAGAGTAGCTGTTAGGCATTTGGACGGGCACATGTCACTCTAATTTCCCGGCAGGAAGAAGAATTAACCAAAGTCTCAGCCACCCACCGGGAACCAGTATAGGACATGATCCAAAATTTTGGACTTGCGTTCAGCTCACAAAAAACGAGTTGAGAAATGGAGCTCAGGGGCACAGCAATTCACATACTGGCAGAGTGATAAAGGACAACTATCGTCCAAAAATCTGTTGAGGGAAGTCAACGAGGTGGACTTGAAAGCGAGGCAAAATAGCAGGAAACAGATTTCAAGAGGTACCTTGGAATCGCCTGTAAAGCACAGGAAGAGGGGCACAACTTGGACAATGGTGCACTTGGCCAAAAAGGGCGTATGCGTTTTCTCCTGAATATATTCAGGAGAAAACGCATACGCCCTTTTTGGCCAAGCAAGCAAGCGGGCAATGCAAATCTGCACTACAAAGAAGTATCACTTCCCACCGGTCAAAAGGGACATTCACAAAATGTGTAAAAACCAGAAAGGCAAGACAGGCCCTGGAGAACAGGGAGCCTTGTTATGCTGATGGGAGGGATGTAAATTGCCAACTGCCTCACTGGAGGAGTGCATTGTGTTCCCTAAAACAAGTAAACAACAGAGCTATAGAGCCAAGGCCACTTCCAGTCTAGGGAATATACCTTGGGAAAACTGAAAATCAATAAGAAAGAGCCACCTCCAAATTTAGGGCTGCACTGGCTACAAGAACCTCAACTTGGGTACACCTTAAATATCCCAGGAAATATAAAAATGGTTCAAAACATTGTGGTACTTACGTACGATGGAATATCCCTCAGCGATGAAATCAATGTCATAAAACCAGTAGCAGCAAAGTGAGTGGATTCAGGTACGATGATTCTAAGTGAAATAAGTCACACAGAAAAAGGAACTTATCATAAGATATCACTTATGAAGATCCTGTAAACATGGCTACACGTGAACTGAGTTAGGAAATAGAACAGAGTCTCACATTTAGAAAACACTCTTATGCCTGCATAAAGGGGATGGAGAGGTGGGGTGATGCATAAAACCAGAGTTTGATATAAGCACATGGACCGTTCCAAAAACCAACTTTGGAATAGACAAGACCTACACCTTCCTCAGTGAAAGAGGCTCAAAACCCCATATTTCCCGCAGAGGAATATATCTGACTAGTAAGAATCTTAAAACCTATGTATGGATATGACTCCATAAGGGAATCAAGTGTGTCTAGAGTGGCATAAACATGGCAGCGAGAATCAGCTCAAACCCACTATAAAAAGGAATTTCAAAAGCAAAACCAAAAAACAGGGAAATTCTTTACAATTCCTTCAGGGTGTCTGAGGAAACCTGGAAAGACCCTATCTACAATGACAGCTGGATGTGGCATAAGGCTGGACACTTGGGACTGAGAGGATTGGTGAGATTGGGTGAGCAAATGCAGACCCTTTCAAGCAATAATGCATGGCCCCCATTCCATGGGTCCCAACTCTCCATGTTCAAGGGAATATCACTACAGCTATAACATGTACAGGAAACATAGAGAATGGACACACTGTGAATAAGAAAGGTTTCTAAAACTCAACGAATAGTCCCTCTCCTGGTGCTCCAGTTTGACTTTCCAACTGCCTTACTATCAATCTCCCAACTTGGAGAGACAGGCCCTTTAACCTCCTGGTTTGCACAGGTTCCCAATTTGGCAGAGGATGGAAGGGACGAGGGAGAACCCATGAGAGAGTAGCTGTTAGGCATTTGGACGGGCACATGTCACTCTAATTTCCCGGCAGGAAGAAGAATTAACCAAAGTCTCAGCCACCCACCGGGAACCAGTATAGGACATGATCCAAAATTTTGGACTTGCGTTCAGCTCACAAAAAACGAGTTGAGAAATGGAGCTCAGGGGCACAGCAATTCACAAACTGGCAGAGTGATAAAGGACAACTATCGTCCAAAAATCTGTTGAGGGAAGTCAACGAGGCGGACTAGAAAGCGAGGCAAAATAGCAGGAAACAGATTTCAAGAGGTACCTTGGAATCGCCTGTAAAGCACAGGAAGAGGGGCACAACTTGGACAATGGTGCACTTGGCCAAAAAGGGCGTATGCGTTTGCTCCTGAATATATTCAGGAGAAAACGCATACGCCCTTTTTGGCCAAGCAAGCAAGCGGGCAATGCAAATCTGCACTACAAAGAAGTATCACTTCCCACCGGTCAAAAGGGACATCCACAAAATGTGTAAAAACCAGAAAGGCAAGACAGGCCCTGGAGAACTGGGAGCCTTGTTATGCTGATGGGCGGGATGTAAATTGCCAACTGCCTCACTGGAGGAGTGCATTGTGTTCCCTAAAACAAGTAAACAACAGAGCTACAGAGCCAAGGCCACTTCCAGTCTAGGGAATATACCTTGGGAAAACTGAAAATCAATAAGAAAGAGCCACCTCCAAATTTAGGGCTGCACTGACTACAAGAACCTCCACTTGGGTACACCTTAAATATCCCAGGAAATATAAAAATGGTTCAAAACATTGTGGTACTTACGTACGATGGAATATCCCTCAGCCATGAAATCAATGTCATAAGACCAGTAGCAGCAAAGTGAGTGGATTCAGGTACGATGATTCTAAGTGAAATAAGTCACACAGAAAAAGAAACTTATCATAAGATATCACTTATGAAGATCCTGTAAACATGGCTACACGTGAACTGAGTTAGGAAAGAGAGCAGAGTCTCACATTTAGAAAACACGCTTATGCCTGCATAAAGGGGAAGGAGAGGTGGGGTGATGCATAAAACCAGAGTTTGATATAAGCACAGGGACCGTTTCAAAAACCAACTTTGGAATTGACAAGACCGACACCTTCCTCAGTGAAAGAGACTCAAAACCCCATATTTCCCACAGAGGAATATATCTGACTAGTAAGAATCTTAAAACCTATGTATTGATATGTCTCCATAAGGGAATCAAGTGTGTCTAGAGTGGCATAAACATGGCAGCGAGAATCAGCTCAAACCCACTATAAAAAGGAATTTCAAAAGCAAAACCAAAAAACAGGGAAATTCTTTACAATTCCTTCAGGGTGTCTGAGGAAACCTGGAAAGACCCTATCTACCATGACAGCTGGATGTGGCATAAGGCTGGACACTTGGGACTGAGAGGATTGGTGAGATTGGGTGAGCAAATGCAGACCCTTTCAAGCAATAATGCATGGCCCCCATTCCATGGGTCCCAACTCTCCAGGTTCAAGGGAATATTACTATAGCTATAACATGTACAGGAAACCTAGAAAATGGACACACTGTGAATACGAAAGTTTTCTAAAACTCAACGAATAGTCCCTCTCCTGGTGCTCCAGTTTGACTTTCCAACTGCCTTACTATCAATCTCCCAACTTGGAGAGACAGGCCCTTTAACCTCCTGGTTTGCACAGGTTCCCAATTTGGCAGAGGATGGAAGGGACGAGGGAGAACCCATGAGAGAGTAGCTGTTAGGCATTTGGACGGGCACATGTCACTCTAATTTCCCGGCAGGAAGAAGAATTAACCAAAGTCTCAGCCACCCACCGGGAACCAGTATAGGACATGATCCAAAATTTTGGACTTGCGTTCAGCTCCCAAAAAACGAGTTGAGAAATGGAGCTCAGGGGCACAGCAATTCACATACTGGCAGAGTGATAAAGGACAACTATCGTCCAAAAATCTGTTGAGGGAAGTCAACGAGGCGGACTTGAAAGTGAGGCAAAATAGCAGGAAACAGATTTCAAGAGGTACCTTGGAATCGCCTGTAAAGCACAGGAAGAGGGGCACAACTTGGACAATGGTGCACTTGGCCAAAAAGGGCGTATGCGTTTTCTCCTGAATATATTCAGGAGAAAACGCATACGCCCTTTTTGGCCAAGCAAGCAAGCGGGCAATGCAAATCTGCACTACAAAGAAGTATCACTTCCCACCGGTCAAAAGGGACATCCACAAAATGTGTAAAAACCAGAAAGGCAAGACAGGCCCTGGAGAACAGGGAGCCTTGTTATGCTGATGGGCGGGATGTAAATTGCCAACTGCCTCACTGGAGGAGTGCATTGTGTTCCCTAAAACAAGTAAACAACAGAGCTACAGAGCCAAGGCCACTTCCAGTCTAGGGAATATACCTTGGGAAAACTGAAAATCAATAAGAAAGAGCCACCTCCAAATTTAGGGCTGCACTGGCTACAAGAACCTCAACTTGGGTACACCTTAAATATCCCAGGAAATATAAAAATGGTTCAAAACATTGTGGTACTTACGTACGATGGAATATCCCTCAGCCATGAAATCAATGTCATAAGACCAGTAGCAGCAAAGTGAGTGGATTCAGGTACGATGATTCTAAGTGAAATAAGTCACACAGAAAAAGAAACTTATCATAAGATATCACTTATGAAGATCCTGTAAACATGGCTACACGTGAAATGAGTTAGGAAAGCGAACAGAGTCTCACATTTAGAAAACACTCTTATGCCTGCATAAAGGGGAAGGAGAGGTGGGGTGATGCATAAAACCAGAGTTTGATATAAGCACAGGGACCGTTTCAAAAACCAACTTTGGAATAGACAAGACCTACACCTTCCTCAGTGAAAGAGACTCAAAACCCCATATTTCCCACAGAGGAATATATCTGACTAGTAAGAATCTTAAAACCTATGTATTGATATGTCTCCATAAGGGAATCAAGTGTGTCTAGAGTGGCATAAACATGGCAGCGAGAATCAGCTCAAACCCACTATAAAAAGGAATTTCAAAAGCAAAACCAAAAAACAGGGAAATTCTTTACAATTCCTTCAGGGTGTCTGAGGAAACCTGGAAAGACCCTATCTACAATGACAGCTGGATGTGGCATAAGGCTGGACACTTGGGACTGAGAGGATTGGTGAGATTGGGTGAGCAAATGCAGACCCTTTCAAGCAATAATGCATGGCCCCCATTCCATGGTCCCAACTCTCCAGGTTCAAGGGAATATTACTACAGCTATAACATGTACAGGAAACCTAGAGAATGGACACACTGTGAATACGAAAGGTTTCTAAAACTCAATAAATAGTCCCTCTCCTGGTGCTCCAGTTTGACTTTCCAACTGCCTTACTATCAATCTCCCAACTTGGAGAGACAGGCCCTTTAACCTCCTGGTTTGCACAGGTTCCCAATTAGGCAGAGGATGGAAGGGACGAGGGAGAACCCATGAGAGAGTAGCTGTTAGGCATTTGGACGGGCACATGTCACTCTAATTTCCCGGCAGGAAGAAGAATTAACCAAAGTCTCAGCCACCCACCGGGAACCAGTATAGGACATGATCCAAAATTTTGGACTTGCGTTCAGCTCACAAAAAACGAGTTGAGAAATGGAGCTCAGGGGCACAGCAATTCACAAACTGGCAGAGTGATAAAGGACAACTATCGTCCAAAAATCTGTTGAGGGAAGTCAACGAGGCAGACTTGAAAGTGAGGCAAAATAGCAGGAAACAGATTTCAAGAGGTACCTTGGAATCGCCTGTAAAGCACAGGAAGAGGGGCACAACTTGGACAATGGTGCACTTGGCCAAAAAGGGCGTATGGGTTTTCTCCTGAATATATTCAGGAGAAAACGCATACGCCCTTTTTGGCCAAGCAAGCAAGCGGGCAATGCAAATCTGCACTACAAAGAAGTATCACTTCCCACCGGTCAAAAGGGACATCCACAAAATGTGTAAAAACCAGAAAGGCAAGACAGGCCCTGGAGAACTGGGAGCCTTGTTATGCTGATGGGCGGGATGTAAATTGCCAACTGCCTCACTGGAGGAGTGCATTGTGTTCCCTAAAACAAGTAAACAACAGAGCTACAGAGCCAAGGCCACTTCCAGTCTAGGGAATATACCTTGGGAAAACTGAAAATCAATAAGAAAGAGCCACCTCCAAATTTAGGGCTGCACTGACTACAAGAACCTCAACTTGGGTACACCTTAAATATCCCAGGAAATATAAAAATGGTTCAAAACATTGTGGTACTTACGTATGATGGAATATCCCTCAGCCATGAAATCAATGTCATAAGACCAGTAGCAGCAAAGTGAGTGGATTCAGGTACGATGATTCTAAGTGAAATAAGTCACACAGAAAAAGAAACTTATCATAAGATATCACTTATGAAGATCCTGTAAACATGGCTACACGTGAACTGAGATAGGAAAGAGAACAGAGTCTCACATTTAGAAAACACTCTTATGCCTGCATAAAGGGGAAGGAGAGGTGGGGTGATGCATAAAACCAGAGTTTGATATAAGCACAGGGACCGTTTCAAAAACCAACTTTGGAATTGACAAAACCGACACCTTCCTCAGTGAAAGAGACTCAAAACACCATATTTCCCACAGAGGAATATATCTGACTAGTAAGAATCTTAAAACCTATGTATTGATATGTCTCCATAAGGGAATCATGTGTGTCTAGAGTGGCATAAACATGGCAGCGAGAATCAGCTCAAACCCACTATAAAAAGGAATTTCAAAAGCAAAACCAAAAAACAGGGAAATTCTTTACAATTCCTTCAGGGTGTCTGAGGAAACCTGGAAAGACCCTATCTACAATGACAGCTGGATGTGGCATAAGGCTGGACACTTGGGTCTGAGAGGATTGGTGAGATTGGGTGAGCAAATGCAGACCCTTTCAAGCAATAATGCATGGCCCCCATTCCATGGGTCGCAACTCTCCAGGTTCAAGGGAATATTACTACAGCTATAACATGTACAGGAAACCTAGAGAATGGACACACTGTGAATACGAAAGGTTTCTAAAACTCAACGAATAGTCCCTCTCCTGGTGCTCCAGTTTGACTTTCCAACTGCCTTACTATCAATCTCCCAACTTGGAGAGACAGGCCCTTTAACCTCCTGGTTTGCACAGGTTCCCAATTTGGCAGAGGATGGAAGGGACGAGGGAGAACCCATGAGAGAGTAGCTGTTAGGCATTTGGACGGGCACATGTCACTCTAATTTCCCGGCAGGAAGAAGAATTAACCAAAGTCTCAGCCACCCACCGGGAACCAGTATAGGACATGATCCAAAATTTTGGACTTGCGTTCAGCTCACAAAAAACGAGTTGAGAAATGGAGCTCAGGGGCACAGCAATTCACATACTGGCAGAGTGATAAAGGAGAACTATCGTCCAAAAATCTGTTGAGGGAAGTCAACGAGGCCGACTTGAAAGTGAGGCAAAATAGCAGGAAACAGATTTCAAGAGGTACGTTGGAATCGCCTGTAAAGCACAGGAAGAGGGGCACAACTTGGACAATGGTGCACTTGGCCAAAAAGGGCGTATGCGTTTTCTCCTGAATATATTCAGGAGAAAATGCATACGCCCTTTTTGGCCAAGCAAGCAAGCGGGCAATGCAAATCTGCACTACAAAGAAGTATCACTTCCCACCGGTCAAAAGGGACATCCACAAAATGTGTAAAAACCAGAAAGGCAAGACAGGCCCTGGAGAACTGGGAGCTTTGTTATGCTGATGGGCGGGATGTAAATTGCCAACTGCCTCACTGGAGGAGTGCATTGTGTTCCCTAAAACAAGTAAACAACAGAGCTACAGAGCCAAGGCCACTTCCAGTCTAGGGAATATACCTTGGGAAAACTGAAAATCAATAAGAAAGAGCCACCTCCAAATTTAGGGCTTCACTGGCTACAAGAACCTCAACTTGGGTACACCTTAAATATCCCAGGAAATATAAAAATGGTTCAAAACATTGTGGTACTTACGTACGATGGAATATCCCTCAGCCATGAAATCAATGTCATAAGACCAGTAGCAGCAAAGTGAGTGGATTCAGGTACGATGATTCTAAGTGAAATAAGTCACACAGAAAAAGAAACTTATCATAAGATATCACTTAGGAAGATCCTGTAAACATGGCTACACGTGAACTGAGTTGGGAAAGAGAACAGAGTCTCACATTTAGAAAACACTCTTATGCCTGCATAAAGGGGAAGGAGAGGTGGGGTGATGCATAAAACCAGAGTTTGATATAAGCACAGGGACCGTTCCAAAAACCAACTTTGGAATAGACAAGACCGACACCTTCCTCAGTGAAAGAGACTCAAAACCCCATATTTCCCGCAGAGGAATATATCTGACTAGTAAGAATCTTAAAACCTATGTATTGATATGTCTCCATAAGGGAATCAAGTGTGTCTAGAGTGGCATAAACATGGCAGCGAGAATCAGCTCAAACCCACTATAAAAAGGAATTTCAAAAGCAAAACCAAAAAACAGGGAAATTCTTTACAATTCCTTCAGGGTGTCTGAGGAAACCTGGAAAGACCCTATCTACCATGACAGCTGGATGTGGCATAAGGCTGGACACTTGGGACTGAGAGGATTGGTGAGATTGGGTGAGCAAATGCAGACCCTTTCAAGCAATAATGCATGGCCCCCATTCCATGGGTCGCAACTCTCCAGGTTCAAGGGAATATTACTACAGCTATAACATGTACAGGAAACCTAGAGAATGGACACACTGTGAATACGAAAGGTTTCTAAAACTCAACGAATAGTCCCTCTCCTGGTGCTCCAGTTTGACTTTCCAACTGCCTTACTATCAATCTCCCAACTTGGAGAGACAGGCCCTTTAACCTCCTGGTTTGCACAGGTTCCCAATTTGGCAGAGGATGGAAGGGACGAGGGAGAACCCATGAGAGAGTATCTGTTAGGCATTTGGACGGGCACATGTCACTCTAATTTCCCGGCAGGAAGAAGAATTAACCAAAGTCTCAGCCACCCACCGGGAACCAGTATAGGACATGATCCAAAATTTTGGACTTGCGTTCAGCTCACAAAAAACGAGTTGAGAAATGGAGCTCAGGGGCACAGCAATTCACATACTGGCAGAGTGATAAAGGAGAACTATCGTCCAAAAATCTGTTGAGGGAAGTCAACGAGGCGGACTTGAAAGTGAGGCAAAATAGCAGGAAACAGATTTCAAGAGGTACGTTGGAATCGCCTGTAAAGCACAGGAAGAGGGGCACAACTTGGACAATGGTGCACTTGGCCAAAAAGGGCGTATGCATTTTCTCCTGAATATATTCAGGAGAAAATGCATACGCCCTTTTTGGCCAAGCAAGCAAGCGGGCAATGCAAATCTGCACTACAAAGAAGTATCACTTCCCACCGGTCAAAAGGGACATCCACAAAATGTGTAAAAACCAGAAAGGCAAGACAGGCCCTGGAGAACTGGGAGCTTTGTTATGCTGATGGGCGGGATGTAAATTGCCAACTGCCTCACTGGAGGAGTGCATTGTGTTCCCTAAAACAAGTAAACAACAGAGCTACAGAGCCAAGGCCACTTCCAGTCTAGGGAATATACCTTGGGAAAACTGAAAATCAATAAGAAAGAGCCACCTCCAAATTTAGGGCTTCACTGGCTACAAGAACCTCAACTTGGGTACACCTTAAATATCCCAGGAAATATAAAAATGGTTCAAAACATTGTGGTACTTACGTACGATGGAATATCCCTCAGCCATGAAATCAATGTCATAAGACCAGTAGCAGCAAAGTGAGTGGATTCATGTACGATGATTCTAAGTGAAATAAGTCACACAGAAAAAGAAACTTATCATAAGATATCACTTATGAAGATCCTGTAAACATGGCTACACGTGAACTGAGTTGGGAAAGAGAACAGAGTCTCACATTTAGAAAACACTCTTATGCCTGCATAAAGGGGAAGGAGAGGTGGGGTGATGCATAAAACCAGAGTTTGATATAAGCACAGGGACCGTTCCAAAAACCAACTTTGGAATAGACAAGACCGACACCTTCCTCAGTGAAAGAGACTCAAAACCCCATATTTCCCGCAGAGGAATATATCTGACTAGTAAGAATCTTAAAACCTATGTATTGATATGTCTCCATAAGGGAATCAAGTGTGTCTAGAGTGGCATAAACATGGCAGCGAGAATCAGCTCAAACCCACTATAAAAAGGAATTTCAAAAGCAAAACCAAAAAACAGGGAAATTCTTTACAATTCCTTCAGGGTGTCTGAGGAAACCTGGAAAGACCCTATCTACCATGACAGCTGGATGTGGCATAAGGCTGGACACTTGGGACTGAGAGGATTGGTGAGATTGGGTGAGCAAATGCAGACCCTTTCAAGCAATAATGCATGGCCCCCATTCCATGGGTCCCAACTCTCCAGGTTCAAGGGAATATTACTACAGCTATAACATGTACAGGAAACCTAGAGAATGGACACACTGTGAATACGAAAGGTTTCTAAAACTCAACGAATAGTCCCTCTCCTGGTGCTCCAGTTTGACTTTCCAACTGCCTTACTATCAATCTCCCAACTTGGAGAGACAGGCCCTTTAACCTCCAGGTTTGCACAGGTTCCCAATTTGCCAGAGGATGGAAGGGACGAGGGAGAACCCATGAGAGAGTAGCTGTTAGGCATTTGGACGGGCACATGTCACTCTAATTTCCCGGCAGGAAGAAGAATTAACCAAAGTCTCAGCCACCCACCGGGAACCAGTATAGGACATGATCCAAAATTTTGGACTTGTGTTCAGCTCACAAAAAACGAGTTGAGAAATGGAGCTCAGGGGCACAGTAATTCACAAACTGGCAGAGTGATAAAGGACAACTATCGTCCAAAAATCTGTTGAGGGAAGTCAACGAGGCGGACTTGAAAGCGAGGCAAAATAGCAGGAAACAGATTTCAAGAGGTACCTTGGAATCGCCTGTAAAGCACAGGAAGAGGGGCACAACTTGGACAATGGTGCACTTGGCCAAAAAGGGCGTATGCGTTTTCTCCTGAATATATTCAGGAGAAAACGCATACGCCCTTTTTGGCCAAGCAAGCAAGCGGGCAATGCAAATGTGCACTACAAAGAAGTATCACTTCCCACCGGTCAAAAGGGACATCCACAAAATGTGTAAAAACCAGAAAGGCAAGACAGGCCCTGGAGAACTGGGAGCTTTGTTATGCTGATGGGCGGGATGTAAATTGCCAACTGCCTCACTGGAGGAGTGCATTGTGTTCCCTAAAACAAGTAAACAACAGAGCTACAGAGCCAAGGCCACTTCCAGTCTAGGGAATATACCTTGGGAAAACTGAAAATCAATAAGAAAGAGCCACCTCCAAATTTAGGGCTGCACTGGCTACAAGAACCTCAACTTGGGTACACCTTAAATATCCCAGGAAATATAAAAATGGTTCAAAACATTGTGGTACTTACGTACGATGGAATATCCCTCAGCCATGAAATCAATGTCATAAGACCAGTAGCAGCAAAGTGAGTGGATTCAGGTACGATGATTCTAAGTGAAATAAGTCACACAGAAAAAGAAACTTATCATAAGATATCACTTATGAAGATCCTGTAAACATGGCTACACGTGAACTGAGTTGGGAAAGAGAACAGAGTCTCACATTTAGAAAACACTCTTATGCCTGCATAAAGGGGAAGGAGAGGTGGGGTGATGCATAAAACCAGAGTTTGATATAAGCACAGGGACCGTTTCAAAAACTAACTTTGGAATTGACAAGACCGACACCTTCCTCAGTGAAAGACACTCAAAACACCATATTTCCCACAGAGGAATATATCTGACTAGTAAGAATCTTAAAACCTATGTATTGATATGTCTCCATAAGGGAATCATGTGTGTCTAGAGTGGCATAAACATGGCAGCGAGAATCAGCTCAAACCCACTATAAAAAGCAATTTCAAAAGCAAAACCAAAAAACAGGGAAATTCTTTACAATTCCTTCAGGGTGTCTGAGGAAACCTGGAAAGACCCTATCTACAATGACAGCTGTATGTGGCATAAGGCTGGACACTTGGGACTGAGAGGATTGGTGAGATTGGGTGAGCAAATGCAGACCCTTTCAAGCAATAATGCATGGCCCCCATTCCATGGGTCCCAACTCTCCAGGTTCAAGGGAATATTACTACAGCTATAACATGTACAGGAAACCTAGAGAATGGACACACTGTGAATACGAAAGGTTTCTAAAACTCAACGAATAGTCCCTCTCCTGGTGCTCCAGTTTGACTTTCCAACTGCCTTACTATCAATCTCCCAACTTGGAGAGACAGGCCCTTTAACCTCCTGGTTTGCACAGGTTCCCAATTTGGCAGAGGATGGAAGGGACGAGGGAGAACCCATGAGAGAGTAGCTGTTAGGCATTTGGACGGGCACATGTCACTCTAATTTCCCGGCAGGAAGAAGAATTAACCAAAGTCTCAGCCACCCACCGGGAACCAGTAGAGGACATGATCCAAAATTTTGGACTTGCGTTCAGCTCACAAAAAACGAGTTGAGAAATGGAGCTCAGGGGCACAGCAATTCACATACTGGCAGAGTGATAAAGGACAACTATCGTCCAAAAATCTGTTGAGGGTAGTCAACGAGGCGGACTTGAAAGTGAAGCAAAATAGCAGGAAACAGATTTCAAGAGGTACGTTGGAATCGCCTGTAAGCACAGGAAGAGGGGCACAACTTGGACAATGGTGCACTTGGCCAAAAAGGGCGTATGGGTTTTCTTCTGAATATATTCAGGAGAAAACGCATACGCCCTTTTTGGCCAAGCAAGAAGGCGGGCAATGCAAATCTGCACTACAAAGAAGTATCACTTCCCACCGGTCAAAAGGGACATCCACAAAATGTGTAAAAACCAGAAAGGCAAGACAGGCCCTGGAGAACAGGGAGCCTTGTTATGCTGATGGGCGGGATGTAAATTGCCAACTGCCTCACTGGAGGAGTGCATTGTGTTCCCTAAAACGAGTAAACAACAGAGCTACAGAGCCAAGGCCACTTCCAGTCTAGGGAATATACCTGGGGAAAAATGAAAATCAATAAGAAAGAGCCACCTCCAAATTTAGGGCTGCACTGGCTACAAGAACCTCAACTTGGGTACACCTTAAATATCCCAGGAAATATAAAAATGGTTCAAAACATTGTGGTACTTACGTACGATGGAATATCCCTCAGCCATGAAATCAATGTCATAAGACCAGTAGCAGCAAAGTGAGTGGATACAGGTACGATGATTCTAAGTGAAATAAGTCACACAGAAAAAGAAACTTATCATAAGATATCACTTATGAAGATCCTGTAAACATGGCTACACGTGAACTGAGTTAGGAAAGAGAACAGAGTCTCACATTTAGAAAACACTCTTATGCCTGCATAAAGGGGAAGGAGAGGTGGGGTGATGCATAAAACCAGAGTTTGATATAAGCACAGGGACCGTTCCAAAAACCAACTTTGGAATAGACAAGACCTACACCTTCCTCAGTGAAAGAGACTCAAAACCCCATATTTACCGCAGAGGAATATATCTGACTAGTAAGAATCTTAAAACCTATGTATTGATATGATTCCATAAGGGAATCAAGTGTCTCTAGAGTGGCATAAACATGGCAGCGAGAATCAGCTCAAACCCACTATAAAAAGGAATTTCAAAAGCAAAACCAAAAAACAGGGAAATTCTTTACAATTCCTTCAGGGTGTCTGAGGAAACCTGGAAAGACCCTGTCTACAATGACAGCTGGATGTGGCATAAGGCTGGACACTTGGGACTGAGAGGATTGGTGAGATTGGGTGAGCAAATGCAGACCCTTTCAAGCAATAATGCATGGCCCCCATTCCATGGGTCCCAACTCTCCAGGTTCAAGGGAATATTACTACAGCTATAACATGTACAGGAAACCTAGAGAATGGACACACTGTGAATACGAAAGGTTTCTAAAACTCAACGAATAGTCCCTCTCCTGGTGCTCCAGTTTGATTTTCCAACTGCCTTACTATCAATCTCCCAACTTGGAGAGACAGGCCCTTTAACCTCCTGGTTTGCACAGGTTCCCAATTTGGCAGAGGATGGAAGGGACGAGGGAGAACCCATGAGAGAGTAGCTGTTAGGCATTTGGACGGGCACATGTCACTCTAATTTCCCGGCAGGAAGAAGAATTAACCAAAGTCTCAGCCACCCACCGGGAACCAGTATAGGACATGATCCAAAATTTTGGACTTGCGTTCAGCTCCCAAAAAACGAGTTGAGAAATGGAGCTCAGGGGCACAGCAATTCACATACTGGCAGAGTGTTAAAGGAGAACTATCGTCCAAAAATCTGTTGAGGGAAGTCAACGAGGCGGACTTGAAAGTGAGGCAAAATAGCAGGAAACAGGTTTCAAGAGGTACGTTGGAATCGCGTGTAAAGCACAGGAAGAGGGGCACAACTTGGACAATGGTGCACTTGGCCAAAAAGGGTGTATGCGTTTTCTCCTGAATATATTCAGGAGAAAACGCATATGCCCTTTTTGGCCAAGCAAGCAAGCGGGCAATGCAAATCTGCACTACAAAGAAGTATCACTTCCCACAGGTCAAAAGGGACATCCACAAAATGTGTAAAAACCAGAAAGGCAAGACAGGCACTGGAGAACTGGGAGCTTTGTTATGCTGATGGGCGGGATGTAAATTGCCAACTGCCTCACTGGAGGAGTGCATTGTGTTCCCTAAAACAAGTAAACAACAGAGCTACAGAGCCAAGGCCACTTCCAGTCTAGGGAATATACCTTGGGAAAACTGAAAATCAATAAGAAAGAGCCACCTCCAAATTTAGGGCTTCATTGGCTACAAGAACCTCAACTTGGGTACACCTTAAATATCCCAGGAAATATAAAAATGGTTCAAAACATTGTGGTACTTACGTACGATGGAATATCCCTCAGCCATGAAATCAATGTCATAAGACCAGTAGCAGCAAAGTGAGTGGATTCAGGTACGATGATTCTAAGTGAAATAAGTCACACAGAAAAAGAAACTTATCATAAGATATCACTTATGAAGATCCTGTAAACAGGGCTACACGTGAACTGAGTTAGGAAAGAGAACAGAGTCTCACATTTAGAAAACACTCTTATGCCTGCATAAAGGGGAAGGAGAGGTGGGGTGATGCATAAAACCAGAGTTTGATATAAGCACAGGGACCGTTCCAAAAAACAACTTTGGAATAGACAAGACCTACACCTTCCTCAGTGAAAGAGACTCAAAACCCCATATTTACCGCAGAGGAATATATCTGACTAGTAAGAATTTTAAAACCTATGTATTGATATGATTCCATAAGGGAATCAAGTGTCTCTAGAGTGGCATAAAATGGCAGCGAGAATCAGCTCAAACCCACTATAAAAAGGAATTTCAAAAGCAAAACCAAAAAACAGGGAAATTCTTTACAATTCCTTCAGGGTGTCTGAGGATACCTGGAAAGACCCTGTCTACAATGACAGCTGGATGTGGCATAAGGCTGGACACTTGGGACTGAGAGGATTGGTGAGATTGGGTGAGCAAATGCAGACCCTTTCAAGCAATAATGCATGGCCCCCATTCCATGGGTCCCAACTCTCCAGGTTCAAGGGAATATTACTACAGCTATAACATGTACAGGAAACCTAGAGAATGGACACACTGTGAATACGAAAGGTTTCTAAAACTCAACGAATAGTCCCTCTCCTGGTGCTCCAGTTTGACTTTCCAACTGCCTTACTATCAATCTCCCAACTTGGAGAGACAGGCCCTTGAACCTCCTGGTTTGCACAGGTTCCCAATTTGGCAGAGGATGGAAGGGACGAGGGAGAACCCATGAGAGAGTAGCTGTTAGGCATTTGGACGGGCACATGTCACTCTAATTTCCCGGCAGGAAGAAGAATTAACCAAAGTCTCAGCCACCCACCGGGAACCAGTATAGGACATGATCCAAAATTTTGGACTTGCGTTCAGCTCACAAAAAACGAGTTGAGAAATGGAGCTCAGGGGCACAGCAATTCACAAACTGGCAGAGTGATAAAGGACAACTATCGTCCAAAAATCTGTTGAGGGAAGTCAACGAGGCGGACTTGAAAGCGAGGCAAAATAGCAGGAAACAGATTTCAAGAGGTACCTTGGAATCGCCTGTAAAGCACAGGAAGAGGGGCACAACTTGGACAATGGTGCACTTGGCCAAAAAGGGCGTATGCGTTTTCTCCTGAATATATTCAGGAGAAAACGCATACGCCCTTTTTGGCCAAGCAAGCAAGCGGGCAATGCAAATCTGCACTACAAAGAAGTATCACTTCCCACCGGTCAAAAGGGACATCCACAAAATGTGTAAAAACCAGAAAGGCAAGACAGGCCCTGGAGAACTGGGAGCCTTGTTATGCTGATGGGCGGGATGTAAATTGCCAACTGCCTCACTGGAGGAGTGCATTGTGTTCCCTAAAACAAGTAAACAACAGAGCTACAGAGCCAAGGCCACTTCCAGTCTAGGGAATATACCTTGGGAAAACTGAAAATCAATAAGAAAGAGCCACCTCCAAATTTAGGGCTGCACTGACTACAAGAACCTCAACTTGGGTACACCTTAAATATCCCAGGAAATATAAAAATGGTTCAAAACATTGTGGTACTTACGTACGATGGAATATCCCTCAGCCATGAAATCAATGTCATAAGACCAGTAGCAGCAAAGTGAGTGGATTCAGGTACGATGATTCTAAGTGAAATAAGTCACACAGAAAAAGAAACTTATCATAAGATATCACTTATGAAGATCCTGTAAACATGGTTACACGTGAACTGAGTTAGGAAAGAGAACAGAGTCTCACATTTAGAAAACACTCTTATGCCTGCATAAAGGGGAAGGAGAGGTGGGGTGATGCATAAAACCAGAGTTTGATATAAGCACAGGGACCGTTTCAAAAACCAACTTTGGAATTGACAAGACTGACACCTTCCTCAGTGAAAGAGACTCAAAAACCAATATTTCACACAGAGGAATATATCTGACTAGTAAGAATCTTAAAACCTATGTATTGATATGTCTCCATAAGGGAATCAAGTGTGTCTAGAGTGGCATAAACATGGCAGCGAGAATCAGCTCAAACCCACTATAAAAAGGAATTTCAAAAGCAAAACCAAAAAACAGGGAAATTCTTTACAATTCCTTCAGGGTGTCTGAGGAAACCTGGAAAGACCCTATCTACAATGACAGCTGGATGTGGCATAAGGCTGGACACTTGGGACTGAGAGGATTGGTGAGATTGGGTGAGCAAATGCAGACCCTTTCAAGCAATAATGCATGGCCCCCATTCCATGGGTCCCAACTCTCCATGTTCAAGGGAATATTACTACAGCTATAACATGTACAAGAAACCTAGAGAATGGACACACTGTGAATACGAAAGGTTTATAAAACTCAACGAATAGTCCCTCTCCTGGTGCTCCAGTTTGACTTTCCAACTGCCTTACTATCAATCTCCCAACTTGGAGAGACAGGCCCTTTAACCTCCTGGTTTGCACAGGTTCCCAATTTGGCAGAGGATGGAAGGGACGAGGGAGAACCCATGAGAGAGTAGCTGTTAGGCATTTGGACGGGCACATGTCACTCTAATTTCCCGGCAGGAAGAAGAATTAACCAAAGTCTCAGCCACCCACCGGGAACCAGTATAGGACATGATCCAAAATTTTGGACTTGCGTTCAGCTCACAAAAAACGAGTTGACAAATGGAGCTCAGGGGCACAGCAATTCACAAACTGGCAGAGTGATAAAGGACAACTATCCTCCAAAAATCTGTTGAGGGAAGTCAACGAGGCGGACTTGAAAGTGAGGCAAAATAGCAGGAAACAGATTTCAAGAGGTACGTTGGAATCGCCTGTAAAGCACAGGAAGAGGGGCACAACTTGGACAATGGTGCACTTGGCCAAAAAGGGCGTATGCGTTTTCTCCTGAATATATTCAGGAGAAAACGCATACGCCCTTTTTGGCCAAGCAAGCAAGCGGGCAATGCAAATCTGCACTACAAAGAAGTATCACTTCCCACCGGTAAAAAGGGACATCCACAAAATGTGTAAAAACCAGAAAGGCAAGACAGGCCCTGGAGAACTGGGAGCCTTGTTATGCTGATGGGCGGGATGTAAATTGCCAACTGCCTCACTGGAGGAGTGCATTGTGTTCCCTAAAACAAGTAAACAACAGAGCTACAGAGCCAAGGCCACTTCCAGTCTAGGGAATATACCTTGGGAAAACTGAAAATCAATAAGAAAGAGCCACCTCCAAATTTAGGGCTGCACTGGCTACAAGAACCTCAACTTGGGTACACCTTAAATATCCCAGGAAATATAAAAATGGTTCAAAACATTGTGGTACTTACGTACGATGGAATATCCCTCAGCCATGAAATCAATGTCATAAGACCAGTAGCAGCAAAGTGAGTGGATACAGGTACGATGATTCTAAGTGAAATAAGTCACACAGAAAAAGAAACTTATCATAAGATATCACTTATGAAGATCCTGTAAACATGGCTACACGTGAACTGAGTTAGGAAAGAGAACAGAGTCTCACATTTAGAAAACACTCTTATGCCTGCATAAAGGGGAAGGAGAGGTGGGGTGATGCATAAAACCAGAGTTTGATATAAGCACAGGGACCGATCCAAAAACCAACTTTGGAATTGACAAGACCTACACCTTCCTCAGTGAAAGAGGCTCAAAACCCCATATTTCCCGCAGAGGAATATATCTGACTAGTAAGAATCTTAAAACCTATGTATTGATATGACTCCATAAGGGAATCAAGTGTGTCTAGAGTGGCATAAACATGGCAGCGAGAATCAGCTCAAACCCACTATAAAAAGGAATTTCAAAAGCAAAACCAAAAAACAGGGAAATTCTTTACAATTCCTTCAGGGTGTCTGAGGAAACCTGGAAAGACCCCATCTACAATGACAGCTGGATGTGGCATAAGCCTGGACACTTGGGACTGAGAGGATTGGTGAGATTGGGTGAGCAAATGCAGACCCTTTCAAGCAATAATGCATGGCCCCCATTCCATGGGTCCCAACTCTCCATGTTCAAGGGAATATCACTACAGCTATAACATGTACAGGAAACCTAGAGAATGGACACACTGTGAATAAGAAAGGTTTCTAAAACTCAACGAATAGTCCCTCTCCTGGTGCTCCAGTTTGACTTTCCAACTGCCTTACTATCAATCTCCCAACTTGGAGAGACAGGCCCTTTAACCTCCTGGTTTGCACAGGTTCCCAATTTGGCAGAGGATGGAAGGGACGAGGGAGAACCCATGAGAGAGTAGCTGTTAGGCATTTGGACGGGCACATGTCACTCTAATTTCCCGGCAGGAAGAAGAATTAACCAAAGTCTCAGCCACCCACCGGGAACCAGTAGAGGACATGATCCAAAATTTTGGACTTGCGTTCAGCTCACAAAAAACGAGTTGACAAATGGAGCTCAGGGGCACAGCAATTCACAAACTGGCAGAGTGATAAAGGACAACTATCCTCCAAAAATCTGTTGAGGGAAGTCAACGAGGCGGACTTGAAAGTGAGGCAAAATAGCAGGAAACAGATTTCAAGAGGTACGTTGGAATCGCCTGTAAAGCACAGGAAGAGGGGCACAACTTGGACAATGGTGCACTTGGCCAAAAAGGGCGTATGCGTTTTCTCCTGAATTCAGGAGAAAACGCATACGCCCTTTTTGGCCAAGCAAGCAAGCGGGCAATGCAAATCTGCACTACAAAGAAGTATCACTTCCCACCGGTCAAAAGGGACATCCACAAAATGTGTAAAAACCAGAAAGGCAAGACACGCCCTGGAGAACTGGGCGCCTTGTAATGCTGATGGGTGGGATGTAAATTGCCAACTGCCTCACTGGAGGAGTGCATTGTGTTCCCTAAAACAAGTAAACAACAGAGCTACAGAGCCAAGGCCACTTCCAGTCTAGGGAATATACCTTGGGAAAACTGAAAATCAATAAGAAAGAGCCACCTCCAAATTTAGGGCTGCACTGACTACAAGAACCTCAACTTGGGTACACCTTAAATATCCCAGGAAATATAAAAATGGTTCAAAACATTGTGGTACTTACGTACGATGGAATATCCCTCAGCCATGAAATCAATGTCATAAGACCAGTAGCAGCAAAGTGAGTGGATACAGGTACGATGATTCTAAGTGAAATAAGTCACACAGAAAAAGAAACTTATCATAAGATATCACTTATGAAGATCCTGTAAACATGGCTACACGTGAACTGAGTTAGGAAAGAGAACAGAGTCTCACATTTAGAAAACACTCTTATGCCTGCATAAAGGGGAAGGAGAGGTGGGGTGATGCATAAAACCAGAGTTTGATATAAGCACAGGGACCGTTCCAAAAACCAACTTTGGAATAGACAAGACCTACACCTTCCTCAGTGAAAGAGACTCAAAACCCCATATTTACCGCAGAGGAATATATCTGACTAGTAAGAATCTTAAAACCTATGTATTGATATGATTCCATAAGGGAATCAAGTGTCTCTAGAGTGGCATAAACATGGCAGCGAGAATCAGCTCAAACCCACTATAAAAAGGAATTTCAAAAGCAAAACCAAAAAACAGGGAAATTCTTTACAATTCCTTCAGGGTGTCTGAGGAAACCTGGAAAGACCCTGTCTACAATGACAGCTGGATGTGGCATAAGGCTGGACACTTGGGACTGAGAGGATTGGTGAGATTGGGTGAGCAAATGCAGACCCTTTCAAGCAATAATGCATGGCCCCCATTCCATGGGTCCCAACTCTCCAGGTTCAAGGGAATATTACTACAGCTATAACATGTACAGGAAACCTAGAGAATGGACACACTGTGAATACGAAAGGTTTCTAAAACTCAACGAATAGTCCCTCTCCTGGTGCTCCAGTTTGATTTTCCAACTGCCTTACTATCAATCTCCCAACTTGGAGAGACAGGCCCTTTAACCTCCTGGTTTGCACAGGTTCCCAATTTGGCAGAGGATGGAAGGGACGAGGGAGAACCCATGAGAGAGTAGCTGTTAGGCATTTGGACGGGCACATGTCACTCTAATTTCCCGGCAGGAAGAAGAATTAACCAAAGTCTCAGCCACCCACCGGGAACCAGTATAGGACATGATCCAAAATTTTGGACTTGCGTTCAGCTCCCAAAAAACGAGTTGAGAAATGGAGCTCAGGGGCACAGCAATTCACATACTGGCAGAGTGTTAAAGGAGAACTATCGTCCAAAAATCTGTTGAGGGAAGTCAACGAGGCGGACTTGAAAGTGAGGCAAAATAGCAGGAAACAGGTTTCAAGAGGTACGTTGGAATCGCGTGTAAAGCACAGGAAGAGGGGCACAACTTGGACAATGGTGCACTTGGCCAAAAAGGGTGTATGCGTTTTCTCCTGAATATATTCAGGAGAAAACGCATATGCCCTTTTTGGCCAAGCAAGCAAGCGGGCAATGCAAATCTGCACTACAAAGAAGTATCACTTCCCACAGGTCAAAAGGGACATCCACAAAATGTGTAAAAACCAGAAAGGCAAGACAGGCACTGGAGAACTGGGAGCTTTGTTATGCTGATGGGCGGGATGTAAATTGCCAACTGCCTCACTGGAGGAGTGCATTGTGTTCCCTAAAACAAGTAAACAACAGAGCTACAGAGCCAAGGCCACTTCCAGTCTAGGGAATATACCTTGGGAAAACTGAAAATCAATAAGAAAGAGCCACCTCCAAATTTAGGGCTTCATTGGCTACAAGAACCTCAACTTGGGTACACCTTAAATATCCCAGGAAATATAAAAATGGTTCAAAACATTGTGGTACTTACGTACGATGGAATATCCCTCAGCCATGAAATCAATGTCATAAGACCAGTAGCAGCAAAGTGAGTGGATTCAGGTACGATGATTCTAAGTGAAATAAGTCACACAGAAAAAGAAACTTATCATAAGATATCACTTATGAAGATCCTGTAAACAGGGCTACACGTGAACTGAGTTAGGAAAGAGAACAGAGTCTCACATTTAGAAAACACTCTTATGCCTGCATAAAGGGGAAGGAGAGGTGGGGTGATGCATAAAACCAGAGTTTGATATAAGCACAGGGACCGTTCCAAAAAACAACTTTGGAATAGACAAGACCTACACCTTCCTCAGTGAAAGAGACTCAAAACCCCATATTTACCGCAGAGGAATATATCTGACTAGTAAGAATTTTAAAACCTATGTATTGATATGATTCCATAAGGGAATCAAGTGTCTCTAGAGTGGCATAAAATGGCAGCGAGAATCAGCTCAAACCCACTATAAAAAGGAATTTCAAAAGCAAAACCAAAAAACAGGGAAATTCTTTACAATTCCTTCAGGGTGTCTGAGGATACCTGGAAAGACCCTGTCTACAATGACAGCTGGATGTGGCATAAGGCTGGACACTTGGGACTGAGAGGATTGGTGAGATTGGGTGAGCAAATGCAGACCCTTTCAAGCAATAATGCATGGCCCCCATTCCATGGGTCCCAACTCTCCAGGTTCAAGGGAATATTACTACAGCTATAACATGTACAGGAAACCTAGAGAATGGACACACTGTGAATACGAAAGGTTTCTAAAACTCAACGAATAGTCCCTCTCCTGGTGCTCCAGTTTGACTTTCCAACTGCCTTACTATCAATCTCCCAACTTGGAGAGACAGGCCCTTGAACCTCCTGGTTTGCACAGGTTCCCAATTTGGCAGAGGATGGAAGGGACGAGGGAGAACCCATGAGAGAGTAGCTGTTAGGCATTTGGACGGGCACATGTCACTCTAATTTCCCGGCAGGAAGAAGAATTAACCAAAGTCTCAGCCACCCACCGGGAACCAGTATAGGACATGATCCAAAATTTTGGACTTGCGTTCAGCTCACAAAAAACGAGTTGAGAAATGGAGCTCAGGGGCACAGCAATTCACAAACTGGCAGAGTGATAAAGGACAACTATCGTCCAAAAATCTGTTGAGGGAAGTCAACGAGGCGGACTTGAAAGCGAGGCAAAATAGCAGGAAACAGATTTCAAGAGGTACCTTGGAATCGCCTGTAAAGCACAGGAAGAGGGGCACAACTTGGACAATGGTGCACTTGGCCAAAAAGGGCGTATGCGTTTTCTCCTGAATATATTCAGGAGAAAACGCATACGCCCTTTTTGGCCAAGCAAGCAAGCGGGCAATGCAAATCTGCACTACAAAGAAGTATCACTTCCCACCGGTCAAAAGGGACATCCACAAAATGTGTAAAAACCAGAAAGGCAAGACAGGCCCTGGAGAACTGGGAGCCTTGTTATGCTGATGGGCGGGATGTAAATTGCCAACTGCCTCACTGGAGGAGTGCATTGTGTTCCCTAAAACAAGTAAACAACAGAGCTACAGAGCCAAGGCCACTTCCAGTCTAGGGAATATACCTTGGGAAAACTGAAAATCAATAAGAAAGAGCCACCTCCAAATTTAGGGCTGCACTGACTACAAGAACCTCAACTTGGGTACACCTTAAATATCCCAGGAAATATAAAAATGGTTCAAAACATTGTGGTACTTACGTACGATGGAATATCCCTCAGCCATGAAATCAATGTCATAAGACCAGTAGCAGCAAAGTGAGTGGATTCAGGTACGATGATTCTAAGTGAAATAAGTCACACAGAAAAAGAAACTTATCATAAGATATCACTTATGAAGATCCTGTAAACATGGTTACACGTGAACTGAGTTAGGAAAGAGAACAGAGTCTCACATTTAGAAAACACTCTTATGCCTGCATAAAGGGGAAGGAGAGGTGGGGTGATGCATAAAACCAGAGTTTGATATAAGCACAGGGACCGTTTCAAAAACCAACTTTGGAATTGACAAGACCGACACCTTCCTCAGTGAAAGAGACTCAAAAACCAATATTTCACACAGAGGAATATATCTGACTAGTAAGAATCTTAAAACCTATGTATTGATATGTCTCCATAAGGGAATCAAGTGTGTCTAGAGTGGCATAAACATGGCAGCGAGAATCAGCTCAAACCCACTATAAAAAGGAATTTCAAAAGCAAAACCAAAAAACAGGGAAATTCTTTACAATTCCTTCAGGGTGTCTGAGGAAACCTGGAAAGACCCTATCTACAATGACAGCTGGATGTGGCATAAGGCTGGACACTTGGGACTGAGAGGATTGGTGAGATTGGGTGAGCAAATGCAGACCCTTTCAAGCAATAATGCATGGCCCCCATTCCATGGGTCCCAACTCTCCATGTTCAAGGGAATATTACTACAGCTATAACATGTACAAGAAACCTAGAGAATGGACACACTGTGAATACGAAAGGTTTATAAAACTCAACGAATAGTCCCTCTCCTGGTGCTCCAGTTTGACTTTCCAACTGCCTTACTATCAATCTCCCAACTTGGAGAGACAGGCCCTTTAACCTCCTGGTTTGCACAGGTTCCCAATTTGGCAGAGGATGGAAGGGACGAGGGAGAACCCATGAGAGAGTAGCTGTTAGGCATTTGGACGGGCACATGTCACTCTAATTTCCCGGCAGGAAGAAGAATTAACCAAAGTCTCAGCCACCCACCGGGAACCAGTATAGGACATGATCCAAAATTTTGGACTTGCGTTCAGCTCACAAAAAACGAGTTGACAAATGGAGCTCAGGGGCACAGCAATTCACAAACTGGCAGAGTGATAAAGGACAACTATCCTCCAAAAATCTGTTGAGGGAAGTCAACGAGGCGGACTTGAAAGTGAGGCAAAATAGCAGGAAACAGATTTCAAGAGGTACGTTGGAATCGCCTGTAAAGCACAGGAAGAGGGGCACAACTTGGACAATGGTGCACTTGGCCAAAAAGGGCGTATGCGTTTTCTCCTGAATATATTCAGGAGAAAACGCATACGCCCTTTTTGGCCAAGCAAGCAAGCGGGCAATGCAAATCTGCACTACAAAGAAGTATCACTTCCCACCGGTAAAAAGGGACATCCACAAAATGTGTAAAAACCAGAAAGGCAAGACAGGCCCTGGAGAACTGGGAGCCTTGTTATGCTGATGGGCGGGATGTAAATTGCCAACTGCCTCACTGGAGGAGTGCATTGTGTTCCCTAAAACAAGTAAACAACAGAGCTACAGAGCCAAGGCCACTTCCAGTCTAGGGAATATACCTTGGGAAAACTGAAAATCAATAAGAAAGAGCCACCTCCAAATTTAGGGCTGCACTGGCTACAAGAACCTCAACTTGGGTACACCTTAAATATCCCAGGAAATATAAAAATGGTTCAAAACATTGTGGTACTTACGTACGATGGAATATCCCTCAGCCATGAAATCAATGTCATAAGACCAGTAGCAGCAAAGTGAGTGGATACAGGTACGATGATTCTAAGTGAAATAAGTCACACAGAAAAAGAAACTTATCATAAGATATCACTTATGAAGATCCTGTAAACATGGCTACACGTGAACTGAGTTAGGAAAGAGAACAGAGTCTCACATTTAGAAAACACTCTTATGCCTGCATAAAGGGGAAGGAGAGGTGGGGTGATGCATAAAACCAGAGTTTGATATAAGCACAGGGACCGTTCCAAAAACCAACTTTGGAATTGACAAGACCTACACCTTCCTCAGTGAAAGAGGCTCAAAACCCCATATTTCCCGCAGAGGAATATATCTGACTAGTAAGAATCTTAAAACCTATGTATTGATATGACTCCATAAGGGAATCAAGTGTGTCTAGAGTGGCATAAACATGGCAGCGAGAATCAGCTCAAACCCACTATAAAAAGGAATTTCAAAAGCAAAACCAAAAAACAGGGAAATTCTTTACAATTCCTTCAGGGTGTCTGAGGAAACCTGGAAAGACCCCATCTACAATGACAGCTGGATGTGGCATAAGCCTGGACACTTGGGACTGAGAGGATTGGTGAGATTGGGTGAGCAAATGCAGACCCTTTCAAGCAATAATGCATGGCCCCCATTCCATGGGTCCCAACTCTCCATGTTCAAGGGAATATCACTACAGCTATAACATGTACAGGAAACCTAGAGAATGGACACACTGTGAATAAGAAAGGTTTCTAAAACTCAACGAATAGTCCCTCTCCTGGTGCTCCAGTTTGACTTTCCAACTGCCTTACTATCAATCTCCCAACTTGGAGAGACAGGCCCTTTAACCTCCTGGTTTGCACAGGTTCCCAATTTGGCAGAGGATGGAAGGGACGAGGGAGAACCCATGAGAGAGTAGCTGTTAGGCATTTGGACGGGCACATGTCACTCTAATTTCCCGGCAGGAAGAAGAATTAACCAAAGTCTCAGCCACCCACCGGGAACCAGTAGAGGACATGATCCAAAATTTTGGACTTGCGTTCAGCTCACAAAAAACGAGTTGACAAATGGAGCTCAGGGGCACAGCAATTCACAAACTGGCAGAGTGATAAAGGACAACTATCCTCCAAAAATCTGTTGAGGGAAGTCAACGAGGCGGACTTGAAAGTGAGGCAAAATAGCAGGAAACAGATTTCAAGAGGTACGTTGGAATCGCCTGTAAAGCACAGGAAGAGGGGCACAACTTGGACAATGGTGCACTTGGCCAAAAAGGGCGTATGCGTTTTCTCCTGAATTCAGGAGAAAACGCATACGCCCTTTTTGGCCAAGCAAGCAAGCGGGCAATGCAAATCTGCACTACAAAGAAGTATCACTTCCCACCGGTCAAAAGGGACATCCACAAAATGTGTAAAAACCAGAAAGGCAAGACACGCCCTGGAGAACTGGGCGCCTTGTAATGCTGATGGGTGGGATGTAAATTGCCAACTGCCTCACTGGAGGAGTGCATTGTGTTCCCTAAAACAAGTAAACAACAGAGCTACAGAGCCAAGGCCACTTCCAGTCTAGGGAATATACCTTGGGAAAACTGAAAATCAATAAGAAAGAGCCACCTCCAAATTTAGGGCTGCACTGACTACAAGAACCTCAACTTGGGTACACCTTAAATATCCCAGGAAATATAAAAATGGTTCAAAACATTGTGGTACTTACGTACGATGGAATATCCCTCAGCCATGAAATCAATGTCATAAGACCAGTAGCAGCAAAGTGAGTGGATTCAGGTACGATGATTCTAAGTGAAATAAGTCACACAGAAAAAGAAACTTATCATAAGATATCACTTATGAAGATCCTGTAAACATGGCTACACGTGAACTGAGTTAGGAAAGAGAACAGAGTCTCACATTTAGAAAACACTCTTATGCCTGCATAAAGGGGAAGGAGAGGTGGGGTGATGCATAAAACCAGAGTTTGATATAAGCACAGGGACCGTTTCAAAAACCAACTTTGGAATTGACAAGACCGACACCTTCCTCAGTGAAAGAGACTCAAAACCCCATATTTCCCACAGAGGAAAATATCTGACTAGTAAGAATCTTAAAACCTATGTATTGATATGTCTCCATAAGGGAATCAAGTGTGTCTAGAGTGGCATAAACATGGCAGCGAGAATCAGCTCAAACCCACTATAAAAAGGAATTTCAAAAGCAAAACCAAAAAACAGGGAACTTCTTTACAATTCCTTCAGGGTGTCTGAGGAAACCTGGAAAGACCCTATCTACAATGACAGCTGGATGTGGCATAAGGCTGGACACTTGGGACTGAGAGGATTGGTGAGATTGGGTGAGCAAATGCAGACCCTTTCAAGCAATAATGCATGGCCCCCATTCCATGGGTCCCAACTCTCCAGGTTCAAGGGAATATTACTACAGCTATAACATGTACAGGAAACCTAGAGAATGGACACACTGTGAATACGAAAGGTTTCTAAAACTCAACGAATAGTCCCTCTCCTGGTGCTCCAGTTTGACTTTCCAACTGCCTTACTATCAATCTCCCAACTTGGAGAGACAGGCCCTTTAACCTCCTGGTTTGCACAAGTTCCCAATTTGGCAGAGGATGGAAGGGACGAGGGAGAACCCATGAGAGAGTAGCTGTTAGGCATTTGGACGGGCACATGTCACTCTAATTTCCCGGCAGGAAGAAGAATTAACCAAAGTCTCAGCCACCCACCGGGAACCAGTATAGGACATGATCCAAAATTTTGGACTTGCGTTCAGCTCACAAAAAACGAGTTGAGAAATGGAGCTCAGGGGCACAGCAATTCACAAACTGGCAGAGTGATAAAGGACAACTATCGTCCAAAAATCTGTTGAGGGAAGTCAACGAGGCGGACTTGAAAGTGAGGCAAAATAGCAGGAAACAGATTTCAAGAGGTACGTTGGAATCGCCTGTAAAGCACAGGAAGAGGGGCACAACTTGGACAATGGTGCACTTGGCCAAAAAGGGCGTATGCGTTTTCTCCTGAATATATTCAGGAGAAAACGCATACGCCCTTTTTGGCCAAGCAAGCAAGCGGGCAATGCAAATCTGCACTACAAAGAAGTATCACTTCCCACCGGTCAAAAGGGACATCCACAAAATGTGTAAAAACCAGAAAGACAAGACAGGCCCTGGAGAACTGGGAGCCTTGTTATGCTGATGGGCGGGATGTAAACTGCCAACTGCCTCACTGGAGGAGTGCATTGTGTTCCCTAAAACAAGTAAACAACAGAGCTACAGAGCCAAGGCCACTTCCAGTCTAGGGAATATACCTTGGGAAAACTGAAAATCAATAAGAAAGAGCCACCTCCAAATTTAGGGCTGCACTGACTACAAGAACCTCAACTTGGGTACACCTTAAATATCCCAGGAAATATAAAAATGGTTCAAAACATTGTGGTACTTACGTACGATGGAATATCCCTCAGCCATGAAATCAATGTCATAAGACCAGTAGCAGCAAAGTGAGTGGATTCAGGTACGATGATTCTAAGTGAAATAAGTCACACAGAAAAAGAAACTTATCATAAGATATCACTTATGAAGATCCTGTAAACATGGCTACACGTGAACTGAGTTAGGAAAGAGAACAGAGTCTCACATTTAGAAAACACGCTTATGCCTGCATAAAGGGGAAGGAGAGGTGGGGTGATGCATAAAACCAGAGTTTGATATAAGCACAGGGACCGTTTCAAAAACCAACTTTGGAATAGACAAGACCTACACCTTCCTCAGTGAAAGAGACTCAAAACCCCATATTTCCCGCAGAGGAATATATCTGACTAGTAATAATCTTAAAACCTATGTATTGATATGACTCCATAAGGGAATCAAGTGTGTCTAGAGTGGCATAAACATGGCAGCGAGAATCAGCTGAAACCCACTATAAAAAGGAATTTCAAAAGCAAAACCAAAAAACAGGGAAATTCTTTACAATTCCTTCAGGGTGTCTGAGGAAACCTGGAAAGACCCTGTCTACAATGACAGCTGGATGTGGCATAATGCTGGACACTTGGGACTGAGAGGATTGGTGAGATTGGGTGAGCAAATGCAGACCCTTTCAAGCAATAATGCATGGCCCCCATTCCATGGGTCCCAACTCTCCAGGTTCAAGGGAATATTACTACAGCTATAACATGTACAGGAAACCTAGAGAATGGACACACTGTGAATACGAAAGGTTTCTAAAACTCAACGAATAGTCCCTCTCCTGGTGCTCCAGTTTGACTTTCCAACTGCCTTACTATCAATCTCCCAACTTGGAGAGACAGGCCCTTTAACCTCCTGGTTTGCACAGGTTCCCAATTTGGCAGAGGATGGAAGGGACGAGGGAGAACCCATGAGAGAGTAGCTGTTAGGCATTTGGACGGGCACATGTCACTCTAATTTCCCGGCAGGAAGAAGAATTAACCAAAGTCTCAGCCACCCACCGGGAACCAGTATAGGACATGATCCAAAATTTTGGACTTGCGTTCAGCTCACAAAAAACGAGTTGAGAAATGGAGCTCAGGGGCACAGCAATTCACAAACTGGCAGAGTGATAAAGGACAACTATCGTCCAAAAATCTGTTGAGGGAAGTCAACGAGGCGGACTTGAAAGCGAGGCAAAATAGCAGGAAACAGATTTCAAGAGGTACCTTGGAATCGCCTGTAAAGCACAGGAAGAGGGGCACAACTTGGACAATGGTGCACTTGGCCAAAAAGGGCGTATGCGTTTTCTCCTGAATATATTCAGGAGAAAACGCATACGCCCTTTTTGGCCAAGCAAGCAAGCGGGCAATGCAAATCTGCACTACAAAGAAGTATCATTTCCCATCGGTCAAAAGGGACATCCACAAAATGTGTAAAAACCAGAAAGGCAAGACAGGCCCTGGAGAACTGGGAGACTTGTTATGCTGATGGGCGGGATGTAAACTGCCAACTGCCTCACTGGAGGAGTGCATTGTGTTCCCTAAAACAAGTAAACAACAGAGCTACAGAGCCAAGGCCACTTCCAGTCTAGGGAATATACCTTGGGAAAACTGAAAATCAATAAGAAAGAGCCACCTCCAAATTTAGGGCTGCACTGACTACAAGAACCTCAACTTGGGTACACCTTAAATATCCCAGGAAATATAAAAATGGTTCAAAACATTGTGGTACTTACGTACGATGGAATATCCCTCAGACATGAAATCAATGTCATAAGACCAGTAGCAGCAAAGTGAGTGTATTCAGGTACGATGATTCTAAGTGAAATAAGTCACACAGAAAAAGAAACTTATCATAAGATATCACTTATGAAAATCCTGTAAACATGGCTACACGTGAACTGAGTTAGGAAAGAGAACAGAGTCTCACATTTAGAAAACACTCTTATGCCTGCATAAAGGGGAAGGAGAGGTGGGGTGATGCATAAAACCAGAGTTTGATATAAGCACAGGGACCGTTTCAAAAACCAACTTTGGAATTGACAAGACCGACACCTTCCTCAGTGAAAGAGACTCAAAAACCCATATTTCCCACAGAGGAATATATCTGACTAGTAAGAATCTTAAAACCTATGTATTGATATATCTCCATTAGGGAATCAAGTGTGTCTAGAGTGGCATAAACATGGCAGCGAGAATCAGCTCAAACCCACTATAAAAAGGAATTTCAAAAGCAAAACCAAAAAACTGGGAAATTCTTTACAATTCCTTCAGGGTGTCTGAGGAAACCTGGAAAGACCCTATCTACAATGACAGCTGGATGTGGCATAAGGCTGGACACTTGGGACTGAGAGGATTGGTGAGATTGGGTGAGCAAATGCAGACCCTTTCAAGCAATAATGCATGGCCCCCATTCCATGGGTCCCAACTCTCCAGGTTCAAGGGAATATTACTACAGCTATAACATGTACAGGAAACCTAGAGAATGGACACACTGTGAATACGAAAGGTTTCTAAAACTCAACGAATATTCCCTCTCCTGGTGCTCCAGTTTGACTTTACAACTGCCTTACTATCAATCTCCCAACTTGGAGAGACAGGCCCTTTAACCTCCTGGTTTGCACAGGTTCCCAATTTGGCAGAGGATGGAAGGGACGAGGGAGAACCCATGAGAGAGTAGCTGTTAGGCATTTGGACGGGCACATGTCACTCTAATTTCCCGGCAGGAAGAAGAATTAACCAAAGTCTCAGCCACCCACCGGGAACCAGTATAGGACATGATCCAAAATTTTGGACTTGCGTTCAGCTCACAAAAAACGAGTTGAGAAATGGAGCTCAGGGGCACAGCAATTCACAAACTGGCAGAGTGATAAAGGACAACTATCGTCCAAAAATCTGTTGAGGGAAGTCAACGAGGCGGACTTGAAAGCGAGGCAAAATAGCAGGAAACAGATTTCAAGAGGTACCTTGGAATCGCCTGTAAAGCACAGGAAGAGGGGCACAACTTGGACAATGGTTCACTTCGCCAAAAAGGGCGTATGCGTTTTCTCCTGAATATATTCAGGAGAAAACGCATACGCCCTTTTTGGCCAAGCAAGCAAGCGGGCAATGCAAATCTGCACTACAAAGAAGTATCACTTCCCACCGGTCAAAAGGGACATCCACAAAATGTGTAAAAACCAGAAAGGCAAGACAGGCCCTGGAGAACTGGGAGCCTTGTTATGCTGATGGGCGGGATGTAAATTGCCAACTGCCTCACTGGAGGAGTGCATTGTGTTCCCTAAAACAAGTAAACAACAGAGCTACAGAGCCAAGGCCACTTCCAGTCTAGGGAATATACCTTGGGAAAACTGAAAATCAATAAGAAAGAGCCACCTCCAAATTTAGGGCTGCACTGACTACAAGAACCTCAACATGGGTACACCTTAAATATCCCAGGAAATATAAAAATGGTTCAAAACATTGTGGTACTTACGTACGATGGAATATCCCTCAGCCATGAAATCAATGTCATAAGACCAGTAGCAGCAAAGTGAGTGGATTCAGGTACGATGATTCTAAGTGAAATAAGTCACACAGAAAAAGAAACTTATCATAAGATATCACTTATGAAGATACTGTAAACATGGCTACACGTGAACTGAGTTAGGAAAGAGAACAGAGTCTCACATTTAGAAAACACTCTTATGCCTGCATAAAGGGGAAGGAGAGGTGGGGTGATGCATAAAACCAGAGTTTGATATAAGCACAGGGACCGTTTCAAAAACCAACTTTGGAATAGACAAGACCTACACCTTCCTCAGTGAAAGAGACTCAAAACCCCATATTTCCCACAGAGGAATATATCTGACTAGTAAGAATCTTAAAACCTATGTATTGATATGTCTCCATAAGGGAATCAAGTGTGTCTAGAGTGGCATAAACATGGCAGCGAGAATCAGCTCAAACCCACTATGAAAAGGAATTTCAAAAGCAAAACCAAAAAACAGGGAAATTCTTTACAATTCCTTCAGGGTGTCTGAGGAAACCTGGAAAGACCCTATCTACAATGACAGCTGGATGTGGCATAAGGCTGGACACTTGGGACTGAGAGGAATGGTGAGATTGGGTGAGCAAATGCAGACCCTTTCAAGCAATAATGCATGGCCCCCATTCCATGGGTCCCAACTCTCCAGGTTCAAGGGAATATTACTACAGCTATAACATGTATAGGAAACCTAGAGAATGGACACACTGTGAATACGAAAGGTTTCTAAAACTCAACGAATAGTCCCTCTCCTGGTGCTCCAGTTTGACTTTCCAACTGCCTTACTATCAATCTCCCAACTTGGAGAGACAGGCCCTTTAACCTCCTGGTTTGCACAGGTTCCCAATTTGGCAGAGGATGGAAGGGACGAGGGAGAACCCATGAGAGAGTAGCTGTTAGGCATTTGGACGGGCACATGTCACTCTAATTTCCCGGCAGGAAGAAGAATTAACCAAAGTCTCAGCCACCCACCGGGAACCAGTATAGGACATGATCCAAAATTTTGGACTTGCGTTCAGCTCACAAAAAACGAGTGGAGAAATGGAGCTCAGGGGCACAGCAATTCACAAACTGGCAGAGTGATAAAGGACAACTATCGTCCAAAAATCTGTTGAGGGAAGTCAACGAGGCGAACTTGAAAGTGAGGCAAAATAGCAGGAAACAGATTTCAAGAGGTACGTTGGAATCGCCTGTAAAGCACAGGAAGAGGGGCACAACTTGGACAATGGTGCACTTGGCCAAAAACGGCGTATGCGTTTTCTCCTGAATATATTCAGGAGAAAACGCATACGACCTTTTTGGCCAAGCAAGCAAGCGGGCAATGCAAATCTGCACTACAAAGAAGTATCACTTCCCACCGGTCAAAAGGGACATCCACAAAATGTGTAAAAACCAGAAAGGCAAGACAGGCCCTGGAGAACTGGGAGCCTTGTTATGCTGATGGGCGGGATGTAAACTGCCAACTGCCTCACTGGAGGAGTGCATTGTGTTCCCTAAAACAAGTAAACAACAGGGCTACAGAGCCAAGGCCACTTCCAGTCTAGGGAATATACCTTGGGAAAACTGAAAATCAATAAGAAAGAGCCACCTCCAAATTTAGGGCTGCACTGACTACAAGAACCTCAACTTGGGTACACCTTAAATATCCCAGGAAATATAAAAATGGTTCAAAACATTGTGGTACTTATGTACGATGGAATATCCCTCAGCCATGAAATCAATGTCATAAGACCAGTAGCAGCAAAGTGAGTGGATTCAGGTACGATGATTCTAAGTGAAATAAGTCACACAGAAAAAGAAACTTATCATAAGATATCACTTAGGAAGATCCTGTAAACATGGCTACACGTGAACTGAGTTAGGAAAGAGAACAGAGTCTCACATTTAGAAAACACTCTTCTGCCTGCATAAAGGGGAAGGAGAGGTGGGGTGATGCATAAAACCAGAGTTTGATATAAGCACAGGGACCGTTTCAAAAACCAAGTTTGGAATTGACAAGACCAACACCTTCCTTAGTGAAAGAGACTCAAAACCCCATATTTCCCACAGAGGAATATATCTGACTAGTAAGAATCTTAAAACCTATGTATTGATATGTCTCCATAAGGGAATCAAGTGTGTCTAGAGTGGCATAAACATGGCAGCGAGAATCAGCTCAAACCCACTATAAAAAGGAATTTCAAAAGCAAAACCAAAAAACAGGGAAATTCTTTACAATTCCTTCAGGGTGTCTGAGGAAACCTGGAAAGACCCTATCTACAATGACAGCTGGATGTGGCATAAGGCTGGACACTTGGGACTGAGAGGATTGGTGAGATTGGGTGAGCAAATGCAGACCCTTTCAAGCAATAATGCATGGCCCCCATTCCATGGGTCCCAACTCTCCAGGTTCAAGGGAATATTACTACAGCTATAACATGTACAGGAAACCTAGAGACTGGACACACTGTGAATACGAAAGGTTTCTAAAACTCAACGAATAGTCCCTCTCCTGGTGCTCCAGTTTGACTTTCCAACTGCCTTACTATCAATCTCCCAACTTGGAGAGACAGGCCCTTTAACCTCCTGGTTTGCACAGGTTCCCAATTTGGCAGAGGATGGAAGGGACGAGGGAGAACCCATGAGAGAGTAGCTGTTAGGCATTTGGACGGGCACATGTCACTCTAATTTCCCGGCAGGAAGAAGAATTAACCAAAGTCTCAGCCACCCACCGGGAACCAGTATAGGACATGATCCAAAATTTTGGATTTGCGTTCAGCTCACAAAAAACGAGTGGAGAAATGGAGCTCAGGGGCACAGCAATTCACAAACTGGCACAGTGATAAAGGACAACTATCGTCCAAAAATCTGTTGAGGGAAGTCAACGAGGCGGACTTGAAAGCGAGGCAAAATAGCAGGAAACAGATTTCAAGAGGTACCTTGGAATCGCCTGTAAAGCACAGGAAGAGGGGCACAACTTGGACAATGGTGCACTTGGCCAAAAAGGGTGTATGCGTTTTCTCCTGAATATATTCAGGAGAAAACCATACGCCCTTTTTGGCCAAGCAAGCAAGCGGGCAATGCAAATCTGCACTACAAAGAAGTATCACTTCCCACCGGTCAAAAGGGACATCCACAAAATGTGTAAAAACCAGAAAGGGAAGACAGGCCCTGGAGAACTGGGAGCCTTGTTATGCTGATGGGCGGAATGTAAATTGCCAACTGCCTCACTGGAGGAGTGCATTGTGTTCCCTAAAACAAGTAAACAACAGAGCTACAGAGCCAAGGCCACTTCCAGTCTAGGGAATATACCTTGGGAAAACTGAAAATCAATAAGAAAGAGCCACCTCCAAATTTAGGGCTGCACTGACTACAAGAACCTCAACTTGGGTACACCTTAAATATCCCAGGAAATATAAAAATGGTTCAAAACATTGTGGTACTTACATACGATGGAATATCCCTCAGCCATGAAATCAATGTCATAAGACCAGTAGCAGCAAAGTGAGTGGATTCAGGTACGATGATTCTAAGTGAAATAAGTCACACAGAAAAAGAAACTTATCATAAGATATCACTTATGAAGATCCTGTAAACATGGCTACACGTGAATTGAGTTAGGAAAGAGAACAGAGTCTCACATTTAGAAAACACTCTTATGCCTGCATAAAGGGGAAGGAGAGGTGGGGTGATGCATAAAACCAGAGTTTGATATAAGCACAGGGACCGTTTCAAAAACCAACTTTGGAATTGACAAGACCGACACCTTCCTTAGTGAAAGAGACTCAAAACCCCATATTTCCCACAGAGGAATATATCTGACTAGTAAGAATCTTAAAACCTATGTATTGATATGTCTCCATAAGGGAATCAAGTGTGTCTAGAGTGGCATAAACATGGCAGCGAGAATCAGCTCAAACCCACTATAAAAAGGAATTTCAAAAGCAAAACCAAAAAACAGGGAAATTCTTTACAATTCCTTCAGGGTGTCTGAGGAAACCTGGAAAGACCCTATCTACAATGACAGCTGGATGTGGCATAAGGCTGGACACTTGGGACTGAGAGGATTGGTGAGATTGGGTGAGCAAATGCAGACCCTTTCAAGCAATAATGCATGGCCCCCATTCCATGGGTCCCAACTCTCCAGGTTCAAGGGAATATTACTACAGCTATAACATGTACAGGAAACCTAGAGAATGGACACACTGTGAATACGAAAGGTTTCTAAAACTCAACGAATAGTCCCTCTCCTGGTGCTCCAGTTTGACTTTCCAACTGCCTTACTATCAATCTCCCAACTTGGAGAGACAGGCCCTTTAACCTCCTGGTTTGCACAGGTTCCCAATTTGCCAGAGGATGGAAAGGACGAGGGAGAACCCATGAGAGAGTAGCTGTTAGGCATTTGGACGGGCAAATGTCACTCTAATTTCCCGGCAGGAAGAAGAATTAACCAAAGTCTCAGCCACCCACCGGGAACCAGTATAGGACATGATCCAAAATTTTGGACTTGCGTTCAGCTCACAAAAAACGAGTGGAGAAATGGAGCTCAGGGGCACAGCAATTCACAAACTGACAGAGTGATAAAGGACAACTATCGTCCAAAAATCTGTTGAGGGAAGTCAACGAGGCGGACTTGAAAGTGAGGCAAAATAGCAGGAAACAGATTTCAAGAGGTACATTGGAATCGCCTGTAAAGCACAGGAAGAGGGGCACAACTTGGACAATGGTGCACTTGGCCAAAAAGGGCGTATGCGTTTTCTCCTGAATATATTCAGGAGAAAACGCATATGCCCTTTTTGGCCAAGCAAGCAAGCGGGCAATGCAAATCTGCACTACAAAGAAGTATCACTTCCCACCGGTCAAAAGGGACATCCACAAAATGTGTAAAAACCAGAAAGGCAAGACAGACCCTGGAGAACTGGGAGCCTTGTTATGCTGATGGGCGGGATGTAAACTGCCAACTGCCTCACTGGAGGAGTGCATTGTGTTCCCTAAAACAAGTAAACAACAGAGCTACAGAGCCAAGGCCACTTCCAGTCTAGGGAATATACCTTGGGAAAACTGAAAATCAATAAGAAAGAGCCACCTCCAAATTTAGGGCTGCACTGACTACAAGAACCTCAACTTGGGTACACCTTAAATATCCCAGGAAATATAAAAATGGTTCAAAACATTGTGTTACTTACGTACGATGGAATATCCCTCAGCCATAAAATCAATGTCATAAGACAAGTAGCAACAAAGTGAGTGGATTCAGGTACGATGATTCTAAGTGAAATAAGTCACACAGAAAAAGAAACTTATCATAAGATATCACTTATGAAGATCCTGTAAACATGGCTACACGTGAACTGAGTTAGGAAAGAGAACAGAGTCTCACATTTAGAAAACACTCTTATGCCTGCATAAAGGGGAAGGAGAGGTGGGGTGATGCATAAAACCAGAGTTTGATATAAGCACAGGGACCGTTTCAAAAACCAACTCTGGAATAGACAAGACCTACACCTTCCTCAGTGAAAGAGACTCAAAACCCCATATTTCCCACAGAGGAATATATCTGACTAGTAAGAATCTTAAAGCCTATGTATTGATATGTCTCCATAAGGGAATCAAGTGTGTCTAGAGTGGCATAAACATGGCAGCGAGAATCAGCTCAAACCCACTATAAAAAGGAATTTCAAAAGCAAAACCAAAAAAAAGGGAAATTCTTTACAATTCCTTCAGGGTGTCTGAGGAAACCTGGAAAGACCCTATCTACAATGACAGCTGGATGTGCCATAAGGCTGGACACTTGGGACTGAGAGGATTGGTGAGATTGGGTGAGCAAATGCAGACCCTTTCAAGCAATAATGCATGGCCCCCATTCCATGGGTTCCAACTCTCCAGGTTCAAGGGAATATTACTACAGCTATAACATGTACAGGAAACCTAGAGAATGGACACACTGTGAATACGAAAGGTTTCTAAAACTCAACGAATAGTCCCTCTCCTGGTGCTCCAGTTTGACTTTCCAACTGCCTTACTATCAATCTCCCAACTTGGAGAGACAGGCCCTTTAACCTCCTGGTTTGCACAGGTTCCCAATTTGGCAGAGGATGGAAGGGACGAGAGAGAACCCATGAGAGAGTAGCTGTTAGGCATTTGGACGGGCAAATGTCACTCTAATTTCCCGGCAGGAAGAAGAATTAACCAAAGTCTCAGCCAACCACCGGGAACCAGTATAGGACATGATCCAAAATTTTGGACTTGCGTTCAGCTCACAAAAAACGAGTTGAGAAATGGAGCTCAGGGGCACAGCAATTCACAAACTGGCAGAGTGATAAAGGACAACTATCGTCCAAAAATCTGTTGAGGGAAGTCAACGAGGCGGACTTGAAAGCGAGGCAAAATAGCAGGAAACAGATTTCAAGAGGTACCTTGGAATCGCCTGTAAAGCACAGGAAGAGGGGCACAACTTGGACAATGGTGCACTTGGCCAAAAAGGGCGTATGCGTTTTCTCCTGAATATATTCAGGAGAAAACACATACGCCCTTTTTGGCCAAGCAAGCAAGCGGGCAATGCAAATCTGCACTACAAAGAAGTATCACTTCCCACCGGTCAAAAGGGACATCCACAAAATGTGTAAAAACCAGAAAGGCAAGACAGGCCCTGGAGAACTGGGAGCCATGTTATGCTGATGGGCGGGATGTAAATTGCCAACTGCCTCACTGGAGGAGTGCATTGTGTTCCCTAAAACAAGTAAACAACAGAGCTACAGAGCCAAGGCCACTTCCAGTCTAGGGAATATACCTTGGGAAAACTGAAAATCAATAAGAAAGAGCCACCTCCAAATTTAGGGCTGCACTGACTACAAGAACCTCAACTTGGGTACACCTTAAATATCCCAGGAAATATAAAAATGGTTCAAAACATTGTGGTACTTACGTACGATGGAATATCCCTCAGCCATGAAATCAATGTCATAAGACCAGTAGCAGCAAAGTGAGTGGATTCAGGTACGATGATTCTAAGTGAAATAAGTCACACAGAAAAATAAACTTATCATAAGATATCACTTATGAAGATCCTGTAAACATGGCTACACGTGAACTGAGTTAGGAAAGAGAACAGAGTCTCACATTTAGAAAACACTCTTATGCCTGCATAAAGGGGAAGGAGAGGTGGGGTGATGCATAAAACCAGAGTTTGATATAAGCACAGGGACCGTTTCAAAAACCAACTTTGGAATAGACAAGACCTACACCTTCCTCAGTGAAAGAGACTCAAAACCCCATATTTCCCACAGAGGAATATATCTGACTAGTAAGAATCTTAAAACCTATGTATTGATATGTCTCCATAAGGGAATCAAGTGTGTCTAGAGTGGCATAAACATGGCAGCGAGTATCAGCTCAAACCTACTATAAAAAGGAATTTCAAAAGCAAAACCAAAAAACAGGGAAATTCTTTACAATTCCTTCAGGGTGTCTGAGGAAACCTGGAAAGACCCTATCTACAATGACAGCTGGATGTGGCATAAGGCTGGACACTTGGGACTGAGAGGATTGGTGAGATTGGGTGAGCGAATGCAGACCCTTTCAAGCAATAATGCATGGCCCACATTCCATGGGTCCCAACTCTTCATGTTCAAGGGAATATTACTACAGCTATAACATGTACAGGAAACCTAGAGAATGGACACACTGTGAATACGAAAGGTTTCTAAAACTCAACGAATAGTCCCTCTCCTGGTGCTCCAGTTTGACTTTCCAACTGCCTTACTATCAATCTCCCAACTTGGAGAGACAGGCCCTTTAACCTCCTGGTTTGCACAGGTTCCCAATTTGGCAGAGGATGGAAGGAACGAGGGAGAACCCATGAGAGAGTAGCTGTTAGGCATTTGGACGGGCACATGTCACTCTAATTTCCCGGCAGGAAGAAGAATTAACCAAAGTCTCAGCCACCCACCGGGAACCAGTATAGGACATGATCCAAAATTTTGTACTTGCGTTCAGCTCACAAAAAAACGAGTTGAGAAATGGAGCTAAGGGGCACAGCAATTCACAAACTGGCAGAGTGATAAAGGACAACTATCGTCCAAAAATCTGTTGAGGGAAGTCAACGAGGCGGACTTGAAAGAGAGGCAAAATAGCAGGAAACAGATTCCAAGAGGTACCTTGGAATCGCCTGTAAAGCACAGGAAGAGGGGCACAACTTGGACAATGGTGCACTTGGCCAAAAAGGGCGTATGCGTTTTCTCCTGAATATATTCAGGAGAAAACGCATACGCCCTTTTTGGCCAAGCAAGCAAGCGGGCAATGCAAATCTGCACTACAAAGAAGTATCACTTCCCACCGGTCAAAAGGGACATCCACAAAATGTGTAAAAACCAGAAAGGCAAGACAGGCCCTGGAGAACTGGGAGCCTTGTTATGCTGATGGGCGGGATGTAAACTGCCAACTGCCTCACTGGAGGAGTGCATTGTGTTCCCTAAAACAAGTAAACAACAGAGCTACAGAGCCAAGGCCACTTCCAGTCTAGGGAATATACCTTGGGAAAACTGAAAATCAATAAGAAAGAGCCACCTCCAAATTTAGGGCTGCACTGACTACAAGAACCTCAACTTGGGTACACCTTAAATATCCCAGGAAATATAAAAATGGTTCAAAACATTGTGGTACTTACGTATGATGGAATATCCCTCAGCCATGAAATCAATGTCATAAGACCAGTAGCAGCAAAGTGAGTGGATTCAGGTACGATGATTCTAAGTGAAATAAGTCACACAGAAAAAGAAACTTATCATAAGATATCACTTAGGAAGATCCTGTAAACATGGCTACACGTGAACTGAGTTAGGAAAGAGAACAGAGTCTCACATTTAGAAAACACTCTTATGCCTGCATAAAGGGGAAGGAGAGGTGGGGTGATGCATAAAACCAGAGTTTGATATAAGCACAGGGACCGTTCTAAAAACCAACTCTGGAATAGAAAAGACTTACACCTTCCTCAGTGAAAGAGACTCAAAACCCCATATTTCCCACAGAGGAATATATCTGACTAGTAAGAATCTTAAAACCTATGTATTGATATGTCTCCATAAGGGAATCAAGTGTGTCTAGAGTGGCATAAACATGGCAGCGAGAATCAGCTCAAACCCACTATAAAAAGGAATTTCAAAAGCAAAACCAAAAAACAGGGAAATTCTTTACAATTCCTTCAGGGTGTCTGAGGAAACCTGGAAAGACCCTATCTACAATGACAGCTGGATGTGGCATAAGGCTGGACACTTGGGACTGAGAGGATTGGTGAGATTGGGTGAGCAAATGCAGACCCTTTCAAGCAATAATGCATGGCCCCCATTCCATGGGTCCCAACTCTCCAGGTTCAAGGGAATATTACTACAGCTATAACATGTACAGGAAACCTAGAGAATGGACACACTGTGAATACGAAAGGTTTCTAAAACTCAACGAATAGTCCCTCTCCTGGTGCTCCAGTTTGACTTTCCAACTGCCTTACTATCAATCTCCCAACTTGGAGAGACAGGCCCTTTAACCTCCTGGTTTGCACAGGTTCCCAATTTGGCAGAGGATGGAAGGGACGAGGGAGAACCCATGAGAGAGTAGCTGTTAGGCATTTGGACGGGCACATGTCACTCTAATTTCCCGGCAGGAAGAAGAATTAACCAAAGTCTCAGCCACCCACCGGGAACCAGTATAGGACATGATCCAAAATTTTGGACTTGCGTTCAGCTCACAAAAAACGAGTGGAGAAATGGAGCTCAGGGGCACAGCAATTCACAAACTGACAGAGTGATAAAGGACAACTATCGTCCAAAAATCTGTTGAGGGAAGTCAACGAGGCGGACTTGAAAGTGAGGCAAAATAGCAGGAAACAGATTTCAAGAGGTACGTTGGAATCGCCTGTAAAGCACAGGAAGAGGGGCACAACTTGGACAATGGTGCACTTGGCCAAAAAGGGCGTATGCGTTTTCTCCTGAATATATTCAGGAGAAAACGCATACGCCCATTTTGGCCAAGCAAGCAAGCGGGCAATGCAAATCTGCACTACAAAGAAGTATCACTTCCCACCGGTCAAAAGGGACATCCACAAAATGTGTAAAAACCAGAAAGGCAAGACAGACCCTGGAGAACTGGGAGCCTTGTTATGCTGATGGGCGGGATGTAAACTGCCAACTGCCTCACTGGAGGAGTGCATTGTGTTCCCTAAAACAAGTAAACAACAGAGCTACAGAGCCAAGGCCACTTCCAGTCTAGGGAATATACCTTGGGAAAACTGAAAATCAATAAGAAAGAGCCACCTCCAAATTTAGGGCTGCACTGACTACAAGAACCTCAACTTGGGTACACCTTAAATATCCCAGGAAATATAAAAATGGTTCAAAACATTGTGTTACTTACGTACGATGGAATATCCCTCAGCCATAAAATCAATGTCATAAGACCAGTAGCAACAAAGTGAGTGGATTAAGGTACGATGATTCTAAGTGAAATAAGTCACACAGAAAAAGAAACTTATCATAAGATATCACTTATGAAGATCCTGTAAACATGGCTACACGTGAACTGAGTTAGGAAAGAGAACAGAGTCTCACATTTAGAAAACACTCTTATGCCTGCATAAAGGGGAAGGAGAGGTGGGGTGATGCATAAAACCAGAGTTTGATATAAGCACAGGGACCGTTTCAAAAACCAACTCTGGAATAGACAAGACCTACACCTTCCTCAGTGAAAGAGACTCAAAACCCCATATTTCCCACAGAGGAATATATCTGACTAGTAAGAATCTTAAAGCCTATGTATTGATATGTCTCCATAAGGGAATCAAGTGTGTCTAGAGTGGCATAAACATGGCAGCGAGAATCAGCTCAAACCCACTATAAAAAGGAATTTCAAAAGCAAAACCAAAAAAAAAGGGAAATTCTTTACAATTCCTTCAGGGTGTCTGAGGAAACCTGGAAAGACCCTATCTACAATGACAGCTGGATGTGCCATAAGGCTGGACACTTGGGACTGAGAGGATTGGTGAGATTGGGTGAGCAAATGCAGACCCTTTCAAGCAATAATGCATGGCCCCCATTCCATGGGTTCCAACTCTCCAGGTTCAAGGGAATATTACTACAGCTATAACATGTACAGGAAACCTAGAGAATGGACACACTGTGAATACGAAAGGTTTCTAAAACTCAACGAATAGTCCCTCTCCTGGTGCTCCAGTTTGACTTTCCAACTGCCTTACTATCAATCTCCCAACTTGGAGAGACAGGCCCTTTAACCTCCTGGTTTGCACAGGTTCCCAATTTGGCAGAGGATGGAAGGGACGAGAGAGAACCCATGAGAGAGTAGCTGTTAGGCATTTGGACGGGCACATGTCACTCTAATTTCCCGGCAGGAAGAAGAATTAACCAAAGTCTCAGCCACCCACCGGGAACCAGTATAGGACATGATCCAAAATTTTGGACTTGCGTTCAGCTCACAAAAAACGAGTTGAGAAATGGAGCTCAGGGGCACAGCAATTCACAAACTGGCAGAGTGATAAAGGACAACTATCGTCCAAAAATCTGTTGAGGGAAGTCAACGAGGCGGACTTGAAAGCGAGGCAAAATAGCAGGAAACAGATTTCAAGAGGTACCTTGGAATCGCCTGTAAAGCACAGGAAGAGGGGCACAACTTGGACAATGGTGCACTTGGCCAAAAAGGGCGTATGCGTTTTCTCCTGAATATATTCAGGAGAAAACGCATACGCCCTTTTTGGCCAAGCAAGCAAGCGGGCAATGCAAATCTGCACTACAAAGAAGTATCACTTCCCACCGGTCAAAAGGGACATCCACAAAATGTGTAAAAACCAGAAAGGCAAGACAGGCCCTGGAGAACTGGGAGCCTTGTTATGCTGATGGGCGGGATGTAAATTGCCAACTGCCTCACTGGAGGAGTGCATTGTGTTCCCTAAAACAAGTAAACAACAGAGCTACAGAGCCAAGGCCACTTCCAGTCTAGGGAATATACCTTAGGAAAACTGAAAATCAATAAGAAAGAGCCACCTCCAAATTTAGGGCTGCACTGACTACAAGAACCTCAACTTGGGTACACCTTAAATATCCCAGGAAATATAAAAATGGTTCAAAACATTGTGTTACTTACGTACGATGGAATATCTCTCAGCCATGAAATCAATGTCATAAGACCAGTAGCAGCAAAGTGAGTGGATTCAGGTACGATGATTCTAAGTGAAATAAGTCACACAGAAAAAGAAACTTATCATAAGATATCACTTATGAAGATCCTGTAAACATGGCTACACGTGAACTGAGTTAGGAAAGAGAACAGAGTCTCACATTTAGAAAACACTCTTATGCCTGCATAAAGGGGAAGGAGAGGTGGGGTGATGCATAAAACCAGAGTTTGATATAAGCACAGGGACCGTTTCAAAAACCAACTTTGGAATAGACAAGACCTACACCTTCCTCAGTGAAAGAGACTCAAAACCCCATATTTCCCACAGAGGAATATATCTGACTAGTAAGAATCTTAAAACCTATGTATTGATATGTCTCCATAAGGGAATCAAGTATGTCTAGAGTGGCATAAACATGGCAGCGAGAATCAGCTCAAACCCACTATAAAATGAATTTCAAAAGCAAAACCAAAAAACAGGGAAATTCTTTACAATTCCTTCAGGGTGTCTGAGGAAACCTGGAAAGACCCTATCTACAATGACAGCTGGATGTGGCATAAGGCTGGACACTTGGGACTGAGAGGATTGGTGAGATTGGGTGAGCAAATGCAGACCCTTTCAAGCAATAATGCATGGCCCCCATTCCATGGGTCCCAACTCTCCAGGTTCAAGGGAATATTACTACAGCTATAACATGTACAGGAAACCTAGAGAATGGACACACTGTGAATACGAAAGGTTTCTAAAACTCAATGAATAGTCCCTCTCCTGGTGCTCCAGTTTGACTTTCCAACTGCCTTACTATCAATCTCCCAACTTGGAGAGACAGGCCCTTTAACCTCCTGGTTTGCACAGGTTCCCAATTTGGCAGAGGATGGAAGGGACGAGGGAGAACCCATGAGAGAGTAGCTGTTAGGCATTTGGATGGGCACATGTCACTCTAATTTCCCGGCAGGAAGAAGAATTAACCAAAGTCTCAGCCACCCACCGGGAACCAGTATAGGACATGATCCAAAATTTTGGACTTGCGTTCAGCTCACAAAAAACGAGTGGAGAAATGGAGCTCAGGGGCACAGCAATTCACAAACTGACAGAGTGATAAAGGACAACTATCGTCCAAAAATCTGTTGAGGGAAGTCAACGAGGCGGACTTGAAAGTGAGGCAAAATAGCAGGAAACAGATTTCAAGAGGTACGTTGGAATCGCCTGTAAAGCACAGGAAGAGGGGCACAACTTGGACAATGGTGCACTTGGCCAAAAAGGGCGTATGCGTTTTCTCCTGAATATATTCAGGAGAAAACGCATACGCCCTTCTTGGCCAAGCAAGCAAGCGGGCAATGCAAATCTGCACTACAAAGAAGTATCACTTCCCACCGGTCAAAAGGGACATCCACAAAATGTGTAAAAACCAGAAAGGCAAGACAGGCCCTGGAGAACTGGGAGCCTTGTTATGCTGATGGGCGGGATGTAAACTGCCAACTGCCTCACTGGAGGAGTGCATTGTGTTCCCTAAAACAAGTAAACAACAGAGCTACAGAGCCAAGGCCACTTCCAGTCTAGGGAATATACCTTGGGAAAACTGAAAATCAATAAGAAAGAGCCACCTCCAAATTTAGGGCTGCACTGACTACAAGAACCTCAACTTGGGTACACCTTAAATATCCCAGGAAATATAAAAATGGTTCAAAACATTGTGTTACTTACGTACGATGGAATATCCCTCAGCCATAAAATCAATGTCATAAGACCAGTAGCAACAAAGTGAGTGGATTCAGGTACGATGATTCTAAGTGAAATAAGTCACACAGAAAAAGAAACTTATCATAAGATATCACTTATGAAGATCCTGTAAACATGGCTACACGTGAACTGAGTTAGGAAAGAGAACAGAGTCTCACATTTAGAAAACACTCTTATGCCTGCATAAAGGGGAAGGAGAGGTGGGGTGATGCATAAAACCAGAGTTTGATATAAGCACAGGGACCGTTTCAAAAACCAACTCTGGAATAGACAAGACCTACACCTTCCTCAGTGAAAGAGACTCAAAACCCCATATTTCCCACAGAGGAATATATCTGACTAGTAAGAATCTTAAAGCCTATGTATTGATATGTCTCCATAAGGGAATCAAGTGTGTCTAGAGTGGCATAAACATGGCAGCGAGAATCAGCTCAAACCCACTATAAAAAGGAATTTCAAAAGCAAAACCAAAAAAAAGGGAAATTCTTTACAATTCCTTCAGGGTGTCTGAGGAAACCTGGAAAGACCCTATCTACAATGACAGCTGGATGTGCCATAAGGCTGGACACTTGGGACTGAGAGGATTGGTGAGATTGGGTGAGCAAATGCAGACCCTTTCAAGCAATAATGCATGGCCCCCATTCCATGGGTTCCAACTCTCCAGGTTCAAGGGAATATTACTACAGCTATAACATGTACAGGAAACCTAGAGAATGGACACACTGTGAATACGAAAGGTTTCTAAAACTCAACGAATAGTCCCTCTCCTGGTGCTCCAGTTTGACTTTCCAACTGCCTTACTATCAATCTCCCAACTTGGAGAGACAGGCCCTTTAACCTCCTGGTTTGCACAGGTTCCCAATTTGGCAGAGGATGGAAGGGACGAGAGAGAACCCATGAGAGAGTAGCTGTTAGGCATTTGGACGGGCACATGTCACTCTAATTTCCCGGCAGGAAGAAGAATTAACCAAAGTCTCAGCCACCCACCGGGAACCAGTATAGGACATGATCCAAAATTTTGGACTTGCGTTCAGCTCACAAAAAACGAGTTGAGAAATGGAGCTCAGGGGCACAGCAATTCACAAACTGGCAGAGTGATAAAGGACAACTATCGTCCAAAAATCTGTTGAGGGAAGTCAACGAGGCGGACTTGAAAGCGAGGCAAAATAGCAGGAAACAGATTTCAAGAGGTACCTTGGAATCGCCTGTAAAGCACAGGAAGAGGGGCACAACTTGGACAATGGTGCACTTGGCCAAAAAGGGCGTATGAGTTTTCTCCTGAATATATTCAGGAGAAAACGCATACGCCCTTTTTGGCCAAGCAAGCAAGCGGGCAATGCAAATCTGCACTACAAAGAAGTATCACTTCCCACCGGTCAAAAGGGACATCCACAAAATGTGTAAAAACCAGAAAGGCAAGACAGGCCCTGGAGAACTGGGAGCCTTGTTATGCTAATGGGCGGGATGTAAATTGCCAACTGCCTCACTGGAGGAGTGCATTGTGTTCCCTAAAACAAGTAAACAACAGAGCTACAGAGCCAAGGCCACTTCCAGTCTAGGGAATATACCTTAGGAAAACTGAAAATCAATAAGAAAGAGCCACCTCCAAATTTAGGGCTGCACTGACTACAAGAACCTCAACTTGGGTACACCTTAAATATCCCAGGAAATATAAAAATGGTTCAAAACATTGTGGTACTTACGTACGATGGAATATCCCTCAGCCATGAAATCAATGTCATAAGACCAGTAGCAGCAAAGTGAGTGGATTCAGGTACGATGATTCTAAGTGAAATAAGTCACACAGAAAAAGAAACTTATCATAAGATATCACTTAGGAAGATCCTGTAAACATGGCTACACGTGAACTGAGTTAGGAAAGAGAACAGAGTCTCACATTTAGAAAACACTCTTATGCCTGCATAAAGGGGAAGGAGAGGTGGGGTGATGCATAAAACCAGAGTTTGATATAAGCACAGGGACCGTTTCAAAAACCAACTTTGGAATAGACAAGACCTACACCTTCCTCAGTGAAAGAGACTCAAAACCCCATATTTCCCACAGAGGAATATATCTGACTAGTAAGAATCTTAAAACCTATGTATTGATATGTCTCCATAAGGGAATCAAGTATGTCTAGAGTGGCATAAACATGGCAGCGAGAATCAGCTCAAACCCACTATAAAATGAATTTCAAAAGCAAAACCAAAAAACAGGGAAATTCTTTACAATTCCTTCAGGGTGTCTGAGGAAACCTGGAAAGACCCTATCTACAATGACAGCTGGATGTGGCATAAGGCTGGACACTTGGGACTGAGAGGATTGGTGAGATTGGGTGAGCAAATGCAGACCCTTTCAAGCAATAATGCATGGCCCCCATTCCATGGGTCCCAACTCTCCAGGTTCAAGGGAATATTACTACAGCTATAACATGTACAGGAAACCTAGAGAATGGACACACTGTGAATACGAAAGGTTTCTAAAACTCAATGAATAGTCCCTCTCCTGGTGCTCCAGTTTGACTTTCCAACTGCCTTACTATCAATCTCCCAACTTGGAGAGACAGGCCCTTTAACCTCCTGGTTTGCACAGGTTCCCAATTTGGCAGAGGATGGAAGGGACGAGGGAGAACCCATGAGAGAGTAGCTGTTAGGCATTTGGATGGGCACATGTCACTCTAATTTCCCGGCAGGAAGAAGAATTAACCAAAGTCTCAGCCACCCACCGGGAACCAGTATAGGACATGATCCAAAATTTTGGACTTGCGTTCAGCTCACAAAAAACGAGTGGAGAAATGGAGCTCAGGGGCACAGCAATTCACAAACTGACAGAGTGATAAAGGACAACTATCGTCCAAAAATCTGTTGAGGGAAGTCAACGAGGCGGACTTGAAAGTGAGGCAAAATAGCAGGAAACAGATTTCAAGAGGTACGTTGGAATCGCCTGTAAAGCACAGGAAGAGGGGCACAACTTGGACAATGGTGCACTTGGCCAAAAAGGGCGTATGCGTTTTCTCCTGAATATATTCAGGAGAAAACGCATACGCCCTTCTTGGCCAAGCAAGCAAGCGGGCAATGCAAATCTGCACTACAAAGAAGTATCACTTCCCACCGGTCAAAAGGGACATCCACAAAATGTGTAAAAACCAGAAAGGCAAGACAGGCCCTGGAGAACTGGGAGCCTTGTTATGCTGATGGGCGGGATGTAAACTGCCAACTGCCTCACTGGAGGAGTGCATTGTGTTCCCTAAAACAAGTAAACAACAGAGCTACAGAGCCAAGGCCACTTCCAGTCTAGGGAATATACCTTGGGAAAACTGAAAATCAATAAGAAAGAGCCACCTCCAAATTTAGGGCTGCACTGACTACAAGAACCTCAACTTGGGTACACCTTAAATATCCCAGGAAATATAAAAATGGTTCAAAACATTGTGTTACTTACGTACGATGGAATATCCCTCAGCCATAAAATCAATGTCATAAGACCAGTAGCAACAAAGTGAGTGGATTCAGGTACGATGATTCTAAGTGAAATAAGTCACACAGAAAAAGAAACTTATCATAAGATATCACTTATGAAGATCCTGTAAACATGGCTACACGTGAACTGAGTTAGGAAAGAGAACAGAGTCTCACATTTAGAAAACACTCTTATGCCTGCATAAAGGGGAAGGAGAGGTGGGGTGATGCATAAAACCAGAGTTTGATATAAGCACAGGGACCGTTTCAAAAACCAACTCTGGAATAGACAAGACCTACACCTTCCTCAGTGAAAGAGACTCAAAACCCCATATTTCCCACAGAGGAATATATCTGACTAGTAAGAATCTTAAAGCCTATGTATTGATATGTCTCCATAAGGGAATCAAGTGTGTCTAGAGTGGCATAAACATGGCAGCGAGAATCAGCTCAAACCCACTATAAAAAGGAATTTCAAAAGCAAAACCAAAAAAAAGGGAAATTCTTTACAATTCCTTCAGGGTGTCTGAGGAAACCTGGAAAGACCCTATCTACAATGACAGCTGGATGTGCCATAAGGCTGGACACTTGGGACTGAGAGGATTGGTGAGATTGGGTGAGCAAATGCAGACCCTTTCAAGCAATAATGCATGGCCCCCATTCCATGGGTTCCAACTCTCCAGGTTCAAGGGAATATTACTACAGCTATAACATGTACAGGAAACCTAGAGAATGGACACACTGTGAATACGAAAGGTTTCTAAAACTCAACGAATAGTCCCTCTCCTGGTGCTCCAGTTTGACTTTCCAACTGCCTTACTATCAATCTCCCAACTTGGAGAGACAGGCCCTTTAACCTCCTGGTTTGCACAGGTTCCCAATTTGGCAGAGGATGGAAGGGACGAGAGAGAACCCATGAGAGAGTAGCTGTTAGGCATTTGGACGGGCACATGTCACTCTAATTTCCCGGCAGGAAGAAGAATTAACCAAAGTCTCAGCCACCCACCGGGAACCAGTATAGGACATGATCCAAAATTTTGGACTTGCGTTCAGCTCACAAAAAACGAGTTGAGAAATGGAGCTCAGGGGCACAGCAATTCACAAACTGGCAGAGTGATAAAGGACAACTATCGTCCAAAAATCTGTTGAGGGAAGTCAACGAGGCGGACTTGAAAGCGAGGCAAAATAGCAGGAAACAGATTTCAAGAGGTACCTTGGAATCGCCTGTAAAGCACAGGAAGAGGGGCACAACTTGGACAATGGTGCACTTGGCCAAAAAGGGCGTATGAGTTTTCTCCTGAATATATTCAGGAGAAAACGCATACGCCCTTTTTGGCCAAGCAAGCAAGCGGGCAATGCAAATCTGCACTACAAAGAAGTATCACTTCCCACCGGTCAAAAGGGACATCCACAAAATGTGTAAAAACCAGAAAGGCAAGACAGGCCCTGGAGAACTGGGAGCCTTGTTATGCTAATGGGCGGGATGTAAATTGCCAACTGCCTCACTGGAGGAGTGCATTGTGTTCCCTAAAACAAGTAAACAACAGAGCTACAGAGCCAAGGCCACTTCCAGTCTAGGGAATATACCTTAGGAAAACTGAAAATCAATAAGAAAGAGCCACCTCCAAATTTAGGGCTGCACTGACTACAAGAACCTCAACTTGGGTACACCTTAAATATCCCAGGAAATATAAAAATGGTTCAAAACATTGTGGTACTTACGTACGATGGAATATCCCTCAGCCATGAAATCAATGTCATAAGACCAGTAGCAGCAAAGTGAGTGGATTCAGGTACGATGATTCTAAGTGAAATAAGTCACACAGAAAAAGAAACTTATCATAAGATATCACTTAGGAAGATCCTGTAAACATGGCTACACGTGAACTGAGTTAGGAAAGAGAACAGAGTCTCACATTTAGAAAACACTCTTATGCCTGCATAAAGGGGAAGGAGAGGTGGGGTGATGCATAAAACCAGAGTTTGATATAAGCACAGGGACCGTTTCAAAAACCAACTTTGGAATAGACAAGACCTACACCTTCCTCAGTGAAAGAGACTCAAAACCCCATATTTCCCACAGAGGAATATATCTGACTAGTAAGAATCTTAAAACCTATGTATTGATATGTCTCCATAAGGGAATCAAGTATGTCTAGAGTGGCATAAACATGGCAGCGAGAATCAGCTCAAACCCACTATAAAAAGGAATTTCAAAAGCAAAACCAAAAAACAGGGAAATTCTTTACAATTCCTTCAGGGTGTCTGAGGAAACCTGGAAAGACCCTATCTACAATGACAGCTGGATGTGGCATAAGGCTGGACACTTGGGACTGAGAGGATTGGTGAGATTGGGTGAGCAAATGCAGACCCTTTCAAGCAATAATGCATGGCCCCCATTCCATGGGTCCCAACTCTCCAGGTTCAAGGGAATATTACTACAGCTATAACATGTACAGGAAACCTAGAGAATGGACACACTGTGAATACGAAAGGTTTCTAAAACTCAATGAATAGTCCCTCTCCTGGTGCTACAGTTTGACTTTCCAACTGCCTTACTATCAATCTCCCAACTTGGAGAGACAGGCCCTTTAACCTCCTGGTTTGCACAGGTTCCCAATTTGGCAGAGGATGGAAGGGACGAGGGAGAACCCATGAGAGAGTAGCTGTTAGGCATTTGGACGGGCACATGTCACTCTAATTTCCCGGCAGGAAGAAGAATTAACCAAAGTCTCAGCCACCCACCGGGAACCAGTATAGGACATGATCCAAAATTTTGGACTTGCGTTCAGCTCACAAAAAAACGAGTTGAGAAATGGAGCTAAGGGGCACAGCAATTCACAAACTGGCAGAGTGATAAAGGACAACTATCGTCCAAAAATCTGTTGAGGGAAGTCAACGAGGCGGACTTGAAAGAGAGGCAAAATAGCAGGAAACAGATTTCAAGAGGTACCTTGGAATCGCCTGTAAAGCACAGGAAGAGGGGCACAACTTGGACAATGGTGCACTTGGCCAAAAAGGGCGTATGCGTTTTCTCCTGAATATATTCAGGAGAAAACGCATACGCCCTTTTTGGCCAAGCAAGCAAGCGGGCAATGCAAATCTGCACTACAAAGAAGTATCACTTCCCACCGGTCAAAAGGGACATCCACAAAATGTGTAAAAACCAGAAAGGCAAGACAGGCCCTGGAGAACTGGGAGCCTTGTTATGCTGATGGGCGGGATGTAAACTGCCAACTGCCTCACTGGAGGAGTGCATTGTGTTCCCTAAAACAAGTAAACAACAGAGCTACAGAGCCAAGGCCACTTCCAGTCTAGGGAATATACCTTGGGAAAACTGAAAATCAATAAGAAAGAGCCACCTCCAAATTTAGGGCTGCACTCACTACAAGAACCTCAACTTGGGTACACCTTAAATATCCCAGGAAATATAAAAATGGTTCAAAACATTGTGGTACTTACGTATGATGGAATATCCCTCAGCCATGAAATCAATGTCATAAGACCAGTAGCAGCAAAGTGAGTGGATTCAGGTACGATGATTCTAAGTGAAATAAGTCACACAGAAAAAGAAACTTATCATAAGATATCACTTAGGAAGATCCTGTAAACATGGCTACACGTGAACTGAGTTAGGAAAGAGAACAGAGTCTCACATTTAGAAAACACTCTTATGCCTGCATAAAGGGGAAGGAGAGGTGGGGTGATGCATAAAACCAGAGTTTGATATAAGAACAGGGACCGTTTCAAAAACCAACTTTGGAATAGACAAGACCTACACCTTCCTCAGTGAAAGAGACTCAAAACCCCATATTTCCCACAGAGGAATATATCTGACTAGTAAGAATCTTAAAACCTATGTATTGATATGTCTCCATAAGGGAATCAAGTATGTCTAGAGTGGCATAAACATGGCAGCGAGAATCAGCTCAAACCCACTATAAAAAGGAATTTCAAAAGCAAAACCAAAAAACAGGGAAATTCTTTACAATTCCTTCAGGGTGTCTGAGGAAACCTGGAAAGACCCTATCTACAATGACAGCTGGATGTGGCATAAGGCTGGACACTTGGGACTGAGAGGATTGGTGAGATTGGGTGAGCAAATGCAGACCCTTTCAAGCAATAATGCATGGCCCCCATTCCATGGGTCCCAACTCTCCAGGTTCAAGGGAATATTACTACAGCTATAACATGTACAGGAAACCTAGAGAATGGACACACTGTGAATACGAAAGGTTTCTAAAACTCAATGAATAGTCCCTCTCCTGGTGCTACAGTTTGACTTTCCAACTGCCTTACTATCAATCTCCCAACTTGGAGAGACAGGCCCTTTAACCTCCTGGTTTGCACAGGTTCCCAATTTGGCAGAGGATGGAAGGGACGAGGGAGAACCCATGAGAGAGTAGCTGTTAGGCATTTGGACGGGCACATGTCACTCTAATTTCCCGGCAGGAAGAAGAATTAACCAAAGTCTCAGCCACCCACCGGGAACCAGTATAGGACATGATCCAAAATTTTGGACTTGCGTTCAGCTCACAAAAAAACGAGTTGAGAAATGGAGCTAAGGGGCACAGCAATTCACAAACTGGCAGAGTGATAAAGGACAACTATCGTCCAAAAATCTGTTGAGGGAAGTCAACGAGGCGGACTTGAAAGAGAGGCAAAATAGCAGGAAACAGATTTCAAGAGGTACCTTGGAATCGCCTGTAAAGCACAGGAAGAGGGGCACAACTTGGACAATGGTGCACTTGGCCAAAAAGGGCGTATGCGTTTTCTCCTGAATATATTCAGGAGAAAACGCATACGCCCTTTTTGGCCAAGCAAGCAAGCGGGCAATGCAAATCTGCACTACAAAGAAGTATCACTTCCCACCGGTCAAAAGGGACATCCACAAAATGTGTAAAAACCAGAAAGGCAAGACAGGCCCTGGAGAACTGGGAGCCTTGTTATGCTGATGGGCGGGATGTAAACTGCCAACTGCCTCACTGGAGGAGTGCATTGTGTTCCCTAAAACAAGTAAACAACAGAGCTACAGAGCCAAGGCCACTTCCAGTCTAGGGAATATACCTTGGGAAAACTGAAAATCAATAAGAAAGAGCCACCTCCAAATTTAGGGCTGCACTCACTACAAGAACCTCAACTTGGGTACACCTTAAATATCCCAGGAAATATAAAAATGGTTCAAAACATTGTGGTACTTACGTATGATGGAATATCCCTCAGCCATGAAATCAATGTCATAAGACCAGTAGCAGCAAAGTGAGTGGATTCAGGTACGATGATTCTAAGTGAAATAAGTCACACAGAAAAAGAAACTTATCATAAGATATCACTTAGGAAGATCCTGTAAACATGGCTACACGTGAACTGAGTTAGGAAAGAGAACAGAGTCTCACATTTAGAAAACACTCTTATGCCTGCATAAAGGGGAAGGAGAGGTGGGGTGATGCATAAAACCAGAGTTTGATATAAGAACAGGGACCGTTTCAAAAACCAACTTTGGAATAGACAAGACCTACACCTTCCTCAGTGAAAGAGACTCAAAACCCCATATTTCCCACAGAGGAATATATCTGACTAGTAAGAATCTTAAAACCTATGTATTGATATGTCTCCATAAGGGAATCAAGTATGTCTAGAGTGGCATAAACATGGCAGCGAGAATCAGCTCAAACCCACTATAAAAAGGAATTTCAAAAGCAAAACCAAAAAACAGGGAAATTCTTTACAATTCCTTCAGGGTGTCTGAGGAAACCTGGAAAGACCCTATCTACAATGACAGCTGGATGTGGCATAAGGCTGGACACTTGGGACTGAGAGGATTGGTGAGATTGGGTGAGCAAATGCAGACCCTTTCAAGCAATAATGCATGGCCCCCATTCCATGGGTCCCAACTCTCCAGGTTCAAGGGAATATTACTACAGCTATAACATGTACAGGAAACCTAGAGAATGGACACACTGTGAATACGAAAGGTTTCTAAAACTCAATGAATAGTCCCTCTCCTGGTGCTACAGTTTGACTTTCCAACTGCCTTACTATCAATCTCCCAACTTGGAGAGACAGGCCCTTTAACCTCCTGGTTTGCACAGGTTCCCAATTTGGCAGAGGATGGAAGGGACGAGGGAGAACCCATGAGAGAGTAGCTGTTAGGCATTTGGACGGGCACATGTCACTCTAATTTCCCGGCAGGAAGAAGAATTAACCAAAGTCTCAGCCACCCACCGGGAACCAGTATAGGACATGATCCAAAATTTTGGACTTGCGTTCAGCTCACAAAAAAACGAGTTGAGAAATGGAGCTAAGGGGCACAGCAATTCACAAACTGGCAGAGTGATAAAGGACAACTATCGTCCAAAAATCTGTTGAGGGAAGTCAACGAGGCGGACTTGAAAGAGAGGCAAAATAGCAGGAAACAGATTTCAAGAGGTACCTTGGAATCGCCTGTAAAGCACAGGAAGAGGGGCACAACTTGGACAATGGTGCACTTGGCCAAAAAGGGCGTATGCGTTTTCTCCTGAATATATTCAGGAGAAAACGCATACGCCCTTTTTGGCCAAGCAAGCAAGCGGGCAATGCAAATCTGCACTACAAAGAAGTATCACTTCCCACCGGTCAAAAGGGACATCCACAAAATGTGTAAAAACCAGAAAGGCAAGACAGGCCCTGGAGAACTGGGAGCCTTGTTATGCTGATGGGCGGGATGTAAACTGCCAACTGCCTCACTGGAGGAGTGCATTGTGTTCCCTAAAACAAGTAAACAACAGAGCTACAGAGCCAAGGCCACTTCCAGTCTAGGGAATATACCTTGGGAAAACTGAAAATCAATAAGAAAGAGCCACCTCCAAATTTAGGGCTGCACTCACTACAAGAACCTCAACTTGGGTACACCTTAAATATCCCAGGAAATATAAAAATGGTTCAAAACATTGTGGTACTTACGTATGATGGAATATCCCTCAGCCATGAAATCAATGTCATAAGACCAGTAGCAGCAAAGTGAGTGGATTCAGGTACGATGATTCTAAGTGAAATAAGTCACACAGAAAAAGAAACTTATCATAAGATATCACTTAGGAAGATCCTGTAAACATGGCTACACGTGAACTGAGTTAGGAAAGAGAACAGAGTCTCACATTTAGAAAACACTCTTATGCCTGCATAAAGGGGAAGGAGAGGTGGGGTGATGCATAAAACCAGAGTTTGATATAAGCACAGGGACCGTTTCAAAAACCAACTTTGGAATAGACAAGACCTACACCTTCCTCAGTGAAAGAGACTCAAAACCCCATATTTCCCACAGAGGAATATATCTGACTAGTAAGAATCTTAAAACCTATGTATTGATATGTCTCCATAAGGGAATCAAGTATGTCTAGAGTGGCATAAACATGGCAGCGAGAATCAGCTCAAACCCACTATAAAAAGGAATTTCAAAAGCAAAACCAAAAAACAGGGAAATTCTTTACAATTCCTTCAGGGTGTCTGAGGAAACCTGGAAAGACCCTATCTACAATGACAGCTGGATGTGGCATAAGGCTGGACACTTGGGACTGAGAGGATTGGTGAGATTGGGTGAGCAAATGCAGACCCTTTCAAGCAATAATGCATGGCCCCCATTCCATGGGTCCCAACTCTCCAGGTTCAAGGGAATATTACTACAGCTATAACATGTACAGGAAACCTAGAGAATGGACACACTGTGAATACGAAAGGTTTCTAAAACTCAATGAATAGTCCCTCTCCTGGTGCTACAGTTTGACTTTCCAACTGCCTTACTATCAATCTCCCAACTTGGAGAGACAGGCCCTTTAACCTCCTGGTTTGCACAGGTTCCCAATTTGGCAGAGGATGGAAGGGACGAGGGAGAACCCATGAGAGAGTAGCTGTTAGGCATTTGGACGGGCACATGTCACTCTAATTTCCCGGCAGGAAGAAGAATTAACCAAAGTCTCAGCCACCCACCGGGAACCAGTATAGGACATGATCCAAAATTTTGGACTTGCGTTCAGCTCACAAAAAAACGAGTTGAGAAATGGAGCTAAGGGGCACAGCAATTCACAAACTGGCAGAGTGATAAAGGACAACTATCGTCCAAAAATCTGTTGAGGGAAGTCAACGAGGCGGACTTGAAAGAGAGGCAAAATAGCAGGAAACAGATTTCAAGAGGTACCTTGGAATCGCCTGTAAAGCACAGGAAGAGGGGCACAACTTGGACAATGGTGCACTTGGCCAAAAAGGGCGTATGCGTTTTCTCCTGAATATATTCAGGAGAAAACGCATACGCCCTTTTTGGCCAAGCAAGCAAGCGGGCAATGCAAATCTGCACTACAAAGAAGTATCACTTCCCACCGGTCAAAAGGGACATCCACAAAATGTGTAAAAACCAGAAAGGCAAGACAGGCCCTGGAGAACTGGGAGCCTTGTTATGCTGATGGGCGGGATGTAAACTGCCAACTGCCTCACTGGAGGAGTGCATTGTGTTCCCTAAAACAAGTAAACAACAGAGCTACAGAGCCAAGGCCACTTCCAGTCTAGGGAATATACCTTGGGAAAACTGAAAATCAATAAGAAAGAGCCACCTCCAAATTTAGGGCTGCACTGACTACAAGAACCTCAACTTGGGTACACCTTAAATATCCCAGGAAATATAAAAATGGTTCAAAACATTGTGGTACTTACGTATGATGGAATATCCCTCAGCCATGAAATCAATGTCATAAGACCAGTAGCAGCAAAGTGAGTGGATTCAGGTACGATGATTCTAAGTGAAATAAGTCACACAGAAAAAGAAACTTATCATAAGATATCACTTAGGAAGATCCTGTAAACATGGCTACACGTGAACTGAGTTAGGAAAGAGAACAGAGTCTCACATTTAGAAAACACTCTTATGCCTGCATAAAGGGGAAGGAGAGGTGGGGTGATGCATAAAACCAGAGTTTGATATAAGCACAGGGACCGTTCTAAAAACCAACTCTGGAATAGAAAAGACTTACACCTTCCTCAGTGAAAGAGACTCAAAACCCCATATTTCCCACAGAGGAATATATCTGACTAGTAAGAATCTTAAAACCTATGTATTGATATGTCTCCATAAGGGAATCAAGTGTGTCTAGAGTGGCATAAACATGGCAGCGAGAATCAGCTCAAACCCACTATAAAAAGGAATTTCAAAAGCAAAACCAAAAAACAGGGAAATTCTTTACAATTCCTTCAGGGTGTCTGAGGAAACCTGGAAAGACCCTATCTACAATGACAGCTGGATGTGGCATAAGGCTGGACACTTGGGACTGAGAGGATTGGTGAGATTGGGTGAGCAAATGCAGACCCTTTCAAGCAATAATGCATGGCCCCCATTCCATGGGTTCCAACTCTCCAGGTTCAAGGGAATATTACTACAGCTATAACATGTACAGGAAACCTAGAGAATGGACACACTGTGAATACGAAAGGTTTCTAAAGCTCAACGAATAGTCCCTCTCCTGGTGCTCCAGTTTGACTTTCCAACTGCCTTACTATCAATCTCCCAACTTGGAGAGACAGGCCCTTTAACCTCCTGGTTTGCACAGGTTCCCAATTTGGCAGAGGATGGAAGGGACGAGAGAGAACCCATGAGAGAGTAGCTGTTAGGCATTTGGACGGGCACATGTCACTCTAATTTCCCGGCAGGAAGAAGAATTAACCAAAGTCTCAGCCACCCACCGGGAACCAGTATAGGACATGATCCAAAATTTTGGACTTGCGTTCAGCTCACAAAAAACGAGTTGAGAAATGGAGCTCAGGGGCACAGCAATTCACAAACTGGCAGAGTGATAAAGGACAACTATCGTCCAAAAATCTGTTGAGGGAAGTCAACGAGGCGGACTTGAAAGCGAGGCAAAATAGCAGGAAACAGATTTCAAGAGGTACCTTGGAATCGCCTGTAAAGCACAGGAAGAGGGGCACAACTTGGACAATGGTGCACTTGGCCAAAAAGGGCGTATGCGTTTTCTCCTGAATATATTCAGGAGAAAACGCATACGCCCTTTTTGGCCAAGCAAGCAAGCGGGCAATGCAAATCTGCACTACAAAGAAGTATCACTTCCCACCGGTCAAAAGGGACATCCACAAAATGTGTAAAAACCAGAAAGGCAAGACAGGCCCTGGAGAACTGGGAGCCTTGTTATGCTGATGGGCGGGATGTAAATTGCCAACTGCCTCACTGGAGGAGTGCATTGTGTTCCCTAAAACAAGTAAACAACAGAGCTACAGAGCCAAGGCCACTTCCAGTCTAGGGAATATACCTTGGGAAAACTGAAAATCAATAAGAAAGAGCCACCTCCAAATTTAGGGCTGCACTGACTACAAGAACCTCAACTTGGGTACACCTTAAATATCCCAGGAAATATAAAAATGGTTCAAAACATTGTGGTACTTACGTACGATGGAATATCCCTCAGCCATGAAATCAATGTCATAAGACCAGTAGCAGCAAAGTGAGTGGATTCAGGTATGATGATTCTAAGTGAAATAAGTCACACAGAAAAAGAAACTTATCATAAGATATCACTTATGAAGATCCTGTAAACATGGCTACACGTGAACTGAGTTAGGAAAGAGAACAGTGTCTCACATTTAGAAAACACTCTTATGCCTGCATAAAGGGGAAGGAGAGGTGGGGTGATGCATAAAACCAGAGTTTGATATAAGCACAGGGACCGTTTCAAAAACCAACTTTGGAATAGACAAGACCTACACCTTCCTCAGTGAAAGAGACTCAAAACCCCATATTTCCCACAGAGGAATATATCTGACTAGTAAGAATCTTAAAACCTATGTATTGATATGTCTCCATAAGGGAATCAAGTATGTCTAGAGTGGCATAAACATGGCAGCGAGAATCAGCTCAAACCCACTATAAAAAGGAATTTCAAAAGCAAAACCAAAAAACAGGGAAATTCTTTACAATTCCTTCAGGGTGTCTGAGGAAACCTGGAAAGACCCTATCTACAATGACAGCTGGATGTGGCATAAGGCTGGACACTTGGGACTGAGAGGATTGGTGAGATTGGGTGAGCAAATGCAGACCCTTTCAAGCAATAATGCATGGCCCCCATTCCATGGGTCCCAACTCTCCAGGTTCAAGGGAATATTACTACAGCTATAACATGTACAGGAAACCTAGAGAATGGACACACTGTGAATACGAAAGGTTTCTAAAACTCAATGAATAGTCCCTCTCCTGGTGCTCCAGTTTGACTTTCCAACTGCCTTACTATCAATCTCCCAACTTGGAGAGACAGGCCCTTTAACCTCCTGGTTTGCACAGGTTCCCAATTTGGCAGAGGATGGAAGGGACGAGGGAGAACCCATGAGAGAGTAGCTGTTAGGCATTTGGACGGGCACATGTCACTCTAATTTCCCGGCAGGAAGAAGAATTAACCAAAGTCTCAGCCACCCACCGGGAACCAGTATAGGACATGATCCAAAATTTTGGACTTGCGTTCAGCTCACAAAAAAACGAGTTGAGAAATGGAGCTAAGGTGCACAGCAATTCACAAACTGGCAGAGTGATAAAGGACAACTATCGTCCAAAAATCTGTTGAGGGAAGTCAACGAGGCGGACTTGAAAGCGAGGCAAAATAGCAGGAAACAGATTTCAAGAGGTACCTTGGAATCGCCTGTAAAGCACAGGAAGAGGGGCACAACTTGGACAATGGTGCACTTGGCCAAAAAGGGCGTATGCGTTTTCTCCTGAATATATTCAGGAGAAAACGCATACGCCCTTTTTGGCCAAGCAAGCAAGCGGGCAATGCAAATCTGCACTACAAAGAAGTATCACTTCCCACCGGTCAAAAGGGACATCCACAAAATGTGTAAAAACCAGAAAGGCAAGACAGGCCCTGGAGAACTGGCAGGCTTGTTATGCTGATGGGCGGGATGTAAACTGCCAACTGCCTCACTGGAGGAGTGCATTGTGTTCCCTAAAACAAGTAAACAACAGAGCTACAGAGCCACGGCCACTTCCAGTCTAGGGAATATACCTTGGGAAAACTGAAAATCAATAAGAAAGAGCCACCTCCAAATTTAGGGCTGAACTGACTACAAGAACCTCAACTTGGGTACACCTTAAATATCCCAGGAAATATAAAAATGGTTCAAAACATTGTGGTACTTACGTACGATGGAATATCCCTCAGCCATGAAATCAATGTCATAAGACCAGTAGCAGCAAAGTGAGTAGATTCAGGTACGATGATTCTAAGTGAAATAAGTCACACAGAAAAAGAAACTTATCATAAGATATCACTTAGGAAGATCCTGTAAACATGGCTACACGTGAACTGAGTTAGGAAAGAGAACAGAGTCTCACATTTAGAAAACACTCTTATGCCTGCATAAAGGGGAAGGAGAGGTGGGGTGATGCATAAAACCAGAGTTTGATATAAGCTCAGGGACCGTTTCAAAAACCAACTTTGGAATAGACAAGACCTACACCTTCCTCAGTGAAAGAGACTCAAAACCCCATATTTCCCACAGAGGAATATATCTGACTAGTAAGAATCTTAAAACCTATGTATTGATATGTCTCCATAAGGGAATCAAGTGTGTCTAGAGTGGCATAAACATGGCAGCGAGAATCAGCTCAAATCCTCTATAAAAAGGAATTTCAAAAGCAAAACCAGAAAACAGGGAAATTCTTTACAATTCCTTCAGGGTGTCTGAGGAAACCTGGAAAGACCCTATCTACAATGACAGCTGGATGTGGCATAAGGCTGGACACTTGGGACTGAGAGGATTGGTGAGATTGGGTGAGCAAATGCAGACCCTTTCAAGCAATAATGCATGGCCCCCATTCCATGGGTTCCAACTCTCCAGGTTCAAGGGAATATTACTACAGCTATATCATGTACAGGAAACCTAGAGAATGGACACACTGTGAATACGAAAGCTTTCTAAAACTCAACGAATAGTCCCTCTCCTGGTGCTCCAGTGTGACTTTCCAACTGCCTTACTATCAATCTCCCAACTTGGAGAGACAGGCCCTTTAACCTCCTGGTTTGCACAGGTTCCCAATTTGGCAGAGGATGGAAGGGACGAGGGAGAACCCATGAGAGAGTAGCTGTTAGGCATTTGGACGGGCACATGTCACTCTAATTTCCCGGCAGGAAGAAGAATTAACCAAAGTCTCAGCCACCCACCGGGAACCAGTATAGGACATGATCCAAAATTTTGGACTTGCGTTAAGCTCACAAAAAACGAGTTGAGAAATGGAGCTCAGGGGCACAGCAATTCACAAACTGGCAGAGTGATAAAGGACAACTATCGTCCAAAAATCTGTTGAGGGAAGTCAACGAGGCAGACTTGAAAGTGAGGCAAAATAGCAGGAAACAGATTTCAAGAGGTACGTTTGAATCGCCTGTAAAGCACAGGAAGAGGGGCACAACTTGGACAATGGTGCACTTGGCCAAAAAGGGCGTATGCGTTTTCTCCTGAATATATTCAGGAGAAAACGCATACGCCCTTTTTGGCCAAGCAAGCAAGCGGGCAATGCAAATCTGCACTACAAAGAATTATCACTTCCCACCGGTCAAAAGGGACATCCACAAAATGTGTAAAAACCAGAAAGGCAAGACAGGCCCTGGAGAACTGGGAGCCTTGTTATGCTAATGGGCGGGATGTAAACTGCCAACTGCCTCACTGGAGGAGTGCATTGTGTTCCCTAAAACAAGTAAACAACAGAGCTACAGAGCCAAGGCCACTTCCAGTCTAGGGAATATACCTTGGGAAAACTGAAAATCAATAAGAAAGAGCCACCTCCAAATTTAGGGCTGCACTGACTACAAGAACCTCAACTTGGGTACACCTTAAATATCCCAGGAAATATAAAAATGGTTCAAAACATTGTGGTACTTACGTACGATGGAATATCCCTCAGCCATGAAATCAATGTCATAAGACCAGTAGCAGCAAAGTGAGTGGATTCAGGTACGATGATTCTAAGTGAAATAAGTCACACAGAAAAAGAAACTTATCATAAGATATCACTTAGGAAGATCCTGTAAACATGGCTACACGTGAACTGAGTTAGGAAAGAGAACAGAGTCTCACATTTAGAAAACACTCTTATGCCTGCATAAAGGGGAAGGAGAGGTGGGGTGATGCATAAAACCAGAGTTTGATATAAGCTCAGGGACCGTTTCAAAAACCAACTTTGGAATAGACAAGACCTACACCTTCCTCAGTGAAAGAGACTCAAAACCCCATATTTCCCACAGAGGAATATATCTGACTAGTAAGAATCTTAAAACCTATGTATTGATATGTCTCCATAAGGGAATCAAGTGTGTCTAGAGTGGCATAAACATGGCAGCGAGAATCAGCTCAAACCCACTATAAAAAGGAATTTCAAAAGCAAAACCAAAAAACAGGGAAATTCTTTACAATTCCTTCAGGGTGTCTGAGGAAACCTGGAAAGACCCTATCTACAATGACAGCTGGATGTGGCATAAGGCTGGACACTTGGGACTGAGAGGATTGGTGAGATTGGGTGAGCAAATGCAGACCCTTTCAAGCAATAATGCATGGCCCCCATTCCATGGGTCCCAACTCTCCAGGTTCAAGGGAATATTACTACAGCTATAACATGTACAGGAAACCTAGAGAATGGACACACTGTGAATACGAAAGGTTTCTAAAACTCAACGAATAGTCCCTCTCCTGGTGCTCCAGTTTGACTTTCCAACTGCCTTACTATCAATCTCCCAACTTGGAGAGACAGGCCCTTTAACCTCCTGGTTTGAACAGGTTCCCAATTTGGCAGAGGATGGAAGGGACGAGGGAGAACCCATGAGAGAGTAGCTGTTAGGCATTTGGACGGGCACATGCCACTCTAATTTCCCGGCAGGAAGAAGAATTAACCAAAGTCTCAGACACCCACCGGGAACCAGTATAGGACATGATCTAAAATTTTGGACTTGCGTTCAGCTCACAAAAAACGAGTTGAGAAATGGAGCTCAGGGGCACAGCAATTCACAAACTGGCAGAGTGATAAAGGACAACTATCGTCCAAAAATCTGTTGAGGGAAGTCAACGAGGCGGACTTGAAAGTGAGGCAAAATAGCAGGAAACAGATTTCAAGAGGTACCTTGGAATCGCCTGTAAAGCACAGGAAGAGGGGCACAACTTGGACACTGGTGCACTTGGCCAAACAGGGCGTATGCGTTTTCTCCTGAATATATTCAGGAGAAAACGCATACGCCCTTTTTGGCCAAGCAAGCAAGCGGGCAATGCAAATCTGCACTACAAAGAAGTATCACTTCCCACCGGTCAAAAGGGACATCCACAAAATGTGTAAAAACCAGAAAGGCAAGACAGGCCCTGGAGAACTGGGAGCCTTGTTATGCTGATGGGCGGGATGTAAACTGCCAAATGCCTCACTGGAGGAGTGCATTGTGTTCCCTAAAACAAGTAAACAACAGAGCTACAGAGCCAAGGCCACTTCCAGTCTAGGGAATATACCTTGGGAAAACTGAAAATCAATAAGAAAGAGCCACCTCCAAATTTAGGGCTGCACTGACTACAAGAACCTCAACTTGGGTACACCTTAAATATCCCAGGAAATATAAAAATGGTTCAAAACATTGTGGTACTTACGTACGATGGAATATCCCTCAGCCATGAAATCAATGTCATAAGACCAGTAGCAGCAAAGTGAGTGGATTCAGGTACGATGATTCTAAGTGAAATAAGTCACACAGAAAAAGAAACTTATCATAAGATATCACTTAGGAAGATCCTGTAAACATGGCTACACGTGAACTGAGTTAGGAAAGAGAACAGAGTCTCACATTTAGAAAACACTCTTATGCCTGCATAAAGGGGATGGAGAGGTGGGGTGATGCATAAAACCAGAGTTTGATATAAGCTCAGGGACCGTTTCAAAAACCAACTTTGGAATAGACAAGACCTACACCTTCCTCAGTGAAAGAGACTCAAAACCCCATATTTCCCACAGAGGAATATATCTGACTAGTAGGAATCTTAAAACCTATGTATTGATATGTCTCCATAAGGGAATCAAGTGTGTCTAGAGTGGCATAAACATGGCAGCGAGAATCAGCTCAAACCCACTATAAAAAGGAATTTCAAAAGCAAAACCAAAAAACAGGGAAATTCTTTACAATTCCTTCAGGGTGTCTGAGGAAACCTGGAAAGACCCTATCTACAATGACAGCTGGATGTGGCATAAGGCTGGACACTTGGGACTGAGAGGATTGGTGAGATTGGGTGAGCAAATGCAGACCCTTTCAAGCAATAATGCATGGCCCCCATTCCATGGGTCCCAACTCTCCAGGTTCAAGGGAATATTACTACAGCTATAACATGTACAGGAAACCTAGAGAATGGACACACTGTGAATATGAAAGGTTTCTAAAACTCAACGAATAGTCCCTCTCCTGGTGCTCCAGTTTGACTTTCCAACTGCCTTACTATCAATCTCCCAACTTGGAGAGACAGGCCCTTTAACCTCCTGGTTTGCACAGGTTCCCAATTTGGCAGAGGATGGAAGGGACGAGGGAGAACCCATGAGAGAGTAGCTGTTAGGCATTTGGACGGGCACATGTCACTCTAATTTCCCGGCAGGAAGAAGAATTAACCAAAGTCTCAGCCACCCACCGGGAACCACTATAGGACATGATCCAAAATTTTGGACTTGCGTTCAGCTCACAAAAAACGAGTTGAGAAATGGAGCTCAGGGGCACAGCAATTCACAAACTGGCAGAGTGATAAAGGACAACTATCGTCCAAAAATCTGTTGAGGGAAGTCAACGAGGCGGACTTGAAAGTGAGGCAAAATAGCAGGAAACAGATTTCAAGAGGTACCTTGGAATCGCCTGTAAAGCACAGGAAGAGGGGCACAACTTGGACAATGGTGCACTTGGCCAAAAAGGGCGTATGCGTTTTCTCCTGAATATATTCAGGAGAAAACGCATACGCCCTTTTTGGCCAAGCAAGCAAGCGGGCAATGCAAATCTGCACTACAAAGAAGTATCACTTCCCACCGGTCAAAAGGGACATCCACAAAATGTGTAAAAACCAGAAAGGCAAGACAGGCCCTGGAGAACTGGGAGCCTTGTTATGCTGATGGGCGGGATGTAAACTGCCAACTGCCTCACTGGAGGAGTGCATTGTGTTCCCTAAAACAAGTAAACAACAGAGCTACAGAGCCAAGGCCACTTCCAGTCTAGGGAATATACCTTGGGAAAACTGAAAATCAATAAGAAAGAGCCACCTCCAAATTTAGGGCTGCAGTGACTACAAGAACCTCAACTTGGGTACACCTTAAATATCCCAGGAAATATAAAAATGGTTCAAAACATTGTGGTACTTACGTACGATGGAATATCCCTCAGCCATGAAATCAATGTCATAAGACCAGTAGCAGCAAAGTGGGTGGATTCAGGTACGATGATTCTAAGTGAAATAAGTCACACAGAAAAAGAAACTTATCATAAGATATCACTTATGAAGATCCTGTAAACATGGCTACACGTGAACTGACTTAGGAAAGAGAACAGAGTCTCACATTTAGAAAACACTCTTATGCCTGCATAAAGGGGAAGGAGAGGTGGGGTGATGCATAAAACCAGAGTTTGATATAAGCACAGGGACCGTTTCAAAAACCAACTTTGGAATAGACAAGACCTACACCTTCCTCAGTGAAAGAGACTCAAAACCCCATATTTCCCACAGAGGAATATATCTGACTAGTAAGAATCTTAAAACCTATGTATTGATATGTCTCCATAAGGGAATCAAGTGTGTCTAGAGTGGCATAAACATGGCAGCGAGAATCAGCTCAAACCCACTATAAAAAGGAATTTCAAAAGCAAAACCAAAAAACAGGGAAATTCTTTACAATTCCTTCAGGGTGTCTGAGGAAACCTGGAAAGACCCTATCTACAATGACAGCTGGATGTGGCATAAGGCTGGACACTTGGGACTGAGAGGATTGGTGAGATTGGGTGAGCAAATGCAGACCCTTTCAAGCAATAATGCATGGCCCCCATTCCATGGGTCCCAACTCTCCAGGTTCAAGGGAATATTACTACAGCTATAACATGTACAGGAAACCTAGAGAATGGACACACTGTGAATACGAAAGGTTTCTAAAACTCAACGAATAGTCCCTCTCCTGGTGCTCCAGTTTGACTTTCCAACTGCCTTACTATCAATCTCCCAACTTGGAGAGACAGGCCCTTTAACCTCCTGGTTTGCACAGGTTCCCAATTTGGCAGAGGATGGAAGGGACGAGGGAGAACCCATGAGAGAGTAGCTGTTAGGCATTTGGACGGGCACATGTCACTCTAATTTCCTGGCAGGAAGAAGAATTAACCAAAGTCTCATCCACCCACCGGGAACCAGTATAGGACATGATCCAAAATTTTGGACTTGCGTTCAGCTCACAAAAAACGAGTTGAGAAATGGAGCTCAGGGGCACAGCAATTCACAAACTGGCAGAGTGATAAAGGACAACTATCGTCCAAAAATCTGTTGAGGGAAGTCAACGAGGCGGACTTGAAAGTGAGGCAAAATAGCAGGAAACAGATTTCAAGAGGTACCTTGGAATCGCCTGTAAAGCACAGGAAGAGGGGCACAACTTGGACACTGGTGCACTTGGCCAAACAGGGCGTATGCGTTTTCTCCTGAATATATTCAGGAGAAAACGCATACGCCCTTTTTGGCCAAGCAAGCAAGCGGGCAATGCAAATCTGCACTACAAAGAAGTATCACTTCCCACCGGTCAAAAGGGACATCCACAAAATGTGTAAAAACCAGAAAGGCAAGACAGGCCCTGGAGAACTGGGAGCCTTGTTATGCTGATGGGCGGGATGTAAACTGCCAAATGCCTCACTGGAGGAGTGCATTGTGTTCCCTAAAACAAGTAAACAACAGAGCTACAGAGCCAAGGCCACTTCCAGTCTAGGGAATATACCTTGGGAAAACTGAAAATCAATAAGAAAGAGCCACCTCCAAATTTAGGGCTGCACTGACTACAAGAACCTCAACTTGGGTACACCTTAAATATCCCAGGAAATATAAAAATGGTTCAAAACATTGTGGTACTTACGTACGATGGAATATCCCTCAGCCATGAAATCAATGTCATAAGACCAGTAGCAGCAAAGTGAGTGGATTCAGGTACGATGATTCTAAGTGAAATAAGTCACACAGAAAAAGAAACTTATCATAAGATATCACTTAGGAAGATCCTGTAAACATGGCTACACGTGAACTGAGTTAGGAAAGAGAACAGAGTCTCACATTTAGAAAACACTCTTATGCCTGCATAAAGGGGATGGAGAGGTGGGGTGATGCATAAAACCAGAGTTTGATATAAGCTCAGGGACCGTTTCAAAAACCAACTTTGGAATAGACAAGACCTACACCTTCCTCAGTGAAAGAGACTCAAAACCCCATATTTCCCACAGAGGAATATATCTGACTAGTAGGAATCTTAAAACCTATGTATTGATATGTCTCCGTAAGGGAATCAAGTGTGTCTAGAGTGGCATAAACATGGCAGCGAGAATCAGCTCAAACCCACTATAAAAAGGAATTTCAAAAGCAAAACCAAAAAACAGGGAAATTCTTTACAATTCCTTCAGGGTGTCTGAGGAAACCTGGAAAGACCCTATCTACAATGACAGCTGGATGTGGCATAAGGCTGGACACTTGGGACTGAGAGGATTGGTGAGATTGGGTGAGCAAATGCAGACCATTTCAAGCAATAATGCATGGCCCCCATTCCTTTGGTCCCAACTCTCCAGGTTCAAGGGAATATTACTACAGCTATAACATGTACAGGAAACCTAGAGAATGGACACACTGTGAATACGAAAGGTTTCTAAAACTCAACGAATAGTCCCCCTCCTGGTGCTCCAGTTTGACTTTCCAACTGCCTTACTATCAATCTCCCAACTTGGAGAGACAGGCCCTTTAACCTCCTGGTTTGCACAGGTTCCCAATTTGGCAGAGGATGGAACGGACGAGGTAGAACCCATGAGAGAGTAGCTGTTAGGCATTTGGACGGGCACATGTCACTCTAATTTCCCGGCAGGAAGAAGAATTAACCAAAGCCTCAGCCACCCACCGGGAACCAGTATAGGACATGATCCAAAATTTTGGACTTGCGTTCAGCTCACAAAAAACGAGTTGAGAAATGGAGCTCAGGGGCACAGCAATTCACAAACTGGCAGAGTGATAAAGGACAACTATCGTCCAAAAATCTGTTGAGGGAAGTCAACGAGGCGGACTTGAAAGTGAGGCAAAATAGCAGGAAACAGATTTCAAGAGGTACGTTGGAATCGCCTGTAAAGCACAGGAAGAGGGGCACAACTTGGACAATGGTGCACTTGGCCAAAAAGGGCGTATGCGTTTTCTCCTGAATATATTCAGGAGAAAACGCATACGCCCTTTTTGGCCAAGCAAGCAAGCGGGCAATGCAAATCTGCACTACAAAGAAGTATCACTTCCCACCGGTCAAAAGGGACATCCACAAAATGTGTAAAAACCAGAAAGGCAAGACAGGCCCTGGAGAACTGGGAGCCTTGTTATGCTAATGGGCGGGATGTAAACTGCCAACTGCCTCAGTGGAGGAGTGCATTGTGTTCCCTAAAACAAGTAAACAACAGAGCTACAGAGCCAAGGCCACTTCCAGTCTAGGGAATATACCTTGGGAAAACTGAAAATCAATAAGAAAGAGCCACTTCCAAATTTAGGGCTGCACTGACTACAAGAACCTCAACTTGGGTACACCTTAAATATCCCAGGAAATATAAAAATGGTTCAAAACATTGTGGTACTTACGTACGATGGAATATCCCTCAGCCATGAAATCAATGTCATAAGACCAGTAGCAGCAAAGTGAGTGGATTCAGGTACGATGATTCTAAGTGAAATAAGTCACACAGAAAAAGAAACTTATCATAAGATATCACTTAGGAAGATCCTGTAAACATGGCTACACGTGAACTGAGTTAGGAAAGAGAACAGAGTCTCACATTTAGAAAACACTCTTATGCCTGCATAAAGGGGAAGGAGAGGTGGGGTGATGCATAAAACCAGAGTTTGATATAAGCTCAGGGACCGTTTCAAAAACCAACTTTGGAATAGACAAGACCTACACCTTCCTCAGTGAAAGAGGCTCAAAACCCCATATTTCCCACAGAGGAATATATCTGACTAGTAAGAATCTTAAAACCTATGTATTGATATGTCTCCATAAGGGAATCAAGTGTGTCTAGAGTGGCATAAACATGGCAGCGAGAATCAGCTCAAACCCACTCTAAAAAGGAATTTCAAAAGCAAAACCAAAAAACAGGGAAATTCTTTACAATTCCTTCAGGGTGTCTGAGGAAACCTGGAAAGACCCTATCTACAATGACAGCTGGATGTGGCATAAGGCTGGACACTTGGGACTGAGAGGATTGGTGAGATTGGGTGAGCAAATGCAGACCCTTTCAAGCAATAATGCATGGCCCCCATTCCATGGGTCCCAACTCTCCAGGTTCAAGGGAATATTACTACAGCTATAACATGTACAGGAAACCTAGAGAATGGACACACTGTGAATACGAAAGGTTTCTAAAACTCAACGAATAGTCCCTCTCCTGGTGCTCCAGTTTGACTTTCCAACTGCCTTACTATCAATCTCCCAACTTGGAGAGACAGGCCCTTTAACCTCCTGGTTTGCACAGGTTCCCAATTTGGCAGAGGATGGAAGGGACGAGGGAGAACCCATGAGAGAGTAGCTGTTAGGCATTTGGACGGGCACATGTCACTCTAATTTCCTGGCAGGAAGAAGAATTAACCAAAGTCTCATCCACCCACCGGGAACCAGTATAGGACATGATCCAAAATTTTGGACTTGCGTTCAGCTCACAAAAAACGAGTTGAGAAATGGAGCTCAGGGGCACAGCAATTCACAAACTGGCAGAGTGATAAAGGACAACTATCGTCCAAAAATCTGTTGAGGGAAGTCAACGAGGCGGACTTGAAAGTGAGGCAAAATAGCAGGAAACAGATTTCAAGAGGTACCTTGGAATCGCCTGTAAAGCACAGGAAGAGGGGCACAACTTGGACACTGGTGCACTTGGCCAAACAGGGCGTATGCGTTTTCTCCTGAATATATTCAGGAGAAAACGCATACGCCCTTTTTGGCCAAGCAAGCAAGCGGGCAATGCAAATCTGCACTACAAAGAAGTATCACTTCCCACCGGTCAAAAGGGACATCCACAAAATGTGTAAAAACCAGAAAGGCAAGACAGGCCCTGGAGAACTGGGAGCCTTGTTATGCTGATGGGCGGGATGTAAACTGCCAAATGCCTCACTGGAGGAGTGCATTGTGTTCCCTAAAACAAGTAAACAACAGAGCTACAGAGCCAAGGCCACTTCCAGTCTAGGGAATATACCTTGGGAAAACTGAAAATCAATAAGAAAGAGCCACCTCCAAATTTAGGGCTGCACTGACTACAAGAACCTCAACTTGGGTACACCTTAAATATCCCAGGAAATATAAAAATGGTTCAAAACATTGTGGTACTTACGTACGATGGAATATCCCTCAGCCATGAAATCAATGTCATAAGACCAGTAGCAGCAAAGTGAGTGGATTCAGGTACGATGATTCTAAGTGAAATAAGTCACACAGAAAAAGAAACTTATCATAAGATATCACTTAGGAAGATCCTGTAAACATGGCTACACGTGAACTGAGTTAGGAAAGAGAACAGAGTCTCACATTTAGAAAACACTCTTATGCCTGCATAAAGGGGATGGAGAGGTGGGGTGATGCATAAAACCAGAGTTTGATATAAGCTCAGGGACCGTTTCAAAAACCAACTTTGGAATAGACAAGACCTACACCTTCCTCAGTGAAAGAGACTCAAAACCCCATATTTCCCACAGAGGAATATATCTGACTAGTAGGAATCTTAAAACCTATGTATTGATATGTCTCCGTAAGGGAATCAAGTGTGTCTAGAGTGGCATAAACATGGCAGCGAGAATCAGCTCAAACCCACTATAAAAAGGAATTTCAAAAGCAAAACCAAAAAACAGGGAAATTCTTTACAATTCCTTCAGGGTGTCTGAGGAAACCTGGAAAGACCCTATCTACAATGACAGCTGGATGTGGCATAAGGCTGGACACTTGGGACTGAGAGGATTGGTGAGATTGGGTGAGCAAATGCAGACCATTTCAAGCAATAATGCATGGCCCCCATTCCTTTGGTCCCAACTCTCCAGGTTCAAGGGAATATTACTACAGCTATAACATGTACAGGAAACCTAGAGAATGGACACACTGTGAATACGAAAGGTTTCTAAAACTCAACGAATAGTCCCCCTCCTGGTGCTCCAGTTTGACTTTCCAACTGCCTTACTATCAATCTCCCAACTTGGAGAGACAGGCCCTTTAACCTCCTGGTTTGCACAGGTTCCCAATTTGGCAGAGGATGGAACGGACGAGGTAGAACCCATGAGAGAGTAGCTGTTAGGCATTTGGACGGGCACATGTCACTCTAATTTCCCGGCAGGAAGAAGAATTAACCAAAGCCTCAGCCACCCACCGGGAACCAGTATAGGACATGATCCAAAATTTTGGACTTGCGTTCAGCTCACAAAAAACGAGTTGAGAAATGGAGCTCAGGGGCACAGCAATTCACAAACTGGCAGAGTGATAAAGGACAACTATCGTCCAAAAATCTGTTGAGGGAAGTCAACGAGGCGGACTTGAAAGTGAGGCAAAATAGCAGGAAACAGATTTCAAGAGGTACGTTGGAATCGCCTGTAAAGCACAGGAAGAGGGGCACAACTTGGACAATGGTGCACTTGGCCAAAAAGGGCGTATGCGTTTTCTCCTGAATATATTCAGGAGAAAACGCATACGCCCTTTTTGGCCAAGCAAGCAAGCGGGCAATGCAAATCTGCACTACAAAGAAGTATCACTTCCCACCGGTCAAAAGGGACATCCACAAAATGTGTAAAAACCAGAAAGGCAAGACAGGCCCTGGAGAACTGGGAGCCTTGTTATGCTAATGGGCGGGATGTAAACTGCCAACTGCCTCAGTGGAGGAGTGCATTGTGTTCCCTAAAACAAGTAAACAACAGAGCTACAGAGCCAAGGCCACTTCCAGTCTAGGGAATATACCTTGGGAAAACTGAAAATCAATAAGAAAGAGCCACTTCCAAATTTAGGGCTGCACTGACTACAAGAACCTCAACTTGGGTACACCTTAAATATCCCAGGAAATATAAAAATGGTTCAAAACATTGTGGTACTTACGTACGATGGAATATCCCTCAGCCATGAAATCAATGTCATAAGACCAGTAGCAGCAAAGTGAGTGGATTCAGGTACGATGATTCTAAGTGAAATAAGTCACACAGAAAAAGAAACTTATCATAAGATATCACTTAGGAAGATCCTGTAAACATGGCTACACGTGAACTGAGTTAGGAAAGAGAACAGAGTCTCACATTTAGAAAACACTCTTATGCCTGCATAAAGGGGAAGGAGAGGTGGGGTGATGCATAAAACCAGAGTTTGATATAAGCTCAGGGACCGTTTCAAAAACCAACTTTGGAATAGACAAGACCTACACCTTCCTCAGTGAAAGAGGCTCAAAACCCCATATTTCCCACAGAGGAATATATCTGACTAGTAAGAATCTTAAAACCTATGTATTGATATGTCTCCATAAGGGAATCAAGTGTGTCTAGAGTGGCATAAACATGGCAGCGAGAATCAGCTCAAACCCACTCTAAAAAGGAATTTCAAAAGCAAAACCAAAAAACAGGGAAATTCTTTACAATTCCTTCAGGGTGTCTGAGGAAACCTGGAAAGACCCTATCTACAATGACAGCTGGATGTGGCATAAGGCTGGACACTTGGGACTGAGAGGATTGGTGAGATTGGGTGAGCAAATGCAGACCCTTTCAAGCAATAATGCATGGCCCCCATTCCATGGGTCCCAACTCTCCAGGTTCAAGGGAATATTACTACAGCTATAACATGTACAGGAAACCTAGAGAATTGACACACTGTGAATATGAAAGGTTTCTAAAACTCAACGAATAGTCCCTCTCCTGGTGCTCCAGTTTGACTTTCCAACTGCCTTACTATCAATCTCCCAACTTGGAGAGACAGGCCCTTTAACCTCCTGGTTTGCACAGGTTCCCAATTTGGCAGAGGATGGAAGGGACGAGGGAGAACCCATGAGAGAGTAGCTGTTAGGCATTTGGACGGGCACATGTCACTCTAATTTCCCGGCAGGAAGAAGAATTAACCAAAGTCTCAGCCACCCACCGGGAACCACTATAGGACATGATCCAAAATTTTGGACTTGCGTTCAGCTCACAAAAAACGAGTTGAGAAATGGAGCTCAGGGGCACAGCAATTCACAAACTGGCAGAGTGATAAAGGACAACTATCGTCCAAAAATCTGTTGAGGGAAGTCAACGAGGCGGACTTGAAAGTGAGGCAAAATAGCAGGAAACAGATTTCAAGAGGTACCTTGGAATCGCCTGTAAAGCACAGGAAGAGGGGCACAACTTGGACAATGGTGCACTTGGCCAAAAAGGGCGTATGCGTTTTCTCCTGAATATATTCAGGAGAAAACGCATACGCCCTTTTTGGCCAAGCAAGCAAGCGGGCAATGCAAATCTGCACTACAAAGAAGTATCACTTCCCACCGGTCAAAAGGGACATCCACAAAATGTGTAAAAACCAGAAAGGCAAGACAGGCCCTGGAGAACTGGGAGCCTTGTTATGCTGATGGGCGGGATGTAAACTGCCAACTGCCTCACTGGAGGAGTGCATTGTGTTCCCTAAAACAAGTAAACAACAGAGCTACAGAGCCAAGGCCACTTCCAGTCTAGGGAATATACCTTGGGAAAACTGAAAATCAATAAGAAAGAGCCACCTCCAAATTTAGGGCTGCAGTGACTACAAGAACCTCAACTTGGGTACACCTTAAATATCCCAGGAAATATAAAAATGGTTCAAAACATTGTGGTACTTACGTACGATGGAATATCCCTCAGCCATGAAATCAATGTCATAAGACCAGTAGCAGCAAAGTGGGTGGATTCAGGTACGATGATTCTAAGTGAAATAAGTCACACAGAAAAAGAAACTTATCATAAGATATCACTTATGAAGATCCTGTAAACATGGCTACACGTGAACTGACTTAGGAAAGAGAACAGAGTCTCACATTTAGAAAACACTCTTATGCCTGCATAAAGGGGAAGGAGAGGTGGGGTGATGCATAAAACCAGAGTTTGATATAAGCACAGGGACCGTTTCAAAAACCAACTTTGGAATAGACAAGACCTACACCTTCATCAGTGAAAGAGACTCAAAACCCCATATTTCCCACAGAGGAATATATCTGACTAGTAAGAATCTTAAAACCTATGTATTGATATGTCTCCATAAGGGAATCAAGTGTGTCTAGAGTGGCATAAACATGGCAGCGAGAATCAGCTCAAACCCACTATAAAAAGGAATTTCAAAAGCAAAACCAAAAAACAGGGAAATTCTTTACAATTCCTTCAGGGTGTCTGAGGAAACCTGGAAAGACCCTATCTACAATGACAGCTGGATGTGGCATAAGGCTGGACACTTGGGACTGAGAGGATTGGTGAGATTGGGTGAGCAAATGCAGACCCTTTCAAGCAATAATGCATGGCCCCCATTCCATGGGTCCCAACTCTCCAGGTTCAAGGGAATATTACTACAGCTATAACATGTACAGGAAACCTAGAGAATGGACACACTGTGAATACGAAAGGTTTCTAAAACTCAACGAATAGTCCCTCTCCTGGTGCTCCAGTTTGACTTTCCAACTGCCTTACTATCAATCTCCCAACTTGGAGAGACAGGCCCTTTAACCTCCTGGTTTGCACAGGTTCCCAATTTGGCAGAGGATGGAAGGGACGAGGGAGAACCCATGAGAGAGTAGCTGTTAGGCATTTGGACGGGCACATGTCACTCTAATTTCCTGGCAGGAAGAAGAATTAACCAAAGTCTCATCCACCCACCGGGAACCAGTATAGGACATGATCCAAAATTTTGGACTTGCGTTCAGCTCACAAAAAACGAGTTGAGAAATGGAGCTCAGGGGCACAGCAATTCACAAACTGGCAGAGTGATAAAGCACAACTATCGTCCAAAAATCTGTTGAGGGAAGTCAACGAGGCGGACTTGAAAGTGAGGCAAAATAGCAGGAAACAGATTTCAAGAGGTACCTTGGAATCGCCTGTAAAGCACAGGAAGAGGGGCACAACTTGGACAATGGTGCACTTGGCCAAAAAGGGCGTATGTGTTTTCTCCTGAATATATTCAGGAGAAAACGCATACGCCCTTTTTGGCCAAGCAAGCAAGCGGGCAATGCAAATCTGCACTACAAAGAAGTATCACTTCCCACCGGTCAAAAGGGACATCCACAAAATGTGTAAAAACCAGAAAGGCAAGACAGGCCCTGGAGAACTGGGAGCCTTGTTATGCTGATGGGCGGGATGTAAATTGCCAACTGCCTCACTGGAGGAGTGCATTGTGTTCCCTAAAACAAGTAAACAACAGAGCTACAGAGCCAAGGCCACTTCCAGTCTAGGGAATATACCTTGGGAAAACTGAAAATCAATAAGAAAGAGCCACCTCCAAATTTAGGGCTGCACTGACTACAAGAACCTCAACTAGGGTACACCTTAAATATCCCAGGAAATATAAAAATGGTTCAAAACATTGTGGTACTTACGTACGATGGAATATCCCTCAGCCATGAAATCAATGTCATAAGACCAGTAGCAGCAAAGTGAGTGGATTCAGGTACGATGATTCTAAGTGAAATAAGTCACACAGAAAAAGAAACTTATCATAAGATATCACTTATGAAGATCCTGTAAACATGGCTACACGTGAACTGAGTTAGGAAAGAGAACAGATTCTCACATTTAGAAAACACTCTTATGCCTGCATAAAGGGGAAGGAGAGGTGGGGTGATGCATAAAACCAGAGTTTGATATAAGCACAGGGACCGTTTCAAAAACCAACTCTGGAATAGACAAGACCTACACCTTCCTCAGTGAAAGAGACTCAAAACCCCATATTTCCCACAGAGGAATATATCTGACTAGTAAGAATCTTAAAACCTATGTATTGATATGTCTCCATAAGGGAATCAAGTGTGTCTAGAGTGGCATAAACATGGCAGCGAGAATCAGCTCAAACCCACTCTAAAAAGGAATTTCAAAAGCAAAACCAAAAAACAGGGAAATTCTTTACAATTCCTTCAGGGTGTCTGAGGAAACCTGGAAAGACCCTATCTACAATGACAGCTGGATGTGGCATAAGGCTGGACACTTGGGACTGAGAGGATTGGTGAGATTGGGTGAGCAAATGCAGACCCTTTCAAGCAATAATGCATGGCCCCCATTCCATGGGTCCCAACTCTCCAGGTTCAAGGGAATATTACTACAGCTATAACATGTACAGGAAACCAAGAGAATGGACACACTGTGAATACGAAAGGTTTCTAAAACTCAACGAATAGTCCCTCTCCTGGTGCTCCAGTTTGACTTTCCAACTGCCTTACTATCAATCTCCCAACTTGGAGAGACAGGCCCTTTAACCTCCTGGTTTGCACAGGTTCCCAATTTGGCAGAGGATGGAAGGGACGAGGGAGAACCCATGAGAGAGTAGCTGTTAGGCATTTGGATGGGCACATGTCACTCTAATTTCCCGGCAGGAAGAAGAATTAACCAAAGTCTCAGCCACCCACCGGGAACCAGTATAGGACATGATCCAAAATTTTGGACTTGCGTTCAGCTCACAAAAAACGAGTTGACAAATGGAGCTCAGGGGCACAGCAATTCACAAACTGGCAGAGTGATAAAGGACAACTATCGTCCAAAAATCTGTTGAGGGAAGTCAACGAGGCGGACTTGAAAGTGAGGCAAAATAGCAGGAAACAGATTTCAAGAGGTACGTTGGAATCGCCTGTAAAGCACAGGAAGAGGGGCACAACTTGGACAATGGTGCACTTGGCCAAAAAGGGCGTATGCGTTTTCTCCTGAATATATTCAGGAGAAAACGCATACGCCCTTTTTGGCCAAGCAAGCAAGCGGGCAATGCAAATCTGCACTACAAAGAAGTGTCACTTCCCACCGGTCAAAAGGGACATCCACAAAATGTGTAAAAACCAGAAAGGCAAGACAGGCCCTGGAGAACTGGGAGCCTTGTTATGCTGATGGGCGGGATGTAAACTGCCAACTGCCTCACTGGAGGAGTGCATTGTGTTCCCTAAAACAAGTAAACAACAGAGCTACAGAGCCAAGGCCACTTCCAGTCTAGGGAATATACCTTGGGAAAACTGAAAATCAATAAGAAAGAGCCACCTCCAAATTTAGGGCTGCACTAACTACAAGAACCTCAACTTGGGTACACCTTAAATATCCCAGGAAATATAAAAATGGTTCAAAACATTGTGGTACTTACGTACGATGGAATATCCCTCAGCCATGAAATCAATGTCATAAGAACAGTAGCAGCAAAGTGAGTGGATTCAGGTACGATGATTCTAAGTGAAATAAGTCACACAGAAAAAGAAACTTATCATAAGATATCACTTATGAAGATCCTGTAAACATGGCTACACGTGAACTGAGTTAGGAAAGAGAACAGAGTCTCACATTTAGAAAACACTCTTATGCCTGCATAAAGGGGAAGGAGAGGTGGGGTGATGCATAAAACCAGAGTTTGATATAAGCACAGGGACCGTTTCAAAAACCAACTCTGGAATAGACAAGACCTACACCTTCCTCAGTGAAAGAGACTCAAAACCCCATATTTCCCACAGAGGAATATATCTGACTAGTAAGAATCTTAAAACCTATGTATTGATATGTCTCCATAAGGGAATCCAGTGTGTCTAGAGTGGCATAAACATGGCAGCGAGAATCAGCTCAAACCCACTATAAAAAGGAATTTCAAAAGCAAAACCAAAAAACAGGGAAATTCTTTACAATTCCTTCAGGGTGTCTGAGGAAACCTGGAAAGACCCTATCTACAATGACAGCTGGATGTGGCATAAGGCTGGACACTTGGGACTGAGAGGATTGGTGAGATTGGGTGAGCAAATGCAGACCCTTTCAAGCAATAATGCATGGCCCCCATTCCATGGGTCCCAACTCTCCAGGTTCAAGGGAATATTACTACAGCTATAACATGTACAGGAAACCTAGAGAATGGACACACTGTGAATACGAAAGGTTTCTAAAACTCAACGAATAGTCCCTCTCCTGGTGCTCCAGTTTGACTTTCCAACTGCCTTACTATCAATCTCCCAACTTGGAGAGACAGGCCCTTTAACCTCCTGGTTTGCACAGGTTCCCAATTTGGCAGAGGATGGAAGGGACGAGGGAGAACCCATGAGAGAGTAGCTGTTAGGCATTTGGACGGGCACATGTCACTCTAATTTCCCGGCAGGAAGAAGAATTAACCAAAGTCTCAGCCACCCACCGGGAACCAGTATAGGATATGATCCAAAATTTTGGACTTGCGTTCAGCTCACAAAAAAAGAGTTGAGAAATGGAGCTCAGGGGCACAGCAATTCACAAACTGGCAGAGTGATAAAGGACAACTATCATCCAAAAATCGGTTGAGGGAAGTCAACGAGGCGGACTTGAAAGTGAGGCAAAATAGCAGGAAACAGATTTCAAGAGGTACGTTGGAATCGCCTGTAAAGCACAGGAAGAGGGGCACAACTTGGACAATGGTGCACTTGGCCAAAAAGGGCGTATGCGTTTTCTCCTGAATATATTCAGGAGAAAACGCATACGCCCTTTTTGGCCAAGCAAGCAAGCGGGCAATGCAAATCTGCACTACAAAGAAGTATCACTTCCCACCGGTCAAAAGGGATATCCACAAAATGTGTAAAAACCAGAAAGGCAAGACAGGCCCTGGAGAACTGGGAGCCTTGTTATGCTGATGGGCGGGATGTAAATTGCCAACTGCCTCACTGGAGGAGTGCATTGTGTTCCCTAAAACAAGTAAACAACAGAGCTACAGAGCCAAGGCCACTTCCAGTCTAGGGAATATACCTTGGGAAAACTGAAAATCAATAAGAAAGAGCCACCTCCAAATTTAGGGCTGCACTGACTACAAGAACCTCAACTTGGGTACACCTTAAATATCCCAGGAAATATAAAAATGGTTCAAAACATTGTGGTACTTACATACGATGGAATATCCCTCAGCCATGAAATCAATGTCATAAGACCAGTAGCAGCAATGTGAGTGGATTCAGGTACGATGATTCTAAGTAAAATAAGTAACACAGAAAAAGAAACTTATCATAAGATATCACTTATGAAGATCCTGTAAACATTGCTACACGTGAACTGAGTTAGGAAAGAGAACAGAGTCTCACATTTAGAAAACACTCTTATGCCTGCATAAAGGGGAAGGAGAGGTGGGGTGATGCATAAAACCAGAGTTTGATATAAGCACAGGGACCGTTTCAAAAACCAACTCTGGAATAGACAAGACCTACACCTTCCTCAGTGAAAGAGACTCAAAACCCCATATTTCCCACAGAGGAATATATCTGACTAGTAAGAATCTTAAAACCTATGTATTGATATGTCTCCATAAGGGAATCAAGTGTGTCTAGAGTGGCATAAACATGGCAGCGAGAATCAGCTCAAACCCACTATAAAAAGGAATTTCAAAAGCAAAACCAAAAAACAAGGAAATTCTTTACAATTCCTTCAGGGTGTCTGAGGAAACCTGGAAAGACCCTATCTACAATGACAGCTGGATGTGGCATAAGGCTGGACACTTGGGACTGAGAGGATTGGTGAGATTGGGTGAGCAAATGCAGACCCTTTCAAGCAATAATGCATGGCCCCCATTCCATGGGTCCCAACTCTCCATGTTCAAGGGAATATTACTACAGCTATAACATGTACAGGAAACCTAGAGAATGGACACACTGTGAATACGAAAGGTTTCTAAAACTCAACGAATAGTCCCTCTCCTGGTGCTCCAGTTTGACTTTCCAACTGCCTTACTATCAATCTCCCAACTTGGAGAGACAGGCCCTTTAACCTCCTGGTTTGCACAGGTTCCCAATTTGGCAGAGGATGGAAGGGACGAGGGAGAACCCATGAGAGAGTAGCTGTTAGGCATTTGGACGGGCACATGTCACTCTACTTTCCCGGCAGGAAGAAGAATTAACCAAAGTCTCAGCCACCCACCGGGAACCAGTATAGGACATGATCCAAAATTTTGGACTTGCGTTCAGCTCACAAAAAACGAGTTGAGGAATGGAGCTCAGGGGCACAGCAATTCACAAACTGGCAGAGTGATAAAGGACAACTATCGTCCAAAAATCTGTTGAGGGAAGTCAACGAGGCGGACTTGAAAGTGAGGCAAAATAGCAGGAAACAGATTTCAAGAGGTACGTTGGAATCGCCTGTAAAGCACAGGAAGAGGGGCACAACTTGGACAATAGTGCACTTGGCTAAAAAGGGCGTATGCGTTTTCTCCTGAATATATTCAGGAGAAAACGCATACGCCCTTTTTGGCCAAGCAAGCAAGCGGGCAATGCAAATCTGCACTACAAAGAAGTATCACTTCCCACCGGTCAAAAGGGACATCCACAAAATGTGTAAAAACCAGAAAGGCAAGACAGGCCCTGGAGAACTGGGAGCCTTGTTATGCTGATGGGCGGGATGTAAACTGCCAACTGCCTCACTGGAGGAGTGCATTGTGTTCCCTAAAACAAGTAAACAACAGAGCTACAGAGCCAAGGCCACTTCCAGTCTAGGGAATATACCTTGGGAAAACTGAAAATCAATAAGAAAGAGCCACCTCCAAATTTAGGGCTGCACTGACTACAAGAACCTCAACTTGGGTACACCTTAAATATCCCAGGAAATATAAAAATGGTTCAAAACATTGTGGTACTTACGTACGATGGAATATCCCTCAGCCATGAAATCAATGTCATAAGACCAGTAGCAGCAAAGTGAGTGGATTCAGGTATGATGATTCTAAGTGAAATAAGTCACACAGAAAAAGAAACTTATCATAAGATATCACTTATGAAGATCCTGTAAACATGGCTACATGTGAACTGAGTTAGGAAAGAGAACAGAGTCTCACATTTAGAAAACACTCTTATGCCTGCATAAAGGGGAAGGAGAGGTGGGGTGATGCATAAAACCAGAGTTTGATATAAGCACAGGGACCGTTTCAAAAACCAACTTTGGAATAGACAAGACCTACACCTTCCTCAGTGAAAGAGACTCAAAACCCCATATTTCCCACAGAGGAATATATCTGACTAGTAAGAATCTTAAAACCTATGTATTAATATGTCTCCATAAGGGAATCAAGTGTGTCTAGAGTGGCATAAACATGGCAGCGAGAATCAGCTCAAACCCACTATAAAAAGGAATTTCAAAAGCAAAACCAAAAAACAGGGAAATTCTTTACAATTCCTTCAGGGTGTCTGAGGAAACCTGGAAAGACCCTATCTACAATGACAGCTGGATGTGGCATAAGGCTGGACACTTGGGACTGAGAGGATTGGTGAGATTGGGTGAGCAAATGCAGACCCTTTCAAGCAATAATGCATGGCCCCCATTCCATGGGTCCCAACTCTCCAGGTTCAAGGGAATATTACTACAGCTATAACATGTACAGGAAACCTAGAGAATGGACACACTGTGAATACGAAAGGTTTCTAAAACTCAACGAATAGTCCCTCTCCTGGTGCTCCAGTTTGACTTTCCAACTGCCTTACTATCAATCTCCCAACTTGGAGAGACAGGCCCTTTAACCTCCTGGTTTGCACAGGTTCCCAATTTGGCAGAGGATGGAAGGGACGAGGGAGAACCCATGAGAGAGTAGCTGTTAGGCATTTGGACGGGCACATGTCACTCTAATTTCCCGGCAGGAAGAAGAATTAACCAAAGTCTCAGCGACCCACCGGGAACCAGTATAGGACATGATCCAAAATTTTGGACTTGCGTTCAGCTCACAAAAAACGAGTTGAGGAATGGAGCTCAGGGGCACAGCAATTCACAAACTGGCAGAGTGATAAAGGACAACTATCGTCCAAAAATCTGTTGAGGGAAGTCAACGAGGCGGACTTGAAAGTGAGGCAAAATAGCAGGAAACAGATTTCAAGAGGTACGTTGGAATCGCCTGTAAAGCACAGGAAGAGGGGCACAACTTGGACAATAGTGCACTTGGCTAAAAAGGGCGTATGCGTTTTCTCCTGAATATATTCAGGAGAAAACGCATACGCCATTTTTGGCCAAGCAAGCAAGCGGGCAATGCAAATCTGCACTACAAAGAAGTATCACTTCCCACCGGTCAAAAGGGACATCCACAAAATGTGTAAAAACCAGAAAGGCAAGACAGGCCCTGGAGAACTGGGAGCCTTGTTATGCTGATGGGCGGGATGTAAACTGCCAACTGCCTCACTGGAGGAGTGCATTGTGTTCCCTAAAACAAGTAAACAACAGAGCTACAGAGCCAAGGCCACTTCCAGTCTAGGGAATATACCTTGGGAAAACTGAAAATCAATAAGAAAGAGTCACCTCCAAATTTAGGGCTGCACTGACTACAAGAACCTCAACTTGGGTACACCTTAAATATCCCAGGAAATATAAAAATGGTTCAAAACATTGCGGTACTTATGTACGATGGAATATCCCTCAGCCATGAAATCAATGTCATAAGACCAGTAGCAGCAAAGTGAGTGGATTCAGGTATGATGATTCTAAGTGAAATAAGTCACACAGAAAAAGAAACTTATCATAAGATATCACTTATGAAGATCCTGTAAACATGGCTACATGTGAACTGAGTTAGGAAAGAGAACAGAGTCTCACATTTAGAAAACACTCTTATGCCTGCATAAAGGGGAAGGAGAGGTGGGGTGATGCATAAAACCAGAGTTTGATATAAGCACAGGGACCGTTTCAAAAACCAACTTTGGAATAGACAAGACCTACACCTTCCTCAGTGAAAGAGACTCAAAACCCCATATTTCCCACAGAGGAATATATCTGACTAGTAAGAATCTTAAAACCTATGTATTGATATGTCTCCATAAGGGAATCAAGTGTGTCTAGAGTGGCATAAACATGGCAGCGAGAATCAGCTCAAACCCACTCTAAAAAGGAATTTCAAAAGCAAAACCAAAAAACAGGGAAATTCTTTACAATTCCTTCAGGGTGTCTGAGGAAACCTGGAAAGACCCTATCTACAATGACAGCTGGATGTGGCATAAGGCTGGACACTTGGGACTGAGAGGATTGGTGAGATTGGGTGAGCAAATGCAGACCCTTTCAAGCAATAATGCATGGCCCCCATTCCATGGGTCCCAACTCTCCAGGTTCAAGGGAATATTACTACAGCTATAACATGTACAGGAAACCTAGAGAATGGACACACTGTGAATACGAAAGGTTTCTAAAACTCAACGAATAGTCCCTCTCCTGGTGCTCCAGTTTGACTTTCCAACTGCCTTACTATCAATCTCCCAACTTGGAGAGACAGGCCCTTTAACCTCCTGGTTTGCACAGGTTCCCAATTTGGCAGAGGATGGAAGGGACGAGGGAGAACCCATGAGAGAGTAGCTGTTAGGCATTTGGACGGGCACATGTCACTCTAATTTCCCGGCAGGAAGAAGAATTAACCAAAGTCTCAGCCACCCACCGGGAACCAGTATAGGACATGATCCAAAATTTTGGACTTGCGTTCAGCTCACAAAAAACGAGTTGAGAAATGGAGCTCAGGGGCACAGCAATTCACAAACTGGCAGAGTGATAAAGGACAACTATCGTCCAAAAATCTGTTGAGGGAAGTCAACGAGGCGGAATTGAATGTGAGGCAAAATAGCAAGAAACAGATTTCAAGAGGTACGTTGGAATCGCCTGTAAAGCACAGGAAGAGGGGCACAACTTGGACAATGGTGCACTTGGCCAAAAAGGGCGTATGCGTTTTCTCCTGAATATATTCAGGAGAAAACGCATACGCCCTTTTTGGCCAAGCAAGCAAGCGGGCAATGCAAATCTGCACTACAAAGAAGTATCACTTCCCACCGGTCAAAAGGGACATCCACAAAATGTGTAAAAACCAGAAAGGCAAGACAGGCCCTGGAGAACTGGGAGCCTTGTTATGCTGATGGGCGGGATGTAAATTGCCAACTGCCTCACTGGAGGAGTGCATTGTGTTCCCTAAAACAAGTAAACAACAGAGCTACAGAGCCAAGGCCACTTCCAGTCTAGGGAATATACCTTGGGATAACTGAAAATCAATAAGAAAGAGCCACCTCCAAATTTAGGGCTGCACTGACTACAAGAACCTCAACTTGGGTACACCTTAAATATCCCAGGAAATATAAAAATGGTTCAAAACATTGTGGTACTTACGTATGATGGAATATCCCTCAGCCATGAAATCAATGTCATAAGACCAGTAGCAGCAAAGTGAGTGGATTCAGGTACGATGATTCTAAGTGAAATAAGTCACACAGAAAAAGAAACTTATCATAAGATATCACTTATGAAGATCCTGTAAACATGGCTACACGTGAACTGAGTTAGGAAAGAGAACAGAGTCTCACATTTAGAAAACACTCTTATGCCTGCATAAAGGGGATGGAGAGGTCGGGTGATGCATAAAACCAGAGTTTGATATAAGCACAGGGACCGTTCCAAAAACCAACTTTGGAATAGACAAGACCTACACCTTCCTCAGTGAAAGAGACTCAAAACCCCATATTTCCCGCAGAGGAATATATCTGACTAGTAAGAATCTTAAAACCTATGTATTGATATGACTCCATAAGGGAATCAAGTGTGTCTAGAGTGGCATAAACATGGCAGCGAGAATCAGCTCAAACCCACTATAAAAAGGAATTTCAAAAGCAAAACCAAAAAACAGGGAAATTCTTTACAATTCCTTCAGGGTGTCTGAGGAAACCTGGAAAGACCCTATCTACAATGACAGCTGGATGTGGCATAAGGCTGGACACTTGGGACTGAGAGGATTGGTGAGATTGGGTGAGCAAATGCAGACCCTTTCAAGCAATAATGCATGGCCCCCATTCCATGGGTCCCAACTCTCCAGGTTCAAGGGAATATTACTACAGCTATAACATGTACAGGAAACCTAGAGAATGGACACACTGTGAATACGAAAGGTTTCTAAAACTCAACGAATAGTCCCTCTCCTGGTGCTCCAGTTTGACTTTCCAACTGCCTTACTATCAATCTCCCAACTTGGAGAGACAGGCCCTTTAATCTCCTGGTTTGCACAGGTTCCCAATTTGGCAGAGGATGGAAGGGACGAGGGAGAACCCATGAGAGAGTAGCTGTTAGGCATTTGGACGGGCACATGTCACTCTACTTTCCCGGCAGGAAGAAGAATTAACCAAAGTCTCAGCCACCCACCGGGAACCAGTATAGGACATGATCCAAAATTTTGGACTTGCGTTCAGCTCACAAAAAACGAGTTGAGAAATGGAGCTCAGGGGCACAGCAATTCACAAACTGGCAGAGTGATAAAGGACAACTATCGTCCAAAAATCTGTTGAGGGAAGTCAACGAGGCGGACTTGAAAGCGAGGCAAAATAGCAGGAAACAGATTTCAAGAGGTACCTTGGAATCGCCTGTAAAGCACAGGAAGAGGGGCACAACTTGGACAATGGTGCACTTGGCCAAAAAGGGCGTATGCGTTTTCTCCTGAATATATTCAGGAGAAAATGCATACGCCCTTTTTGGCCAAGCAAGCAAGCAGGAAATGCAAATCTGCACTACAAAGAAGTATCACTTCCCACCGGTCAAAAGGGACATCCACAAAATGTGTAAAAACCAGAAAGGCAAGACAGGCCCTGGAGAACTGGGAGCCTTGTTATGCTGATGGGCGGGATGTAAATTGCCAACTGCCTCACTGGAGGAGTGCATTGTGTTCCCTAAAACAAGTAAACAACAGAGCTACAGAGCCAAGGCCACTTCCAGTCTAGGGAATATACCTTGGGAAAACTGAAAATCAATAAGAAAGAGCCACCTCCAAATTTAGGGCTGCACTGACTACAAGAACCTCAACTTGGGTACACCTTAAATATCCCAGGAAATATAAAAATGGTTCAAAACATTGTGGTACTTACGTACGATGGAATATCCCTCAGCCATGAAATCAATGTCATAAGACCAGTAGCAGCAAAGTGAGTGGATTCAGGTACGATGATTCTAAGTGAAATAAGTCACACAGAAAAAGAAACTTATCATAAGATATCACTTATGAAGATCCTGTACACAAGGCTACACGTGAACTGAGTTAGGAAAGAGAACAGAGTCTCACATTTAGAAAACTCTCTTATGCCTGCATAAAGGGGAAGGAGAGGTGGGGTGATGCATAAAACCAGAGTTTGATATAAGCACAGGGACCGTTTCAAAAACCAACTCTGGAATAGACAAGACCTACACCTTCCTCAGTGAAAGAGACTCAAAACCCCATATTTCCCACAGAGGAATATATCTGACTAGTAAGAATCTTAAAACCTATGTATTGATATGACTCCATAAGGGAATCAAGTGTGTCTAGAGTGGCATAAACATGGCAGCGAGAATCAGCTCAAACCCACTATAAAAAGGAATTTCAAAAGCAAAACCAAAAAACAGGGAAATTCTTTACAATTCCTTCAGGGTGTCTGAGGAAACCTGGAAAGACCCTATCTACAATGACAGCTGGATGTGGCATAAGGCTGGACACTTGGGACTGAGAGGATTGGTGAGATTGGGTGAGCAAATGCAGACCCTTTCAAGCAATAATGCATGGCCCCCATTCCATGGGTCCCAACTCTCCAGGTTCAAGGGAATATTACTACAGCTATAACATGTACAGGAAACCTAGAGAATGGACACACTGTGAATACGAAAGGTTTCTAAAACTCAACGAATAGTCCCTCTCCTGGTGCTCCAGTTTGACTTTCCAACTGCCTTACTATCAATCTCCCAACTTGGAGAGACAGGCCCTTTAACCTCCTGGTTTGCACAGGTTCCCAATTTGGCAGAGGATGGAAGGGACGAGGGAGAACCCATGAGAGAGTAGCTGTTAGGCATTTGGACGGGCACAGGTCACTCTAATTTCCCGGCAGGAAGAAGAATTAACCAAAGTCTCAGCCACCCACCGGGAACCAGTATAGGACATGATCCAAAATTTTGGACTTGCGTTCAGCTCACAAAAAACGAGTTGAGAAATGGAGCTCAGGGGCACAGCAATTCACAAACTGGCAGAGTGATAAAGGACAACTATCGTCCAAAAATCTGTTGAGGGAAGTCAACGAGGCGGACTTGAAAGTGAGGCAAAATAGCAGGAAACAGATTTCAAGAGGTACGTTGGAATCGCCTGTAAAGCACAGGAAGAGGGGCACAACTTGGACAATGGTGCACTTGGCCAAAAAGGGCGTATGCGTTTTCTCCTGAATATATTCAGGAGAAAACGCATACGCCCTTTTTGGCCAAGCAAGCAAGCGGGCAATGCAAATCTGCACTACAAAGAAGTATCACTTCCCACCGGTCAAAAGGGACATCCACAAAATGTGTAAAAACCAGAAAGGCAAGACAGGCCCTGGAGAACTGGGAGCCTTGTTATGCTGATGGGCGGGATGTAAATTGCCAACTGCCTCACTGGAGGAGTGCATTGTGTTCCCTAAAACAAGTAAACAACAGAGCTACAGAGCCAAGGCCATTTCCAGTCTAGGGAATATACCTTGGGAAAACTGAAAATCAATAAGAAAGAGCCACCTCCAAATTTAGGGCTGCACTGACTACAAGAACCTCAACTTGGGTACACCTTAAATATCCCAGGAAATATAAAAATGGTTCAAAACATTGTGGTACTTACGTATGATGGAATATCCCTCAGCCATGAAATCAATGTCATAAGACCAGTAGCAGCAAAGTGAGTGGATTCAGGTACGATGATTCTAAGTGAAATAAGTCACACAGAAAAAGAAACTTATCATAAGATATCACTTATGAAGATCCTGTAAACATGGCTACACGTGAACTGAGTTAGGAAAGAGAACAGAGTCTCACATTTAGAAAACACTCTTATGCCTGCATAAAGGGGATGGAGAGGTCGGGTGATGCATAAAACCAGAGTTTGATATAAGCACAGGGACCGTTCCAAAAACCAACTTTGGAATAGACAAGACCTACACCTTCCTCAGTGAAAGAGACTCAAAATCCCATATTTCCCGCAGAGGAATATATCTGACTAGTAAGAATCTTAAAACCTATGTATTGATATGACTCCATAAGGGAATCAAGTGTGTCTAGAGTGGCATAAACATGGCAGCGAGAATCAGCTCAAACCCACTATAAAAAGGAATTTCAAAAGCAAAACCAAAAAACAGGGAAATTCTTTACAATTCCTTCAGGGTGTCTGAGGAAACCTGGAAAGACCCTATCTACAATGACAGCTGGATGTGGCATAAGGCTGGACACTTGGGACTGAGAGGATTGGTGAGATTGGGTGAGCAAATGCAGACCCTTTCAAGCAATAATGCATGGCCCCCATTCCATGGGTCCCAACTCTCCAGGTTCAAGGGAATATTACTACAGCTATAACATGTACAGGAAACCTAGAGAATGGACACACTGTGAATACGAAAGGTTTCTAAAACTCAATGAATAGTCCCTCTCCTGGTGCTCCAGTTTGACTTTCCAACTGCCTTACTATCAATCTCCCAACTTGGAGAGACAGGCCCTTTAATCTCCTGGTTTGCACAGGTTCCCAATTTGGCAGAGGATGGAAGGGACGAGGGAGAACCCATGAGAGAGTAGCTGTTAGGCATTTGGACGGGCACATGTCACTCTAATTTCCCGGCAGGAAGAAGAATTAACCAAAGACTCAGCCACCCACCGGGAACCAGTATAGGACATGATCCAAAATTTTGGACTTGCGTTCAGCTCACAAAAAACGAGTTGAGAAATGGAGCTCAGGGGCACAGCAATTCACAAACTGGCAGAGTGATAAAGGACAACTATCGTCCAAAAATCTGTTGAGGGAAGTCAACGAGGCGGACTTGAAAGTGAGGCAAAATAGCAGGAAACAAATTTCAAGAGGTACGTTGGAATCGCCTGTAAAGCACAGGAAGAGGGGCACAACTTGGACAATGGTGCACTTGGCCAAAAAGGGCGTATGCCTTTTCTCCTGAATATATTCAGGAGAAAACGCATACGCCCTTTTTGGCCAAGCAAGCAAGTGGGCAATGCAAATCTGCACTACAAAGAAGTATCACTTCCCACCGGTAAAAAGGGACATCCACAAAATGTGTAAAAACCAGAAAGGCAAGACAGGCCCTGGAGAACTGGGAGCCTTGTTATGCTGATGGGCGGGATGTAAATTGCCAACTGCCTCACTGGAGGAGTGCATTGTGTTCCCTAAAACAAGTAAACAACAGAGCTACAGAGCCAAGGCCATTTCCAGTCTAGGGAATATACCTTGGGAAAACTGAAAATCAATAAGAAAGAGCCACCTCCAAATTTAGGGCTGCACTGACTACAAGAACCTCAACTTGGGTACACCTTAAATATCCCAGGAAATATAAAAATGGTTCAAAACATTGTGGTACTTACGTATGATGGAATATCCCTCAGCCATGAAATCAATGTCATAAGACCAGTAGCAGCAAAGTGAGTGGATTCAGGTACGATGATTCTAAGTGAAATAAGTCACACAGAAAAAGAAACTTATCATAAGATATCACTTATGAAGATCCTGTAAACATGGCTACACGTGAACTGAGTTAGGAAAGAGAACAGAGTCTCACATTTAGAAAACACTCTTATGCCTGCAGAAAGGGGATGGAGAGGTCGGGTGATGCATAAAACCAGAGTTTGATATAAGCACAGGAACCGTTCCAAAAACCAACTTTGGAATAGACAAGACCTACACCTTCCTCAGTGAAAGAGACTCAAAACCCCATATTTCCCACAGAGGAATATATCTGACTAGTAAGAATCTTAAAACCTATGTATTGATATGACTCCATAAGGGAATCAAGTGTGTCTAGAGTGGCGTAAACATGGCAGCGAGAATCAGCTCAAACCCACTATAAAAAGGAATTTCAAAAGCAAAACCAAAAAACAGGGAAATTCTTTACAATTCCTTCAGGGTGTCTGAGGAAACCTGGAAAGACCCTATCTACAATGACAGCTGGATGTGGCATAAGGCTGGACACTTGGGACTGAGAGGATTGGTGAGATTGGGTGAGCAAATGCAGACCCTTTCAAGCAATAATGCATGGCCCCCATTCCATGGGTCCCAACTCTCCAGGTTCAAGGGAATATTACTACAGCTATAACATGTACAGGAAACCTAGAGAATGGACACACTGTGAATACGAAAGGTTTCTAAAACTCAACGAATAGTCCCTCTCCTGGTGCTCCAGTTTGACTTTCCAACTGCCTTACTATCAATCTCCCAACTTGGAGAGACAGGCCCTTGAACCTCCTGGTTTGCACAGGTTCCCAATTTGGCAGAGGATGGAAGGGACGAGGGAGAACCCATGAGAGAGTAGCTGTTAGGCATTTGGACGGGCACATGTCACTCTAATTTCCCGGCAGGAAGAAGAATTAACCAAAGTCTCAGCCACCCACCGGGAACCAGTATAGGACATGATCCAAAATTTTGGACTTGCGTTCAGCTCACAAAAAACGAGTTGAGAAATGGAGCTCAGGGGCACAGCAATTCACAAACTGGCAGAGTGATAAAGGACAACTATCGTCCAAAAATCTGTTGAGGGAAGTCAACGAGGCGGACTTGAAAGCGAGGCAAAATAGCAGGAAACAGATTTCAAGAGGTACCTTGGAATCGCCTGTAAAGCACAGGAAGAGGGGCACAACTTGGACAATGGTGCACTTGGCCAAAAAAGGCGTATGCGTTTTCTCCTGAATATATTCAGGAGAAAATGCATACGCCCTTTTTGGCCAAGCAAGCAAGCGGGCAATGCAAATCTGCACTACAAAGAAGTATCACTTCCCACCGGTCAAAAGGGATATCCACAAAATGTGTAAAAACCAGAAAGGCAAGACAGGTCCTGGAGAACTGGGAGCCTTGTTATGCTGATGGGCGGGATGTAAATTGCCAACTGCCTCACTGGAGGAGTGCATTGTGTTCCCTAAAACAAGTAAACAACAGAGCTACAGAGCCAAGGCCACTTCCAGTCTGGGGAATATACCTTGGGAAAACTGAAAATCAATAAGAAAGAGCCACCTCCAAATTTAGGGCTGCACTGACTACAAGAACCTCAACTTGGGTACACCTTAAATATCCCAGGAAATATAAAAATGGTTCAAAACATTGTGGTACTTACATACGATGGAATATCCCTCAGCCATGAAATCAATGTCATAAGACCAGTAGCAGCAAAGTGAGTGGATTCAGGTACGATGATTCTAAGTAAAATAAGTCACACAGAAAAAGAAACTTATCATAAGATATCACTTATGAAGATCCTGTAAACATGGCTACACGTGAACTGAGTTAGGAAAGAGAACAGAGTCTCACATTTAGAAAACACTCTTATGCCTGCATAAAGGGGAAGGAGAGGTGGGGTGATGCATAAAACCAGAGTTTGATATAAGCACAGGGACCGTTTCAAAAACCAACTCTGGAATAGACAAGACCTACACCTTCCTCTGTGAAAGAGACTCAAAACCCCATATTTCCCACAGAGGAATATATCTGACTAGTAAGAATCTTAAAACCTATGTATTGATATGTCTCCATAAGGGAATCAAGTGTGTCTAGAGTGGCATAAACATGGCAGCGAGAATCAGCTCAAACCCACTATAAAAAGGAATTTCAAAAGCAAAACCAAAAAACAGGGAAATTCTTTACAATTCCTTCAGGGTGTCTGAGGAAACCTGGAAAGACCCTATCTACAATGACAGCTGGATGTGGCATAAGGCTGGACACTTGGGACTGAGAGGATTGGTGAGATTGGGTGAGCAAATGCAGACCCTTTCAAGCAATAATGCATGGCCCCCATTCCATGGGTCCCAACTCTCCAGGTTCAAGGGAATATTACTACAGCTATAACATGTACAGGAAACCTAGAGAATGGACACACTGTGAATACAAAAGGTTTCTAAAACTCAACGAATATTCCCTCTCCTGGTGCTCCAGTTTGACTTTCCAACTGCCTTACTATCAATCTCCCAACTTGGAGAGACAGGCCCTTTAACCTCCTGGTTTGCACAGGTTCCCAATTTGGCAGAGGATGGAAGGGACGAGGGAGAACCCATGAGAGAGTAGCTGTTAGGCATTTGGACGGGCACATGTCACTCTAATTTCCCGGCAGGAAGAAGAATTAACCAAAGTCTCAGCCACCCACCGGGAACCAGTATAGGACATGATCCAAAATTTTGGACTTGCGTTCAGCTCACAAAAAACGAGTTGAGAAATGGAGCTCAGGGGCACAGCAATTCACAAACTGGCAGAGTGATAAAGGACAACTATCGTCCAAAAATCTGTTGAGGTAAGTCAAGGAGGCGGACTTGAAAGTGAGGCAAAATAGCAGGAAACAGATTTCAAGAGGTACATTGGAATCGCCTGTAAAGCACAGGAAGAGGGGCACAACTTGGACAATGGTGCACTTGGCCAAAAAGGGCGTATGCGTTTTCTCCTGAATATATTCAGGAGAAAACGCATACGCCCTTTTTGGCCAAGCAAGCAAGCGGGCAATGCAAATCTGCACTACAAAGAAGTATCACTTCCCACCGGTCAAAAGGGACATCCACAAAATGTGTAAAAACCAGAAAGGCAAGACAGGCCCTGGAGAACTGGGAGCCTTGTTATGCTGATGGGCGGGATGTAAATTGCCAACTGCCTCACTGGAGGAGTGCATTGTGTTCCCTAAAACACGTAAACAACAGAGCTACAGAGCCAAGGCCATTTCCAGTCTAGGGAATATACCTTGGGAAAACTGAAAATCAATAAGAAATAGCCACCTCCAAATTTAGGGCTGCACTGTCTACAAGAACCTCAACTTGGGTACACCTTAAATATCCCAAGAAATATAAAAATGGTTCAAAACATTGTGGTACTTACGTATGATGGAATATCCCTCAGCCATGAAATCAATGTCATAAGACCAGTAGCAGCAAAGTGAGTGGATTCAGGTACGATGATTCTAAGTGAAATAAGTCACACAGAAAAAGAAACTTATCATAAGATATCACTTATGAAGATCCTGTAAACATGGCTACACGTGAACTGAGTTAGGAAAGAGAACAGAGTCTCACATTAAAAAACAATCTTATGCCTGCATAAAGGGGATGGAGAGGTCGGGTGATGCATAAAACCAGAGTTTGATATAAGCACAGGGACCGTTCCAAAAACCAACTTTGGAATAGACAAGACCTACACCTTCCTCAGTGAAAGAGACTCAAAACCCCATATTTCCCGCAGAGGAATATATCTGACTAGTAAGAATCTTAAAACCTATATATTGATATGACTCCATAAGGGAATCAAGTGTGTCTAGAGTGGCATAAACATGGCAGCGAGAATCAGCTCAAACCCACTATAAAAAGGAATTTCAAAAGCAAAACCAAAAAACAGGGGAATTCTTTACAATTCCTTCAGGGTGTCTGAGGAAACCTGGAAAGACCCTATCTACAATGACAGCTGGATGTGGCATAAGGCTGGACACTTGGGACTGAGAGGATTGGTGAGATTGGGTGAGCAAATGCAGACCCTTTCAAGCAATAATGCATGGCCCCCATTCCATGGGTCCCAACTCTCCAGGTTCAAGGGAATATTACTACAGCTATAACATGTACAGGAAACCTAGAGAATGGACACACTGTGAATACGAAAGGTTTCTAAAACTCAACGAATAGTCCCTCTCCTGGTGCTCCAGTTTGACTTTCCAACTGCCTTACTATCAATCTCCCAACTTGGAGAGACAGGCCCTTGAACCTCCTGGTTTGCACAGGTTCCCAATTTGGCAGAGGATGGAAGGGACGAGGGAGAACCCATGAGAGAGTAGCTGTTAGGCATTTGGACGGGCACATGTCACTCTAATTTCCCGGCAGGAATAAGAATTAACCAAAGTCTCAGCCACCCACCGGGAACCAGTATAGGACATGATCCAAAATTTTGGACTTGCGTTCAGCTCACAAAAAACGAGTTGAGAAATGGAGCTCAGGGGCACAGCAATTCACAAACTGGCAGAGTGATAAAGGACAACTATCGTCCAAAAATCTGTTGAGGGAAGTCAACGAGGCGGACTTGAAAGCGAGGCAAAATAGCAGGAAACAGATTTCAAGAGGTACCTTGGAATCGCCTGTAAAGCACAGGAAGAGGGGCACAACTTGGACAATGGTGCACTTGGCCAAAAAGGGCGTATGCGTTTTCTCCTGAATATATTCAGGAGAAAATGCATACGCCCTTTTTGGCCAAGCAAGCAAGCGGGCAATGCAAATCTGCACTACAAAGAAGTATCACTTCCCACCGGTCAAAAGGGATATCCACAAAATGTGTAAAAACCAGAAAGGCAAGACAGGTCCTGGAGAACTGGGAGCCTTGTTATGCTGATGGGCGGGATGTAAATTGCCAACTGCCTCACTGGAGGAGTGCATTGTGTTCCCTAAAACAAGTAAACAACAGAGCTACAGAGCCAAGGCCACTTCCAGTCTAGGGAATATACCTTGGGAAAACTGAAAATCAATAAGAAAGAGCCACCTCCAAATTTAGGGCTGCACTGACTACAAGAACCTCAACTTGGGTACACCTTAAATATCCCAGGAAATATAAAAATGGTTCAAAACATTGTGGTACTTACATACGATGGAATATCCCTCAGCCATGAAATCAATGTCATAAGACCAGTAGCAGCAAAGTGAGTGGATTCAGGTATGATGATTCTAAGTAAAATAAGTCACACAGAAAAAGAAACTTATCATAAGATATCACTTATGAAGATCCTGTAAACATGGCTACACGTGAACTGAGTTAGGAAAGAGAACAGAGTCTCACATTTAGAAAACACTCTTATGCCTGCATAAAGGGGAAGGAGAGGTGGGGTGATGCATAAAACCAGAGTTTGATATAAGCACAGGGACCGTTTCAAAAACCAACTCTGGAATAGACAAGACCTACACCTTCCTCTGTGAAAGAGACTCAAAACCCCATATTTCAAACAGAGGAATATATCTGACTAGTAAGAATCTTAAAACCTATGTATTGATATGTCTCCATAAGGGAATCAAGTGTGTCTAGAGTGGCATAAACATGGCAGCGAGAATCAGCTCAAACCCACTATAAAAAGGAATTTCAAAAGCAAAACCAAAAATCAGGGAAATTCTTTACAATTCCTTCAGGGTGTCTGAGGAAACCTGGAAAGACCCTATCTACAATGACAGCTGGATGTGGCATAAGGCTGGACACTTGGGACTGAGAGGATTGGTGAGATTGGGTGAGCAAATGCAGACCCTTTCAAGCAATAATGCATGGCCCCCATTCCATGGGTCCCAACTCTCCATGTTCAAGGGAATATTACTACAGCTATAACATGTACAGGAAACCTAGAGAATGGACACACTGTGAATACGAAAGGTTTCTAAAACTCAACGAATAGTCCCTCTCCTGGTGCTCCAGTTTGACTTTCCAACTGCCTTATTATCAATCTCCCAACTTGGAGAGACAGGCCCTTTAACCTCCTGGTTTGCACAGGTTCCCAATTTGGCAGAGGATGGAAGGGACGAGGGAGAACCCATGAGAGAGTAGCTGTTAGGCATTTGGACGGGCACATGTCACTCTAATTTCCCGGCAGGAAGAAGAATTAACCAAAGTCTCAGCCACCCACCGGGAACCAGTATAGGACATGATCCAAAATTTTGGACTTGCGTTCAGCTCACAAAAAACGAGTTGAGGAATGGAGCTCAGGGGCACAGCAATTCACAAACTGGCAGAGTGATAAAGGACAACTATCGTCCAAAAATCTGTTGAGGGAAGTCAACGAGGCGGACTTGAAAGCGAGGCAAAATAGCAGGAAACAGATTTCAAGAGGTACGTTGGAATCGCCTGTAAAGCACAGGAAGAGGGGCACAACTTGGACAATGGTGCACTTGGCTAAAAAGGGCGTATGCGTTTTCTCCTGAATATATTCAGGAGAAAACGCATACGCCCTTTTTGGCCAAGCAAGCAAGCGGGCAATGCAAATCTGCACTACAAAGAAGTATCACTTCCCACCGGTCAAAAGGGACATCCACAAAATGTGTAAAAACCAGAAAGGCAAGACAGGCCCTGGAGAATTGGGAGCCTTGTTATGCTGATGGGCGGGATGTAAACTGCCAACTGCCTCACTGGAGGAGTGCATTGTGTTCCCTAAAACAAGTAAACAACAGAGCTACAGAGCCAAGGCCACTTCCAGTCTAGGGAATATACCTTGGGAAAACTGAAAATCAATAAGAAAGAGCCACCTCCAAATTTAGGGCTGCACTGACTACAAGAACCTCAACTTGGGTACACCTTAAATATCCCAGGAAATATAAAAATGGTTCAAAAAATTGTGGTACTTACATACGATGGAATATCCCTCAGCCATGAAATCAATGTCATAAGACCAGTAGCAGCAAAGTGAGTGGATTCAGGTACGATGATTCTAAGTAAAATAAGTCACACAGAAAAAGAAACTTATCACAAGATATCACTTATGAAGATCATGTAAACATGGCTACACGTGAACTGAGTTAGGAAAGAGAACAGAGTCTCACATTTAGAAAACACTCTTATGCCTGCATAAAGGGGAAGGAGAGGTGGGGTGATGCATAAAACCAGAGTTTGATATAAGCACAGGGACCGTTTCAAAAACCAACTCTGGAATAGACAAGACCTACACCGTCCTCAGTGAAAGAGACTCAAAACCCCATATTTCCCACAGAGGAATATATCTGACTAGTAAGAATCTTAAAACCTATGTATTGATATGTCTCCATAAGGGAATCAAGTGTGTCTAGAGTGGCATAAACATGGCAGCGAGAATCAGCTCAAACCCACTATAAAAAGGAATTTCAAAAGCAAAACCAAAAAACAGGGAAATTCTTTACAATTCCTTCAGGGTGTCTGAGGAAACCTGGAAAGACCCTATCTACAATGACAGCTGGATGTGGCATAAGGCTGGACACTTGGGACTGAGAGGATTGGTGAGATTGGGTGAGCAAATGCAGACCCTTTCAAGCAATAATGCATGGCCCCCATTCCATGGGTCCCAACTCTCCATGTTCAAGGGAATATTACTACAGCTATAACATGTACAGGAAACCTAGAGAATGGACACACTGTGAATACGAAAGGTTTCTAAAACTCAACGAATAGTCCCTCTCCTGGTGCTCCAGTTTGACTTTCCAACTGCCTTACTATCAATCTCCCAACTTGGAGAGACAGGCCCTTTAACCTCCTGGTTTGCACAGGTTCCCAATTTGGCAGAGGATGGAAGGGACGAGGGAGAACCCATGAGAGAGTAGCTGTTAGGCATTTGGACGGGCACATATCACTCTAATTTCCCGGCAGGAAGAAGAATTAACCAAAGTCTCAGCCACCCACCGGGAACCAGTATAGGACATGATCCAAAATTTTGGACTTGCGTTCAGCTCACAAAAAACGAGTTGAGGAATGGAGCTCAGGGGCACAGCAATTCACAAACTGGCAGAGTGATAAAGGACAACTATCGTCCAAAAATCTGTTGAGGGAAGTCAACGAGGCGGACTTGAAAGTGAGGCAAAATAGCAGGAAACAGATTTCAAGAGGTACGTTGGAATCGCCTGTAAAGCACAGGAAGAGCGGCACAACTTGGACAATGGTGCACTTGGCTAAAAAGGGCGTATGCGTTTTCTCCTGAATATATTCAGGAGAAAACGCATACGCCCTTTTTGGCCAAGCAAGCAAGCGGGCAATGCAAATCTGCACTACAAAGAAGTATCACTTCCCACCGGTCAAAAGGGACATCCACAAAATGTGTAAAAACCAGAAAGGCAAGACAGGCCCTGGAGAATTGGGAGCCTTGTTATGCTGATGGGCGGGATGTAAACTGCCAACTGCCTCACTGGAGGAGTGCATTGTGTTCCCTAAAACAAGTAAACAACAGAGCTACAGAGCCAAGGCCACTTCCAGTCTAGGGAATATACCTTGGGAAAACTGAAAATCAATAAGAAAGAGCCACCTCCAAATTTAGGGCTGCACTGACTACAAGAACCTCAACTTGGGTACACCTTAAATATCCCAGGAAATATAAAAATGGTTCAAAACATTGTGGTACTTACATACGATGGAATATCCCTCAGCCATGAAATCAATGTCATAAGACCAGTAGCAGCAAAGTGAGTGGATTCAGGTACGATGATTCTAAGTAAAATAAGTCACACAGAAAAAGAAACTTATCATAAGATATCACTTATGAAGATCCTGTAAACATGGCTACACGTGAACTGAGTTAGGAAAGAGAACAGAGTCTCACATTTAGAAAACACTCTTATGCCTGCATAAAGGGGAAGGAGAGGTGGGGTGATGCATAAAACCAGAGTTTGATATAAGCACAGGGACCGTTTCAAAAACCAACTCTGGAATAGACAAGACCTACACCTTCCTCAGTGAAAGAGACTCAAAACCCCATATTTCCCACAGAGGAATATATCTGACTAGTAAGAATCTTAAAACCTATGTATTGATATGTCTCCATAAGGGAATCAAGTGTGTCTAGAGTGGCATAAACATGGCAGCGAGAATCAGCTCAAACCCACTATAAAAAGGAATTTCAAAAGCAAAACCAAAAAACAGGGAAATTCTTTACAATTCCTTCAGGGTGTCTGAGGAAACCTGGAAAGACCCTATCTACAATGACAGCTGGATGTGGCATAAGGCTGGACACTTGGGACTGAGAGGATTGGTGAGATTGGGTGAGCAAATGCAGACCCTTTCAAGCAATAATGCATGGCCCCCATTCCATGGGTCCCAACTCTCCATGTTCAAGGGAATATTACTACAGCTATAACATGTACAGGAAACCTAGAGAATGGACACACTGTGAATACGAAAGGTTTCTAAAACTCAACGAATAGTCCCTCTCCTGGTGCTCCAGTTTGACTTTCCAACTGCCTTACTATCAATCTCCCAACTTGGAGAGACAGGCCCTTTAACCTCCTGGTTTGCACAGGTTCCCAATTTGGCAGAGGATGGAAGGGACGAGGGAGAACCCATGAGAGAGTAGCTGTTAGGCATTTGGACGGGCACATGTCACTCTAATTTCCCGGCAGGAAGAAGAATTAACCAAAGTCTCAGCCACCCACCGGGAACCAGTATAGGACATGATCCAAAATTTTGGACTTGCGTTCAGCTCACAAAAAACGAGTTGAGGAATGGAGCTCAGGGGCACAGCAATTCACAAACTGGCAGAGTGATAAAGGACAACTATCGTCCAAAAATCTGTTTAGGGAAGTCAACGAGGCGGACTTGAAAGTGAGGCAAAATAGCAGGAAACAGATTTCAAGAGGTACGTTGGAATCGCCTGTAAAGCACAGGAAGAGGGGCACAACTTGGACAATGGTGCACTTGGCTAAAAAGGGCGTATGCGTTTTCTCCTGAATATATTCAGGAGAAAACGCATACGCCCTTTTTGGCCAAGCAAGCAAGCGGGCAATGCAAATCTGCACTACAAAGAAGTATCACTTCCCACCGGTCAAATGGGACATCCACAAAATGTGTAAAAACCAGAAAGGCAAGACAGGCCCTGGAGAACTGGGAGCCTTGTTATGCTGATGGGCGGGATGTAAATTGCCAACTGCCTCACTGGAGGAGTGCATTGTGTTCCCTAAAACAAGTAAACAACAGAGCTACAGAGCCAAGGCCACTTCCAGTCTAGGGAATATACCTTGGGAAAACTGAAAATCAATAAGAAAGAGCCACCTCCAAATTTAGGGCTGCACTGACTACAAGAACCTCAACTTGGGTACACCTTAAATATCCCAGGAAATATAAAAATGGTTCAAAACTTTGTGGTACTTACGTACGATGGAATATCCCTCAGCCATGAAATCAATGTCATAAGACCAGTAGCAGCAAAGTGAGTGGATTCAGGTATGATGATTCTAAGTGAAATAAGTCACACAGAAAAAGAAACTTATCATAAGATATCACTTATGAAGATCCTGTAAACATGGCTACATGTGAACTGAGTTAGGAAAGAGAACAGAGTCTCACATTTAGAAAACACTCTTATGCCTGCATAAAGGGGAAGGAGAGTTGGGGTGATGCATAAAACCAGAGTTTGATATAAGCACAGGGACCGTTTCAAAAACCAACTTTGGAATAGACAAGACCTACACCTTCCTCAGTGAAAGAGACTCAAAACCCCATATTTCCCACAGAGGAATATATCTGACTAGTAAGAATCTTAAAACCTATGTATTGATATGTCTCCATAAGGGAATCAAGTGTGTCTAGAGTGGCATAAACATGGCAGCGAGAATCAGCTCAAACCCACTATAAAAAGGAATTTCAAAAGCAAAACCAAAAAACAGGGAAATTCTTTACAATTCCTTCAGGGTGTCTGAGGAAACCTGGAAAGACCCTATCTACAATGACAGCTGGATGTGGCATAAGGCTGGACACTTGGGACTGAGAGGATTGGTGAGATTGGGTGAGCAAATGCAGACCCTTTCAAGCAATAATGCATGGCCCCCATTCCATGGGTCCCAACTCTCCAGGTTCAAGGGAATATTACTACAGCTATAACATGTACAGGAAACCTAGAGAATGGACACACTGTGAATACAAAAGGTTTCTAAAACTCAACGAATATTCCCTCTCCTGGTGCTCCAGTTTGACTTTCCAACTGCCTTACTATCAATCTCCCAACTTGGAGAGACAGGCCCTTTAACCTCCTGGTTTGCACAGGTTCCCAATTTGGCAGAGGATGGAAGGGACGAGGGAGAACCCATGAGAGAGTAGCTGTTAGGCATTTGGACGGGCACATGTCACTCTAATTTCCCGGCAGGAAGAAGAATTAACCAAAGTCTCAGCCACCCACCGGGAACCAGTATAGGACATGATCCAAAATTTTGGACTTGCGTTCAGCTCACAAAAAACGAGTTGAGAAATGGAGCTCAGGGGCACAGCAATTCACAAACTGGCAGAGTGATAAAGGACAACTATAGTCCAAAAATCTGTTGAGGGAAGTCAACGAGGCGGACTTGAAAGTGAGGCAAAATAGCAGGAAACAGATTTCAAGAGGTACGTTGGAATCGCCTGTAAAGCACAGGAAGAGGGGCACAACTTGGACAACGGTGCACTTGGCCAAAAAGGGCGTATGCGTTTTCTCCTGAATATATTCAGGAGAAAACGCATACGCCCTTTTTGGCCAAGCAAGCAAGCGGGCAATGCAAATCTGCACTACAAAGAAGTATCACTTCCCACCGGTCAAAAGGGACATCCACAAAATGTGTAAAAACCAGAAAGGCAAGACAGGCCCTGGAGAACTGGGAGCCTTGTGATGCTGATGGGCGGGATGTAAATTGCCAACTACCTCACTGGAGGAGTGCATTGTGTTCCCTAAAACAAGTAAACAACAGAGCTACAGAGCCAAGGCCATTTCCAGTCTAGGGAATATACCTTGGGAAAACTGAAAATCAATAAGAAAGAGCCACCTCCAAATTTAGGGCTGCACTGACTACAAGAACCTCAACTTGGGTACACCTTAAATATCCCAGGAAATATAAAAATGGTTCAAAACATTGTGGTACTTACGTATGATGGAATATCCCTCAGCCATGAAATGAATGTCATAAGACCAGTAGCAGCAAAGTGAGTGGATTCAGGTACGATGATTCTAAGTGAAATAAGTCACACAGAAAAAGAAACTTATCATAAGATATCACTTATGAAGATCCTGTAAACATGGCTACACGTGAACTGAGTTAGGAAAGAGAACAGAGTCTCACATTTAGAAAACACTCTTATGCCTGCATAAAGGGGATGGAGAGGTCGGGTGATGCATAAAACCAGAGTTTGATATAAGCACAGGGACCGTTCCAAAATCCAACTTTGGAATAGACAAGACCTACACCTTCCTCAGTGAAAGAGACTCAAAACCCCATATTTCCCGCAGAGGAATATATCTGACTAGTAAGAATCTTAAAACCTATGTATTGATATAACTCCATAAGGGAATCAAGTGTGTCTAGAGTGGCATAAACTTGGCAGCGAGAATCAGCTCAAACCCACTATAAAAAGGAATTTCAAAAGCAAAACCAAAAAACAGGGAAATTCTTTACAATTCCTTCAGGGTGTCTGAGGAAACCTGGAAAGACCCTATCTACAATGACAGCTGGATGTGGCATAAGGCTGGACACTTGGGACTGAGAGGATTGGTGAGATTGGGTGAGCAAATGCAGACCCTTTCAAGCAATAATGCATGGCCCCCATTCCATGGGTCCCAACTCTCCAGGTTCAAGGGAATATTACTACAGCTATAACATGTACAGGAAACCTAGAGAATGGACACACTGTGAATACGAAAGGTTTCTAAAACTCAACGAATAGTCCCTCTCCTGGTGCTCCAGTTTGACTTTCCAACTGCCTTACTATCAATCTCCCAACTTGGAGAGACAGGCCCTTGAACCTCCTGGTTTGCACAGGTTCCCAATTTGGCAGAGGATGGAAGGGACGAGGGAGAACCCATGAGAGAGTAGCTGTTAGGCATTTGGACGGGCACATGTCACTCTAATTTCCCGGCAGGAAGAAGAATTAACCAAAGTCTCAGCCACCCACCGGGAACCAGTATAGGACATGATCCAAAATTTTGGACTTGCGTTCAGCTCACAAAAAACGAGTTGAGAAATGGAGCTCAGGGGCACAGCAATTCACAAACTGGCAGAGTCATAAAGGACAACTATCGTCCAAAAATCTGTTGAGGGAAGTCAAGGAGGCGGACTTGAAAGCGAGGCAAAATAGCAGGAAACAGATTTCAAGAGGTACCTTGGAATTGCCTGTAAAGCACAGGAAGAGGGGCACAACTTGGACAATGGTGCACTTGGCCAAAAAGGGCGTATGCGTTTTCTCCTGAATATATTCAGGAGAAAATGCATACGCCCTTTTTGGCCAAGCAAGCAAGCGGGCAATGCAAATCTGCACTACAAAGAAGTATCACTTCCCACCGGTCAAAAGGGACATCCACAAAATGTGTAAAAACCAGAAAGGCAAGACAGGCCCTGGAGAACTGGGAGCCTTGTTATGCTGATGGGCGGGATGTAAATTGCCAACTGCCTCACTGGAGGAGTGCATTGTGTTCCCTAAAACAAGTAAACAACAGAGCTACAGAGCCAAGGCCACTTCCAGTCTAGGGAATATACCTTGGGAAAACTGAAAATCAATAAGAAAGAGCCACCTCCAAATTTAGGGCTGCACTGACTACAAGAACCTCAACTTGGGTACACCTTAAATATCCCAGGAAATATAAAAATGGTTCAAAACATTGTGGTACTTACATACGATGGAATATCCCTCAGCCATGAAATCAATGTCATAAGACCAGTAGCAGCAAAGTGAGTGGATTCAGGTACGATGATTCTAAGTAAAATAAGTCACACAGAAAAAGAAACTTATCATAAGATATCACTTATGAAGATCCTGTAAACATGGCTACACGTGAACTGAGTTAGGAAAGAGAACAGAGTCTCACATTTAGAAAACACTCTTATGCCTGCATAAAGGGGAAGGAGAGGTGGGGTGATGCATAAAACCAGAGTTTGATATAAGCACAGGGACCGTTTCAAAAACCAACTCTGGAATAGACAAGACCTACACCTTCCTCAGTGAAAGAGACTCAAAACCCCATATTTCCCACAGAGGAATATATCTGACTAGTAAGAATCTTAAAACCTATGTATTGATATGTCTCCATAAGGGAATCAAGTGTGTCTAGAGTGGCATAAACAAGGCAGCGAGAATCAGCTCAAACCCACTATAAAAAGGAATTTCAAAAGCAAAACCAAAAAACAGGGAAATTCTTTACAATTCCTTCAGGGTGTCTGAGGAAACCTGGAAAGACCCTATCTACAATGACAGCTGGATGTGGCATAAGGCTGGACACTTGGGACTGAGAGGATTGGTGAGATTGGGTGAGCAAATGCAGACCCTTTCAAGCAATAATGCATGGCCCCCATTCCATGGGTCCCAACTCTCCATGTTCAAGGGAATATTACTACAGCTATAACATGTACAGGAAACCTAGAGAATGGACACACTGTGAATACGAAAGGTTTCTAAAACTCAACGAATAGTCCCTCTCCTGGTGCTCCAGTTTGACTTTCCAACTGCCTTACTATCAATCTCCCAACTTGGAGAGACAGGCCCTTTAACCTCCTGGTTTGCACAGGTTCCCAGTTTGGCAGAGGATGGAAGGGACGAGGGAGAACCCATGAGAGAGTAGCTGTTAGGCATTTGGATGGGCACATGTCACTCTAATTTCCCGGCAGGAAGAAGAATTAACCAAAGTCTCAGCCACCCACCGGGAACCAGTATAGGACATGATCCAAAATTTTGGACTTGCGTTCAGCTCACAAAAAACGAGTTGAGGAATGGAGCTCAGGGGCACAGCAATTCACAAACTGGCAGAGTGATAAAGGACAACTATCGTCCAAAAATCTGTTGAGGGTAGTCAACGAGGCGGACTTGAAAGTGAGGCAAAATAGCAGGAAACAGATTTCAAGAGGTACGTTGGAATCGCCTGTAAAGCACAGGAAGAGGGGCACAACTTGGACAATGGTGCACTTGGCTAAAAAGGGCGTATGCGTTTTCTCCTGAATATATTCAGGAGAAAACGCATACGCCCTTTTTGGCCAAGCAAGCAAGCGGGCAATGCAAATCTGCACTACAAAGAAGTATCACTTCCCACCGGTCAAAAGGGACATCCACAAAATGTGTAAAAACCAGAAAGGCAAGACAGGTCCTGGAGAACTGGGAGCCTTGTTATGCTGATGGGCGGGATGTAAATTGCCAACTGCCTCACTGGAGGAGTGCATTGTGTTCCCTAAAACAAGTAAACAACAGAGCTACAGAGCCAAGGCCACTTCCAGTCTAGGGAATATACCTTGGGAAAACTGAAAATCAATAAGAAAGAGCCACCTCCAAATTTAGGGCTGCACTGACTACAAGAACCTCAACTTGGGTACACCTTAAATATCCCAGGAAATATAAAAATGGTTCAAAACATTGTGGTACTTACATACGATGGAATATCCCTCAGCCATGAAATCAATGTCATAAGACCAGTAGCAGCAAAGTGAGTGGATTCAGGTACGATGATTCTATGTAAAATAAGTCACACAGAAAAAGAAACTTATCATAAGATATCACTTATGAAGATCCTGTAAACATGGCTACACGTGAACTGAGTTAGGAAAGAGAACAGAGTCTCACATTTAGAAAACACTCTTATGCCTGCATAAAGGGGAAGGAGAGGTGGGGTGATGCATAAAACCAGAGTTTGATATAAGCACAGGGACCGTTTCAAAAACCAACTCTGGAATAGACAAGACCGACACCTTCCTCAGTGAAAGAGACTCAAAACCCCATATTTCCCACAGAGGAATATATCTGACTAGTAAGAATCTTAAAACCTATGTATTGATATGTCTCCATAAGGGAATCAAGTGTGTCTAGAGTGGCATAAACATGGCAGCGAGAATCAGCTCAAACCCACTATAAAAAGGAATTTCAAAAGCAAAACCAAAAAACAGGGAAATTCTTTACAATTCCTTCAGGGTGTCTGAGGAAACCTGGAAAGACCCTATCTACAATGACAGCTGGATGTGGCATAAGGCTGGACACTTGGGACTGAGAGGATTGGTGAGATTGGGTGAGCAAATGCAGACCCTTTCAAGCAATAATGCATGGCCCCCATTCCATGGGTCCCAACTCTCCATGTTCAAGGGAATATTACTACAGCTATAACATGTACAGGAAACCTAGAGAATGGACACACTGTGAATACGAAAGGTTTCTAAAACTCAACGAATAGTCCCTCTCCTGGTGCTCCAGTTTGACATTCCAACTGCCTTATTATCAATCTCCCAACTTGGAGAGACAGGCCCTTTAACCTCCGGGTTTGCACAGGTTCCCAATTTGGCAGAGGATGGAAGGGACGAGGGAGAACCCATGAGAGAGTAGCTGTTAGGCATTTGGACGGGCACATGTCACTCTAATTTCCCGGCAGGAAGAAGAATTAACCAAAGTCTCAGCCACCCACCGGGAACCAGTATAGGACATGATCCAAAATTTTGGACTTGCGTTCAGCTCACAAAAAACGAGTTGAGGAATGGAGCTCAGGGGCACAGCAATTCACAAACTGGCAGAGTGATAAAGGACAACTATCATCCAAAAATCTGTTGAGGGAAGTCAACGAGGCGGACTTGAAAGCGAGGCAAAATAGCAGGAAACAGATTTCAAGAGGTACGTTGGAATCGCCTGTAAAGCACAGGAAGAGGGGCACAACTTGGACAATGGTGCACTTGGCTAAAAAGGGCGTATGCGTTTTCTCCTCAATATATTCAGGAGAAAACGCATACGCCCTTTTTGGCCAAGCAAGCAAGCGGGCAATGCAAATCTGCACTACAAAGAAGTATCACTTCCCACCGGTCAAAAGGGACATCCACAAAATGTGTAAAAACCAGAAAGGCAAGACAGGCCCTGGAGAATTGGGAGCCTTGTTATGCTGATGGGCGGGATGTAAACTGCCAACTGCCTCACTGGAGGAGTGCATTGTGTTCCCTAAAACAAGTAAACAACAGAGCTACAGAGCCAAGGCCACTTCCAGTCTAGGGAATATACCTTGGGAAAACTGAAAATCAATAAGAAAGAGCCACCTCCAAATTTAGGGCTGCACTGACTACAAGAACCTCAACTTGGGTACACCTTAAATATCCCAGGAAATATAAAAATGGTTCAAAACATTGTGGTACTTACGTATGATGGAATATCCCTCAGCCATGAAATCAATGTCATAAGACCAGTAGCAGCAAAGTGAGTGGATTCAGGTACGATGATTCTAAGTGAAATAAGTCACACAGAAAAAGAAACTTATCATAAGATATCACTTATGAAGATCCTGTAAACATGGCTACACGTGAACTGAGTTAGGAAAGAGAACAGAGTCTCACATTTAGAAAACACTCTTATGCCTGCATAAAGGGGATGGAGAGGTCGGGTGATGCATAAAACCAGAGTTTGATATAAGCACAGGGACCGTTCCAAAATCCAACTTTGGAATAGACAAGACCTACACCTTCCTCAGTGAAAGAGACTCAAAACCCCATATTTCCCGAAGAGGAATATATCTGACTAGTAAGAATCTTAAAACCTATGTATTGATATAACTCCATAAGGGAATCAAGTGTGTCTAGAGTGGCATAAACATGGCAGCGAGAATCAGCTCAAACCCACTATAAAAAGGAATTTCAAAAGCAAAACCAAAAAACAGGGAAATTCTTTACAATTCCTTCAGGGTGTCTGAGGAAACCTGGAAAGACCCTATCTACAATGACAGCTGGATGTGGCATAAGGCTGGACACTTGGGACTGAGAGGATTGGTGAGATTGGGTGAGCAAATGCAGACCCTTTCAAGCAATAATGCATGGCCCCCATTCCATGGGTCCCAACTCTCCAGGTTCAAGGGAATATTACTACAGCTATAACATGTACAGGAAACCTAGAGAATGGACACACTGTGAATACGAAAGGTTTCTAAAACTCAACGAATAGTCCCTCTCCTGGTGCTCCAGTTTGACTTTCCAACTGCCTTACTATCAATCTCCCAACTTGGAGAGACAGGCCCTTGAACCTCCTGGTTTGCACAGGTTCCCAATTTGGCAGAGGATGGAAGGGACGAGGGAGAACCCATGAGAGAGTAGCTGTTAGGCATTTGGACGGGCACATGTCACTCTAATTTCCCGGCAGGAAGAAGAATTAACCAAAGTCTCAGCCACCCACCGGGAACCAGTATAGGACATGATCCAAAATTTTGGACTTGCGTTCAGCTCACAAAAAACGAGTTGAGAAATGGAGCTCAGGGGCACAGCAATTCACAAACTGGCAGAGTCATAAAGGACAACTATCGTCCAAAAATCTGTTGAGGGAAGTCAAGGAGGCGGACTTGAAAGCGAGGCAAAATAGCAGGAAACAGATTTCAAGAGGTACCTTGGAATTGCCTGTAAAGCACAGGAAGAGGGGCACAACTTGGACAATGGTGCACTTGGCCAAAAAGGGCGTATGCGTTTTCTCCTGAATATATTCAGGAGAAAATGCATACGCCCTTTTTGGCCAAGCAAGCAAGCGGGCAATGCAAATCTGCACTACAAAGAAGAATCACTTCCCACCAGTCAAAAGGGACATCCACAAAATGTGTAAAAACCAGAAAGGCAAGACAGGCCCTGGAGAACTGGGAGCCTTGTTATGCTGATGGGCGGGATGTAAATTGCCAACTGCCTCACTGGAGGAGTGCATTGTGTTCCCTAAAACAAGTAAACAACAGAGCTACAGAGCCAAGGCCACTTCCAGTCTAGGGAATATACCTTGGGAAAACTGAAAATCAATAAGAAAGAGCCACCTCCAAATTTAGGGCTGCACTGACTACAAGAACCTCAACTTGGGTACACCTTAAATATCCCAGGAAATATAAAAATGGTTCAAAACATTGTGGTACTTACATACGATGGAATATCCCTCAGCCATGAAATCAATGTCATAAGACCAGTAGCAGCAAAGTGAGTGGATTCAGGTACGATGATTCTAAGTAAAATAAGTCACACAGAAAAAGAAACTTATCATAAGATATCACTTATGAAGATCCTGTAAACATGGCTACACGTGAACTGAGTTAGGAAAGAGAACAGAGTCTCACATTTAGAAAACACTCTTATGCCTGCATAAAGGGGAAGGAGAGGTGGGGTGATGCATAAAACCAGAGTTTGATATAAGCACAGGGACCGTTTCAAAAACCAACTCTGGAATAGACAAGACCTACACCTTCCTCAGTGAAAGAGACTCAAAACCCCATATTTCCCACAGAGGAATATATCTGACTAGTAAGAATCTTAAAACCTATGTATTGATATGTCTCCATAAGGGAATCAAGTGTGTCTAGAGTGGCATAAACATGGCAGCGAGAATCAGCTCAAACCCACTATAAAAAGGAATTTCAAAAGCAAAACCAAAAAACAGGGAAATTCTTTACAATTCCTTCAGGGTGTCTGAGGAAACCTGGAAAGACCCTATCTACAATGACAGCTGGATGTGGCATAAGGCTGGACACTTGGGACTGAGAGGATTGGTGAGATTGGGTGAGCAAATGCAGACCCTTTCAAGCAATAATGCATGGCCCCCATTCCATGGGTCCCAACTCTCCATGTTCAAGGGAATATTACTACAGCTATAACATGTACAGGAAACCTAGAGAATGGACACACTGTGAATACGAAAGGTTTCTAAAACTCAACGAATAGTCCCTCTCCTGGTGCTCCAATTTGACTTTCCAACTGCCTTACTATCAATCTCCCAACTTGGAGAGACAGGCCCTTTAACCTCCTGGTTTGCACAGGTTCCCAATTTGGCAGAGGATGGAAGGGACGAGGGAGAACCCATGAGAGAGTAGCTGTTAGGCATTTGGATGGGCACATGTCACTCTAATTTCCCGGCAGGAAGAAGAATTAACCAAAGTCTCAGCCACCCACCGGGAACCAGTATAGGACATGATCCAAAATTTTGAACTTGCGTTCAGCTCACAAAAAACGAGTTGAGGAATGGAGCTCAGGGGCACAGCAATTCACAAACTGGCAGAGTGATAAAGGACAACTATCGTCCAAAAATCTGTTGAGGGAAGTCAACGAGGCGGACTTGAAAGTGAGGCAAAATAGCAGGAAACAGATTTCAAGAGGTACGTTGGAATCGCCTGTAAAGCACAGGAAGAGGGGCACAACTTGGACAATGGTGCACTTGGCTAAAAAGGGCGTATGCGTTTTCTCCTGAATATATTCAGGAGAAAACGCATACGCCCTTTTTGGCCAAGCAAGCAAGCGGGCAATGCAAATCTGCACTACAAAGAAGTATCACTTCCCACCGGTCAAAAGGGACATCCACAAAATGTGTAAAAACCAGAAAGGCAAGACAGGTCCTGGAGAACTGGGAGCCTTGTTATGCTGATGGGCGGGATGTAAATTGCCAACTGCCTCACTGGAGGAGTGCATTGTGTTCCCTAAAACAAGTAAACAACAGAGCTACAGAGCCAAGGCCACTTCCAGTCTAGGGAATATACCTTGGGAAAACTGAAAATCAATAAGAAAGAGCCACCTCCAAATTTAGGGCTGCACTGACTACAAGAACCTCAACTTGGGTACACCTTAAATATCCCAGGAAATATAAAAATGGTTCAAAACATTGTGGTACTTACATACGATGGAATATCCCTCAGCCATGAAATCAATGTCATAAGACCAGTAGCAGCAAAGTGAGTGGATTCAGGTACGATGATTCTAAGTAAAATAAGTCACACAGAAAAAGAAACTTATCATAAGATATCACTTATGAAGATCCTGTAAACATGGCTACACGTGAACTGAGTTAGGAAAGAGAACAGAGTCTCACATTTAGAAAACACTCTTATGCCTGCATAAAGGGGAAGGAGAGGTGGGGTGATGCATAAAACCAGAGTTTGATATAAGCACAGGGACCGTTTCAAAAACCAACTCTGGAATAGACAAGACCTACACCTTCCTCTGTGAAAGAGACTCAAAACCCCATATTTCCCACAGAGGAATATATCTGACTAGTAAGAATCTTAAAGCCTATGTATTGATATGTCTCCATAAGGGAATCAAGTGTGTCTAGAGTGGCATAAACATGGCAGCGAGAATCAGCTCAAACCCACTATAAAAAGGAATTTCAAAAGCAAAACCAAAAAACAGGGAAATTCTTTACAATTCCTTCAGGGTGTCTGAGGAAACCTGGAAAGACCCTATCTACAATGACAGCTGGATGTGGCATAAGGCTGGACACTTGGGACTGAGAGGATTGGTGAGATTGGGTGAGCAAATGCAGACCCTTTCAAGCAATAATGCATGGCCCCCATTCCATAGGTCCCAACTCTCCAGGTTCAAGGGAATATTACTACAGCTATAACATGTACAGGAAACCTAGAGAATGGACACACTGTGAATACGAAAGGTTTCTAAAACTCAACGAATAGTCCCTCTCCTGGTGCTCCAGTTTGACTTTCCAACTGCCTTACTATCAATCTCCCAACTTGGAGAGACAGGCCCTTTAACCTCCTGGTTTGCACAGGTTCCCAATTTGCCAGAGGATGGAAGGGACGAGGGAGAACCCATGAGAGAGTAGCTGTTAGGCATTTGGACGGGCACATGTCACTCTAATTTCCCGGCAGGAAGAAGAATTAACCAAAGTCTCAGCCACCCACCGGGAGCCAGTATAGGACATGATCCAAAATTTTGGACTTGTGTTCAGCTCACAAAAAACGAGTTGAGAAATGGAGCTCAGGGGCACAGCAATTCACAAACTGGCAGAGTGATAAAGGACAACTATCGTCCAAAAATCTGTTGAGGGAAGTCAACGAGGTGGACTTGAAAGCGAGGCAAAATAGCAGGAAACAGATTTCAAGAGGTACCTTGGAATCGCCTGTAAAGCACAGGAAGAGGGGCACAACTTGGACAATGGTGCACTTGGCCAAAAAGGGCGTATGCGTTTTCTCCTGAATATATTCAGGAGAAAACGCATACGCCCTTTTTGGCCAAGCAAGCAAGCGGGCAATGCAAATCTGCACTACAAAGAAGTATCACTTCCCAGCGGTCAAAAGGGACATCCACAAAATGTGTAAAAACCAGAAAGGCAAGACAGGCCCTGGAGAACTGGGAGCCTTGTTATGCTGATGGGTGGGATGTAAATTGCCAGCTGCCTCACTGGAGGAGTGCATTGTGTTCCCTAAAACAAGTAAACAACAGAGCTACAGAGCCAAGGCCACTTCCAGTCTAGGGAATATACCTTGGGAAAACTGAAAATCAATAAGAAAGAGCCACCTCCAAATTTAGGGCTGCACTGACTACAAGAACCTCAACTTGGGTACACCTTAAATATCCCAGGAAATATAAAAATGGTTCAAAACATTGTGGTACTTACGTACGATGGAATATCCCTCAGCCATGAAATCAATGTCATAAGACCAGTAGCAGCAAAGTGAGTGGATTCAGGTATGATGATTCTAAGTGAAATAAGTCACACAGAAAAAGAAACTTATCATAAGATATCACTTATGAAGATCCTGTAAACATGGCTACACGTGAACTGAGTTAGGAAAGAGAACAGAGTCTCACATTTAGAAAACACTCTTATGCCTGCATAAAGGGGAAGGAGAGGTGGGGTGATGCATAAAACCAGAGTTTGATATAAGCACAGGGACCGTTCCAAAAACCAACTTTGGAATAGACAAGACCTACACCTTCCTCAGTGAAAGAGACTCAAAACCCCATATTTCCCACAGAGGAATATAACTGACTAGTAAGAATCTTAAAAACCTATGTATTGATATGTCTCCATAAGGGAATCAAGTGTGTCTAGAGTGGCATAAACATGGCAGCGAGAATCAGCTCAAACCCAGTATAAAAAGGAATTTCAAAAGCAAAACCAAAAAACAGGGAAATTCTTTACAATTCCTTCAGGGTGTCTGAGGAAACCTGGAAAGACCCTATCTACAATGACAGCTGGATGTGGCATAAGGCTGGACACTTGGGACTGAGAGGATTGGTGAGATTGGGTGAGCAAATGCAGACCCTTTCAAGCAATAATGCATGGCCCCCATTCCATGGGTCCCAACTCTCCAGGTTCAAGGGAATATTACTACAGCTATAACATGTACAGGAAACCTAGAGAATGGACACACTGTGAATACGAAAGGTTTCTAAAACTCAACGAATAGTCCCTCTCCTGGTGCTCCAGTTTGACTTTCCAACTGCCTTACTATCAATCTCCCAACTTGGAGAGACAGGCCCTTTAACCTCCTGGTTTGCACAGGTTCCAAATTTGGCAGAGGATGGAAGGGACGAGGGAGAACCCATGAGAGAGTAGCTGTTAGGCATTTGGACGGGCACATGTCACTCTAATTTCCCGGCAGGAAGAAGAATTAACCAAAGTCTCAGCCACCCACCGGGAACCAGTATAGGACAGGATCCAAAATTTTGGACTTGCGTTCAGCTCACAAAAAACGAGTTGAGAAATGGAGCTCCGGGGCACAGCAATTCACAAACTGGCAGAGTGATAAAGGACAACTATCGTCCAAAAATCTGTTGAGGGAAGTCAACGAGGCGGACTTGAAAGTGAGGCAAAATAGCAGGAAACAGATTTCAAGAGGTACGTTGGAATCGCCTGTAAAGCACAGGAAGAGGGGCACAACTTGGACAATGGTGCACTTGGCCAAAAAGGGCGTATGCGTTTTCTCCTGAATATATTCAGGAGAAAACGCATACGCCCTTTTTGGCCAAGCAAGCAAGCGGGCAATGCAAATCTGCACTACAAAGAAGTATCACTTCCCAACGGTCAAAAGGGACATCCACAAAATGTGTAAAAACCAGAAAGGCAAGACAGGCCCTGGAGAACTGGGAGCCTTGTTATGCTGATGGGCGGGATGTAAACTGCCAACTGCCTCACTGGAGGAGTGCATTGTGTTCCCTAAAACAAGTAAACCACAGAGCTACAGAGCCAAGGCCACTTCCAGTCTAGGGAATATACCTTGGGAAAACTGAAAATCAATAAGAAAGAGCCACCTCCAAATTTAGGGCTGCACTGACTACAAGAACCTCAACTTGGGTACACCTTAAATATCCCAGGAAATATAAAAATGGTTCAAAACATTGTGGTACTTACGTATGATGGAATATCCCTCAGCGATGAAATCAATGTCATAAGACCAGTAGCAGCAAAGTGAGTGGATTCAGGTACGATGATTCTAAGTGAAATAAGTCACACAGAAAAAGAAACTTATCATAAGATATCACTTATGAAGATCCTGTAAACATGGCTACACGTGAACTGAGTTAGGAAAGAGAACAGAGTCTCATATTTAGAAAACACTCTTATGCCTGCATAAAGGGGAAGGAGAGGTGGGGTGATGCATAAAACCAGAGTTTGATATAAGCATAGGGACCGTTCCAAAAACCAACTTTGGAATAGACAAGACCTACACCTTCCTCAGTTAAAGAGACTCAAAACCCCATATTTCCCGCAGAGGAATATATCTGACTAGTAAGAATCTTAAAACCTATGTATTGATATGACTCCATAAGGGAATCAAGTGTGTCTAGAGTGGCATAAACATGGCAGCGAGAATCAGCTCAAACCCACTATAAAAAGGAATTTCAAAAGCAAAACCAAAAAACAGGGAAATTCTTTACAATTCCTTCAGGGTGTCTGAGGAAACCTGGAAAGACCCTATCTACAATGACAGCTGGATGTGGCATAAGGCTGGACACTTGGGACTGAGAGGATTGGTGAGATTGGGTGAGCAAATGCAGACCCTTTCAAGCAATAATGCATGGCCCCCATTCCATGGGTCCCAACTCTCCAGGTTCAAGGGAATATTACTACAGCTATAACATGTACAGGAAACCTAGAGAATGGACACACTGTGAATACGAAAGGTTTCTAAAATTCAACGAATAGTCCCTCTCCTGGTGCTCCAGTTTGACATCCAACTGCCTTACTATCAATCTCCCAACTTGGAGAGACAGGCCGTTTAACCTCCTGGTTTGCACAGGTTCCCAATTTGGCAGAGGATGGAAGGGACGAGGGAGAACCCATGAGAGAGTAGCTGTTAGGCATTTGGACGGGCACATGTCACTCTAATTTCCCGGCAGGAAGAAGAATTAACCAAAGTCTCATCCACCCACCGGGAACCAGTATAGGACATGATCCAAAATTTTCGACTTGCGTTCAGCTCACAAAAAACGCGTTGAGAAATGGAGCTCAGGGGCACAGCAATTCACAAACTGGCAGAGTGATAAAGGACAACTATCGTCCAAAAATCTGTTGAGGGAAGTCAACGAGGCGGACTTGAAAGCGAGGCAAAATAGCAGGAAACAGATTTCAAGAGGTACCTTGGAATCGCCTGTAAAGCACAGGAAGAGGGGCACAACTTGGACAATGGTGCACTTGGCCAAAAAGGGCGTATGCGTTTTCTCCTGAATATATTCAGGAGAAAACGCATACGCCCTTTTTGGCCAAGCAAGCAAGCGGGCAATGCAAATCTGCACTACAAAGAAGTATCACTTCCCACCGGTCAAAAGGGACATCCACAAAATGTGTGAAAACCAGAAAGGCAAGACAGGCCCTGGAGAACTGGGAGCCTTGTTATGCTGATGGGCGGGATGTAAATTGCCAACTGCCTCACTGGAGGAGTGCATTGTGTTCCCTAAAACAAGTAAACAACAGAGCTACAGAGCCAAGGCCACTTCCAGTCTAGGGAATATACCTTGGGAAAACTGAAAATCAATAAGAAAGAGCCACCTCCAAATTTAGGGTTTCACTGACTACAAGAACCTCAACTTGGGTACACCTTAAATATCCCAGGAAATATAAAAATGGTTCAAAACATTGTGGTACTTACGTACGATGGAATATCCCTCAGCCATGAAATCAATGTCATAAGACCAGTAGCAGCAAAGTGAGTGGATTCAGGTACGATGATTCTAAGTGAAATAAGTCACACAGAAAAAGAAACTTATCATAAGATATCACTTATGAAGATCCTGTAAACATGGCTACACGTGAACTGAGTTAGGAAAGAGAACAGAGTCTCACATTTAGAAAACACTCTTATGCCTGCATAAAGGGGAAGGAGAGGTGGGGTGATGCATAAAACCAGAGTTTGATATAAGCACAGGGACCGTTCCAAAAACCAACTTTGGAATTGACAAGACCGACACCTTCCTTAGTGAAAGAGACTCAAAACCCCATATTTCCCACAGAGGAATATATCTGACTAGTAAGAATCTTAAAACCTATGTATTGATATGTCTCCATAAGGGAATCAAGTGTGTCTAGAGTGGCATAAACAAGGCAGCGAGAATCAGCTCAAACCCACTATAGAAAGGAATTTCAAAAGCAAAACCAAAAAACAGGGAAATTCTTTACAATTCCTTCAGGGTGTCTGAGGAAACCTGGAAAGACCCTATCTACAAGGACAGCTGGATGTGGCATAAGGCTGGACACTTGGGACTGAGAGGATTGGTGAGATTGGGTGAGCAAATGCAGACCCTTTCAAGCAATAATGCATGGCCCCCATTCCATGGGTCCCAACTCTCCAGGTTCAAGGGAATATTACTACAGCTATAACATGTACAGGAAACCTAGAGAATGGACACACTGTGAATACGAAAGGTTTCTAAAACTCAACGAATAGTCCCTCTCCTGGTGCTCCAGTTTGACTTTCCAACTGCCTTACTATCAATCTCCCAACTTGGAGAGACAGGCCCTTTAACCTCCTGGATTGCACAGGTTCCCAATTTGGCAGAGGATGGAAGGGACGAGGGAGAACCCATGAGAGAGTAGCTGTTAGGCATTTGGACGGGCACATGTCACTCTAATTTCCCGGCAGGAAGAAGAATTAACCAAAGTCTCAGCCACCCACCGGGAACCAGTATAGGACAGGATCCAAAATTTTGGACTTGCGTTCAGCTCCCAAAAAACGAGTTGAGAAATGGAGCTCAGGGGCACAGCAATTCACAAACTGGCAGAGTGATAAAGGACAACTATCGTCCAAAAATCTGTTGAGGGAAGTCAACGAGGCGGACTTGAAAGCGAGGCAAAATAGCAGGAAACAGATTTCAAGAGGTACCTTGGAATCGCCTGTAAAGCATAGGAAGAGGGGCACAACTTGGACAATGGTGCACTTGGCCAAAAAGGGCGTATGCGTTTTCTCCTGAATATATTCAGGAGAAAATGCATACGCCCTTTTTGGCCAAGCAAGCAAGCGGGCAATGCAAATCTGCACTACAAAGAAGTATCACTTCCCACCGGTCAAAAGGGACATCCACAAAATGTGTAAAAACCAGAAAGGCAAGACAGGCCCTGGAGAACTGGGAGCCTTGTTATGCTGATGGGCGGGATGTAAATTGCCAACTGCCTCACTGGAGGAGTGCATTGTGTTCCCTAAAACAAGTAAACAACAGAGCTACAGAGCCAAGGCCACTTCCAGTCTAGGGAATATACCTTGGGAAAACTTAAAATCAATAAGAAAGAGCCACCTCCAAATTTAGGGCTGCACTGACTACAAGAACCTCAACTTGGGTACACCTTAAATATCCCAGGAAATATAAAAATGGTTCAAAACATTGTGGTACATATGTACGATGGAATATCCCTCAGCCATGAAATCAATGTCATAAGACCAGTAGCAGCAAAGTGAGTGGATTCAGGTACGATGATTCTAAGTGAAATAAGTCACACAGAAAAAGAAACTTATCATAAGATATCACTTATGAAGATCCTGTAAACATGGCTACACGTGAACTGAGTTAGGAAAGAGAACAGAGTCTCACATTTAGAAAACACTCTTATGCCTGCATAAAGGGGAAGGAGAGGTGGGATGATGCATAAAACCAGAGTTTGATATAAGCACAGGGACCGTTTCAAAAACCAACTTTGGAATTCACAAGACCGACACCTTCCTCAGTGAAAGAGACTCAAAACCCCATATTTCCCACAGAGGAATATATCTGACTAGTAAGAATCTTAAAACCTATGTATTGATATGTCTCCATAAGGGAATCAAGTGTGTCTAGAGTGGCATAAACATGGCAGCGAGAATCAGCTCAAACCCACTATAAAAAGGAATTTCAAAAGCAAAACCAAAAAACAGGGAAATTCTTTACAATTCCTTCAGGGTGTCTGAGGAAACCTGGAAAGACCCTATCTACAATGACAGCTGGATGTGGCATAAGGCTGGACACTTGGGACTGACAGGATTGGTGAGATTGGGTGAGCGAATGCAGACCCTTTCAAGCAATAATGCATGGCCCCCATTCCATGGGTCCCAACTCTCCAGGTTCAAGGGAATATTACTACAGCTATAACATGTACAGGAAACCTAGAGAATGGACACACTGTGAATATGAAAGGTTTCTAAAACTCAACGAATAGTCCCTCTCCTGGTGCTCCAGTTTGACTTTCCAACTGCCTTACTATCAATCTCCCAACTTGGAGAGACAGGCCCTTTAACCTCCTGGTTTGCACAGGTTCCCAATTTGGCAGAGGATGGAAGGGACGAGGGAGAACCCATGAGAGAGTAGCTGTTAGGCATTTGGACGGGCACATGTCACTCTAATTTCCCGGCAGGAAGAAGAATTAACCAAAGTCTCAGCCACCCACCGGGAACCAGTATAGGACATGATCCAAAATTTTGGACTTGCGTTCAGCTCACAAAAAACGAGTTGAGAAATGGAGCTCAGGGGCACAGCAATTCACAAACTGGCAGAGTGATAAAGGACAACTATCGTCCAAAAATCTGTTGAGGGAAGTCAACGAGGAGGACTTGAAAGTGAGGCAAAATAGCAGGAAACAGATTTCAAGATGTGCGTTGGAATCGCCTGTAAAGCACAGGAAGAGGGGCACAACTTGGACAATGGTGCACTTGGCCAAAAAGGGCGTATGCGTTTTCTCCTGAATATATTCAGGAGAAAACGCATACGCCCTTTTTGGCCAAGCAAGCAAGCGGGCAATGCAAATCTGCACTACAAAGAAGTATCATTTCCCACCGGTCAAAAGGGACATCCACAACATGTGTAAAAACCAGAAAGGCAAGACAGGCCCTGGAGAACTGGGAGCCTTGTTATGCTGATGGGCGGGATGTAAATTGCCAACTGCCTCACTGGAGGAGTGCATTGTGTTCCCTAAAACAAGTAAACAACAGAGCTACAGAGCCAAGGCCACTTCCAGTCTAGGGAATATACCTTGGGAAAACTGAAAATCAATAAGAAAGAGCCACCTCCAAATTTAGGGCTGCACTGACTACAAGAACCTCAACTTGGGTACACCTTAAATATCCCAGGAAATATAAAAATGGTTCAAAACATTGTGGTACATACGTACGATGGAATATCCCTCAGCCATGAAATCAATGTCATAAGACCAGTAGCAGCAAAGTGAGTGGATTCAGGTACGATGATTCTAAGTGAAATAAGTCACACAGAAAAAGAAACTTATCATAAGATATCACTTATGAAGATCCTGTAAACATGGCTACACGTGAGCTGAGTTAGGAAAGAGAACAGAGTCTCACATTTAGAAAACACTCTTATGCCTGCATAAAGGGGAAGGAGAGGTGGGGTGATGCATAAAACCAGAGTTTGATATAAGCACAGGGACCGTTTCAAAAACCAACTTTGGAATTCACAAGACCGACACCTTCCTTAGTGAAAGAGACTCAAAACCCCATATTTCCCACAGAGGAATATATCTGACTAGTAAGAATCTTAAAACCTATGTATTGATATGTCTCCATAAGGGAATCAAGTGTGTCTAGAGTGGCATAAACATGGCAGCGAGAATCAGCTCAAACCCACTATAAAAAGGAATTTCAAAAGCAAAACCAAAAAACAGGGAAATTCTTTACAATTCCTTCAGGGTGTCTGAGGAAACCTGGAAAGACCCTATCTACAATGACAGCTGGATGTGGCATAAGGCTGGACACTTGGGACTGAGAGGATTGGTGAGATTGGGTGAGCGAATGCAGACCCTTTCAAGCAATAATGCATGGACCCCATTCCATGGGTCCCAACTCTCCATGTTCAAGGGAATATTACTACAGCTATAACATGTACAGGAAACCTAGAGAATGGACACACTGTGAATACGAAAGGTTTCTAAAACTCAACGAATAGTCCCTTTCCTGGTGATCCAGTTTGACTTTCCAACTGCCTTACTGTCAATCTCCCAACTTGGAGAGACAGGCCCTTTAACCTCCTGGTTTGCACAGGTTCCCAATTTGGCAGAGGATGGAAGGGATGAGAGAGAACCCATTAGAGAGTAGCTGTTAGGCATTTGGACGGGCACATGTCACTCTAATTTCCCGGCATGAAGAAGAATTAACCAAAGTCTCAGCCACCCACCGGGAACCAGTATAGGACATGATCCAAAATTTTGGACTTGCGTTCAGCTCACAAAAAACGAGTTGAGAAATGGAGCTCAGGGGCACAGCAATTCACAAACTGGCAGAGTGATAAAGGACAACTATCGTCCAAAAATCTGTTGAGGGAAGTCAACGAGGCGGACTTGAAAGCGAGACAAAATAGCAGGAAACAGATTTCAAGAGGTACCTGGGAATCGCCTGTAAAGCACAGGAAGAGGGGCACAACTTGGACAATGGTGCACTTGGCCAAAAAGGGCGTATGCGTTTTCTCCTGAATATATTCAGGAGAAAACGCATACGCCCTTTTTGGCCAAGCAAGCAAGCGGGCAATGCAAATCTGCACTACAAAGAAGTATCACTTCCCACCGGTCAAAAGGGACATCCACAAAATGTGTAAAAACCAGAAAGGCAAGACAGGCCCTGGAGAACTGGGAGCCTTGTTATGCTGATGGGCGGGATGTAAATTGCCAACTGCCTCACTGGAGGAGTGCATTGTGTTCCCTAAAACAAGTAAACAACAGAGCTACAGAGCCTAGGCCACTTCCAGTCTAGGGAATATACCTTGGGAAAACTGAAAATCAATAAGAAAGAGCCACCTCCAAATTTAGGGCTGCACTGACTACAAGAACCTCAACTTGGGTACACCTTAAATATCCCAGGAAATATAAAAATGGTTCAAAACATTGTGGTACTTACGTACGATGGAATATCCCTCAGCCATGAAATCAATGTCATAAGACCAGTAGCAGCAAAGTGAGTGGATTCAGGTACGATGATTCTAAGTGAAATAAGTCACACAGAAAAAGAAACTTATCATAAGATATCACTTATGAAGATCCTGTAAACATGGCTACACGTGAACTGAGTTAGGAAAGAGAACAGAGTCTCACATTTAGAAAACACTCTTATGCCTGCATAAAGGGGAAGGAGAGGTGGGGTGATGCATAAAACCAGAGTTGGATATAAGCACAGGGACCGTTCCAAAAACCAACTTTGGAATTGACAAGACCGACACCTTCCTTAGTGAAAGAGACTCAAAACCCCATATTTCCCACAGAGGAATATATCTGACTAGTAAGAATCTTAAAACCTATGTATTGATATGTCTCCATAAGGGAATCAAGTGTGTCTAGAGTGGCATAAACCTGGCAGCGAGAATCAGCTCAAACCCACTATAGAAAGGAATTTCAAAAGCAAAACCAAAAAACAGGGAAATTCTTTACAATTCCTTCAGGGTGTCTGAGGAAACCTGGAAAGACCCTATCTACAATGACAGCTGGATGTGGCATAAGGCTGGACACTTGGGACTGAGAGGATTGGTGAGATTGGGTGAGCAAATGCAGACCCTTTCAAGCAATAATGCATGGCCCCCATTCCATGGGTCCCAACTCTCCAGGTTCAAGGGAATATTACTACAGCTATAACATGTACAGGAAACCTAGAGAATGGACACACTGTGAATACGAAAGGTTTCTAAAACTCAACGAATAGTCCCTCTCCTGGTGCTCCAGTTTGACTTTCCAACTGCCTTACTATCAATCTCCCAACTTGGAGAGACAGGCCCTTTAACCTCCTGGTTTGCACAGGTTCCCAATTTGGCAGAGGATGGAAGGGATGAGGGAGAACCCATGAGAGAGTAGCTGTTAGGCATTTGGACGGGCACATGTCACTCTAATTTCCCGGCAGGAAGAAGAATTAACCAAAGTCTCAGCCACCCACCGGGAACCAGTATAGGACATGATCCAAAATTTTGGACTTGCGTTCAGCTCACAAAAAACGAGTTGAGAAATGGAGCTCAGGGGCACAGCAATTCACAAACTGGCAGAGTGATAAAGGACAACTATCGTCCAAAAATCTGTTGAGGGAAGTCAACGAGGCGGACTTGAAAGTGAGGCAAAATAGCAGGAAACAGATTTCAAGAGGTACGTTAGAATCACCTGTAAAGCACAGGAAGAGGGGCACAACTTGGACAATGGTGCACTTGGCCAAAAAGGGCGTATGCGTTTTCTCCTGAATATATTCAGGAGAAAACGCATACGCCCTTTTTGGCCAAGCAAGCAAGCGGGCAATGCAAATCTGCACTACAAAGAAGTATCACTTCCCACCGGTCAAAAGGGACATCCACAAAATGTGTAAAAACCAGAAAGGCAAGACAGGCCCTGGAGAACTGGGAGCCTTGTTATGCTGATGGGCGGGATGTAAATTGCCAACTGCCTCACTGGAGGAGTGCATTGTGTTCCCTAAAACAAGTAAACAACAGAGCTACAGAGCCAAGGCCACTTCCAGTCTAGGGAATATACCTGGGGAAAACTGAAAATCAATAAGAAAGAGCCACCTCCAAATTTAGGGCTGCACGGGCTACAAGAACCTCAACTTGGGTACACCTTAAATATCCCAGGAAATATAAAAATGGTTCAAAACATTGTGGTACTTACGTACGATGGAATATCCCTCAGCCATGAAATCAATGTCATAAGACCAGTAGCAGCAAAGTGAGTGGATTCAGGTACGATGATTCTAAGTGAAATAAGTCACACAGAAAAAGAAACTTATCATAAGATATCACTTATGAAGATCCTCTAAACATGGCTACACGTGAACAGAGTTAGGAAAGAGAACAGAGTCTCACATTTAGAAAACACTCTTATGCCTGCATAAAGGGGAAGGAGAGGTGGGGTGATGCATAAAACCAGAGTTTGATATAAGCACAGGGACCGTTCCAAAAACCAACTTTGGAATAGACAAGACCTACACCTTCCTCAGTGAAAGAGACTCAAAACCCCATATTTCCCGCAGAGGAATATATCTGACTAGTAAGAATCTTAAATCCTATGTATTGATATGTCTCCATAAGGGAATCAAGTGTGTCTAGAGTGGCATAAACATGGCAGCGAGAATCAGCTCAAACCCACTATAAAAAGGAATTTCAAAAGCAAAACCAAAAAACAGGGAAATTCTTTACAATTCCTTCAGGGTGTCTGAGGAAACCTGGAAAGACCCTATCTACAATGACAGCTGGATGTGGCATAAGGCTGGACACTTGGGACTGAGAGGATTGGTGAGATTGGGTGAGCAAATGCAGACCCTTTCAAGCAATAATGCATGGCCCCCATTCCATGGGTCCCAACTCTCCAGGTTCAAGGGAATATTACTACAGCTATAACATGTACAGGAAACCTAGAGAATGGACACACTGTGAATACGAAAGGTTTCTAAAACTCAACGAATAGTCCCTCTCCTGGTGCTCCAGTTTGACTTTCCAACTGCCTTACTATCAATCTCCCAACTTGGAGAGACAGGCCCTTTAACCTCCTGGTTTGCACAGGTTCCCAATTTGGCAGAGGATGGAAGGGACGAGGGAGAACCCATGAGAGAGTAGCTGTTAGGCATTTGGACGGGCACATGTCACTCTAATTTCCCGGCAGGAAGAAGAATTAACCAAAGTCTCAGCCACCCACCGGGAACCAGTATAGGACATGATCCAAAATTTTGGACTTGCGTTCAGCTCACAAAAAACGAGTTGAGAAATGGAGCTCAGGGGCACAGCAATTCACAAACTGGCAGAGTGATAAAGGACAACTATCGTCCAAAAATCTGTTGAGGGAAGTCAACGAGGCGGACTTGAAAGCGAGGCAAAATAGCAGGAAACAGATTTCAAGAGGTACCTTGGAATCGCCTGTAAAGCACAGGAAGAGGGGCACAACTTGGACAATGGTGCACTTGGCCAAAAAGGGTGTATGCGTTTTCTCCTGAATATATTCAGGAGAAAACGCATACGCCCTTTTTGGCCAAGCAAGCAAGCGGGCAATGCAAATCTGCACTACAAAGAAGTATCACTTCCCACCGGTCAAAAGGGACATCCACAAAATGTGTAAAAACCAGAAAGGCAAGACAGGCCCTGGAGAACTGGGAGCCTTGTTATGCTGATGGGCGGGATGTAAATTGCCAACTTCCTCACTGGAGGAGTGCATTGTGTTCCCTAAAACAAGTAAACAACAGAGCTACAGAGCCAAGGCCACTTCCAGTCTAGGGAATATACCTGGGGAAAACTGAAAATCAATAAGAAAGAGCCACCTCCAAATTTAGGGCTGCACTGACTACAAGAACCTCAACTTGGGTACACCTTAAATATCCCAGGAAATATAAAAATGGTTCAAAACATTGTGGTACTTACGTACGATGGAATATCCCTCAGCCATGAAATCAATGTCATAAGACCAGTAGCAGCAAAGTGAGTGGATTCAGGTACGATGATTCTAAGTGAAATAAGTCACACAGAAAAAGAAACTTATCATAAGATATCACTTATGAAGATCCTGTAAACATGGCTACACGTGAACTGAGTTAGGAAAGAGAACAGAGTCTCACATTTAGAAAACACTCTTATGCCTGCATAAAGGGGAAGGAGAGGTGGGGTGATGCATAAAACCAGAGTTTGATATAAGCACAGGGACCGTTTCAAAAACCAACTTTGGAATTGAGAAGACCGACACCTTCCTTAGTGAAAGAGACTCAAAACCCCATATTTCCCACAGAGGAATATATCTGACTAGTAAGAATCTTAAAACCTATGTATTGATATGTCTCCATAAGGGAATCAAGTGTGTCTAGAGTGGCATAAACATGGCAGCGAGAATCAGCTCAAACCCAGTATAAAAAGGAATTTCAAAAGCAAAACCAAAAAACAGGGAAATTCTTTACAATTCCTTCAGGGTGTCTGAGGAAACCTGGAAAGACCCTATCTACAATGACAGCTGGATGTGGCATAAGGCTGGACACTTGGGACTGAGAGGATTGGTGAGATTGGGTGAGCAAATGCAGACCCTTTCAAGCAATAATGCATGGCCCCCATTCCATGGGTCCCAACTCTCCATGTTCAAGGGAATATTACTACAGCTATAACATGTACAGGAAACCTAGAGAATGGACACACTGTGAATACGAAAGGTTTCTAAAACTCAACGAATAGTCCCTCTCCTGGTGCTCCAGTTTGACTTTCCAACTGCCTTACTATCAATCTCCCAACTTGGAGAGACAGGCCCTTTAACCTCCTGGTTTGCACAGGTTCCCAATTTGGCAGAGGATGGAAGGGACGAGGGAGAACCCATGAGAGAGTAGCTGTTAGGCATTTGGACGGGCACATGTCACTCTAATTTCCCGGCAGGAAGAAGAATTAACCAAAGTCTCAGCCACCCACCGGGAACCAGTATAGGACATGATCCAAAATTTTGGACTTGCGTTCAGCTCACAAAAAACGAGTTGAGAAATGGAGCTCAGGGGCACAGCAATTCACAAACTGGCAGAGTGATAAAGGACAACTATCGTCCAAAAATCTGTTGAGGGAAGTCAACGAGGCGGACTTGAAAGCGAGGCAAAATAGCAGGAAACAGATTTCAAGAGGTACCTTGGAATCGCCTGTAAAGCACAGGAAGAGGGGCACAACTTGGACAATGGTGCACTTGGCCAAAAAGGGCGTATGCGTTTTCTCCTGAATATATTCAGGAGAAAACGCATACGCCCTTTTTGGCCAAGCAAGCAAGCGGGCAATGCAAATCTGCACTACAAAGGAGTATCACTTCCCACCGGTCAAAAGGGACATCCACAAAATGTGTAAAAACCAGAAAGGCAAGACAGGCCCTGGAGAACTGGGAGCCTTGTTATGCTGATGGGCGGGATGTAAATTGCCAACTGCCTCACTGGAGGAGTGCATTGTGTTCCCTAAAACAAGTAAACAACAGAGCTACAGAGCCAAGGCCACTTCCAGTCTAGGGAATATACCTGGGGAAAACTGAAAATCAATAAGAAAGAGCCACCTCCAAATTTAGGGCTGCACTGACTACAAGAACCTCAACTTGGGTACACCTTAAATATCCCAGGAAATATAAAAATGGTTCAAAACATTGTGGTACTTACGTACGATGGAATATCCCTCAGCCATGAAATCAATGTCATAAGACCAGTAGCAGCAAAGTGAGTGGATTCAGGTACGATGATTCTAAGTGAAATAAGTCACACAGAAAAAGAAACTTATCATAAGATATCACTTATGAAGATCCTGTAAACATGGCTACACGTGAACTGAGTTAGGAAAGAGAACAGAGTCTCACATTTAGAAAACACTCTTATGCCTGCATAAAGGGGAAGGAGAGGTGGGGTGATGCATAAAACCAGAGTTTGATATAAGCACAGGGACCGTTTCAAAAACCAACTTTGGAATTGAGAAGACCGACACCTTCCTTAGTGAAAGAGACTCAAAACCCCATATTTCCCACAGAGGAATATATCTGACTAGTAAGAATCTTAAAACCTATGTATTGATATGTCTCCATAAGGGAATCAAGTGTGTCTAGAGTGGCATAAACATGGCAGCGAGAATCAGCTCAAACCCAGTATAAAAAGGAATTTCAAAAGCAAAACCAAAAAACAGGGAAATTCTTTACAATTCCTTCAGGGTGTCTGAGGAAACCTGGAAAGACCCTATCTACAATGACAGCTGGATGTGGCATAAGGCTGGACACTTGGGACTGAGAGGATTGGTGAGATTGGGTGAGCAAATGCAGACCCTTTCAAGCAATAATGCATGGCCCCCATTCCATGGGTCCCAACTCTCCAGGTTCAAGGGAATATTACTACAGCTATAACATGTACAGGAAACCTAGAGAATGGACACACTGTGAATACGAAAGGTTTCTAAAACTCAACGAATAGTCCCTCTCCTGGTGCTCCAGTTTGACTTTCCAACTGCCTTACTATCAATCTCCCAACTTGGAGAGACAGGCCCTTTAACCTCCTGGTTTGCACAGGTTCCCAATTTGGCAGAGGATGGAAGGGACGAGGGAGAACCCATGAGAGAGTAGCTGTTAGGCATTTGGACGGGCACATGTCACTCTAATTTCCCGGCAGGAAGAAGAATTAACCAAAGTCTCAGCCACCCACCGGGAACCAGTATAGGACATGATCCAAAATTTTGGACTTGCGTTCAGCTCACAAAAAACGAGTTGAGAAATGGAGCTCAGGGGCACAGCAATTCACAAACTGGCAGAGTGATAAAGGACAACTATCGTCCAAAAATCTGTTGAGGGAAGTCAACGAGGCGGACTTGAAAGCGAGGCAAAATAGCAGGAAACAGATTTCAATAGGTACCTTGGAATCGCCTGTAAAGCACAGGAAGAGGGGCACAACTTGGACAATGGTGCACTTGGCCAAAAAGGGCGTATGCGTTTTCTCCTGAATATATTCAGGAGAAAACGCATACGCCCTTTTTGGCCAAGCAAGCAAGCGGGCAATGCAAATCTGCACTACAAAGAAGTATCACTTCCCACCGGTCAAAAGGGACATCCACAAAATGTGTAAAAACCAGAAAGGCAAGACAGGCCCTGGAGAACTGGGAGCCTTGTTATGCTGATGGGCGGGATGTAAATTGCCAACTGCCTCACTGGAGGAGTGCATTGTGTTCCCTAAAACAAGTAAACAACAGAGCTACAGAGCCAAGGCCACTTCCAGTCTAGGGAATATACCTGGGGAAAACTGAAAATCAATAAGAAAGAGCCACCTCCAAATTTAGGGCTGCACTGACTACAAGAACCTCAACTTGGGTACACCTTAAATATCCCAGGAAATATAAAAATGGTTCAAAACATTGTGGTACTTACGTACGATGGAATATCCCTCAGCCATGAAATCAATGTCATAAGACCAGTAGCAGCAAAGTGAGTGGATTCAGGTACGATGATTCTAAGTGAAATAAGTCACACAGAAAAAGAAACTTATCATAAGATATCACTTATGAAGATCCTGTAAACATGGCTACACGTGAACTGAGTTAGGAAAGAGAACAGAGTCTCACATTTAGAAAACACTCTTATGCCTGCATAAAGGGGAAGGAGAGGTGGGGTGATGCATAAAACCAGAGTTTGATATAAGCACAGGGACCGTTTCAAAAACCAACTTTGGAATTGAGAAGACCGACACCTTCCTTAGTGAAAGAGACTCAAAACCCCATATTTCCCACAGAGGAATATATCTGACTAGTAAGAATCTTAAAACCTATGTATTGATATGTCTCCATAAGGGAATCAAGTGTGTCTAGAGTGGCATAAACATGGCAGCGAGAATCAGCTCAAACCCAGTATAAAAAGGAATTTCAAAAGCAAAACCAAAAAACAGGGAAATTCTTTACAATTCCTTCAGGGTGTCTGAGGAAACCTGGAAAGACCCTATCTACAATGACAGCTGGATGTGGCATAAGGCTGGACACTTGGGACTGAGAGGATTGGTGAGATTGGGTGAGCAAATGCAGACCCTTTCAAGCAATAATGCATGGCCCCCATTCCATGGGTCCCAACTCTCCAGGTTCAAGGGAATATTACTACAGCTATAACATGTACAGGAAACCTAGAGAATGGACACACTGTGAATACGAAAGGTTTCTAAAACTCAACGAATAGTCCCTCTCCTGGTGCTCCAGTTTGACTTTCCAACTGCCTTACTATCAATCTCCCAACTTGGAGAGACAGGCCCTTTAACCTCCTGGTTTGCACAGGTTCCCAATTTGGCAGAGGATGGAAGGGACGAGGGAGAACCCATGAGAGAGTAGCTGTTAGGCATTTGGACGGGCACATGTCACTCTAATTTCCCGGCAGGAAGAAGAATTAACCAAAGTCTCAGCCACCCACCGGGAACCAGTATAGGACATGATCCAAAATTTTGGACTTGCGTTCAGCTCACAAAAAACGAGTTGAGAAATGGAGCTCAGGGGCACAGCAATTCACAAACTGGAAGAGTGATAAAGGACAACTATCGTCCAAAAATCTGTTGAGGGAAGTCAACGAGGCGGACTTGAAAGCGAGGCAAAATAGCAGGAAACAGATTTCAATAGGTACCTTGGAATCGCCTGTAAAGCACAGGAAGAGGGGCACAACTTGGACAATGGTGCACTTGGCTAAAAAGGGCGTATGCGTTTTCTCCTCAATATATTCAGGAGAAAACGCATACGCCCTTTTTGGCCAAGCAAGCAAGCGGGCAATGCATATCTGCACTACAAAGAAGTATCACTTCCCACCGGTCAAAAGGGACATCCACAAAATGTGTAAAAACCAGAAAGGCAAGACAGGCCCTGGAGAATTGGGAGCCTTGTTATGCTGATGGGCGGGATGTAAACTGCCAACTGCCTCACTGGAGGAGTGCATTGTGTTCCCTAAAACAAGTAAACAACAGAGCTACAGAGCCAAGGCCACTTCCAGTCTAGGGAATATACCTTGGGAAAACTGAAAATCAATAAGAAAGAGCCACCTCCAAATTTAGGGCTGCACTGACTACAAGAACCTCAACTTGGGTACACCTTAAATATCCCAGGAAATATAAAAATGGTTCAAAACATTGTGATACTTACGTACGATGGAATATCCCTCAGCCATGAAATCAATGTCATAAGACCAGTAGCAGCAAAGTGAGTGGATTCAGGTACGATGATTCTAAGTGAAATAAGTCACACAGAAAAAGAAACTTATCATAAGATATCACTTATGAAGATCCTGTAAACATGGCTACACGTGAACTGAGTTAGGAAAGAGAACAGAGTCTCACATTTAGAAAACACTCTTATGCCTGCATAAAGGGGAAGGAGAGGTGGGGTGATGCATAAAACCAGAGTTTGATATAAGCACAGGGACCGTTTCAAAAACCAACTTTGGAATTGAGAAGACCGACACCTTCCTTAGTGAAAGAGACTCAAAACCCCATATTTCCCACAGAGGAATATATCTGACTAGTAAGAATCTTAAAACCTATGTATTGATATGTCTCCATAAGGGAATCAAGTGTGTCTAGAGTGGCATAAACATGGCAGCGAGAATCAGCTCAAACCCAGTATAAAAAGGAATTTCAAAAGCAAAACCAAAAAACAGGGAAATTCTTTACAATTCCTTCAGGGTGTCTGAGGAAACCTGGAAAGACCCTATCTACAATGACAGCTGGATGTGGCATAAGGCTGGACACTTGGGACTGAGAGGATTGGTGAGATTGGGTGAGCAAATGCAGACCCTTTCAAGCAATAATGCATGGCCCCCATTCCATGGGTCCCAACTCTCCATGTTCAAGGGAATATTACTACAGCTATAACATGTACAGGAAACCTAGAGAATGGACACACTGTGAATACGAAAGGTTTCTAAAACTCAACGAATAGTCCCTCTCCTGGTGCTCCAGTTTGACTTTCCAACTGCCTTACTATCAATCTCCCAACTTGGAGAGACAGGCCCTTTAACCTCCTGGTTTGCACAGGTTCCCAATTTGGCAGAGGATGGAAGGGACGAGGGAGAACCCATGAGAGAGTAGCTGTTAGGCATTTGGACGGGCACATGTCACTCTAATTTCCCGGCAGGAAGAAGAATTAACCAAAGTCTCAGCCACCCACCGGGAACCAGTATAGGACATGATCCAAAATTTTGGACCTGCGTTCAGCTCACAAAAAACGAGTTGAGAAATGGAGCTCAGGGGCACAGCAATTCACAAACTGGCAGAGTGATAAAGGACAACTATCGTCCAAAAATCTGTTGAGGGAAGTCAACGAGGCGGACTTGAAAGTGAGGCAAAATAGCAGGAAACAGATTTCAAGAGGTACGTTGGAATCGCCTGTAAAGCACAGGAAGAGGGGCACAACTTGGACAATGGTGCACTTGGCTAAAAAGGGCGTATGCGTTTTCTCCTCAATATATTCAGGAGAAAACGCATACGCCCTTTTTGGCCAAGCAAGCAAGCGGGCAATGCATATCTGCACTACAAAGAAGTATCACTTCCCACCGGTCAAAAGGGACATCCACAAAATGTGTAAAAACCAGAAAGGCAAGACAGGCCCTGGAGAATTGGGAGCCTTGTTATGCTGATGGGCGGGATGTAAACTGCCAACTGCCTCACTGGAGGAGTGCATTGTGTTCCCTAAAACAAGTAAACAACAGAGCTACAGAGCCAAGGCCACTTCCAGTCTAGGGAATATACCTTGGGAAAACTGAAAATCAATAAGAAAGAGCCACCTCCAAATTTAGGGCTGCACTGACTACAAGAACCTCAACTTGGGTACACCTTAAATATCCCAGGAAATATAAAAATGGTTCAAAACATTGTGGTACTTACGTATGATGGAATATCCCTCAGCCATGAAATCAATGTCATAAGACCAGTAGCAGCAAAGTGAGTGGATTCAGGTACGATGATTCTAAGTGAAATAAGTCACACAGAAAAAGAAACTTATCATAAGATATCACTTATGAAGATCCTGTGAACATGGCTACACGTGAACTGAGTTAGGAAAGAGAACAGAGTCTCACATTTAGAAAACACTCTTATGCCTGCATAAAGGGGATGGAGAGGTCGGGTGATGCATAAAACCAGAGTTTGATATAAGCACAGGGACCGTTCCAAAATCCAACTTTGGAATAGACAAGACCTACACCTTCCTCAGTGAAAGAGACTCAAAACCCCATATTTCCCGCAGAGGAATATATCTGACTAGTAAGAATCTTAAAACCTATGTATTGATATAACTCCATAAGGGAATCAAGTGTGTCTAGAGTGGCATAAACATGGCAGCGAGAATCAGCTCAAACCCACTATAAAAAGGAATTTCAAAAGCAAAACCAAAAAACAGGGAAATTCTTTACAATTCCTTCAGGGTGTCTGAGGAAACCTGGAAAGACCCTATCTACAATGACAGCTGGATGTGGCATAAGGCTGGACACTTGGGACTGAGAGGATTGGTGAGATTGGGTGAGCAAATGCAGACCCTTTCAAGCAATAATGCATGGCCCCCATTCCATGGGTCCCAACTCTCCAGGTTCAAGGGAATATTACTACAGCTATAACATGTACAGGAAACCTAGAGAATGGACACACTGTGAATACGAAAGGTTTCTAAAACTCAACGAATAGTCCCTCTCCTGGTGCTCCAGTTTGACTTTCCAACTGCCTTACTATCAATCTCCCAACTTGGAGAGACAGGCCCTTTAACCTCCTGGTTTGCACAGGTTCCCAATTTGGCAGAGGATGGAAGGGACGAGGGAGAACCCATGAGAGAGTAGCTGTTAGGCATTTGGACGGGCACATGTCACTCTAATTTCCCGGCAGGAAGAAGAATTAACCAAAGTCTCAGCCACCCACCGGGAACCAGTATAGGACATGATCCAAAATTTTGGACTTGCGTTCAGCTCACAAAAAACGAGTTGAGAAATGGAGCTCAGGGGCACAGCAATTCACAAACTGGCAGAGTCATAAAGGACAACTATCGTCCAAAAATCTGTTGAGGGAAGTCAAGAAGGCGGACTTGAAAGCGAGGCAAAATAGCAGGAAACAGATTTCAAGAGGTACCTTGGAATTGCCTGTAAAGCACAGGAAGAGGGGCACAACTTGGACAATGGTGCACTTGGCCAAAAAGGGCGTATGCGTTTTCTCCTGAATATATTCAGGAGAAAATGCATACGCCCTTTTTGGCCAAGCAAGCAAGCGGGCAATGCAAATCTGCACTACAAAGAAGTATCACTTCCCACCGGTCAAAAGGGACATCCACAAAATGTGTAAAAACCAGAAAGGCAAGACAGGCCCTGGAGAACTGGGAGCCTTGTTATGCTGATGGGCGGGATGTAAATTGCCAACTGCCTCACTGGAGGAGTGCATTGTGTTCCCTAAAACAAGTAAACAACAGAGCTACAGAGCCAAGGCCACTTCCAGTCTAGGGAATATACCTTGGGAAAACTGAAAATCAATAAGAAAGAGCCACCTCCAAATTTAGGGCTGCACTGACTACAAGAACCTCAACTTGGGTACACCTTAAATATCCCAGGAAATATAAAAATGGTTCAAAACATTGTGGTACTTACATACGATGGAATATCCCTCAGCCATGAAATCAATGTCATAAGACCAGTAGCAGCAAAGTGAGTGGATTCAGGTACGATGATTCTAAGTAAAATAAGTCACACAGAAAAAGAAACTTATCATAAGATATCACTTATGAAGATCCTGTAAACATGGCTACACGTGAACTGAGTTAGGAAAGAGAACAGAGTCTCACATTTAGAAAACACTCTTATGCCTGCATAAAGGGGAAGGAGAGGTGGGGTGATGCATAAAACCAGAGTTTGATATAAGCACAGGGACCGTTTCAAAAACCAACTCTGGAATAGACAAGACCTACACCTTCCTCAGTGAAAGAGACTCAAAACCCCATATTTCCCACAGAGGAATATATCTGACTAGTAAGAATCTTAAAACCTATGTATTGATATGTCTCCATAAGGGAATCAAGTGTGTCTAGAGTGGCATAAACATGGCAGCGAGAATCAGCTCAAACCCACTATAAAAAGGAATTTCAAAAGCAAAACCAAAAAACAGGGAAATTCTTTACAATTCCTTCAGGGTGTCTGAGGAAACCTGGAAAGACCCTATCTACAATGACAGCTGGATGTGGCATAAGGCTGGACACTTGGGACTGAGAGGATTGGTGAGATTGGGTGAGCAAATGCAGACCCTTTCAAGCAATAATGCATGGCCCCCATTCCATGGGTCCCAACTCTCCATGTTCAAGGGAATATTACTACAGCTATAACATGTACAGGAAACCTAGAGAATGGACACACTGTGAATACGAAAGGTTTCTAAAACTCAACGAATAGTCCCTCTCCTGGTGCTCCAGTTTGACTTTCCAACTGCCTTACTATCAATCTCCCAACTTGGAGAGACAGGCCCTTTAACCTCCTGGTTTGCACAGGTTCCCAATTTGGCAGAGGATGGAAGGGACGAGGGAGAACCCATGAGAGAGTAGCTGTTAGGCATTTGGATGGGCACATGTCACTCTAATTTCCCGGCAGGAAGAAGAATTAACCAAAGTCTCAGCCACCCACCGGGAACCAGTATAGGACATGATCCAAAATTTTGGACTTGCGTTCAGCTCACAAAAAACGAGTTGAGGAATGGAGCTCAGGGGCACAGCAATTCACAAACTGGCAGAGTGATAAAGGACAACTATCGTCCAAAAATCTGTTGAGGGAAGTCAACGAGGCGGACTTGAAAGTGAGGCAAAATAGCAGGAAACAGATTTCAAGAGGTACGTTGGAATCGCCTGTAAAGCACAGGAAGAGGGGCACAACTTGGACAATGGTGCACTTGGCTAAAAAGGGCGTATGCGTTTTCTCCTGAATATATTCAGGAGAAAACGCATACGCCCTTTTTGGCCAAGCAAGCAAGCGGGCAATGCAAATCTGCACTACAAAGAAGTATCACTTCCCACCGGTCAAAAGGGACATCCACAAAATGTGTAAAAACCAGAAAGGCAAGACAGGTCCTGGAGAACTTGGAGCCTTGTTATGCTGATGGGCGGGATGTAAATTGCCAACTGCCTCACTGGAGGAGTGCATTGTGTTCCCTAAAACAAGTAAACAACAGAGCTACAGAGCCAAGGCCACTTCCAGTCTAGGGAATATACCTTGGGAAAACTGAAAATCAATAAGAAAGAGCCACCTCCAAATTTAGGGCTGCACTGACTACAAGAACCTCAACTTGGGTACACCTTAAATATCCCAGGAAATATAAAAATGGTTCAAAACATTGTGGTACTTACATACGATGGAATATCCCTCAGCCATGAAATCAATGTCATAAGACCAGTAGCAGCAAAGTGAGTGGATTCAGGTACGATGATTCTAAGTAAAATAAGTCACACAGAAAAAGAAACTTATCATAAGATATCACTTATGAAGATCCTGTAAACATGGCTACACGTGAACTGAGTTAGGAAAGAGAACAGAGTCTCACATTTAGAAAACACTCTTATGCCTGCATAAAGGGGAAGGAGAGGTGGGGTGATGCATAAAACCAGAGTTTGATATAAGCACAGGGACCGTTTCAAAAACCAACTCTGGAATAGACAAGACCTACACCTTCCTCTGTGAAAGAGACTCAAAACCCCATATTTCCCACAGAGGAATATATCTGACTAGTAAGAATCTTAAAACCTATGTATTGATATGTCTCCATAAGGGAATCAAGTGTGTCTAGAGTGGCATAAACATGGCAGCGAGAATCAGCTCAAACCCACTATAAAAAGGAATTTCAAAAGCAAAACCAAAAAACAGGGAAATTCTTTACAATTCCTTCAGGGTGTCTGAGGAAACCTGGAAAGACCCTATCTACAATGACAGCTGGATGTGGCATAAGGCTGGACACTTGGGACTGAGAGGATTGGTGAGATTGGGTGAGCAAATGCAGACCCTTTCAAGCAATAATGCATGGCCCCCATTCCATGGGTCCCAACTCTCCATGTTCAAGGGAATATTACTACAGCTATAACATGTACAGGAAACCTAGAGAATGGACACACTGTGAATACGAAAGGTTTCTAAAACTCAACGAATAGTCCCTCTCCTGGTGCTCCAGTTTGACTTTCCAACTGCCTTATTATCAATCTCCCAACTTGGAGAGACAGGCCCTTTAACCTCCTGGTTTGCACAGGTTCCCAATTTGGCAGAGGATGGAAGGGACGAGGGAGAACCCATGAGAGAGTAGCTGTTAGGCATTTGGACGGGCACATGTCACTCTAATTTCCCGGCAGGAAGAAGAATTAACCAAAGTCTCAGCCACCCACCGGGAACCAGTATAGGACATGATCCAAAATTTTGGACTTGCGTTCAGCTCACAAAAAACGAGTTGAGGAATGGAGCTCAGGGGCACAGCAATTCACAAACTGGCAGAGTGATAAAGGACAACTATCATCCAAAAATCTGTTGAGGGAAGTCAACGAGGCGGACTTGAAAGCGAGGCAAAATAGCAGGAAACAGATTTCAAGAGGTACGTTGGAATCGCCTGTAAAGCACAGGAAGAGGGGCACAACTTGGACAATGGTGCACTTGGCTAAAAAGGGCGTATGCGTTTTCTCCTCAATATATTCAGGAGAAAACGCATACGCCCTTTTTGGCCAAGCAAGCAAGCGGGCAATGCAAATCTGCACTACAAAGAAGTATCACTTCCCACCGGTCAAAAGGGACATCCACAAAATGTGTAAAAACCAGAAAGGCAAGACAGGCCCTGGAGAATTGGGAGCCTTGTTATGCTGATGGGCGGGATGTAAACTGCCAACTGCCTCACTGGAGGAGTGCATTGTGTTCCCTAAAACAAGTAAACAACAGAGCTACAGAGCCAAGGCCACTTCCAGTCTAGGGAATATACCTTGGGAAAACTGAAAATCAATAAGAAAGAGCCACCTCCAAATTTAGGGCTGCACTGACTACAAGAACCTCAACTTGGGTACACCTTAAATATCCCAGGAAATATAAAAATGGTTCAAAAAATTGTGGTACTTACATACGATGGAATATCCCTCAGCCATGAAATCAATGTCATAAGACCAGTAGCAGCAAAGTGAGTGGATTCAGGTACGATGGTTCTAAGTAAAATAAGTCACACAGAAAAAGAAACTTATCATAAGATATCACTTATGAAGATCCAGTAAACATGGCTACACGTGAACTGAGTTAGGAAAGAGAACAGAGTCTCACATTTAGAAAACACTCTTATGCCTGCATAAAGGGGAAGGAGAGGTGGGGTGATGCATAAAACCAGAGTTTGATATAAGCACAGGGACCGTTTCAAAAACCAACTCTGGAATAGACAAGACCTACACCTTCCTCAGTGAAAGAGACTCAAAACCCCATATTTCCCACAGAGGAATATATCTGACTAGTAACAATCTTAAAACCTATGTATTGATATGTCTCCATAAGGGAATCAAGTGTGTCTAGAGTGGCATAAACATGGCAGCGAGAATCAGCTCAAACCCACTATAAAAAGGAATTTCAAAAGCAAAACCAAAAAACAGGGAAATTCTTTACAATTCCTTCAGGGTGTCTGAGGAAACCTGGAAAGACCCTATCTACAATGACAGCTGGATGTGGCATAAGGCTGGACACTTGGGACTGAGAGGATTGGTGAGATTGGGTGAGCAAATGCAGACCCTTTCAAGCAATAATGCATGGCCCCCATTCCATGGGTCCCAACTCTCCATGTTCAAGGGAATATTACTACAGCTATAACATGTACAGGAAACCTAGAGAATGGACACACTGTGAATACGAAAGGTTTCTAAAACTCAACGAATAGTCCCTCTCCTGGTGCTCCAGTTTGACTTTCCAACTGCCTTACTATCAATCTCCCAACTTGGAGAGACAGGCCCTTTAACCTCCTGGTTTGCACAGGTTCCCAATTTGGCAGAGGATGGAAGGGACGAGGGAGAACCCATGAGAGAGTAGCTGTTAGGCATTTGGATGGGCACATGTCACTCTAATTTCCCGGCAGGAAGAAGAATTAACCAAAGTCTCAGCCACCCACCGGGAACCAGTATAGGACATGATCCAAAATTTTGGACTTGCGTTCAGCTCACAAAAAACGAGTTGAGGAATGGAGCTCAGGGGCACAGCAATTCACAAACTGGCAGAGTGATAAAGGACAACTATCGTCCAAAAATCTGTTGAGGGAAGTCAACGAGGCGGACTTGAAAGTGAGGCAAAATAGCAGGAAACAGATTTCAAGAGGTACGTTGGAATCGCCTGTAAAGCACAGGAAGAGGGGCACAACTTGGACAATGGTGCACTTGGCTAAAAAGGGCGTATGCGTTTTCTCCTGAATATATTCAGGAGAAAACGCATACGCCCTTTTTGGCCAAGCAAGCAAGCGGGCAATGCAAATCTGCACTACAAAGAAGTATCACTTCCCACCGGTCAAAAGGGACATCCACAAAATGTGTAAAAACCAGAAAGGCAAGACAGGTCCTGGAGAACTGGGAGCCTTGTTATGCTGATGGGCGGGATGTAAATTGCCAACTGCCTCACTGGAGGAGTGCATTGTGTTCCCTAAAACAAGTAAACAACAGAGCTACAGAGCCAAGGCCACTTCCAGTCTAGGGAATATACCTTGGGAGAACTGAAAATCAATAAGAAAGAGCCACCTCCAAATTTAGGGCTGCACTGACTACAAGAACCTCAACTTGGGTACACCTTAAATATCCCAGGAAATATAAAAATGGTTCAAAACATTGTGGTACTTACATACGATGGAATATCCCTCAGCCATGAAATCAATGTCATAAGACCAGTAGCAGCAAAGTGAGTGGATTCAGGTACGATGATTCTAAGTAAAATAAGTCACACAGAAAAAGAAACTTATCATAAGATATCACTTATGAAGATCCTGTAAACATGGCTACACGTGAACTGAGTTAGGAAAGAGAACAGAGTCTCACATTTAGAAAACACTCTTATGCCTGCATAAAGGGGAAGGAGAGGTGGGGTGATGCATAAAACCAGAGTTTGATATAAGCACAGGGACCGTTTCAAAAACCAACTCTGGAATAGACAAGACCTACACCTTCCTCTGTGAAAGAGACTCAAAACCCCATATTTCCCACAGAGGAATATATCTGACTAGTAAGAATCTTAAAACCTATGTATTGATATGTCTCCATAAGGGAATCAAGTGTGTCTAGAGTGGCATAAACATGGCAGCGAGAATCAGCTCAAACCCACTATAAAAAGGAATTTCAAAAGCAAAACCAAAAAACAGGGAAATTCTTTACAATTCCTTCAGGGTGTCTGAGGAAACCTGGAAAGACCCTATCTACAATGACAGCTGGATGTGGCATAAGGCTGGACACTTGGGACTGAGAGGATTGGTGAGATTGGGTGAGCAAATGCAGACCCTTTCAAGCAATAATGCATGGCCCCCATTCCATGGGTCCCAACTCTCCATGTTCAAGGGAATATTACTACAGCTATAACATGTACAGGAAACCTAGAGAATGGACACACTGTGAATACGAAAGGTTTCTAAAACTCAACGAATAGTCCCTCTCCTGGTGCTCCAGTTTGACTTTCCAACTGCCTTATTATCAATCTCCCAACTTGGAGAGACAGGCCCTTTAACCTCCTGGTTTGCACAGGTTCCCAATTTGGCAGAGGATGGAAGGGACGAGGGAGAACCCATGAGAGAGTAGCTGTTAGGCATTTGGACGGGCACATGTCACTCTAATTTCCCGGCAGGAAGAAGAATTAACCAAAGTCTCAGCCACCCACCGGGAACCAGTATAGGACATGATCCAAAATTTTGGACTTGCGTTCAGCTCACAAAAAACGAGTTGAGGAATGGAGCTCAGGGGCACAGCAATTCACAAACTGGCAGAGTGATAAAGGACAACTATCATCCAAAAATCTGTTGAGGGAAGTCAACGAGGCGGACTTGAAAGCGAGGCAAAATAGCAGGAAACAGATTTCAAGAGGTACGTTGGAATCGCCTGTAAAGCACAGGAAGAGGGGCACAACTTGGACAATGGTGCACTTGGCTAAAAAGGGCGTATGCGTTTTCTCCTCAATATATTCAGGAGAAAACGCATACGCCCTTTTTGGCCAAGCAAGCAAGCGGGCAATGCAAATCTGCACTACAAAGAAGTATCACTTCCCACCGGTCAAAAGGGACATCCACAAAATGTGTAAAAACCAGAAAGGCAAGACAGGCCCTGGAGAATTGGGAGCCTTGTTATGCTGATGGGCGGGATGTAAACTGCCAACTGCCTCACTGGAGGAGTGCATTGTGTTCCCTAAAACAAGTAAACAACAGAGCTACAGAGCCAAGGCCACTTCCAGTCTAGGGAATATACCTTGGGAAAACTGAAAATCAATAAGAAAGAGCCACCTCCAAATTTAGGGCTGCACTGACTACAAGAACCTCAACTTGGGTACACCTTAAATATCCCAGGAAATATAAAAATGGTTCAAAAAATTGTGGTACTTACATACGATGGAATATCCCTCAGCCATGAAATCAATGTCATAAGACCAGTAGCAGCAAAGTGAGTGGATTCAGGTACGATGGTTCTAAGTAAAATAAGTCACACAGAAAAAGAAACTTATCATAAGATATCACTTATGAAGATCCAGTAAACATGGCTACACGTGAACTGAGTTAGGAAAGAGAACAGAGTCTCACATTTAGAAAACACTCTTATGCCTGCATAAAGGGGAAGGAGAGGTGGGGTGATGCATAAAACCAGAGTTTGATATAAGCACAGGGACCGTTTCAAAAACCAACTCTGGAATAGACAAGACCTACACCTTCCTCAGTGAAAGAGACTCAAAACCCCATATTTCCCACAGAGGAATATATCTGACTAGTAAGAATCTTAAAACCTATGTATTGATATGTCTCCATAAGGGAATCAAGTGTGTCTAGAGTGGCATAAACATGGCAGCGAGAATCAGCTCAAACCCACTATAAAAAGGAATTTCAAAAGCAAAACCAAAAAACAGGGAAATTCTTTACAATTCCTTCAGGGTGTCTGAGGAAACCTGGAAAGACCCTATCTACAATGACAGCTGGATGTGGCATAAGGCTGGACACTTGGGACTGAGAGGATTGGTGAGATTGGGTGAGCAAATGCAGACCCTTTCAAGCAATAATGCATGGCCCCCATTCCATGGGTCCCAACTCTCCATGTTCAAGGGAATATTACTACAGCTATAACATGTACAGGAAACCTAGAGAATGGACACACTGTGAATACGAAAGGTTTCTAAAACTCAATGAATAGTCCCTCTCCTGGTGCTCCAGTTTGACTTTCCAACTGCCTTACTATCAATCTCCCAACTTGGAGAGACAGGCCCTTTAACCTCCTGGTTTGCACAGGTTCCCAATTTGGCAGAGGATGGAAGGGACGAGGGAGAACCCATGAGAGAGTAGCTGTTAGGCATTTGGACGGGCACATATCACTCTAATTTCCCGGCAGGAAGAAGAATTAACCAAAGTCTCATCCACCCACCGGGAACCAGTATAGGACATGATCCAAAATTTTGGACTTGCGTTCAGCTCACAAAAAACGAGTTGAGTAATGGAGCTCAGGGGCACAGCAATTCACAAACTGGCAGAGTGATAAAGGACAACTATCGTCCAAAAATCTGTTGAGGGAAGTCAACGAGGCGGACTTGAAAGTGAGGCAAAATAGCAGGAAACAGATTTCAAGAGGTACGTTGGAATCGCCTGTAAAGCACAGGAAGAGGGGCACAACTTGGACAATGGTGCACTTGGCTAAAAAGGGCGTATGCGTTTTCTCCTGAATATATTCAGGAGAAAACGCATACGCCCTTTTTGGCCAAGCAAGCAAGCGGGCAATGCAAATCTGCACTACAAAGAAGTATCACTTCCCACCGGTCAAAAGGGACATCCACAAAATGTGTAAAAACCAGAAAGGCAAGACAGGCCCTGGAGAATTGGGAGCCTTGTTATGCTGATGGGCGGGATGTAAACTGCCAACTGCCTCACTGGAGGAGTGCATTGTGTTCCCTAAAACAAGTAAACAACAGAGCTACAGAGCCAAGGCCACTTCCAGTCTAGGGAATATACCTTGGGAAAACTGAAAATCAATAAGAAAGAGCCACCTCCAAATTTAGGGCTGCACTGACTACAAGAACCTCAACTTGGGTACACCTTAAATATCCCAGGAAATATAAAAATGGTTCAAAACATTGTGGTACTTACATACGATGGAATATCCCTCAGCCATGAAATCAATGTCATAAGACCAGTAGCAGCAAAGTGAGTGGATTCAGGTACGATGATTCTAAGTAAAATAAGTCACACAGAAAAAGAAACTTATCATAAGATATCACTTATGAAGATCCTGTAAACATGGCTACACGTGAACTGAGTTAGGAAAGAGAACAGAGTCTCACATTTAGAAAACACTCTTATGCCTGCATAAAGGGGAAGGAGAGGTGGGGTGATGCATAAAACCAGAGTTTGATATAAGCACAGGGACCGTTTCAAAAACCAACTCTGGAATAGACAAGACCTACACCTTCCTCAGTGAAAGAGACTCAAAACCCCATATTTCCCACAGAGGAATATATCTGACTAGTAAGAATCTTAAAACCTATGTATTGATATGTCTCCATAAGGGAATCAAGTGTGTCTAGAGTGGCATAAACATGGCAGCGAGAATCAGCTCAAACCCACTATAAAAAGGAATTTCAAAAGCAAAACCAAAAAACAGGGAAATTCTTTACAATTCCTTCAGGGTGTCTGAGGAAACCTGGAAAGACCCTATCTACAATGACAGCTGGATGTGGCATAAGGCTGGACACCTGGGACTGAGAGGATTGGTGAGATTGGGTGAGCAAATGCAGACCCTTTCAAGCAATAATGCATGGCCCCCATTCCATGGGTCCCAACTCTCCAGGTTCAAGGGAATATTACTACAGCTATAACATGTACAGGAAACCTAGAGAATGGACACACTGTGAATACGAAAGGTTTCTAAAACTCAACGAATAGTCCCTCTCCTGGTGCTCCAGTTTGACTTTCCAACTGCCTTACTATCAATCTCCCAACTTGGAGAGACAGGCCCTTTAACCTCCTGGTTTGCACAGGTTCCCAATTTGGCAGAGGATGGAAGGGACGAGGGAGAACCCATGAGAGAGTAGCTGTTAGGCATTTGGACGGGCACATGTCACTCTAATTTCCCGGCAGGAAGAAGAATTAACCAAAGTCTCAGCCACCCACCGGGAACCAGTATAGGACATGATCCAAAATTTTGGACTTGCGTTCAGCTCACAAAAAACGAGTTGAGGAATGGAGCTCAGGGGCACAGCAATTCACAAACTGGCAGAGTGATAAAGGACAACTATCGTCCAAAAATCTGTTGAGGGAAGTCAACGAGGCGGACTTGAAAGTGAGGCAAAATAGCAGGAAACAGATTTCAAGAGGTACGTTGGAATCGCCTGTAAAGCACAGGAAGAGGGGCACAACTTGGACAATGGTGCACTTGGCTAAAAAGGGCGTATGCGTTTTTTCCTGAATATATTCAGGAGAAAACGCATACGCCCTTTTTGGCCAAGCAAGCAAGCGGGCAATGCAAATCTGCACTACAAAGAAGTATCACTTCCCACCGGTCAAAAGGGACATCCACAAAATGTGTAAAAACCAGAAAGGCAAGACAGGCCCTGGAGAACTGGGAGCCTTGTTATGCTGATGGGCGGGATGTAAATTGCCAACTGCCTCACTGGAGGAGTGCATTGTGTTCCCTAAAACAAGTAAACAACAGAGCTACAGAGCCAAGGCCACTTCCAGTCTAGGGAATATACCTTGGGAAAACTGAAAATCAATAAGAAAGAGCCACCTCCAAATTTAGGGCTGCACTGACTACAAGAACCTCAACTTGGGTACACCTTAAATATCCCAGGAAATATAAAAATGGTTCAAAACATTGTGGTACTTACATACGATGGAATATCCCTCAGCCATGAAATCAATGTCATAAGACCAGTAGCAGCAAAGTGAGTGGATTCAGGTACGATGATTCTAAGTAAAATAAGTCACACAGAAAAAGAAACTTATCATAAGATATCACTTATGAAGATCCTGTAAACATGGCTACACGTGAACTGAGTTAGGAAAGAGAACAGAGTCTCACATTTAGAAAACACTCTTATGCCTGCATAAAGGGGAAGGAGAGGTGGGGTGATGCATAAAACCAGAGTTTGATATAAGCACAGGGACCGTTTCAAAAACCAACTCTGGAATAGACAAGACCTACACCTTCCTCAGTGAAAGAGACTCAAAAACCCATATTTCCCACAGAGGAATATATCTGACTAGTAAGAATCTTAAAACCTATGTATTGATATGTCTCCATAAGGGAATCAAGTGTGTCTAGAGTGGCATAAACATGGCAGCGAGAATCAGCTCAAACCCACTATAAAAAGGAATTTCAAAAGCAAAACCAAAAAACAGGGAAATTCTTTACAATTCCTTCAGGGTGTCTGAGGAAACCTGGAAAGACCCTATCTACAATGACAGCTGGATGTGGCATAAGGCTGGACACCTGGGACTGAGAGGATTGGTGAGATTGGGTGAGCAAATGCAGACCCTTTCAAGCAATAATGCATGGCCCCCATTCCATGGGTCCCAACTCTCCATGTTCAAGGGAATATTACTACAGCTATAACATGTACAGGAAACCTAGAGAATGGACACACTGTGAATACGAAAGGTTTCTAAAACTCAACGAATAGTCCCTCTCCTGGTGCTCCAGTTTGACTTTCCAACTGCCTTACTATCAATCTCCCAACTTGGAGAGACAGGCCCTTTAACCTCCTGGTTTGCACAGGTTCCCAATTTGGCAGAGGATGGAAGGGACGAGGGAGAACCCATGAGAGAGTAGCTGTTAGGCATTTGGACGGGCACATGTCACTCTAATTTCCCGGCAGGAAGAAGAATTAACCAAAGTCTCAGCCACCCACCGGGAACCAGTATAGGACATGATCCAAAATTTTGGACTTGCGTTCAGCTCACAAAAAACGAGTTGAGGAATGGAGCTCAGGGGCACAGCAATTCACAAACTGGCAGAGTGATAAAGGACAACTATCGTCCAAAAATCTGTTGAGGGAAGTCAACGAGGCGGACTTGAAAGTGAGGCAAAATAGCAGGAAACAGATTTCAAGAGGTACGTTGGAATCGCCTGTAAAGCACAGGAAGAGGGGCACAACTTGGACAATGGTGCACTTGGCCAAAAAGGGCGTATGCGTTTTCTCCTGAATATATTCAGGAGAAAACGCATACGCCCTTTTTGGCCAAGCAAGCAAGCGGGCAATGCAAATCTGCACTACAAAGAAGTATCACTTCCCACCGGTCAAAAGGGACATCCACAAAATGTGTAAAAACCAGAAAGGCAAGACAGGCCCTGGAGAATTGGGAGCCTTGTTATGCTGATGGGCGGGATGTAAACTGCCAACTGCCTCACTGGAGGAGTGCATTGTGTTCCCTAAAACAAGTAAACAACAGAGCTACAGAGCCAAGGCCACTTCCAGTCTAGGGAATATACCTTGGGAAAACTGAAAATCAATAAGAAAGAGCCACCTCCAAATTTAGGGCTGCACTGACTACAAGAACCTCAACTTGGGTACACCTTAAATATCCCAGGAAATATAAAAATGGTTCAAAACATTGTGGTACTTACATACGATGGAATATCCCTCAGCCATGAAATCAATGTCATAAGACCAGTAGCAGCAAAGTGAGTGGATTCAGGTACGATGATTCTAAGTAAAATAAGTCACACAGAAAAAGAAACTTATCATAAGATATCACTTATGAAGATCCTGTAAACATGGCTACACGTGAACTGAGTTAGGAAAGAGAACAGAGTCTCACATTTAGAAAACACTCTTATGCCTGCATAAAGGGGAAGGAGAGGTGGGGTGATGCATAAAACCAGAGTTTGATATAAGCACAGGGACCGTTTCAAAAACCAACTCTGGAATAGACAAGACCTACACCTTCCTCAGTGAAAGAGACTCAAAACCCCATATTTCCCACAGAGGAATATATCTGACTAGTAAGAATCTTAAAACCTATGTATTGATATGTCTCCATAAGGGAATCAAGTGTGTCTAGAGTGGCATAAACATGGCAGCGAGAATCAGCTCAAACCCACTATAAAAAGGAATTTCAAAAGCAAAACCAAAAAACAGGGAAATTCTTTACAATTCCTTCAGGGTGTCTGAGGAAACCTGGAAAGACCCTATCTACAATGACAGCTGGATGTGGCATAAGGCTGGACACCTAGGACTGAGAGGATTGGTGAGATTGGGTGAGCAAATGCAGACCCTTTCAAGCAATAATGCATGGCCCCCATTCCATGGGTCCCAACTCTCCAGGTTCAAGGGAATATTACTACAGCTATAACATGTACAGGAAACCTAGAGAATGGACACACTGTGAATACGAAAGGTTTCTAAAACTCAACGAATAGTCCCTCTCCTGGTGCTCCAGTTTGACTTTCCAACTGCCTTACTATCAATCTCCCAACTTGGAGAGACAGGCCCTTTAACCTCCTGGTTTGCACAGGTTCCCAATTTGGCAGAGGATGGAAGGGACGAGGGAGAACCCATGAGAGAGTAGCTGTTAGGCATTTGGACGGGCACATGTCACTCTAATTTCCCGGCAGGAAGAAGAATTAACCAAAGTCTCAGCCACCCACCGGGAACCAGTATAGGACATGATCCAAAATTTTGGACTTGCGTTCAGCTCACAAAAAACGAGTTGAGGAATGGAGCTCAGGGGCACAGCAATTCACAAACTGGCAGAGTGATAAAGGACAACTATCGTCCAAAAATCTGTTGAGGGAAGTCAACGAGGCGGACTTGAAAGTGAGGCAAAATAGCAGGAAACAGATTTCAAGAGGTACGTTGGAATCGCCTGTAAAGCACAGGAAGAGGGGCACAACTGGGACAATGGTGCACTTGGCTAAAAAGGGCGTATGCGTTTTCTCCTTAATATATTCAGGAGAAAACGCATACGCCCTTTTTGGCCAAGCAAGCAAGCGGGCAATGCAAATCTGCACTACAAAGAAGTATCACTTCCCACCGGTCAAAAGGGACATCCACAAAATGTGTAAAAACCAGAAAGGCAAGACAGGCCCTGGAGAACTGGGAGCCTTGTTATGCTGATGGGCGGGATGTAAATTGCCAACTGCCTCACTGGAGGAGTGCATTGTGTTCCCTAAAACAAGTAAACAACAGAGCTACAGAGCCAAGGCCACTTCCAGTCTAGGGAATATACCTTGGGAAAACTGAAAATCAATAAGAAAGAGCCACCTCCAAATTTAGGGCTGCACTGACTACAAGAACCTCAACTTGGGTACACCTTAAATATCCCAGGAAATATAAAAATGGTTCAAAACATTGTGGTACTTACATACGATGGAATATCCCTCAGCCATGAAATCAATGTCATAAGACCAGTAGCAGCAAAGTGAGTGGATTCAGGTACGATGATTCTAAGTAAAATAAGTCACACAGAAAAAGAAACTTATCATAAGATATCACTTATGAAGATCCTGTAAACATGGCTACACGTGAACTGAGTTAGGAAAGAGAACAGAGTCTCACATTTAGAAAACACTCTTATGCCTGCATAAAGGGGAAGGAGAGGTGGGGTGATGCATAAAACCAGAGTTTGATATAAGCACAGGGACCGTTTCAAAAACCAACTCTGGAATAGACAAGACCTACACCTTCCTCAGTGAAAGAGACTCAAAACCCCATATTTCCCACAGAGGAATATATCTGACTAGTAAGAATCTTAAAACCTATGTATTGATATGTCTCCATAAGGGAATCAAGTGTGTCTAGAGTGGCATAAACATGGCAGCGAGAATCAGCTCAAACCCACTATAAAAAGGAATTTCAAAAGCAAAACCAAAAAACAGGGAAATTCTTTACAATTCCTTCAGGGTGTCTGAGGAAACCTGGAAAGACCCTATCTACAATGACAGCTGGATGTGGCATAAGGCTGGACACCTGGGACTGAGAGGATTGGTGAGATTGGGTGAGCAAATGCAGACCCTTTCAAGCAATAATGCATGGCCCCCATTCCATGGGTCCCAACTCTCCATGTTCAAGGGAATATTACTACAGCTATAACATGTACAGGAAACCTAGAGAATGGACACACTGTGAATACGAAAGGTTTCTAAAACTCAACGAATAGTCCCTCTCCTGGTGCTCCAGTTTGACTTTCCAACTGCCTTACTATCAATCTCCCAACTTGGAGAGACAGGCCCTTTAACCTCCTGGTTTGCACAGGTTCCCAATTTGGCAGAGGATGGAAGGGACGAGGGAGAACCCATGAGAGAGTAGCTGTTAGGCATTTGGACGGGCACATGTCACTCTAATTTCCCGGCAGGAAGAAGAATTAACCAAAGTCTCAGCCACCCACCGGGAACCAGTATAGGACATGATCCAAAATTTTGGACTTGCGTTCAGCTCACAAAAAACGAGTTGAGGAATGGAGCTCAGGGGCACAGCAATTCACAAACTGGCAGAGTGATAAAGGACAACTATCGTCCAAAAATCTGTTGAGGGAAGTCAACGAGGCGGACTTGAAAGTGAGGCAAAATAGCAGGAAACAGATTTCAAGAGGTACGTTGGAATCGCCTGTAAAGCACAGGAAGAGGGGCACAACTTGGACAATGGTGCACTTGGCTAAAAAGGGCGTATGCGTTTTCTCCTGAATATATTCAGGAGAAAACGCATACGCCCTTTTTGGCCAAGCAAGCAAGCGGGCAATGCAAATCTGCACTACAAAGAAGTATCACTTCCCACCGGTCAAAAGGGACATCCACAAAATGTGTAAAAACCAGAAAGGCAAGACAGGCCCTGGAGAACTGGGAGCCTTGTTATGCTGATGGGCGGGATGTAAATTGCCAACTGCCTCACTGGAGGAGTGCATTGTGTTCCCTAAAACAAGTAAACAACAGAGCTACAGAGCCAAGGCCACTTCCAGTCTAGGGAATATACCTTGGGAAAACTGAAAATCAATAAGAAAGAGCCACCTCCAAATTTAGGGCTGCACTGACTACAAGAACCTCAACTTGGGTACACCTTAAATATCCTAGGAAATATAAAAATGGTTCAAAACATTGTGGTACTTACGTACGATGGAATATCCCTCAGCCATGAAATCAATGTCATAAGACCAGTAGCAGCAAAGTGAGTGGATTCAGGTATGATGATTCTAAGTGAAATAAGTCACACAGAAAAAGAAACTTATCATAAGATATCACTTATGAAGATCCTGTAAACATGGCTACACGTGAACTGAGTTAGGAAAGAGAACAGAGTCTCACATTTAGAAAACACTCTTATGCCTGCATAAAGGGGAAGGAGAGTTGGGGTGATGCATAAAACCAGAGTTTGATATAAGCACAGGGACCGTTTCAAAAACCAACTTTGGAATAGACAAGACCTACACCTTCCTCAGTGAAAGAGACTCAAAACCCCATATTTCCCACAGAGGAATATATCTGACTAGTAAGAATCTTAAAACCTATGTATTGATATGTCTCCATAAGGGAATCAAGTGTGTCTAGAGTGGCATAAACATGGCAGCGAGAATCAGCTCAAACCCACTATAAAAAGGAATTTCAAAAGCAAAACCAAAAAACAGGGAAATTCTTTACAATTCCTTCAGGGTGTCTGAGGAAACCTGGAAAGACCCTATCTACAATGACAGCTGGATGTGACATAAGGCTGGACACTTGGGACTGAGAGGATTGGTGAGATTGGGTGAGCAAATGCAGACCCTTTGAAGCAATAATGCATGGCCCCCATTCCATGGGTCCCAACTCTCCAGGTTCAAGGGAATATTACTACAGCTATAACATGTACAGGAAACCTAGAGAATGGACACACTGTGAATACAAAAGGTTTCTAAAACTCAACGAATAGTCCCTCTCCTGGTGCTCCAGTTTGACTTTCCAACTGCCTTACTATCAATCTCCCAACTTGGAGAGACAGGCCCTTTAACCTCCTGGTTTGCACAGGTTCCCAATTTGGCAGAGGATGGAAGGGACGAGGGAGAACACATGAGAGAGTAGCTGTTAGGCATTTGGACGGGCACATGTCACTCTAATTTCCCGGCAGGAAGAAGAATTAACCAAAGTCTCAGCCACCCACCGGGAACCAGTATAGGACATGATCCAAAATTTTGGACTTGCGTTCAGCTCCCAAAAAACGAGTTGAGAAATGGAGCTCAGGGGCACAGCAATTCACAAACTGGCAGAGTGATAAAGGACAACTATCGTCCAAAAATCTGTTGAGGGAAGTCAACGAGGCGGACTTGAATGTGAGGCAAAATAGCAGGAAACAGATTTCAAGAGGTACGTTGGAATCGCCTGTAAAGCACAGGAATAGGGGCACAACTTGGACAATGGTGCACTTGGCCAAAAAGGGCGTATGCGTTTTCTCCTGAATATATTCAGGAGAAAACGCATACGCCCTTTTTGGCCAAGCAAGCAAGCGGGCAATGCAAATCTGCACTACAAAGAAGTATCACTTCCCAGCGGTCAAAAGGGACATCCACAAAATGTGTAAAAACCAGAAAGGCAAGACAGGCCCTGGAGAACTGGGAGCCTTGTGATGCTGATGGGCGGGATGTAAATTGCCAACTGCCTCATTGGAGGAGTGCATTGTGTTCCCTAAAACAAGTAAACAACAGAGCTACAGAGCCAAGGCCATTTCCAGTCTAGGGAATATACCTTGGGAAAACTGAAAATCAATAAGAAAGAGCCACCTCCAAATTTAGGGCTGCACTGACTACAAGAACCTCAACTTGGGTACACCTTAAATATCCCAGGAAATATAAAAATGGTTCAAAACATTGTGGTACTTACGTATGATGGAATATCCCTCAGCCATGAAATCAATGTCATAAGACCAGTAGCAGCAAAGTGAGTGGATTCAGGTACGATGATTCTAAGTGAAATAAGTCACACAGAAAAAGAAACTTATCATAAGATATCACTTATGAAGATCCTGTAAACATGGCTACACGTGAACTGAGTTAGGAAAGAGAACAGAGTCTCACATTTAGAAAACACTCTTATGCCTGCATAAAGGGGATGGAGAGGTCGGGTGATGCATAAAACCAGAGTTTGATATAAGCACAGGGACCGTTCCAAAATCCAACTTTGGAATAGACAAGACCTACACCTTCCTCAGTGAAAGAGACTCAAAACCCCATATTTCCCGCAGAGGAATATATCTGACTAGTAAGAATCTTAAAACCTATGTATTGATATGTCTCCATAAGGGAATCAAGTGTGTCTAGAGTGGCATAAACATGGCAGCGAGAATCAGCTCAAACCCACTATAAAAAGGAATTTCAAAAGCAAAACCAAAAAACAGGGAAATTCTTTACAATTCCTTCAGGGTGTCTGAGGAAACCTGGAAAGACCCTATCTACAATGACAGCTGGATGTGGCATAAGGCTGGACACTTGGGACTGAGAGGATTGGTGAGATTGGGTGAGCAAATGCAGACCCTTTCAAGCAATAATGCATGGCCCCCATTCCATGGGTCCCAACTCTCCATGTTCAAGGGAATATTACTACAGCTATAACATGTACAGGAAACCTAGAGAATGGACACACTGTGAATACGAAAGGTTTCTAAAACTCAATGAATAGTCCCTCTCCTGGTGCTCCAGTTTGACTTTCCAACTGCCTTACTATCAATCTCCCAACTTGGAGAGACAGGCCCTTTAACCTCCTGGTTTGCACAGGTTCCCAATTTGGCAGAGGATGGAAGGGACGAGGGAGAACCCATGAGAGAGTAGCTGTTAGGCATTTGGATGGGCACATATCACTCTAATTTCCCGGCAGGAAGAAGAATTAACCAAAGTCTCAGCCACCCACCGGGAACCAGTATAGGACATGATCCAAAATTTTGGACTTGCGTTCAGCTCACAAAAAACGAGTTGAGGAATGGAGCTCAGGGGCACAGCAATTCACAAACTGGCAGAGTGATAAAGGACAACTATCGTCCAAAAATCTGTTGAGGGAAGTCAACGAGGCGGACTTGAAAGTGAGGCAAAATAGCAGGAAACAGATTTCAAGAGGTACGTTGGAATCGCCTGTAAAGCACAGGAAGAGGGGCACAACTTGGACAATGGTGCACTTGGCTAAAAAGGGCGTATGCGTTTTCTCCTGAATATATTCAGGAGAAAACGCATACGCCCTTTTTGGCCAAGCAAGCAAGCGGGCAATGCAAATCTGCACTACAAAGAAGTATCACTTCCCACCGGTCAAAAGGGACATCCACAAAATGTGTAAAAACCAGAAAGGCAAGACAGGCCCTGGAGAATTGGGAGCCTTGTTATGCTGATGGGCGGGATGTAAACTGCCAACTGCCTCACTGGAGGAGTGCATTGTGTTCCCTAAAACAAGTAAACAACAGAGCTACAGAGCCAAGGCCACTTCCAGTCTAGGGAATATACCTTGGGAAAACTGAAAATCAATAAGAAAGAGCCACCTCCAAATTTAGGGCTGCACTGACTACAAGAACCTCAACTTGGGTACAACTTAAATATCCCAGGAAATATAAAAATGGTTCAAAACATTGTGGTACTTACATACGATGGAATATCCCTCAGCCATGAAATCAATGTCATAAGACCAGTAGCAGCAAAGTGAGTGGATTCAGGTACGATGATTCTAAGTAAAATAAGTCACACAGAAAAAGAAACTTATCATAAGATATCACTTATGAAGATCCTGTAAACATGGCTACACGTGAACTGAGTTAGGAAAGAGAACAGAGTCTCACATTTAGAAAACACTCTTAAGCCTGCATAAAGGGGAAGGAGAGGTGGGGTGATGCATAAAACCAGAGTTTGATATAAGCACAGGGACCGTTTCAAAAACCAACTCTGGAATAGACAAGACCTACACCTTCCTCAGTGAAAGAGACTCAAAACCCCATATTTCCCACTGAGGAATATATCTGACTAGTAAGAATCTTAAAACCTATGTATTGATATGTCTCCATAAGGGAATCAAGTGTGTCTAGAGTGGCATAAACATGGCAGCGAGAATCAGCTCAAACCCACTATAAAAAGGAATTTCAAAAGCAAAACCAAAAAACAGGGAAATTCTTTACAATTCCTTCAGGGTGTCTGAGGAAACCTGGAAAGACCCTATCTACAATGACAGCTGGATGTGGCATAAGGCTGGACACCTGGGACTGAGAGGATTGGTGAGATTGGGTGAGCAAATGCAGACCCTTTCAAGCAATAATGCATGGCCCCCATTCCATGGGTCCCAACTCTCCAGGTTCAAGGGAATATTACTACAGCTATAACATGTACAGGAAACCTAGAGAATGGACACACTGTGAATACGAAAGGTTTCTAAAACTCAACGAATAGTCCCTCTCCTGGTGCTCCAGTTTGACTTTCCAACTGCCTTACTATCAATCTCCCAACTTGGAGAGACAGGCCCTTTAACCTCCTGGTTTGCACAGGTTCCCAATTTGGCAGAGGATGGAAGGGACGAGGGAGAACCCATGAGAGAGTAGCTGTTAGGCATTTGGACGGGCACATGTCACTCTAATTTCCCGGCAGGAAGAAGAATTAACCAAAGTCTCAGCCACCCACCGGGAACCAGTATAGGACATGATCCAAAATTTTGGACTTGCGTTCAGCTCACAAAAAACGAGTTGAGGAATGGAGCTCAGGGGCACAGCAATTCACAAACTGGCAGAGTGATAAAGGACAACTATCGTCCAAAAATCTGTTGAGGGAAGTCAACGAGGCGGACTTGAAAGTGAGGCAAAATAGCAGGAAACAGATTTCAAGAGGTACGTTGGAATCGCCTGTAAAGCACAGGAAGAGGGGCACAACTTGGACAATGGTGCACTTGGCTAAAAAGGGCGTATGCGTTTTCTCCTGAATATATTCAGGAGAAAACGCATACGCCCTTTTTGGCCAAGCAAGCAAGCGGGCAATGCAAATCTGCACTACAAAGAAGTATCACTTCCCACCGGTCAAAAGGGACATCCACAAAATGTGTAAAAACCAGAAAGGCAAGACAGGCCCTGGAGAACTGGGAGCCTTGTTATGCTGATGGGCGGGATGTAAATTGCCAACTGCCTCACTGGAGGAGTGCATTGTGTTCCCTAAAACAAGTAAACAACAGAGCTACAGAGCCAAGGCCACTTCCAGTCTAGGGAATATACCTTGGGAAAACTGAAAATCAATAAGAAAGAGCCACCTCCAAATTTAGGGCTGCACTGACTACAAGAACCTCAACTTGGGTACACCTTAAATATCCCAGGAAATATAAAAATGGTTCAAAACATTGTGGTACTTACATACGATGGAATATCCCTCAGCCATGAAATCAATGTCATAAGACCAGTAGCAGCAAAGTGAGTGGATTCAGGTACGATGATTCTAAGTAAAATAAGTCACACAGAAAAAGAAACTTATCATAAGATATCACTTATGAAGATCCTGTAAACATGGCTACACGTGAACTGAGTTAGGAAAGAGAACAGAGTCTCACATTTAGAAAACACTCTTATGCCTGCATAAAGGGGAAGGAGAGGTGGGGTGATGCATAAAACCAGAGTTTGATATAAGCACAGGGACCGTTTCAAAAACCAACTCTGGAATAGACAAGACCTACACCTTCCTCAGTGAAAGAGACTCAAAACCCCATATTTCCCACTGAGGAATATATCTGACTAGTAAGAATCTTAAAACCTATGTATTGATATGTCTCCATAAGGGAATCAAGTGTGTCTAGAGTGGCATAAACATGGCAGCGAGAATCAGCTCAAACCCACTATAAAAAGGAATTTCAAAAGCAAAACCAAAAAACAGGGAAATTCTTTACAATTCCTTCAGGGTGTCTGAGGAAACCTGGAAAGACCCTATCTACAATGACAGCTGGATGTGGCATAAGGCTGGACACCTGGGACTGAGAGGATTGGTGAGATTGGGTGAGCAAATGCAGACCCTTTCAAGCAATAATGCATGGCCCCCATTCCATGGGTCCCAACTCTCCATGTTCAAGGGAATATTACTACAGCTATAACATGTACAGGAAACCTAGAGAATGGACACACTGTGAATACGAAAGGTTTCTAAAACTCAACGAATAGTCCCTCTCCTGGTGCTCCAGTTTGACTTTCCAACTGCCTTACTATCAATCTCCCAACTTGGAGAGACAGGCCCTTTAACCTCCTGGTTTGCACAGGTTCCCAATTTGGCAGAGGATGGAAGGGACGAGGGAGAACCCATGAGAGAGTAGCTGTTAGGCATTTGGACGGGCACATGTCACTCTAATTTCCCGGCAGGAAGAAGAATTAACCAAAGTCTCAGCCACCCACCGGGAACCAGTATAGGACATGATCCAAAATTTTGGACTTGCGTTCAGCTCACAAAAAACGAGTTGAGGAATGGAGCTCAGGGGCACAGCAATTCACAAACTGGCAGAGTGATAAAGGACAACTATCGTCCAAAAATCTGTTGAGGGAAGTCAACGAGGCGGACTTGAAAGTGAGGGAAAATAGCAGGAAACAGATTTCAAGAGGTACGTTGGAATCGCCTGTAAAGCACAGGAAGAGGGGCACAACTTGGACAATGGTGCACTTGGCTAAAAAGGGCGTATGCGTTTTCTCCTGAATATATTCAGGAGAAAACGCATAGGCCCTTTTGGCCAAGCAAGCAAGCGGGCAATGCAAATCTGCACTACAAAGAAGTATCACTTCCCACCGGTCAAAAGGGACATCCACAAAATGTGTAAAAACCAGAAAGGCAAGACAGGCCCTGGAGAACTGGGAGCCTTGTTATGCTGATGGGCGGGATGTAAATTGCCAACTGCCTCACTGGAGGAGTGCATTGTGTTCCCTAAAACAAGTAAACAACAGAGCTACAGAGCCAAGGCCACTTCCAGTCTAGGGAATATACCTTGGGAAAACTGAAAATCAATAAGAAAGAGCCACCTCCAAATTTAGGGCTGCACTGACTACAAGAACCTCAACTTGGGTACACCTTAAATATCCCAGGAAATATAAAAATGGTTCAAAACATTGTGGTACTTACGTATGATGGAATATCCCTCAGCCATGAAATCAATGTCATAAGACCAGTAGCAGCAAAGTGAGTGGATTCAGGTATGATGATTCTAAGTGAAATAAGTCACACAGAAAAAGAAACTTATCATAAGATATCACTTATGAAGATCCTGTAAACATGACTACACGTGAACTGAGTTAGGAAAGAGAACAGAGTCTCACATTTAGAAAACACTCTTATGCCTGCATAAAGGGGAAGGAGAGTTGGGGTGATGCATAAAACCAGAGTTTGATATAAGCACAGGGACCGTTTCAAAAACCAACTTTGGAATAGACAAGACCTACACCTTCCTCAGTGAAAGAGACTCAAAACCCCATATTTCCCACAGAGGAATATATCTGACTAGTAAGAATCTTAAAACCTATGTATTGATATGTCTCCATAAGGGAATCAAGTGTGTCTAGAGTGGCATAAACATGGCAGCGAGAATCAGCTCAAACCCACTATAAAAAGGAATTTCAAAAGCAAAACCAAAAAACAGGGAAATTCTTTACAATTCCTTCAGGGTGTCTGAGGAAACCTGGAAAGACCCTATCTACAATGACAGCTGGATGTGGCATAAGGCTGGACACTTGGGACTCAGAGGATTGGTGAGATTGGGTGAGCAAATGCAGACCCTTTCAAGCAATAATGCATGGCCCCCATTCCATGGGTCCCAACTCTCCAGGTTCAAGGGAATATTACTACAGCTATAACATGTACAGGAAACCTAGAGAATGGACACACTGTGAATACAAAAGGTTTCTAAAACTCAACGAATAGTCCCTCTCCTGGTGCTCCAGTTTGACTTTCCAACTGCCTTACTATCAATCTCCCAACTTGGAGAGACAGGCCCTTTAACCTCCTGGTTTGCACAGGTTCCCAATTTGGCAGAGGATGGAAGGGACGAGGGAGAACCCATGAGAGAGTAGCTGTTAGGCATTTGGACGGGCACATGTCACTCTAATTTCCCGGCAGGAAGAAGAATTAACCAAAGTCTCAGCCACCCACCGGGAACCAGTATAGGACATGATCCAAAATTTTGGACTTGCGTTCAGCTCACAAAAAACGAGTTGAGAAATGGAGCTCAGGGGCACAGCAATTCACAAACTGGCAGAGTGATAAAGGACAACTATCGTCCAAAAATCTGTTGAGGGAAGTCAACGAGGCGGACTTGAAAGTGAGGCAAAATAGCAGGAAACAGATTTCAAGAGGTACATTGGAATCGCCTGTAAAGCACAGGAAGAGGGGCACAACTTGGACAATGGTGCACTTGGCCAAAAAGGGCGTATGCGTTTTCTCCTGAATATATTCAGGAGAAAACGCATACGCCCTTTTTGGCCAAGCAAGCAAGCGGGCAATGCAAATCTGCACTACAAAGAAGTATCACTTCCCAGCGGTCAAAAGGGACATCCACAAAATGTGTAAAAACCAGAAAGGCAAGACAGGCCCTGGAGAACTGGGAGCCTTGTGATGCTGATGGGCGGGATGTAAATTGCCAACTGCCTCACTGGAGGAGTGCATTGTGTTCCCTAAAACAAGTAAACAACAGAGCTACAGAGCCAAGGCCATTTCCAGTCTAGGGAATATACCTTGGGAAAACTGAAAATCAATAAGAAAGAGCCACCTCCAAATTTAGGGCTGCACTGACTACAAGAACCTCAACTTGGGTACACCTTAAATATCCCAGGAAATATAAAAATGGTTCAAAACATTGTGGTACTTACGTATGATGGAATATCCCTCAGCCATGAAATCAATGTCATAAGACCAGTAGCAGCAAAGTGAGTGGATTCAGGTACGATGATTCTAAGTGAAATAAGTCACACAGAAAAAGAAACTTATCATAAGATATCACTTATGAAGATCCTGTAAACATGGCTACACGTGAACTGAGTTAGGAAAGAGAACAGAGTCTCACATTTAGAAAACACTCTTATGCCTGCATAAAGGGGATGGAGAGGTCGGGTGATGCATAAAACCAGAGTTTGATATAAGCACAGGGACCGTTCCAAAATCCAACTTTGGAATAGACAAGACCTACACCTTCCTCAGTGAAAGAGACTCAAAACCCCATATTTCCCGCAGAGGAATATATCTGACTAGTAAGAATCTTAAAACCTATGTATTGATATAACTCCATAAGGGAATCAAGTGTGTGTAGAGTGGCATAAACATGGAAGCGAGAATCAGCTCAAACCCACTATAAAAAGGAATTTCAAAAGCAAAACCAAAAAACAGGGAAATTCTTTACAATTCCTTCAGGGTGTCTGAGGAAACCTGGAAAGACCCTATCTACAATGACAGCTGGATGTGGCATAAGGCTGGACACTTGGGACTGAGAGGATTGGTGAGATTGGGTGAGCAAATGCAGACCCTTTCAAGCAATAATGCATGGCCCCCATTCCATGGGTCCCAACTCTCCAGGTTCAAGGGAATATTACTACAGCTATAACATGTACAGGAAACCTAGAGAATGGACACACTGTGAATACGAAAGGTTTCTAAAACTCAACGAATAGTCCCTCTCCTGGTGCTCCAGTTTGACTTTCCAACTGCCTTACTATCAATCTCCCAACTTGGAGAGACAGGCCCTTGAACCTCCTGGTTTGCACAGGTTCCCAATTTGGCAGAGGATGGAAGGGACGAGGGAGAACCCATGAGAGAGTAGCTGTTAGGCATTTGGACAGGCACATGTCACTCTAATTTCCCGGCAGGAAGAAGAATTAACCAAAGTCTCAGCCACCCACCGGGAACCAGTATAGGACATGATCCAAAATTTTGGACTTGCGTTCAGCTCACAAAAAACGAGCTGAGAAATGGAGCTCAGGGGCACAGCAATTCACAAACTGGCAGAGTGATAAAGGACAACTATCGTCCAAAAATCTGTTGAGGGAAGTCAACGAGGCGGACTTGAAAGCGAGGCAAAATAGCAGGAAACAGATTTCAAGAGGTACGTTGGAATCGCCTGTAAAGCACAGGAAGAGGGGCACAACTTGGACAATGGTGCACTTGGCCAAAAAGGGCGTATACGTTTTCTCCTGAATATATTCAGGAGAAAATGCATACGCCCTTTTTGGCCAAGCAAGCAAGCGGGCAATGCAAATCTGCACTACAAAGAAGTATCACTTCCCACCGGTCAAAAGGGACATCCACAAAATGTGTAAAAACCAGAAAGGCAAGACAGGCCCTGGAGAACTGGGAGCCTTGTTATGCTGATGGGCGGGATGTAAATTGCCAACTGCCTCACTGGAGGAGTGCATTGTGTTCCCTAAAACAAGTAAACAACAGAGCTACAGAGCCAAGGCCACTTCCAGTCTAGGGAATATACCTTGGGAAAACTGAAAATCAATAAGAAAGAGCCACCTCCAAATTTAGGGCTGCACTGACTACAAGAACCTCAACTTGGGTACACCTTAAATATCCCAGGAAATATAAAAATGGTTCAAAACATTGTGGTACTTACATACGATGGAATATCCCTCAGCCATGAAATCAATGTCATAAGACCAGTAGCAGCAAAGTGAGTGGATTCAGGTACGATGATTCTAAGTGAAATAAGTCACACAGAAAAAGAAACTTATCATAAGATATCCCTTATGAAGATCCTGTAAACATGGCTACACGTGAACTGAGTTAGGAAAGAGAACAGAGTCTCACATTTAGAAAACACTCTTATGCCTGCATAAAGGGGAAGGAGAGGTGGGGTGATGCATAAAACCAGAGTTTGATATAAGCACAGGGACCGTTTCAAAAACCAACTCTGGAATAGACAAGACCTACACCTTCCTCAGTGAAAGAGACTCAAAACCCCATATTTCCCACAGAGGAATATATCTGACTAGTAAGAATCTTAAAACCTATGTATTGATATGTCTCCATAAGGGAATCAAGTGTGTCTAGAGTGGCATAAACATGGCAGCGAGAATCAGCTCAAACCCACTATAAAAAGGAATTTCAAAAGCAAAACCAAAAAACAGGGAAATTCTTTACAATTCCTTCAGGGTGTCTGAGGAAACCTGGAAAGACCCTATCTACAATGACAGCTGGATGTGGCATAAGGCTGGACACTTGGGACTGAGAGGATTGGTGAGATTGGGTGAGCAAATGCAGACCCTTTCAAGCAATAATGCATGGCCCCCATTCCATGGGTCCCAACTCTCCATGTTCAAGGGAATATTACTACAGCTATAACATGTACAGGAAACCTAGAGAATGGACACACTGTGAATACGAAAGGTTTCTAAAACTCAACGAATAGTCCCTCTCCTGGTGCTCCAGTTTGACTTTCCAACTGCCTTACTATCAATCTCCCAACTTGGAGAGACAGGCCCTTTAACCTCCTGGTTTGCACAGGTTCCCAATTTGGCAGAGGATGGAAGGGACGAGGGAGAACCCATGAGAGAGTAGCTGTTAGGCATTTGGATGGGCACATGTCACTCTAATTTCCCGGCAGGAAGAAGAATTAACCAAAGTCTCAGCCACCCACCGGGAACCAGTATAGGACATGATCCAAAATTTTGGACTTGCGTTCAGCTCACAAAAAACGAGTTGAGGAATGGAGCTCAGGGGCACAGCAATTCACAAACTGGCAGAGTGATAAAGGACAACTATCGTCCAAAAATCTGTTGAGGGAAGTCAACGAGGCGGACTTGAAAGTGAGGCAAAATAGCAGGAAACAGATTTCAAGAGGTACGTTGGAATCGCCTGTAAAGCACAGGAAGAGGGGCACAACTTGGACAATGGTGCACTTGGCTAAAAAGGGCGTATGCGTTTTCTCCTGAATATATTCAGGAGAAAACGCATACGCCCTTTTTGGCCAAGCAAGCAAGCGGGCAATGCAAATCTGCACTACAAAGAAGTATCACTTCCCACCGGTCAAAAGGGACATCCACAAAATGTGTAAAAACCAGAAAGGCAAGACAGGCCCTGGAGAACTGGGAGCCTTGTTATGCTGATGGGCGGGATGTAAACTGCCAACTGCCTCACTGGAGGAGTGCATTGTGTTCCCTAAAACAAGTAAACAACAGAGCTACAGAGCCAAGGCCACTTCCAGTCTAGGGAATATACCTTGGGAAAACTGAAAATCAATAATAAAAAGCCACCTCCAAATTTAGGGCTGCACTGACTACAAGAACCTCAACTTGGGTACACCTTAAATATCCCAGGAAATATAAAAATGGTTCAAAACATTGTGGTACTTACGTACGATGGAATATCCCTCAGCCATGAAATCAATGTCATAAGACCAGTAGCAGCAAAGTGAGTGGATTCAGGTATGATGATTCTAAGTGAAATAAGTCACACAGAAAAAGAAACTTATCATAAGATATCACTTATGAAGATCCTGTAAACATGGCTACATGTGAACTGAGTTAGGAAAGAGAACAGAGTCTCACATTTAGAAAACACTCTTATGCCTGCATAAAGGGGAAGGAGAGGTGGGGTGATGCATAAAACCAGAGTTTGATATAAGCACAGGGACCGTTTCAAAAACCAACTCTGGAATAGACAAGACCTACACCTTCCTCAGTGAAAGAGACTCAAAACCCCATATTTCCCACAGAGGAATATATCTGACTAGTAAGAATCTTAAAACCTATGTATTGATATGTCTCCATAAGGGAATCAAGTGTGTCTAGAGTGGCATAAACATGGCAGCGAGAATCAGCTCAAACCCACTATAAAAAGGAATTTCAAAAGCAAAACCAAAAAACAGGGAAATTCTTTACAATTCCTTCAGGGTGTCTGAGGAAACCTGGAAAGACCCTATCTACAATGACAGCTGGATGTGGCATAAGGCTGGACACTTGGGACTGAGAGGATTGGTGAGATTGGGTGAGCAAATGCAGACCCTTTCAAGCAATAATGCATGGCCCCCATTCCATGGGTCCCAACTCTCCATGTTCAAGGGAATATTACTACAGCTATAACATGTACAGGAAACCTAGAGAATGGACACACTGTGAATACGAAAGGTTTCTAAAACTCAACGAATAGTCCCTCTCCTGGTGCTCCAGTTTGACTTTCCAACTGCCTTACTATCAATCTCCCAACTTGGAGAGACAGGCCCTTTAACCTCCTGGTTTGCACAGGTTCCCAATTTGGCAGAGGATGGAAGGGACGAGGGAGAACCCATGAGAGAGTAGCTGTTAGGCATTTGGATGGGCACATGTCACTCTAATTTCCCGGCAGGAAGAAGAATTAACCAAAGTCTCAGCCACCCACCGGGAACCAGTATAGGACATGATCCAAAATTTTGGACTTGCGTTCAGCTCACAAAAAACGAGTTGAGGAATGGAGCTCAGGGGCACAGCAATTCACAAACTGGCAGAGTGATAAAGGACAACTATCGTCCAAAAATCTGTTGAGGGAAGTCAACGAGGCGGACTTGAAAGTGAGGCAAAATAGCAGGAAACAGATTTCAAGAGGTACGTTGGAATCGCCTGTAAAGCACAGGAAGAGGGGCACAACTTGGACAATGGTGCACTTGGCTAAAAAGGGCGTATGCGTTTTCTCCTGAATATATTCAGGAGAAAACGCATACGCCCTTTTTGGCCAAGCAAGCAAGCGGGCAATGCAAATCTGCACTACAAAGAAGTATCACTTCCCACCGGTCAAAAGGGACATCCACAAAATGTGTAAAAACCAGAAAGGCAAGACAGGCCCTGGAGAACTGGGAGCCTTGTTATGCTGATGGGCGGGATGTAAACTGCCAACTGCCTCACTGGAGGAGTGCATTGTGTTCCCTAAAACAAGTAAACAACAGAGCTACAGAGCCAAGGCCACTTCCAGTCTAGGGAATATACCTTGGGAAAACTGAAAATCAATAATAAAAAGCCACCTCCAAATTTAGGGCTGCACTGACTACAAGAACCTCAACTTGGGTACACCTTAAATATCCCAGGAAATATAAAAATGGTTCAAAACATTGTGGTACTTACGTACGATGGAATATCCCTCAGCCATGAAATCAATGTCATAAGACCAGTAGCAGCAAAGTGAGTGGATTCAGGTATGATGATTCTAAGTGAAATAAGTCACACAGAAAAAGAAACTTATCATAAGATATCACTTATGAAGATCCTGTAAACATGGCTACATGTGAACTGAGTTAGGAAAGAGAACAGAGTCTCACATTTAGAAAACACTCTTATGCCTGCATAAAGGGGAAGGAGAGGTGGGGTGATGCATAAAACCAGAGTTTGATATAAGCACAGGGACCGTTTCAAAAACCAACTTTGGAATAGACAAGACCTACACCTTCCTCAGTGAAAGAGACTCAAAACCCCATATTTCCCACAGAGGAATATATCTGACTAGTAAGAATCTTAAAACCTATGTATTGATATGTCTCCATAAGGGAATCAAGTGTGTCTAGAGTGGCATAAACATGGCAGCGAGAATCAGCTCAAACCCACTATAAAAAGGAATTTCAAAAGCAAAACCAAAAAACAGGGAAATTCTTTACAATTCCTTCAGGGTGTCTGAGGAAACCTGGAAAGACCCTATCTACAATGACAGCTGGATGTGGCATAAGGCTGGACACCTGGGACTGAGAGGATTGGTGAGATTGGGTGAGCAAATGCAGACCCTTTCAAGCAATAATGCATGGCCCCCATTCCATGGGTCCCAACTCTCCAGGTTAAAGGGAATATTACTACAGCTATAACATGTACAGGAAACCTAGAGAATGGACACACTGTGAATACGAAAGGTTTCTAAAACTCAACGAATAGTCCCTCTCCTGGTGCTCCAGTTTGACTTTCCAACTGCCTTACTATCAATCTCCCAACTTGGAGAGACAGGCCCTTTAACCTCCTGGTTTGCACAGGTTCCCAATTTGGCAGAGGATGGAAGGGACGAGGGAGAACCCATGAGAGAGTAGCTGTTAGGCATTTGGACGGGCACATGTCACTCTAATTTCCCGGCAGGAAGAAGAATTAACCAAAGTCTCAGCCACCCACCGGGAACCAGTATAGGACATGATCCAAAATTTTGGACTTGCGTTCAGCTCACAAAAAACGAGTTGAGAAATGGAGCTCAGGGGCACAGCAATTCACAAACTGGCAGAGTGATAAAGGACAACTATCGTCCAAAAATCTGTTGAGGGAAGTCAACGAGGCGGACTTGAAAGCGAGGCAAAATAGCAGGAAACAGATTTCAAGAGGTACGTTGGAATCGCCTGTAAAGCACAGGAAGAGGGGCACAACTTGGACAATGGTGCACTTGGCCAAAAAGGGTGTATGCGTTTTCTCCTGAATATATTCAGGAGAAAACGCATACGCCCTTTTTGGCCAAGCAAGCAAGCGGGCAATGCAAATCTGCACTACAAAGAAGTATCACTTCCCACCGGTCAAAAGGGACATCCACAAAATGTGTAAAAACCAGAAAGGCAAGACAGGCCCTGGAGAACTGGGAGCCTTGTTATGCTGATGGGCGGGATGTAAATTGCCAACTGCCTCACTGGAGGAGTGCATTGTGTTCCCTAAAACAAGTAAACAACAGAGCTACAGAGCCAAGGCCACTTCCAGTCTAGGGAATATACCTTGGGAAAACTGAAAATCAATAAGAAAGAGCCACCTCCAAATTTAGGGCTTCACTGACTACAAGAACCTCAACTTGGGTACACCTTAAATATCCCAGGAAATATAAAAATGGTTCAAAACATTGTGGTACTTACGTACGATGGAATATCCCTCAGCCATGAAATCAATGTCATAAGACCAGTAGCAGCAAAGTGAGTGGATTCAGGTACGATGATTCTAAGTGAAATAAGTCACACAGAAAAAGAAACTTATCATAAGATATCACTTATGAAGATCCTGTACACATGGCTACACGTGAACTGAGTTAGGAAAGAGAACAGAGTCTCACATTTAGAAAACACTCTTATGCCTGCATAAAGGGGAAGGAGAGGTGGGGTGATGCATAAAACCAGAGTTTGATATAAGCACAGGGACCGCTTCAAAAACCAACTTTGGAATAGACAAGACCTACACCTTCCTCAGTGAAAGAGACTCAAAACCCCATATTTCCCGCAGAGGAATATATCTGACTAGTAAGAATCTTAAAACCTATGTATTGATATGACTCCATAAGGGAATCAAGTGTGTCTAGAGTGGCATAAACATGGCAGCGAGAATCAGCTCAAACCCACTATAAAAAGGAATTTCAAAAGCAAAACCAAAAAACAGGGAAATTCTTTACAATTCCTTCAGGGTGTCTGAGGAAACCTGGAAAGACCCTATCTACAATGACAGCTGGATGTGGCATAAGGCTGGACACTTGGGACTGAGAGGATTGGTGAGATTGGGTGAGCAAATGCAGACCCTTTCAAGCAATAATGCATGGCCCCCATTCCATGGGTCCCAACTCTCCAGGTTCAAGGGAATATTACTACAGCTATAACATGTACAGGAAACCTAGAGAATGGACACACTGTGAATACGAAAGGTTTCTAAAACTCAACGAATAGTCCCTCTCCTGGTGCTCCAGTTTGACTTTCCAACTGCCTTACTATCAATCTCCCAACTTGGAGAGACAGGCCCTTGAACCTCCTGGTTTGCACAGGTTCCCAATTTGGCAGAGGATGGAAGGGACGAGGGAGAACCCATGAGAGAGTAGCTGTTAGGCATTTGGACGGGCACATGACACTCTAATTTCCCGGCAGGAAGAAGAATTAACCAAAGTCTCAGCCACCCACCGGGAACCAGTATAGGACATGATCCAAAATTTTGGACTTGCGTTCAGCTCACAAAAAACGAGTTGAGAAATGGAGCTCAGGGGCACAGCAATTCACAAACTGGCAGAGTGATAAAGGACAACTATCGTCCAAAAATCTGTTGAGGGAAGTCAACGAGGCGGACTTGAAAGCGAGGCAAAATAGCAGGAAACAGATTTCAAGAGGTACGTTGGAATCGCCTGTAAAGCACAGGAAGAGGGGCACAACTTGGACAATGGTGCACTTGGCCAAATAGGGCGTATGCGTTTTCTCCTGAATATATTCAGGAGAAAACGCATACGCCCTTTTTGGCCAAGCAAGCAAGCGGGCAATGCAAATCTGCACTACAAAGAAGTATCACTTCCCACCGGTCAAAAGGGACATCCACAAAATGTGTAAAAACCAGAAAGGCAAGACAGGCCCTGGAGAACTGGGAGCCTTGTGATGCTGATGGGCGGGATGTAAATTGCCAACTGCCTCACTGGAGGAGTGCATTGTGTTCCCTAAAACAAGTAAACAACAGAGCTACAGAGCCAAGGCCATTTCCAGTCTAGGGAATATACCTTGGGAAAACTGAAAATCAATAAGAAAGAGCCACCTCCAAATTTAGGGCTGCACTGACTACAAGAACCTCAACTTGGGTACACCTTAAATATCCCAGGAAATATAAAAATGGTTCAAAACATTGTGGTACTTACGTATGCTGGAATATCCCTCAGCCATGAAATCAATGTCATAAGACCAGTAGCAGCAAAGTGAGTGGATTCAGGTACGATGATTCTAAGTGAAATAAGTCACACAGAAAAAGAAACTTATCATAAGATATCACTTATGAAGATCCTGTAAACATGGCTACACGTGAACTGAGTTAGGAAAGAGAACAGAGTCTCACATTTAGAAAACACTCTTATGCCTGCATAAAGGGGATGGAGAGGTCGGGTGATGCATAAAACCAGAGTTTGATATAAGCACAGGGACCGTTCCAAAATCCAACTTTGGAATAGACAAGACCTACACCTTCCTCAGTGAAAGAGACTCAAAACCCCATATTTCCCGCAGAGGAATATATCTGACTAGTAAGAATCTTAAAACCTATGTATTGATATAACTCCATAAGGGAATCAAGTGTGTCTAGAGTGGCATAAACATGGCAGCGAGAATCAGCTCAAACCCACTATAAAAAGGAATTTCAAAAGCAAAACCAAAAAACAGGGAAATTCTTTACAATTCCTTCAGGGTGTCTGAGGAAACCTGGAAAGACCCTATCTACAATGACAGCTGGATGTGGCATAAGGCTGGACACTTGGGACTGAGAGGATTGGTGAGATTGGGTGAGCAAATGCAGACCCTTTCAAGCAATAATGCATGGCCCCCATTCCATGGGTCCCAACTCTCCAGGTTCAAGGGAATATTACTACAGCTATAACATGTACAGGACACCTAGAGAATGGACACACTGTGAATACGAAAGGTTTCTAAAACTCAACGAATAGTCCCTCTCCTGGTGCTCCAGTTTGACTTTCCAACTGCCTTACTATCAATCTCCCAACTTGGAGAGACAGGCCCTTGAACCTCCTGGTTTGCACAGGTTCCCAATTTGGCAGAGGATGGAAGGGACGAGGGAGAACCCATGAGAGAGTAGCTGTTAGGCATTTGGACAGGCACATGTCACTCTAATTTCCCGGCATGAAGAAGAATTAACCAAAGTCTCAGCCACCCACCGGGAACCAGTATAGGACATGATCCAAAATTTTGGACTTGCGTTCAGCTCACAAAAAACGAGCTGAGAAATGGAGCTCAGGGGCACAGCAATTCACAAACTGGCAGAGTGATAAAGGACAACTATCGTCCAAAAATCTGTTGAGGGAAGTCAACGAGGCGGACTTGAAAGTGAGGCAAAAGAGCAGGAAACAGATTTCAAGAGGTACGTTGGAATCGCCTGTTAAGCACAGGAAGAGGGGCACAACTTGGACAATGGTGCACTTGGCCAAAAAGGGCGTATGCGTTTTCTCCTGAATATATTCAGGAGAAAACGCATACGCCCTTTTTGGCCAAGCAAGCAAGCGGGCAATGCAAATCTGCACTACAAAGAAGTATCACTTCCCACCGGTCAAAAGGGACATCCACAAAATGTGTAAAAACCAGAAAGGCAAGACAGGCCCTGGAGAACTGGGAGCCTTGTTATGCTGATGGGCGGGATGTAAACTGCCAACTGCCTCACTGGAGGAGTGCATTGTGTTCCCTAAAACAAGTAAACAACAGAGCTACAGAGCCAAGGCCACTTCCAGTCTACGGAATATACCTTGGGAAAACTGAAAATCAATAAGAAAGAGCCACCTCCAAATTTAGGGCTGCACTGACTACAAGAACCTCTACTTGGGTACACCTTAAATATCCCAGGAAATATAAAAATGGTTCAAAACATTGTGGTACTTACGTACGATGGAATATCCCTCAGCCATGAAATCAATGTCATAAGACCAGTAGCAGCAAAGTGAGTGGATTCAGGTACGATGATTCTAAGTGAAATAAGTCACACAGAAAAAGAAACTTATCATAAGATATCACTTATGAAGATCCTGTAAACATGGCTACACGTGAACTGAGTTAGGAAAGAGAACAGAGTCTCACATTTAGAAAACACTCTTATGCCTGCATAAAGGGGAAGGAGAGGTGGGGTGATGCATAAAACCAGAGTTTGATATAAGCACAGGGACCGTTTCAAAAACCAACTTTGGAATAGACAAGACCTACACCTTCCTCAGTGAAAGAGACTCAAAACCCCATATTTCCCACAGAGGAATATATCTGACTAGTAAGAATCTTAAAACCTATGTATTGATATGTCTCCATAAGGGAATCAAGTGTGTCTAGAGTGGCATAAACATGGCAGCGAGAATCAGCTCAAACCCACTATAAAAAGGAATTTCAAAAGCAAAACCAAAAAACAGGGAAATTCTTTACAATTCCTTCAGGGTGTCTGAGGAAACCTGGAAAGACCCTATCTACAATGACAGCTGGATGTGGCATAAGGCTGGACACTTGGGACTGAGAGGATTGGTGAGATTGGGTGAGCAAATGCAGACCCTTTCAAGCAATAATGCATGGCCCCCATTCCATGGGTCCCAACTCTCCAGGTTAAAGGGAATATTACTACAGCTATAACATGTAAAGGAAACCTAGAGAATGGACACACTGTGAATACGAAAGGTTTCTAAAACTCAACGAATAGTCCCTCTCCTGGTGCTCCAGTTTGACTTTCCAACTGCCTTACTATCAATCTCCCAACTTGGAGAGACAGGCCCTTTAACCTCCTGGTTTGCACAGGTTCCCAATTTGGCAGAGGATGGAAGGGACGAGGGAGAACCCATGAGAGAGTAGCTGTTAGGCATTTGGACGGGCACATGTCACTCTAATTTCCCGGCAGGAAGAAGAATTAACCAAAGTCTCAGCCACCCACCGGGAACCAGTATAGGACATGATCCAAAATTTTGGACTTGCGTTCAGCTCACAAAAAAACGAGTTGAGAAATGGAGCTCAGGGGCACAGCAATTCACAAACTGGCAGAGTGATAAAGGACAACTATCGTCCAAAAATCTGTTGAGGGAAGTCAACGAGGCGGACTTGAAAGCGAGGCAAAATAGCAGGAAACAGATTTCAAGAGGTACGTTGGAATCGCCTGTAAAGCACAGGAAGAGGGGCACAACTTGGACAATGGTGCACTTGGCCAAAAAGGGTGTATGCATTTTCTCCTGAATATATTCAGGAGAAAACGCATACGCCCTTTTTGGCCAAGCAAGCAAGCGGGCAATGCAAATCTGCACTACAAAGAAGTATCACTTCCCACCGGTCAAAAGGGACATCCACAAAATGTGTAAAAACCAGAAAGGCAAGACAGGCCCTGGAGAACTGGGAGCCTTGTTATGCTGATGGGCGGGATGTAAATTGCCAACTGCCTCACTGGAGGAGTGCATTGTGTTCCCTAAAACAAGTAAACAACAGAGCTACAGAGCCAAGGCCACTTCCAGTCTAGGGAATATACCTTGGGAAAACTGAAAATCAATAAGAAAGAGCCACCTCCAAATTTAGGGCTGCACTGACTACAAGAACCTCTACTTGGGTACACCTTAAATATCCCAGGAAATATAAAAATGGTTCAAAACATTGTGGTACTTACGTACGATGGAATATCCCTCAGCCATGAAATCAATGTCATAAGACCAGTAGCAGCAAAGTGAGTGGATTCAGGTACGATGATTCTAAGTGAAATAAGTCACACAGAAAAAGAAACTTATCATAAGATATCACTTATGAAGATCCTGTAAACATGGCTACACGTGAACTGAGTTAGGAAAGAGAACAGAGTCTCACATTTAGAAAACACTCTTATGCCTGCATAAAGGGGAAGGAGAGGTGGGGTGATGCATAAAACCAGAGTTTGATATAAGCACAGGGACCGTTTCAAAAACCAACTTTGGAATAGACAAGACCTACACCTTCCTCAGTGAAAGAGACTCAAAACCCCATATTTCCCACAGAGGAATATATCTGACTAGTAAGAATCTTAAAACCTATGTATTGATATGTCTCCATAAGGGAATCAAGTGTGTCTAGAGTGGCATAAACATGGCAGCGAGAATCAGCTCAAACCCACTATAAAAAGGAATTTCAAAAGCAAAACCAAAAAACAGGGAAATTCTTTACAATTCCTTCAGGGTGTCTGAGGAAACCTGGAAAGACCCTATCTACAATGACAGCTGGATGTGGCATAAGGCTGGACACTTGGGACTGAGAGGATTGGTGAGATTGGGTGAGCAAATGCAGACCCTTTCAAGCAATAATGCATGGCCCCCATTCCATGGGTCCCAACTCTCCAGGTTAAAGGGAATATTACTACAGCTATAACATGTAAAGGAAACCTAGAGAATGGACACACTGTGAATACGAAAGGTTTCTAAAACTCAACGAATAGTCCCTCTCCTGGTGCTCCAGTTTGACTTTCCAACTGCCTTACTATCAATCTCCCAACTTGGAGAGACAGGCCCTTTAACCTCCTGGTTTGCACAGGTTCCCAATTTGGCAGAGGATGGAAGGGACGAGGGAGAACCCATGAGAGAGTAGCTGTTAGGCATTTGGACGGGCACATGTCACTCTAATTTCCCGGCAGGAAGAAGAATTAACCAAAGTCTCAGCCACCCACCGGGAACCAGTATAGGACATGATCCAAAATTTTGGACTTGCGTTCAGCTCACAAAAAAACGAGTTGAGAAATGGAGCTCAGGGGCACAGCAATTCACAAACTGGCAGAGTGATAAAGGACAACTATCGTCCAAAAATCTGTTGAGGGAAGTCAATGAGGCGGACTTGAAAGCGAGGCAAAATAGCAGGAAACAGATTTCAAGAGGTACGTTGGAATCGCCTGTAAAGCACAGGAAGAGGGGCACAACTTGGACAATGGTGCACTTGGCCAAAAAGGGTGTATGCATTTTCTCCTGAATATATTCAGGAGAAAACGCATACGCCCTTTTTGGCCAAGCAAGCAAGCGGGCAATGCAAATCTGCACTACAAAGAAGTATCACTTCCCACCGGTCAAAAGGGACATCCACAAAATGTGTAAAAACCAGAAAGGCAAGACAGGCCCTGGAGAACTGGGAGCCTTGTTATGCTGATGGGCGGGATGTAAATTGCCAACTGCCTCACTGGAGGAGTGCATTGTGTTCCCTAAAACAAGTAAACAACAGAGCTACAGAGCCAAGGCCACTTCCAGTCTAGGGAATATACCTTGGGAAAACTGAAAATCAATAAGAAAGAGCCACCTCCAAATTTAGGGCTTCACTGACTACAAGAACCTCAACTTGGGTACACCTTAAATATCCCAGGAAATATAAAAATGGTTCAAAACATTGTGGTACTTACGTACGATGGAATATCCCTCAGCCATGAAATCAATGTCATAAGACCAGTAGCAGCAAAGTGAGTGGATTCAGGTACGATGATTCTAAGTGAAATAAGTCACACAGAAAAAGAAACTTATCATAAGATATCACTTATGAAGATCCTGTACACATGGCTACACGTGAACTGAGTTAGGAAAGAGAACAGAGTCTCACATTTAGAAAACACTCTTATGCCAGCATAAAGGGGAAGGAGAGGTGGGGTGATGCATAAAACCAGAGTTTGATATAAGCACAGGGACCGTTCCAAAAACCAACTTTGGAATAGACAAGACCTACACCTTCCTCAGTGAAAGAGACTCAAAACCCCATATTTCCCGCAGAGGAATATATCTGACTAGTAAGAATCTTAAAACCTATATATTGATATGACTCCATAAGGGAATCAAGTGTGTCTAGAGTGGCATAAACATGGCAGCGAGAATCAGCTCAAACCCACTATAAAAAGGAATTTCAAAAGCAAAACCAAAAAACAGGGAAATTCTTTACAGTTCCTTCAGGGTGTCTGAGGAAACCTGGAAAGACCCTATCTACAATGACAGCTGGATGTGGCATAAGGCTGGACACTTGGGAATGAGAGGATTGGTGAGATTGGGTGAGCAAATGCAGACCCTTTCAAGCAATAATGCATGGCCCCCATTCCATGGGTCCCAACTCTCCAGGTTCAAGGGAATATTACTACAGCTATAACATGTACAGGAAACCTAGAGAATGGACACACTGTGAATACGAAAGGTTTCTAAAACTCAACGAATAGTCCCTCTCCTGGTGCTCCAGTTTGACTTTCCAACTGCCTTACTATCAATCTCCCAACTTGGAGAGACAGGCCCTTTAATCTCCTGGTTTGCACAGGTTCCCAATTTGGCAGAGGATGGAAGGGACGAGGGAGAACCCATGAGAGAGTAGCTGTTAGGCATTTGGAAGGGCACATGTCACTCTAATTTCCCGGCAGGAAGAAGAATTAACCAAAGTCTCAGCCACCCACCGGGAACCAGTATAGGACATGATCCAAAATTTTGGACTTGCGTTCAGCTCACAAAAAACGAGTTGAGAAATGGAGCTCAGGGGCACAGCAATTCACAAACTGGCAGAGTGATAAAGGACAACTATCGTCCAAAAATCTGTTGAGGGAAGTCAACGAGGCGGACTTGAAAGCGAGGCAAAATAGCAGGAAACAGATTTCAAGAGGTACCTTGGAATCGCCTGTAAAGCACAGGAAGAGGGGCACAACTTGGACAAGGGTGCACTTGGCCAAAAAGGGCGTATGCGTTTTCTCCTGAATATATTCAGGATAAAATGCATACGCCCTTTTTGGCCAAGCAAGCAAGCAGGCAATGCAAATCTGCACTACAAAGAAGTATCACTTCCCACCGGTCAAAAGGGACATCCACAAAATGTGTAAAAACCAGAAAGGCAAGACAGGCCCTGGAGAACTGGGAGCCTTGTTATGCTGATGGGCGGGATGTAAATTGCCAACTACCTCACTGGAGGAGTGTATTGTGTTCCCTAAAACAAGTAAACAACAGAGCTACAGAGCCAAGGCCACTTCCAGTCTAGGGAATATACCTTGGGAAAACTGAAAATCAATAAGAAAGAGCCACCTCCAAATTTAGGGCTGCACTGACTACAAGAACCTCAACTTGGGTACACCTTAAATATCCCAGGAAATATAAAAATGGTTCAAAACATTGTGGTACTTACGTACGATGGAATATCCCTCAGCCATGAAATCAATGTCATAAGACCAGTAGCAGCAAAGTGAGTGGATTCAGGTACGATGATTCTAAGTGAAATAAGTCACACAGAAAAAGAAACTTATCATAAGATATCACTTATGAAGATCCTGTAAACATGGCTACACGTGAACTGAGTTAGGAAAGAGAACAGAGTCTCACATTTAGAAAACACTCTTATGCCTGCATAAAGGTGAAGGAGAGGTGGGGTGATGCATAAAACCAGAGTTTGATATAAGCACAGGGACCGTTTCAAAAACCAACTCTGGAATAGACAAGACCTACACCTTCCTCAGTGAAAGAGACTCAAAACCCCATATTTCCCACAGAGGAATATATCTGACTAGTAAGAATCTTAAAACCTATGTATTGATATGTCTCCATAAGGGAATCAAGTGTGTCTAGAGTGGCATAAACATGGCAGCGAGAATCAGCACAAACCCACTATAAAAAGGAATTTCAAAAGCAAAACCAAAAAACAGGGAAATTCTTTACAATTCCTTCAGGGTGTCTGAGGAAACCTGGCAAGACCCTATCTACAATGACAGCTGGATGTGGCATAAGTCTGGACACTTGGGACTGAGAGGATTGGTGAGATTGGGTGAGCAAATGCAGACCCTTTCAAGCAATAATGCATGGCCCCCATTCCATGGGTCCCAACTCTCCAGGTTCAAGGGAATATTACTACAGCTATAACATGTACAGGAAACCTAGAGAATGGACACACTGTGAATACGAAAGGTTTCTAAAACTCAACGAATAGTCCCTCTCCTGGTGCTCCAGTTTGACTTTTCAACTGCCTTACTATCAATCTCCCAACTTGGAGAGACAGGCCCTTTAACCTCCTGGTTTGCACAGGTTCCCAATTTGGCAGAGGATGGAAGGGACGAGGGAGAACCCATGAGAGAGTAGCTGTTAGGCATTTGGATGGGCACATGTCACTCTAATTTCCCGGCAGGAAGAAGAATTAACCAAAGTCTCAGCCACCCACCGGGAACCAGTATAGGACATGATCCAAAATTTTGGACTTGCGTTCAGCTCACAAAAAACGAGTTGAGAAATGGAGCTCAGGGGCACAGCAATTCACAAACTGGCAGAGTGATAAAGGACAACTATCGTCCAAAAATCTGTTGAGGGAAGTCAACGAGGCGGACTTGAAAGTGAGGCAAAATAGCAGGAAACAGATTTCAAGAGGTACGTTGGAATCGCCTGTTAAGCACAGGAAGAGGGGCACAACTTGGACAATGGTGCACTTGGCCAAAAAGGGCGTATGCGTTTTCTCCTGAATATATTCAGGAGAAAACGCATACGCCCTTTTTGGCCAAGCAAGCAAGCGGGCAATGCAAATCTGCACTACAAAGAAGTATCACTTCCCACCGGTCAAAAGGGACATCCACAAAATGTGTAAAAACCAGAAAGGCAAGACAGGCCCTGGAGAACTGGGAGCCTTGTTATGCTGATGGGCGGGATGTAAACTGCCAACTGCCTCACTGGAGGAGTGCATTGTGTTCCCTAAAACAAGTAAACAACAGAGCTACAGAGCCAAGGCCACTTCCAGTCTAGGGAATATACCTTGGGAAAACTGAAAATCAATAAGAAAGAGCCACCTCCAAATTTAGGGCTGCACTGACTACAAGAACCTCTACTTGGGTACACCTTAAATATCCCAGGAAATATAAAAATGGTTCAAAACATTGTGGTACTTATGTACGATGGAATATCCCTCAGCCATGAAATCAATGTCATAAGACCAGTAGCAGCAAAGTGAGTGGATTCAGGTACGATGATTCTAAGTGAAATAAGTCACACAGAAAAAGAAACTTATCATAAGATATCACTTATGAAGATCCTGTAAACATGGCTACACGTGAACTGAGTTAGGAAAGAGAACAGAGTCTCACATTTAGAAAACACTCTTATGCCTGCATAAAGGGGAAGGAGAGGTGGGGTGATGCATAAAACCAGAGTTTGATATAAGCACAGGGACCGTTTCAAAAACCAACTTTGGAATAGACAAGACCTACACCTTCCTCAGTGAAAGAGACTCAAAACCCCATATTTCCCACAGAGGAATATATCTGACTAGTAAGAATCTTAAAACCTATGTATTGATATGTCTCCATAAGGGAATCAAGTGTGTCTAGAGTGGCATAAACATGGCAGCGAGAATCAGCTCAAACCCACTATAAAAAGGAATTTCAAAAGCAAAACCAAAAAACAGGGAAATTCTTTACAATTCCTTCAGGGTGTCTGAGGAAACCTGGAAAGACCCTATCTACAATGACAGCTGGATGTGGCATAAGGCTGGACACTTGGGACTGAGAGGATTGGTGAGATTGGGTGAGCAAATCCAGACCCTTTCAAGCAATAATGCATGGCCCCCATTCCATGGGTCCCAACTCTCCAGGTTAAAGGGAATATTACTACAGCTATAACATGTAAAGGAAACCTAGAGAATGGACACACTGTGAATACGAAAGGTTTCTAAAACTCAACGAATAGTCCCTCTCCTGGTGCTCCAGTTTGACTTTCCAACTGCCTTACTATCAATCTCCCAACTTGGAGAGACAGGCCCTTTAACCTCCTGGTTTGCACAGGTTCCCAATTTGGCAGAGGATGGAAGGGACGAGGGAGAACCCATGAGAGAGTAGCTGTTAGGCATTTGGACGGGCACATGTCACTCTAATTTCCCGGCAGGAAGAAGAATTAACCAAAGTCTCAGCCACCCACCGGGAACCAGTATAGGACATGATCCAAAATTTTGGACTTGCGTTCAGCTCACAAAAAAACGAGTTGAGAAATGGAGCTCAGGGGCACAGCAATTCACAAACTGGCAGAGTGATAAAGGACAACTATCGTCCAAAAATCTGTTGAGGGAAGTCAACGAGGCGGACTTGAAAGCGAGGCAAAATAGCAGGAAACAGATTTCAAGAGGTACGTTGGAATCGCCTGTAAAGCACAGGAAGAGGGGCACAACTTGGACAATGGTGCACTTGGCCAAAAAGGGTGTATGCGTTTTCTCCTGAATATATTCAGGAGAAAACGCATACGCCCTTTTTGGCCAAGCAAGCAAGCGGGCAATGCAAATCTGCACTACAAAGAAGTATCACTTCCCACCGGTCAAAAGGGACATCCACAAAATGTGTAAAAACCAGAAAGGCAAGACAGGCCCTGGAGAACTGGGAGCCTTGTTATGCTGATGGGCGGGATGTAAATTGCCAACTGCCTCACTGGAGGAGTGCATTGTGTTCCCTAAAACAAGTAAACAACAGAGCTACAGAGCCAAGGCCACTTCCAGTCTAGGGAATATACCTTGGGAAAACTGAAAATCAATAAGAAAGAGCCACCTCCAAATTTAGGGCTTCACTGACTACAAGAACCTCAACTTGGGTACACCTTAAATATCCCAGGAAATATAAAAATGGTTCAAAACATTGTGGTACTTACGTACGATGGAATATCCCTCAGCCATGAAATCAATGTCATAAGACCAGTAGCAGCAAAGTGAGTGGATTCAGGTACGATGATTCTAAGTGAAATAAGTCACACAGAAAAAGAAACTTATCATAAGATATCACTTATGAAGATCCTGTACACATGGCTACACGTGAACTGAGTTAGGAAAGAGAACAGAGTCTCACATTTAGAAAACACTCTTATGCCAGCATAAAGGGGAAGGAGAGGTGGGGTGATGCATAAAACCAGAGTTTGATATAAGCACAGGGACCGTTCCAAAAACCAACTTTGGAATAGACAAGACCTACACCTTCCTCAGTGAAAGAGACTCAAAACCCCATATTTCCCGCAGAGGAATATATCTGACTAGTAAGAATCTTAAAACCTATATATTGATATGACTCCATAAGGGAATCAAGTGTGTCTAGAGTGGCATAAACATGGCAGCGAGAATCAGCTCAAACCCACTATAAAAAGGAATTTCAAAAGCAAAACCAAAAAACAGGGAAATTCTTTACAGTTCCTTCAGGGTGTCTGAGGAAACCTGGAAAGACCCTATCTACAATGACAGCTGGATGTGGCATAAGGCTGGACACTTGGGAATGAGAGGATTGGTGAGATTGGGTGAGCAAATGCAGACCCTTTCAAGCAATAATGCATGGCCCCCATTCCATGGGTCCCAACTCTCCAGGTTCAAGGGAATATTACTACAGCTATAACATGTACAGGAAACCTAGAGAATGGACACACTGTGAATACGAAAGGTTTCTAAAACTCAACGAATAGTCCCTCTCCTGGTGCTCCAGTTTGACTTTCCAACTGCCTTACTATCAATCTCCCAACTTGGAGAGACAGGCCCTTTAATCTCCTGGTTTGCACAGGTTCCCAATTTGGCAGAGGATGGAAGGGACGAGGGAGAACCCATGAGAGAGTAGCTGTTAGGCATTTGGACGGGCACATGTCACTCTAATTTCCCGGCAGGAAGAAGAATTAACCAAAGTCTCATCCACCCACCGGGAACCAGTATAGGACATGATCCAAAATTTTGGACTTGCGTTCAGCTCACAAAAAACGAGTTGAGAAATGGAGCTCAGGGGCACAGCAATTCACAAACTGGCAGAGTGATAAAGGACAACTATCGTCCAAAAATCTGTTGAGGGAAGTCAACGAGGCGGACTTGAAAGCGAGGCAAAATAGCAGGAAACAGATTTCAAGAGGTACCTTGGAATCGCCTGTAAAGCACAGGAAGAGGGGCACAACTTGGACAAGGGTGCACTTGGCCAAAAAGGGCGTATGCGTTTTCTCCTGAATATATTCAGGATAAAATGCATACGCCCTTTTTGGCCAAGCAAGCAAGCAGGCAATGCAAATCTGACTACAAAGAAGTATCACTTCCCACCGGTCAAAAGGGACATCCACAAAATGTGTAAAAACCAGAAAGGCAAGACAGGCCCTGGAGAACTGGGAGCCTTGTTATGCTGATGGGCGGGATGTAAATTGCCAACTACCTCACTGGAGGAGTGCATTGTGTTCCCTAAAACAAGTAAACAACAGAGCTACAGAGCCAAGGCCACTTCCAGTCTAGGGAATATACCTTGGGAAAACTGAAAATCAATAAGAAAGAGCCACCTCCAAATTTAGGGCTGCACTGACTACAAGAACCTCAACTTGGGTACACCTTAAATATCCCAGGAAATATAAAAATGGTTCAAAACATTGTGGTACTTACGTACGATGGAATATCCCTCAGCCATGAAATCAATGTCATAAGACCAGTAGCAGCAAAGTGAGTGGATTCAGGTACGATGATTCTAAGTGAAATAAGTCACACAGAAAAAGAAACTTATCATAAGATATCACTTATGAAGATCCTGTAAACATGGCTACACGTGAACTGAGTTAGGAAAGAGAACAGAGTCTCACATTTAGAAAACACTCTTATGCCTGCATAAAGGTGAAGGAGAGGTGGGGTGATGCATAAAACCAGAGTTTGATATAAGCACAGGGACCGTTTCAAAAACCAACTCTGGAATAGACAAGACCTACACCTTCCTCAGTGAAAGAGACTCAAAACCCCATATTTCCCACAGAGGAATATATCTGACTAGTAAGAATCTTAAAACCTATGTATTGATATGTCTCCATAAGGGAATCAAGTGTGTCTAGAGTGGCATAAACATGGCAGCGAGAATCAGCACAAACCCACTATAAAAAGGAATTTCAAAAGCAAAACCAAAAAACAGGGAAATTCTTTACAATTCCTTCAGGGTGTCTGAGGAAACCTGGCAAGACCCTATCTACAATGACAGCTGGATGTGGCATAAGTCTGGACACTTGGGACTGAGAGGATTGGTGAGATTGGGTGAGCAAATGCAGACCCTTTCAAGCAATAATGCATGGCCCCCATTCCATGGGTCCCAACTCTCCAGCTTCAAGGGAATATTACTACAGCTATAACATGTACAGGAAACCTAGAGAATGGACACACTGTGAATACGAAAGGTTTCTAAAACTCAACGAATAGTCCCTCTCCTGGTGCTCCAGTTTGACTTTTCAACTGCCTTACTATCAATCTCCCAACTTGGAGAGACAGGCCCTTTAACCTCCTGGTTTGCACAGGTTCCCAATTTGGCAGAGGATGGAAGGGACGAGGGAGAACCCATGAGAGAGTAGCTGTTAGGCATTTGGATGGGCACATGTCACTCTAATTTCCCGGCAGGAAGAAGAATTAACCAAAGTCTCAGCCACCCACCGGGAACCAGTATAGGACATGATCCAAAATTTTGGACTTGCGTTCAGCTCACAAAAAACGAGTTGAGAAATGGAGCTCAGGGGCACAGCAATTCACAAACTGGCAGAGTGATAAAGGACAACTATCGTCCAAAAATCTGTTGAGGGAAGTCAACGAGGCGGACTTGAAAGTGAGGCAAAATAGCAGGAAACAGATTTCAAGAGGTACCTTGGAATCGCCTGTTAAGCACAGGAAGAGGGGCACAACTTGGACAATGGTGCACTTGGCCAAAAAGGGCGTATGCGTTTTCTCCTGAATATATTCAGGAGAAAACGCATACGCCCTTTTTGGCCAAGCAAGCAAGCGGGCAATGCAAATCTGCACTACAAAGAAGTATCACTTCCCACCGGTCAAAAGGGACATCCACAAAATGTGTAAAAACCAGAAAGGCAAGACAGGCCCTGGAGAACTGGGAGCCTTGTTATGCTGATGGGCGGGATGTAAACTGCCAACTGCCTCACTGGAGGAGTGCATTGTGTTCCCTAAAACAAGTAAACAACAGAGCTACAGAGCCAAGGCCACTTCCAGTCTAGGGAATATACCTTGGGAAAACTGAAAATCAATAAGAAAGAGCCACCTCCAAATTTAGGGCTGCACTGACTACAAGAACCTCTACTTGGGTACACCTTAAATATCCCAGGAAATATAAAAATGGTTCAAAACATTGTGGTACTTACGTACGATGGAATATCCCTCAGCCATGAAATCAATGTCATAAGACCAGTAGCAGCAAAGTGAGTGGATTCAGGTACGATGATTCTAAGTGAAATAAGTCACACAGAAAAAGAAACTTATCATAAGATATCACTTATGAAGATCCTGTAAACATGGCTACACGTGAACTGAGTTAGGAAAGAGAACAGAGTCTCACATTTAGAAAACACTCTTATGCCTGCATAAAGGGGAAGGAGAGGTGGGGTGATGCATAAAACCAGAGTTTGATATAAGCACAGGGACCGTTTCAAAAACCAACTTTGGAATAGACAAGACCTACACCTTCCTCAGTGAAAGAGACTCAAAACCCCATATTTCCCACAGAGGAATATATCTGACTAGTAAGAATCTTAAAACCTATGTATTGATATGTCTCCATAAGGGAATCAAGTGTGTCTAGAGTGGCATAAACATGGCAGCGAGAATCAGCTCAAACCCACTATAAAAAGGAATTTCAAAAGCAAAACCAAAAAACAGGGAAATTCTTTACAATTCCTTCAGGGTGTCTGAGGAAACCTGGAAAGACCCTATCTACAATGACAGCTGGATGTGGCATAAGCCTGGACACTTGGGACTGAGAGGATTGGTGAGATTGGGTGAGCAAATGCAGACCCTTTCAAGCAATAATGCATGGCCCCCATTCCATGGGTCCCAACTCTCCAGGTTAAAGGGAATATTACTACAGCTATAACATGTAAAGGAAACCTAGAGAATGGACACACTGTGAATACGAAAGGTTTCTAAAACTCAACGAATAGTCCCTCTCCTGGTGCTCCAGTTTGACTTTCCAACTGCCTTACTATCAATCTCCCAACTTGGAGAGACAGGCCCTTTAACCTCCTGGTTTGCACAGGTTCCCAATTTGGCAGAGGATGGAAGGGACGAGGGAGAACCCATGAGAGAGTAGCTGTTAGGCATTTGGACGGGCACATGTCACTCTAATTTCCCGGCAGGAAGAAGAATTAACCAAAGTCTCAGCCACCCACCGGGAACCAGTATAGGACATGATCCAAAATTTTGGACTTGCGTTCAGCTCACAAAAAAACGAGTTGAGAAATGGAGCTCAGGGGCACAGCAATTCACAAACTGGCAGAGTGATAAAGGACAACTAACGTCCAAAAATCTGTTGAGGGAAGTCAACGAGGCGGACTTGAAAGCGAGGCAAAATAGCAGGAAACAGATTTCAAGAGGTACGTTGGAATCGCCTGTAAAGCACAGGAAGAGGGGCACAACTTGGACAATGGTGCACTTGGCCAAAAAGGGTGTATGCGTTTTCTCCTGAATATATTCAGGAGAAAACGCATACGCCCTTTTTGGCCAAGCAAGCAAGCGGGCAATGCAAATCTGCACTACAAAGAAGTATCACTTCCCACCGGTCAAAAGGGACATCCACAAAATGTGTAAAAACCAGAAAGGCAAGACAGGCCCTGGAGAACTGGGAGCCTTGCTATGCTGATGGGCGGGATGTCAATTGCCAACTGCCTCACTGGAGGAGTGCATTGTGTTCCCTAAAACAAGTAAACAACAGAGCTACAGAGCCAAGGCCACTTCCAGTCTAGGGAATATACCTTGGGAAAACTGAAAATCAATAAGAAAGAGCCACCTCCAAATTTAGGGCTTCACTGACTACAAGAACCTCAACTTGGGTACACCTTAAATATCCCAGGAAATATAAAAATGGTTCAAAACATTGTGGTACTTACGTACGATGGAATATCCCTCAGCCATGAAATCAATGTCATAAGACCAGTAGCAGCAAAGTGAGTGGATTCAGGTACGATGATTCTAAGTGAAATAAGTCACACAGAAAAAGAAACTTATCATAAGATATCACTTATGAAGATCCTGTACACATGGCTACACGTGAACTGAGTTAGGAAAGAGAACAGAGTCTCACATTTAGAAAACACTCTTATGCCAGCATAAAGGGGAAGGAGAGGTGGGGTGATGCATAAAACCAGAGTTTGATATAAGCACAGGGACCGTTCCAAAAACCAACTTTGGAATAGACAAGACCTACACCTTCCTCAGTGAAAGAGACTCAAAACCCCATATTTCCCGCAGAGGAATATATCTGACTAGTAAGAATCTTAAAACCTATATATTGATATGACTCCATAAGGGAATCAAGTGTGTCTAGAGTGGCATAAACATGGCAGCGAGAATCAGCTCAAACCCACTATAAAAAGGAATTTCAAAAGCAAAACCAAAAAACAGGGAAATTCTTTACAGTTCCTTCAGGGTGTCTGAGGAAACCTGGAAAGACCCTATCTACAATGACAGCTGGATGTGGCATAAGGCTGGACACTTGGGAATGAGAGGATTGGTGAGATTGGGTGAGCAAATGCAGACCCTTTCAAGCAATAATGCATGGCCCCCATTCCATGGGTCCCAACTCTCCAGGTTCAAGGGAATATTACTACAGCTATAACATGTACAGGAAACCTAGAGAATGGACACACTGTGAATACGAAAGGTTTCTAAAACTCAACGAATAGTCCTTCTCCTGGTGCTCCAGTTTGACTTTCCAACTGCCTTACTATCAATCTCCCAACTTGGAGAGACAGGCCCTTTAATCTCCTGGTTTGCACAGGTTCCCAATTTGGCAGAGGATGGAAGGGACGAGGGAGAACCCATGAGAGAGTAGCTGTTAGGCATTTGGAAGGGCACATGTCACTCTAATTTCCCGGCAGGAAGAAGAATTAACCAAAGTCTCAGCCACCCACCGGGAACCAGTATAGGACATGATCCAAAATTTTGGACTTGCGTTCAGCTCACAAAAAACGAGTTGAGAAATGGAGCTCAGGGGCACAGCAATTCACAAACTGGCAGAGTGATAAAGGACAACTATCGTCCAAAAATCTGTTGAGGGAAGTCAACGAGGCGGACTTGAAAGCGAGGCAAAATAGCAGGAAACAGATTTCAAGAGGTACCTTGGAATCGCCTGTAAAGCACAGGAAGAGGGGCACAACTTGGACAAGGGTGCACTTGGCCAAAAAGGGCGTATGCGTTTTCTCCTGAATATATTCAGGATAAAATGCATACGCCCTTTTTGGCCAAGCAAGCAAGCAGGCAATGCAAATCTGCACTACAAAGAAGTATCACTTCCCACCGGTCAAAAGGGACATCCACAAAATGTGTAAAAACCAGAAAGGCAAGACAGGCCCTGGAGAACTGGGAGCCTTGTTATGCTGATGGGCGGGATGTAAATTGCCAACTACCTCACTGGAGGAGTGTATTGTGTTCCCTAAAACAAGTAAACAACAGAGCTACAGAGCCAAGGCCACTTCCAGTCTAGGGAATATACCTTGGGAAAACTGAAAATCAATAAGAAAGAGCCACCTCCAAATTTAGGGCTGCACTGACTACAAGAACCTCAACTTGGGTACACCTTAAATATCCCAGGAAATATAAAAATGGTTCAAAACATTGTGGTACTTACGTACGATGGAATATCCCTCAGCCATGAAATCAATGTCATAAGACCAGTAGCAGCAAAGTGAGTGGATTCAGGTACGATGATTCTAAGTGAAATAAGTCACACAGAAAAAGAAACTTATCATAAGATATCACTTATGAAGATCCTGTAAACATGGCTACACGTGAACTGAGTTAGGAAAGAGAACAGAGTCTCACATTTAGAAAACACTCTTATGCCTGCATAAAGGTGAAGGAGAGGTGGGGTGATGCATAAAACCAGAGTTTGATATAAGCACAGGGACCGTTTCAAAAACCAACTCTGGAATAGACAAGACCTACACCTTCCTCAGTGAAAGAGACTCAAAACCCCATATTTCCCACAGAGGAATATATCTGACTAGTAAGAATCTTAAAACCTATGTATTGATATGTCTCCATAAGGGAATCAAGTGTGTCTAGAGTGGCATAAACATGGCAGCGAGAATCAGCACAAACCCACTATAAAAAGGAATTTCAAAAGCAAAACCAAAAAACAGGGAAATTCTTTACAATTCCTTCAGGGTGTCTGAGGAAACCTGGCAAGACCCTATCTACAATGACAGCTGGATGTGGCATAAGTCTGGACACTTGGGACTGAGAGGATTGGTGAGATTGGGTGAGCAAATGCAGACCCTTTCAAGCAATAATGCATGGCCCCCATTCCATGGGTCCCAACTCTCCAGGTTCAAGGGAATATTACTACAGCTATAACATGTACAGGAAACCTAGAGAATGGACACACTGTGAATACGAAAGGTTTCTAAAACTCAACGAATAGTCCCTCTCCTGGTGCTCCAGTTTGACTTTTCAACTGCCTTACTATCAATCTCCCAACTTGGAGAGACAGGCCCTTTAACCTCCTGGTTTGCACAGGTTCCCAATTTGGCAGAGGATGGAAGGGACGAGGGAGAACCCATGAGAGAGTAGCTGTTAGGCATTTGGATGGGCACATGTCACTCTAATTTCCCGGCAGGAAGAAGAATTAACCAAAGTCTCAGCCACCCACCGGGAACCAGTATAGGACATGATCCAAAATTTTGGACTTGCGTTCAGCTCACAAAAAACGAGTTGAGAAATGGAGCTCAGGGGCACAGCAATTCACAAACTGGCAGAGTGATAAAGGACAACTATCGTCCAAAAATCTGTTGAGGGAAGTCAACGAGGCGGACTTGAAAGTGAGGCAAAATAGCAGGAAACAGATTTCAAGAGGTACGTTGGAATCGCCTGTTAAGCACAGGAAGAGGGGCACAACTTGGACAATGGTGCACTTGGCCAAAAAGGGCGTATGCGTTTTCTCCTGAATATATTCAGGAGAAAACGCATACGCCCTTTTTGGCCAAGCAAGCAAGCGGGCAATGCAAATCTGCACTACAAAGAAGTATCACTTCCCACCGGTCAAAAGGGACATCCACAAAATGTGTAAAAACCAGAAAGGCAAGACAGGCCCTGGAGAACTGGGAGCCTTGTTATGCTGATGGGCGGGATGTAAACTGCCAACTGCCTCACTGGAGGAGTGCATTGTGTTCCCTAAAACAAGTAAACAACAGAGCTACAGAGCCAAGGCCACTTCCAGTCTAGGGAATATACCTTGGGAAAACTGAAAATCAATAAGAAAGAGCCACCTCCAAATTTAGGGCTGCACTGACTACAAGAACCTCTACTTGGGTACACCTTAAATATCCCAGGAAATATAAAAATGGTTCAAAACATTGTGGTACTTACGTACGATGGAATATCCCTCAGCCATGAAATCAATGTCATAAGACCAGTAGCAGCAAAGTGAGTGGATTCAGGTACGATGATTCTAAGTGAAATAAGTCACACAGAAAAAGAAACTTATCATAAGATATCACTTATGAAGATCCTGTAAACATGGCTACACGTGAACTGAGTTAGGAAAGAGAACAGAGTCTCACATTTAGAAAACACTCTTATGCCTACATAAAGGGGAAGGAGAGGTGGGGTGATGCATAAAACCAGAGTTTGATATAAGCACAGGGACCGTTTCAAAAACCAACTTTGGAATAGACAAGACCTACACCTTCCTCAGTGAAAGAGACTCAAAACCCCATATTTCCCACAGAGGAATATATCTGACTAGTAAGAATCTTAAAACCTATGTATTGATATGTCTCCATAAGGGAATCAAGTGTGTCTAGAGTGGCATAAACATGGCAGCGAGAATCAGCTCAAACCCACTATAAAAAGGAATTTCAAAAGCAAAACCAAAAAACAGGGAAATTCTTTACAATTCCTTCAGGGTGTCTGAGGAAACCTGGAAACACCCTATCTACAATGACAGCTGGATGTGGCATAAGGCTGGACACTTGGGAATGAGAGGATTGGTGAGATTGGGTGAGCAAATGCAGACCCTTGCAAGCAATAATGCATGGCCCCCATTCCATGGGTCCCAACTCTCCAGGTTCAAGGGAATATTACTACAGCTATAACATGTACAGGAAACCTAGAGAATGGACACACTGTGAATACGAAAGGTTTCTAAAACTCAACGAATAGTCCCTCTCCTGGTGCTCCAGTTTGACTTTCCAACTGCCTTACTATCAATCTCCCAACTTGGACAGACAGGCCCTTTAACCTCCTGGTTTGCACAGGTTCCCAATTTGGCAGAGGATGGAAGGGACGAGGGAGAACCCATGAGAGAATAGCTCTTAGGCATTTGGACGGGCACATGTCACTCTAATTTCCCGGCAGGAAGAAGAATTAACCAAAGTCTCAGCCACCCACCGGGAACCAGTATAGGACATGATCCAAAATTTTGGACTTGCGTTCAGCTCACAAAAAACGAGTTGAGAAATGGAGCTCAGGGGCACAGCAATTCACAAACTGGCAGAGTGATAAAGGACAACTATCGTCCAAAAATCTGTTGAGGGAAGTCAACGAGGCGGACTTGAAAGTGAGGCAAAATAGCAGGAAACAGATTTCAAGAGGTACCTTGGAATCGCCTGTAAAGCACAGGAAGAGGGGCACAACTTGGACAATGGTGCACTTGGCCAAAAAGGGCGTATGCGTTTTCTCCTGAATATATTCAGGAGAAAACGCATACGCCCTTTTTGGCCAAGCAAGCAAGTGGGCAATGCAAATCTGCACTACAAAGAAGTATCACTTCCCACCGGTCAAACGGGACATCCACAAAATGTGTAAAAACCAGAAAGGCAAGACAGGCCCTGGAGAACTGGGAGCATTGTTATGCTGATGGGCGGGATGTAAATTGCCAACTGCCTCACTGGAGGAGTGCATTGTGTTCCCTAAAACAAGTAAACAACAGAGCTACAGAGCCAAGGCCACTTCCAGTCTAGGGAATATACCTTGGGAAAACTGAAAATCAATAAGAAAGAGCCACCTCCAAATTTAGGGCTGCACTGACTACAAGAACCTCAACTTGGGTACACCTTAAATATCCCAGGAAATATAAAAATGGTTCAAAACATTGTGGTACTTACGTACGATGGAATATCCCTCAGCCATGAAATCAATGTCATAAGACCAGTAGCAGCAAAGTGAGTGGATTCAGGTACGATGATTCTAAGTGAAATAAGTCACACAGAAAAAGAAACTTATCATAAGATATCACTTATGAAGATCCTGTAAACATGGCTACACGTGAACTGAGTTAGGAAAGAGAACAGAGTCTCACATTTAGAAAACACTCTTATGCCTGCATAAAGGGGAAGGAGAGGTGGGGTGATGCATAAAACCAGAGTTTGATATAAGCACAGGGACCGTTTCAAAAACCAACTTTGGAATAGACAAGACCTACACCTTCCTCAGTGAAAGAGACTCAAAACCCCATATTTCCCATAGAGGAATATATCTGACTAGTAAGAATCTTAAAACCTATGTATTGATATGTCTCCATAAGGGAATCAAGTGTGTCTAGAGTGGCATAAACATGGCAGCGAGAATCAGCTCAAACCCACTATAAAAAGGAATTTCAAAAGCAAAACAAAAAACAGGGAAATTCTTTACAATTCCTTCAGGGTGTGTGAGGAAACCTGGAAAGACCCTATCTACAATGACAGCTGGATGTGGCATAAGGCTGGACACTTGGGACTGAGAGGATTGGTGAGATTGGGTGAGCAAATGCAGACCCTTTCAAGCAATAATGCATGGCCCCCATTCCATGGGTCCCAACTCTCCAGGTTCAAGGGAATATTACTACAGCTATAACATGTACAGGAAACCTAGAGAATGGACACACTGTGAATACGAAAGGTTTCTAAAACTCAACGAATAGTCCCTCTCCTGGTGCTCCAGTTTGACTTTCCAACTGCCTTACTATCAATCTCCCAACTTGGAGAGACAGGCCCTTTAACCTCCTGGTTTGCACAGGTTCCCAATTTGGCAGAGGATGGAAGGGACGAGGGAGAACCCATGAGAGAGTAGCTGTTAGGCATTTGGACGGGCACATGTCACTCTAATTTCCCGGCAGGAAGAAGAATTAACCAAAGTCTCAGCCACCCACCGGGAACCAGTATAGGACATGATCCAAAATTTTGGACTTGCGTTCAGCTCACAAAAAACGAGTTGAGAAATGGAGCTCAGGGGCACAGCAATTCACAAACTGGCAGAGTGATAAAGGACAACTATCGTCCAAAAATCTGTTGAGGGAAGTCAACGAGGCGGACTTGAAAGTGAGGCAAAATAGCAGGAAATAGATTTCAAGAGGTACCTTGGAATCGCCTGTAAAGCACAGGAAGAGGGGCACAACTTGGACAATGGTGGACTTGGCCAAAAAGGGCGTATGCGTTTTCTCCTGAATATATTCAGGAGAAAACGCATACGCCCTTTTTGGCCAAGCAAGCAAGTGGGCAATGCAAATCTGCACTACAAAGAAGTATCACTTCCCACCGGTCAAAAGGGACATCCACAAAATGTGTAAAAACCAGAAAGGCAAGACAGGCCCTGGAGAACTGGGAGCCTTGTTATGCTGATGGGCGGGATGTAAATTGCCAACTGCCTCACTGGTTGAGTGCATTGTGTTCCCTAAAACAAGTAAACAACAGAGCTACAGAGCCAAGGCCACTTCCAGTCTAGGGAATATACCTTGGGAAAACTGAAAATCAATAAGAAACAGCCACCTCCAAATTTAGGGCTGCACTGACTACAAGAACCTCAACTTGGGTAAACCTTAAATATCCCAGGAAATATAAAAATGGTTCAAAACATTGTGGTACTTACGTACGATGGAATATCCCTCAGCCATGAAATCAATGTCATAAGACCAGTAGCAGCAAAGTGAGTGGATTCAGGTACGATGATTCTAAGTGAAATAAGTCACACAGAAAAAGAAACTTATCATAAGATATCACTTATGAAGATCCTGTAAACATGGCTACACTTGAACTGAGTTAGGAAAGAGAACAGAGTCTCACATTTAGAAAACACTCTTATGCCTGCATAAAGGGGATGGAGAGGTCGGGTGATGCATAAAACCAGAGTTTGATATAAGCACAGGGACCGTTCCAAAAACCAACTTTGGTATAGACAAGACCTACACCTTCCTCAGTGAAAGAGACTCAAAACCCCATATTTCCCACAGAGGAATATATCTGACTAGTAAGAATCTTAAAACCTATGTATTGATATGTCTCCATAAGGGAATCAAGTGTGTCTAGAGTGGCATAAACATGGCAGCGAGAATCAGCTCAATCCCACTATAAAATGGAATTTCAAAAGCAAAACCAAAAAACAGGGAAATTCTTTACAATTCCTTCAGGGTGTCTGAGGAAACCTGGAAAGACCCTATCTACAATGACAGCTGGATGTGGCATAAGGCTGGACACTTGGGACTGAGAGGATTGGTGAGATTGGGTGAGCAAATGCAGACCCATTAAAGCAATAATGCATGGCCCCCATTCCATGGGTCCCAACTCTCCAGGTTCAAGGGAATATTACTACAGCTATAACATGTACAGGAAACCTAGAGAATGGACACACTGTGAATACGAAAGGTTTCTAAAACTCAACGAATAGTCCCTCTCCTGGTGCTCCAGTTTGACTTTCCAACTGCCTTACTATCAATCTCCCAACTTGGAGAGACAGGCCCTTTAACCTCCTGGTTTGCACATGTTCCCAATTTGGCAGAGGATGGAAGGGACGAGAGAGAACCCATGAGAGAGTAGCTGTTAGGCATTTGGACGGGCACATGTCACTCTAATTTCCCGGCAGGAAGAAGAATTAACCAAAGTCTCAGCCACCCACCGGGAACCAGTATAGGACATGATCCAAAATTTTGGACTTGCGTTCAGCTCACAAAAAACGAGTTGAGAAATGGAGCTCAGGGGCACAGCAATTCACAAACTGGCAGAGTGATAAAGGACAACTATCGTCCAAAAATCTGTTGAGGGAAGTCAACGAGGCGGACTTGAAAGCGAGGCAAAATAGCAGGAAACAGATTTCAAGAGGTACCTTGGAATCGCCTGTAAAGCACAGGAAGAGGGGCACAACTTGGACAATGGTGCACTTGGCCAAAAAGGGCGTATGCGTTTTCTCCTGAATATATTCAGGAGAAAACGCATACGCCCTTTTTGGCCAAGCAAGCAAGTGGGCAATGCAAATCTGCACTACAAAGAAGTATCACTTCCCACCGGTCAAAAGGGACATCCACAAAATGTGTAAAAACCAGAAAGGCAAGACAGGCCCTGGAGAACTGGGAGCCTTGTTATGCTGATGGGCGGGATGTAAATTGCCAACTGCCTCACTGGTTGAGTGCATTGTGTTCCCTAAAACAAGTAAACAACAGAGCTACAGAGCCAAGGCCACTTCCAGTCTAGGGAATATACCTTGGGAAAACTGAAAATCAATAAGAAAGAGCCACCTCCAAATTTAGGGCTGCACTGACTACAAGAACCTCAACTTGGGTAAACCTTAAATATCCCAGGAAATATAAAAATGGTTCAAAACATTGTGGTACTTACGTACGATGGAATATCCCTCAGCCATGAAATCAATGTCATAAGACCAGTAGCAGCAAAGTGAGTGGATTCAGGTACGATGATTCTAAGTGAAATAAGTCACACAGAAAAAGAAACTTATCATAAGATATCACTTATGAAGATCCTGTAAACATGGCTACACTTGAACTGAGTTAGGAAAGAGAACAGAGTCTCACATTTAGAAAACACTCTTATGCCTGCATAAAGGGGATGGAGAGGTGGGGTGATGCATAAAACCAGAGTTTGATATAAGCACAGGGACCGTTCCAAAAACCAACTTTGGAATAGACAAGACCTACACCTTCCTCAGTGAAAGAGACTCAAAACCCCATATTTCCCGCAGAGGAATATATCTGACTAGTAAGAATCTTAAAACCTATGTATTGATATGACTCCATAAGGGAATCAAGTGTGTCTAGAGTGGCATAAACATGGCAGCGAGAATGAGCTCAAACCCACTATAAAAAGGAATTTCAAAAGCAAAACCAAAAAACAGGGAAATTCTTTACAATTCCTTCAGGGTGTCTGAGGAAACCTGGAAAGACCCTGTCTACAATGACAGCTGGATGTGGCATAAGGCTGGACACTTGGGACTGAGAGGATTGGTGAGATTGGGTGAGCAAATGCAGACCCTTTCAAGCAATAATGCATGGCCCCCATTCCATGGGTCCCAACTCTCCAGGTTCAAGGGAATATTACTACAGCTATAACATGTACAGGAAACCTAGAGAATAGACACACTGTGAATACGAAAGGTTTCTAAAACTCAACGAATAGTCCCTCTCCTGGTGCTCCAGTTTGACTTTCCAACTGCCTTACTATCAATCTCCCAACTTGGAGAGACAGGCCCTTTAACCTCCTGGTTTGCACAGGTTCCCAATTTGGCAGAGGATGGAAGGGACGAGGGAGAACCCATGAGAGAGTAGCTGTTAGGCATTTGGACGGGCACATGTCACTCTAATTTCCCGGCAGGAAGAAGAATTAACCAAAGTCTCAGCCACCCACCGGGAACCAGTATAGGACATGATCCAAAATTTTGGACTTGCGTTCAGCTCACAAAAAACGAGTTGAGAAATGGAGCTCAGGGGCACAGCAATTCACAAACTGGCAGAGTGATAAAGGACAACTATCGTCCAAAAATCTGTTGAGGGAAGTCAACGAGGCGGACTTGAAAGCGAGGCCAAATAGCAGGAAACAGATTTCAAGAGGTACCTTGGAATCGCCTGTAAAGCACAGGAAGAGGGGCACAACTTGGACAATGGTGCACTTGGCCAAAAAGGGCGTATGCGTTTTCTCCTGAATATATTCAGGAGAAAACGCATACGCCCTTTTTGGCCAAGCAAGCAAGCGGGCAATGCAAATCTGCACTACAAAGAAGTATCACTTCCCACCGGTCAAAAGGGACATGCACAAAATGTGTAAAAACCAGAAAGGCAAGACAGGCCCTGGAGAACTGGGAGCCTTGTTATGCTGATGGGTGGGATGTAAATTGCCAACTGCCTCACTGGAGGAGTGCATTGTGTTCCCTAAAACAAGTAAACAACAGAGCTACAGAGCCAAGGCCACTTCCAGTCTAGGGAATATACCTTGGGAAAACTGAAAATCAATAAGAAAGAGCCACCTCCAAATTTAGGGCTGCACTGACTACAAGAACCTCAACTTGGGTACACCTTAAATATCCCAGGAAATATAAAAATGGTTCAAAACATTGTGGTACTTACGTACGATGGAATATCCCTCAGCCATGAAATCAATGTCATAAGACCAGTATCAACAAAGTGAGTGGATTCAGGTACGATGATTCTAAGTGAAATAAGTCACACAGAAAAAGAAACTTATCATAAGATATCACTTATGAAGATCCTGTAAACATGGCTACACGTGAACTGAGTTAGGAAAGAGAACAGAGTCTCACATTTAGAAAACACTCTTATGCCTGCATAAAGGGGAAGGAGAGGTGGGGTGATGCATAAAACCAGAGTTTGATATAAGCACAGGGACCGTTTCAAAAACCAACTTTGGAATTGACAAGACCGACACCTTCCTCAGTGAAAGAGACTCAAAACCCCATATTTCCCACAGAGGAATATATCTGACTAGTAAGAATCTTAAAACCTATGTATTGATATGTCTCCATAAGGGAATCAAGTGTGTCTAGAGTGGCATAAACATGGCAGCGAGAATCAGCTCAAACCCACTCTAAAAAGGAATTTCAAAAGCAAAACCAAAAAACAGGGAAATTCTTTACAATTCCTTCAGGGTGTCTGAGGAAACCTGGAAAGACCCTATCTACAATGACAGCTGGATGTGGCATAAGGCTGGACACTTGGGACTGAGAGGATTGGTGAGATTGGGTGAGCAAATGCAGACCCTTTCAAGCAATAATGCATGGCCCCCATTCCATGGGTCCCAACTCTCCAGGTTCAAGGGAATATTACTACAGCTATAACATGTACAGGAAACCTAGAGAATAGACACACTGTGAATACGAAAGGTTTCTAAAACTCAACGAATAGTCCCTCTCCTGGTGCTCCAGTTTGACTTTCCAACTGCCTTACTATCAATCTCCCAACTTGGAGAGACAGGCCCTTTAACCTCCTGGTTTGCACAGGTTCCCAATTTGGCAGAGGATGGAAGGGACGAGGGAGAACCCATGAGAGAGTAGCTGTTAGGCATTTGGACGGGCACATGTCACTCTAATTTCCCGGCAGGAAGAAGAATTAACCAAAGTCTCAGCCACCCACCGGGAACCAGTATAGGACATGATCCAAAATTTTGGACTTGCGTTCAGCTCACAAAAAACGAGTTGAGAAATGGAGCTCAGGGGCACAGCAATTCACAAACTGGCAGAGTGATAAAGGACAACTATCGTCCAAAAATCTGTTGAGGGAAGTCAACGAGGCGGACTTGAAAGCGAGGCCAAATAGCAGGAAACAGATTTCAAGAGGTACCTTGGAATCGCCTGTAAAGCACAGGAAGAGGGGCACAACTTGGACAATGGTGCACTTGGCCAAAAAGGGCGTATGCGTTTTCTCCTGAATATATTCAGGAGAAAACGCATACGCCCTTTTTGGCCAAGCAAGCAAGCGGGCAATGCAAATCTGCACTACAAAGAAGTATCACTTCCCACCGGTCAAAAGGGACATGCACAAAATGTGTAAAAACCAGAAAGGCAAGACAGGCCCTGGAGAACTGGGAGCCTTGTTATGCTGATGGGTGGGATGTAAATTGCCAACTGCCTCACTGGAGGAGTGCATTGTGTTCCCTAAAACAAGTAAACAACAGAGCTACAGAGCCAAGGCCACTTCCAGTCTAGGGAATATACCTTGGGAAAACTGAAAATCAATAAGAAAGAGCCACCTCCAAATTTAGGGCTGCACTGACTACAAGAACCTCAACTTGGGTACACCTTAAATATCCCAGGAAATATAAAAATGGTTCAAAACATTGTGGTACTTACGTACGATGGAATATCCCTCAGCCATGAAATCAATGTCATAAGACCAGTATCAACAAAGTGAGTGGATTCAGGTACGATGATTCTAAGTGAAATAAGTCACACAGAAAAAGAAACTTATCATAAGATATCACTTATGAAGATCCTGTAAACATGGCTACACGTGAACTGAGTTAGGAAAGAGAACAGAGTCTCACATTTAGAAAACACTCTTATGCCTGCATAAAGTGGAAGGAGAGGTGGGGTGATGCATAAAACCAGAGTTTGATATAAGCACAGGGACCGTTTCAAAAACCAACTTTGGAATTGACAAGACCGACACCTTCCTCAGTGAAAGAGACTCAAAACCCCATATTTCCCACAGAGGAATATATCTGACTAGTAAGAATCTTAAAACCTATGTATTGATATGTCTCCATAACGGAATCAAGTGTGTCTAGAGTGGCATAAACATGGCAGCGAGAATCAGCTCAAACCCACTCTAAAAAGGAATTTCAAAAGCAAAACCAAAAAACAGGGAAATTCTTTACAATTCCTTCAGGGTGTCTGAGGAAACCTGGAAAGACCCTATCTACAATGACAGCTGGATGTGGCATAAGGCTGGACACTTGGGACTGAGAGGATTGGTGAGATTGGGTGAGCAAATGCAGACCCTTTAAAGCAATAATGCATGGACCCCATTCCCTGGGTCCCAACTCTCCATGTTCAAGGGAATATTACTACAGCTATAACATGTACAGGAAACCTACAGAATGGACACACTGTGAATACGAAAGGTTTCTAAAACTCAACGAATAGTCCCTCTCCTGGTGCTCCAGTTTGACTTTCCAACTGCCTTACTATCAATCTCCCAACTTGGAGAGACAGGCCCTTTAACCTCCTGGTTTGCACAGGTTCCCAATTTGGCAGAGGATGGAAGGGACGAGGGAGAACCCATGAGAGAGTAGCTGTTAGGCATTTGGACGGGCACATGTCACTCTAATTTCCCGGCAGGAAGAAGAATTAACCAAAGTCTCAGCCACCCACCGGGAACCAGTATAGGACATGATCCAAAATTTTGGACTTGCGTTCAGCTCACAAAAAACGAGTTGAGAAATGGAGCTCAGGGGCACAGCAATTCACAAACTGGCAGAGTGATAAAGGACAACTATCGTCCAAAAATCTGTTGAGGGAAGTCAACGAGGCGGACTTGAAAGCGAGGCAAAATAGCAGGAAACAGATTTCAAGAGGTACCTTGGAATCGCCTGTAAAGCACAGGAAGAGGGGCACAACTTGGACAATGGTGCACTTGGCCAAAAAGGGCGTATGCGTTTACTCCTGAATATATTCAGGAGAAAACGCATACGCCCTTTTTGGCCAAGCAAGCAAGCGGGTAATGCAAATCTGCACTACAAAGAAGTATCACTTCCCACCGGTCAAAAGGGACATCCACAAAATGTGTAAAAACCAGAAAGGCAAGACAGGCCCTGGAGAACTGGGAGCCTTGTTATGCTGATGGGCTGGATGTAAATTGCCAACTGCCTCACTGGAGGAGTGCATTGTGTTCCCTAAAACAAGTAAACAACAGAGCTACAGAGCCAAGGCCACTTCCAGTCTAGGGAATATACCTTGGGAAAACTGAAAATCAATAAGAAAGAGCCACCTCCAAATTTAGGGCTGCACTGACTACAAGAACCTCAACTTGGGTACACCGTAAATATCCCAGGAAATATAAAAATGGTTCAAAACATTGTGGTACTTACGTACGATGGAATATCCCTCAGCCATGAAATCAATGTCATAAGACCAGTAGCAGCAAAGTGAGTGGATTCAGGTACGATGATTCTAAGTGAAATAAGTCACACAGAAAAAGAAACTTATCATAAGATATCAATTAGGAAGATCCTGTAAACATGGCTACACGTGAACTGAGTTAGGAAAGAGAACAGAGTCTCACATTTAGAAAACACTCTTATGCCTGCATAAAGGGGAAGGAGAGGTGGGGTGATGCATAAAACCAGAGTTTGATATAAGCACAGGGACCGTTTCAAAAACCAACTTTGGAATAGACAAGACCTACACCTTCCTCAGTGAAAGAGACTCAAAACCCCATATTTCCCACAGAGGAATATATCTGACTAGTAAGAATCTTAAAACCTATGTATTGATATGTCTCCATAAGGGAATCAAGTGTGTCTAGAGTGGCATAAACATGGCAGCGAGAATCAGCTCAAACCCACTATAAAAAGGAATTTCAAAAGCAAAACCAAAAAACAGGGAAATTCTTTACAATTCCTTCAGGGTGTCTGAGGAAACCTGGAAAGACCCTATCTACAATGACAGCTGGATGTGGCATAAGGCTGGACACTTGGGACTGAGAGGATTGGTGAGATTGGGTGAGCAAATGCAGATCCTTTCAAGCAATAATGCATGGCCCCCATTCCATGGGTCCCAACTCTCCAGGTTCAAGGGAATATTACTACAGCAATAACATGTACAGGAAACCTAGAGAATGGACACACTGTGAATACGAAAGGTTTCTAAAACTCAACGAATAGTCCCTCTCCTGGTGATCCAGTTTGACTTTCCAACTGCCTTACTATCAATCTCCCAACTTGGAGAGACAGGCCCTTTAACCTCCTGGTTTGCACAGGTTCCCAATTTGGCAGAGGATGGAGGGACGAGGGAGAACCCATGAGAGAGTAGCTGTTAGGCATTTGGACGGGCACATGTCACTCTAATTTCCTGGCAGGAAGAAGAATTAACCAAAGTCTCATCCACCCACCGGGAACCAGTATAGGACATGATCCAAAATTTTGGACTTGCGTTCAGCTCACAAAAAACGAGTTGAGAAATGGAGCTCAGGGGCACAGCAATTCACAAACTGGCAGAGTGATAAAGGACAACTATCGTCCAAAAATCTGTTGAGGGAAGTCAACGAGGCAGACTTGAAAGCGAGGCAAAATAGCAGGAAACAGATTTCAAGAGGTACCTTGGAATCGCCTGTAAAGCACAGGAAGAGGGGCACAACTTGGACAATGGTGCACTTGGCCAAAAAGGGCGTATGCGTTTTCTCCTGAATATATTCAGGAGTAAATGCATACGCCCTTTTTGGCCAAGCAAGCAAGCGGGCAATGCAAATCTGCACTACAAAGAAGTATCACTTCCCACCGGTCAAAAGGGACATCCACAAAATGTGTAAAAACCAGAAAGGCAAGACAGGCCCTGGAGAACAGGGAGCCTTGTTATGCTGATGGGCGGGATGTAAATTGCCAACTGCCTCACTGGAGGAGTGCATTGTGTTCCCTAAAACAAGTAAACAACAGAGCTACAGAGCCAAGGCCACTTCCAGTCTAGGGAATATACCTTGGGAAAACTGAAAATCAATAAGAAAGAGCCACCTCCAAATTTAGGGCTGCACTGACTACAAGAAACTCAACTTGGGTACACCTTAAATATCCCAGGAAATATAAAAATGGTTCAAAACATTGTGGTACTTACGTACGATGGAATATCCCTCAGCCATGAAATCAATGTCATAAGACCAGTAGCAGCAAAGTGAGTGGATTCAGGTACGATGATTCTAAGTGAAATAAGTCACACAGAAAAAGAAACTTATCATAAGATATCAATTAGGAAGATCCTGTAAACATGGCTACACGTGAACTGAGTTAGGAAAGAGAACAGAGTCTCACATTTAGAAAACACTCTTATGCCTGCATAAAGGGGAAGGAGAGGTGGGGTGATGCATAAAACCAGAGTTTGATATAAGCACAGGGACCGTTTCAAAAACCAACTTTGGAATAGACAAGACCTACACCTTCCTCAGTGAAAGAGACTCAAAACCCCATATTTCCCACAGAGGAATATATCTGACTAGTAAGAATCTTAAAACCTATGTATTGATATGTCTCCATAAGGGAATCAAGTGTGTCTAGAGTGGCATAAACATGGCAGCGAGAATCAGCTCAAACCCACTATAAAAAGGAATTTCAAAAGCAAAACCAAAAAACAGGGAAATTCTTTACAATTCCTTCAGGGTGTCTGAGGAAACCTGGAAAGACCCTATCTACAATGACAGCTGGATGTGGCATAAGGCTGGACACTTGGGACTGAGAGGATTGGTGAGATTGGGTGAGCAAATGCAGATCCTTTCAAGCAATAATGCATGGCCCCCATTCCATGGGTCCCAACTCTCCAGGTTCAAGGGAATATTACTACAGCAATAACATGTACAGGAAACCTAGAGAATGGACACACTGTGAATACGAAAGGATTCTAAAACTCAACGAATAGTCCCTCTCCTGGTGATCCAGTTTGACTTTCCAACTGCCTTACTATCAATCTCCCAACTTGGAGAGACAGGCCCTTTAACCTCCTGGTTTGCACAGGTTCCCAATTTGGCAGAGGATGGAGGGACGAGGGAGAACCCATGAGAGAGTAGCTGTTAGGCATTTGGACGGGCACATGTCACTCTAATTTCCTGGCAGGAAGAAGAATTAACCAAAGTCTCATCCACCCACCGGGAACCAGTATAGGACATGATCCAAAATTTTGGACTTGCGTTCAGCTCACAAAAAACGAGTTGAGAAATGGAGCTCAGGGGCACAGCAATTCACAAACTGGCAGAGTGATAAAGGACAACTATCGTCCAAAAATCTGTTGAGGGAAGTCAACGAGGCAGACTTGAAAGCGAGGCAAAATAGCAGGAAACAGATTTCAAGAGGTACCTTGGAATCGCCTGTAAAGCACAGGAAGAGGGGCACAACTTGGACAATGGTGCACTTGGCCAAAAAGGGCGTATGCGTTTTCTCCTGAATATATTCAGGAGTAAATGCATACGCCCTTTTTGGCCAAGCAAGCAAGCGGGCAATGCAAATCTGCACTACAAAGAAGTATCACTTCCCACCGGTCAAAAGGGACATCCACAAAATGTGTAAAAACCAGAAAGGCAAGACAGGCCCTGGAGAACAGGGAGCCTTGTTATGCTGATGGGCGGGATGTAAATTGCCAACTGCCTCACTGGAGGAGTGCATTGTGTTCCCTAAAACAAGTAAACAACAGAGCTACAGAGCCAAGGCCACTTCCAGTCTAGGGAATATACCTTGGGAAAACTGAAAATCAATAAGAAAGAGCCACCTCCAAATTTAGGGCTGCACTGGCTACAAGAACCTCAACTTGGGTACACCTTAAATATCCCAGGAAATATAAAAATGGTTCAAAACATTGTGGTACTTACGTACGATGGAATATCCCTCAGCCATGAAATCAATGTCATAAGACCAGTAGCAGCAAAGTGAGTGGATTCAGGTACGATGATTCTAAGTGAAATAAGTCACACAGAAAAAGAAACTTATCATAAGATATCAATTAGGAAGATCCTGTAAACATGGCTACACGTGAACTGAGTTAGGAAAGAGAACAGAGTCTCACATTTAGAAAACACTCTTATGCCTGCATAAAGGGGAAGGAGAGGTGGGGTGATGCATAAAACCAGAGTTTGATATAAGCACAGGGACCGTTTCAAAAACCAACTTTGGAATAGACAAGACCTACACCTTCCTCAGTGAAAGAGACTCAAAACCCCATATTTCCCACAGAGGAATATATCTGACTAGTAAGAATCTTAAAACCTATGTATTGATATGTCTCCATAAGGGAATCAAGTGTGTCTAGAGTGGCATAAACATGGCAGCGAGAATCAGCTCAAACCCACTATAAAAAGGAATTTCAAAAGCAAAACCAAAAAACAGGGAAATTCTTTACAATTCCTTCAGGGTGTCTGAGGAAACCTGGAAAGACCCTATCTACAATGACAGCTGGATGTGGCATAAGGCTGGACACTTGGGACTGAGAGGATTGGTGAGATTGGGTGAGCAAATGCAGATCCTTTCAAGCAATAATGCATGGCCCCCATTCCATGGGTCCCAACTCTCCAGGTTCAAGGGAATATTACTACAGCAATAACATGTACAGGAAACCTAGAGAATGGACACACTGTGAATACGAAAGGTTTCTAAAACTCAACGAATAGTCCCTCTCCTGGTGATCCAGTTTGACTTTCCAACTGCCTTACTATCAATCTCCCAACTTGGAGAGACAGGCCCTTTAACCTCCTGGTTTGCACAGGTTCCCAATTTGGCAGAGGATGGAGGGACGAGGGAGAACCCATGAGAGAGTAGCTGTTAGGCATTTGGACGGGCACATGTCACTCTAATTTCCTGGCAGGAAGAAGAATTAACCAAAGTCTCATCCACCCACCGGGAACCAGTATAGGACATGATCCAAAATTTTGGACTTGCGTTCAGCTCACAAAAAACGAGTTGAGAAATGGAGCTCAGGGGCACAGCAATTCACAAACTGGCAGAGTGATAAAGGACAACTATCGTCCAAAAATCTGTTGAGGGAAGTCAACGAGGCAGACTTGAAAGCGAGGCAAAATAGCAGGAAACAGATTTCAAGAGGTACCTTGGAATCGCCTGTAAAGCACAGGAAGAGGGGCACAACTTGGACAATGGTGCACTTGGCCAAAAAGGGCGTATGCGTTTTCTCCTGAATATATTCAGGAGTAAATGCATACGCCCTTTTTGGCCAAGCAAGCAAGCGGGCAATGCAAATCTGCACTACAAAGAAGTATCACTTCCCACCGGTCAAAAGGGACATCCACAAAATGTGTAAAAACCAGAAAGGCAAGACAGGCCCTGGAGAACAGGGAGCCTTGTTATGCTGATGGGCGGGATGTAAATTGCCAACTGCCTCACTGGAGGAGTGCATTGTGTTCCCTAAAACAAGTAAACAACAGAGCTACAGAGCCAAGGCCACTTCCAGTCTAGGGAATATACCTTGGGAAAACTGAAAATCAATAAGAAAGAGCCACCTCCAAATTTAGGGCTGCACTGGCTACAAGAACCTCAACTTGGGTACACCTTAAATATCCCAGGAAATATAAAAATGGTTCAAAACATTGTGGTACTTACGTACGATGGAATATCCCTCAGCCATGAAATCAATGTCATAAGACCAGTAGCAGCAAAGTGAGTGGATTCAGGTACGATGATTCTAAGTGAAATAAGTCACACAGAAAAAGAAACTTATCATAAGATATCACTTATGAAGATCCTGTAAACATGGCTACACGTGAACTGAGTTAGGAAAGAGAACAGAGTCTCACATTTAGAAAACACTCTTATGCCTGCATAAAGGGGAAGGAGAGGTGGGGTGATGCATAAAACCAGAGTTTGATATAAGCACAGGGACCGTTCCAAAAACCAACTTTGGAATAGACAAGACCTACACCTTCCTCAGTGAAAGAGACTCAAAACCCCATATTTCCCACAGAGGAATATATCTGACTAGTAAGAATCTTAAAACCTATGTATTGATATGTCTCCATAAGGGAATCAAGTGTGTCTAGAGTGGCATAAACATGGCAGCGAGAATCAGCTCAATCCCACTATAAAATGGAATTTTAAAAGCAAAACCAAAAAACAGGGAAATTCTTTACAATTACTTCAGGGTGTCTGAGGAAACCTGGAAAGACCCTATCTACAATGACAGCTGGATGTGGCATAAGGCTGGACACTTGGGACTGAGAGGATTGGTGAGATTGGGTGAGCAAATGCAGACCCTTTAAAGCAATAATGCATGGCCCCCATTCCATGGGTCCCAGCTCTCCAGGTTCAAGGGAATATTACTACAGCTATAACATGTACAGGAAACCTAGAGAATGGACACACTGTGAATACGAAAGGTTTCTAAAACTCAACGAATAGTCCCTCTCCTGGTGCTCCAGTTTGACTTTCCAACTGCCTTACTATCAATCTCCCAACTTGGAGAGACAGGCCCTTTAACCTCCTGGTTTGCACAGGTTCCCAATTTGGCAGAGGATGGAAGGGACGAGGGAGAACCCATGAGAGAGTAGCTGTTAGGCATTTGGACGGGCACATGTCACTCTAATTTCCCGGCAGGAAGAAGAATTAACCAAAGTCTCAGCCACCCACCGGGAACCAGTATAGGACATGATCCAAAATTTTGGACTTGCGTTCAGCTCACAAAAAACGAGTTGAGAAATGGAGCTCAGGGGCACAGCAATTCACAAACTGGCAGAGTGATAAAGGATAACTATCGTCCTAAAATCTGTTGAGGGAAGTCAACGAGGCGGACTTGAAAGCGAGGCAAAATAGCAGGAAACAGATTTCAAGAGGTACGTTGGAATCGCCTGTAAAGCACAGGAAGAGGGGCACAACTTGGACAATGGTGCACTTGGCCAAAAAGGGCGTATGCGTTTTCTCCTGAATATATTCAGGAGAAAACGCATACGCCCATTTTGGCCAAGCAAGCAAGCGGGCAATGCAAATCTGCACTACAAAGAAGTATCACTTCCCACCGGTCAAAAGGGACATCCACAAAATGTGTAAAAACCAGAAAGGCAAGACAGGCCCTGGAGAACTGGGAGCCTTGTTATGCTGATGGGCGGGATGTAAACTGCCAACTGCCTCACTGGAGGAGTGCATTGTGTTCCCTAAAACAAGTAAACAACAGAGCTACAGAGCCAAGGCCACTTCCAGTCTAGGGAATATACCTTGGGAAAACTGAAAATCAATAAGAAAGAGCCACCTCCAAATTTAGGGCTGCACTGACTACAAGAACCTCAACTTGGGTACACCTTAAATATCCCAGGAAATATAAAAATGGTTCAAAACATTGTGGTACTTACGTACGATGGAATATCCCTCAGCCATGAAATCAATGTCATAAGACCAGTAGCAGCAAAGTGAGTGGATTCAGGTACGATGATTCTAAGTGAAATAAGTCACACAGAAAAAGAAACTTATCATAAGATATCACTTATGAAGATCCTGTAAACATGGCTACACGTGAACTGAGTTAGGAAAGAGAACAGAGTCTCACATTTAGAAAACACTCTTATGCCTGCATAAAGGGGATGGAGAGGTGGGGTGATGCATAAAACCAGAGTTTGATATAAGCACAGGGACCGTTCCAAAAACCAACTTTGGAATAGACAAGACCTACACCTTCCTCAGTGAAAGAGACTCAAAACCCCATATTTCCCGCAGAGGAATATATCTGACTAGTAAGAATCTTAAAACCTATGTATTGATATGACTCCATAAGGGAATCAAGTGTGTCTAGAGTGGCATAAACATGGCAGCGAGAATCAGCTCAAACCCACTATAAAAAGGAATTTCAAAAGCAAAACCAAAAAACAGGGAAATTCTTTACAATTCCTTCAGGGTGTCTGAGGAAACCTGGAAAGACCCTGTCTACAATGACAGCTGGATGTGGCATAAGGCTGGACACTTGGGACTGAGAGGATTGGTGAGATTGGGTGAGCTAATGCAGACCCTTTCAAGCAATAATGCATGGCCCCCATTCCATGGGTCCCAACTCTCCAGGTTCAAGGGAATATTACTACAGCTATAACATGTACAGGAAACCTAGAGAATAGACACACTGTGAATACGAAAGGTTTCTAAAACTCAACGAATAGTCCCTCTCCTGGTGCTCCAGTTTGACTTTCCAACTGCCTTACTATCAATCTCCCAACTTGGAGAGACAGGCCCTTTAACCTCCTGGTTTGCACAGGTTCCCAATTTGGCAGAGGATGGAAGGGACGAGGGAGAACCCATGAGAGAGTAGCTGTTAGGCATTTGGACGGGCACATGTCACTCTAATTTCCCGGCAGGAAGAAGAATTAACCAAAGTCTCTGCCACCCACCGGGAACCAGTATAGGACATGATCCAAAATTTTGGACTTGCGTTCAGCTCACAAAAAACGAGTTGAGAAATGGAGCTCAGGGGCACAGCAATTCACAAACTGGCAGAGTGATAAAGGACAACTATCGTCCAAAAATCTGTTGAGGGAAGTCAACGAGGCGGACTTGAATGCGAGGCAAAATAGCAGGAAACAGATTTCAAGAGGTACCTTGGAATCGCCTGTAAAGCACAGGAAGAGGGGCACAACTTGGACAATGGTGCACTTGGCCAAAAAGGGCGTATGCGTTTTCTCCTGAATATATTCAGGAGAAAACGCATACGCCCTTTTTGGCCAAGCAAGCAAGCGGGCAATGCAAATCTGCACTACAAAGAAGTATCACTTCCCACCGGTCAAAAGAGACATCCACAAAATGTGAAAAAACCAGAAAGGCAAGACAGGCCCTGGAGAACTGGGAGCCTTGTTATGCTGATGGGTGGGATGTAAATTGCCAACTGCCTCACTGGAGGAGTGCATTGTGTTCCCTAAAACAAGTAAACAACAGAGCTACAGAGCCAAGGCCACTTCCAGTCTAGGGAATATACCTTGGGAAAACTGAAAATCAATAAGAAAGAGCCACCTCCAAATTTAGGGCTGCACTGACTACAAGAACCTCAACTTGGGTACACCTTAAATATCCCAGGAAATATAAAAATGGTTCAAAACATTGTGGTACTTACGTACGATGGAATATCCCTCAGCCATGAAATCAATGTCATAAGACCAGTAGCAGCAAAGTGACTGGATTCAGGTACGATGATTCTAAGTGAAATAAGTCACACAGAAAAAGAAACTTATCATAAGATATCACTTATGAAGATCCTGTAAACATGGCTACACGTGAACTGAGTTAGGAAAGAGAACAGAGTCTCACATTTAGAAAACACTCTTATGCCTGCATAAAGGGGAAGGAGAGGTGGGGTGATGCATAAAACCAGAGTTTGATATAAGCACAGGGACCGTTTCAAAAACCAACTTTGGAATTGACAAGACCGACACCTTCCTCAGTGAAAGAGACTCAAAACCCCATATTTCCCACAGAGGAATATATCTGACTAGTAAGAATCTTAAAACCTATGTATTGATATGTCTCCATAAGGGAATCAAGTGTGTCTAGAGTGGCATAAACATGGCAGCGAGAATCAGCTCAAACCCACTCTAAAAAGGAATTTCAAAAGCAAAACCAAAAAACAGGGAAATTCTTTACAATTCCTTCAGGGTGTCTGAGGAAACCTGGAAAGACCCTATCTACAATGACAGCTGGATGTGGCATAAGGCTGGACACTTGGGACTGAGAGGATTGGTGAGATTGGGTGAGCAAATGCAGACCCTTTCAAGCAATAATGCATGGCCCCCACTCCATGGGTCCCAACTCTCCATGTTCAAGGGAATATTACTACAGCTATAACATGTACAGGAAACCTAGAGAATGGACACACTGTGAATACGAAAGGTTTCTAAAACTCAACGAATAGTCCCTCTCCTGGTGCTCCAGTTTGACTTTCCAACTGCCTTACTATCAATCTCCCAACTTGGAGAGACAGGCCCTTTAACCTCCTGGTTTGCACAGGTTCCCAATTTGGCAGAGGATGGAAGGGACGAGGGAGAACCCATGAGAGAGTAGCTGTTAGGCATTTGGACGGGCACATGTCACTCTAATTTCCCGGCAGGAAGAAGAATTAACCAAAGTCTCAGCCACTCACCGGGAACCAGTATAGGACATGATCCAAAATTTTGGACTTGCGTTCAGCTCACAAAAAACGAGTTGAGAAATGGAGCTCAGGGGCACAGCAATTCACAAACTGGCAGAGTGATAAAGGACAACTATCGTCCAAAAATCTGTTGAGGGAAGTCAACGAGGCGGACTTGAAAGCGAGGCAAAATAGCAGGAAACAGATTTCAAGAGGTACCTTGGAATCGCCTGTAACGCACAGGAAGAGGGGCACAACTTGGACAATGGTGCACTTGGCCAAAAAGGGCGTATGCGTTTTCTCCTGAATATATTCAGGAGTAAATGCATACGCCCTTTTTGGCCAAGCAAGCAAGCGGGCAATGCAAATCTGCACTACAAAGAAGTATCACTTCCCACCGGTCAAAAGGGACATCCACAAAATGTGTAAAAACCAGAAAGGCAAGACAGGCCCTGGAGAACTGGGAGCCTTGTTATGCTGATGGGCGGGATGTAAATTGCCAACTGCCTCACTGGAGGAGTGCATTGTGTTCCCTAAAACAAGTAAACAACAGAGCTACAGAGCCAAGGCCACTTCCAGTCTAGGGAATATACCTTGGGAAAACTGAAAATCAATAAGAAAGAGCCACCTCCAAATTTAGGGCTGCACTGGCTACAAGAACCTCAACTTGGGTACACCTTAAATATCCCAGGAAATATAAAAATGGTTCAAAACATTGTGGTACTTACGTACGATGGAATATCCCTCAGCCATGAAATCAATGTCATAAGACCAGTAGCAGCAAAGTGACTGGATTCAGGTAAGATGATTCTAAGTGAAATAAGTCACACAGAAAAAGAAACTTATGATAAGATATCACTTATGAAGATCCTGTAAACATGGCTACACGTGAACTGAGGTAGGAAAGAGAACAGAGTCTCACATTTAGAAAACACTCTTATGCCTGCATAAAGGGGAAGGAGAGGTGGGGTGATGCATAAAACCAGAGTTTGATATAAGCACAGGGACCGTTTCAAAAACCAACTTTGGAATAGACAAGACCTACACCTTCCTCAGTGAAAGAGACTCAAAACCCCATATTTCCCGCAGAGGAATATATCTGACTAGTAAGAATCTTAAAACCTAAGTATTGATATGACTCCATAAGGGAATCAAGTGTGTCTAAGTGGCATAAACATGGCAGCGAGAATCAGCTCTAACCCACTATAAAAAGGAATTTCAAAAGCAAAACCAAAAAACAGGGAAATTCTTTACAATTCCTTCAGGGTGTCTGAGGAAACCTGGAAAGACCCTATCTACAATGACAGCTGGATGTGGCATAAGGCTGGACACTTGGGAGTGAGAGGATTGGTGAGATTGGGTGAGCAAATGCAGACCCTTTCAAGCAATAATGCATGGCCCCCATTCCATGGGTCCCAACTCTCCAGGTTCAAGGGAATATTACTACAGCTATAACATGTACAGGAAACCTAGAGAATGGACACACTGTGAATACGAAAGGTTTCTAAAACTCAACGAATAGTCCCTCTCCTGGTGCTCCAGTTTGACTTTCCAACTGCCTTACTATCAATCTCCCAACTTGGAGAGACAGGCCCTTTAACTTCCTTGTTTGCACAGGTTTCCAATTTGGCAGAGGACGGAAGGGACGAGGGAGAACCCATGAGAGAGTAGCTGTTAGGCATTTGGACGGGCACATGTCACTCTAATTTCCCGGCAGGAAGAAGAATTAACCAAAGTCTCATCCACCCACCGGGAACCAGTATAGGACATGATCCAAAATTTTGGACTTGCGTTCAGCTCACAAAAAACGAGTTGAGAAATGGAGCTCAGGGGCACAGCAATTCACAAACTGGCAGAGTGATAAAGGACAACTATCGTCCAAAAATCTGTTGAGGGAAGTCAACGAGGCGGACTTGAAAGCGAGGCAAAATAGCAGGAAACAGATTTCAAGAGGTACCTTGGAATCGCCTGTAAAGCACAGGAAGAGGGGCACAACTTGGACAATGGTGCACTTGGCCAAAAAGGGCGTATGCGTTTTCTCCTGAATATATTCAGGAGAAAACGCATACGCCCTTTTTGGCCAAGCAAGCAAGCGGGCAATGCAAATCTGCACTACAAAGAAGTATCACTTCCGACCGGTCAAAAGGGTCATCCACAAAATGTGTATAAACCAGAAAGGCAAGACAGGCCCTGGAGAACTGGGAGCCTTGTTATGCTGATGGGCGGGATGTAAATTGCCAACTGCCTCACTGGAGGAGTGCATTGTGTTCCCTAAAACAAGTAAACAACAGAGCTACAGAGCCAAGGCCACTTCCAGTCTAGGGAATATACCTTGGGAAAACTGAAAATCAATAAGAAAGAGCCACCTCCAAATTTAGGGCTGCACTGACTACAAGAACCTCAACTTGGGTACACCTTAAATATCCCAGGAAATATAAAAATGGTTCAAAACATTGTGGTACTTACGTACGATGGAATATCCCTCAGCCATGAAATCAATGTCATAAGACCAGTAGCAGCAAAGTGAGTGGATTCAGGTACGATGATTCTAAGTGAAATAAGTCACACAGAAAAAGAAACTTATCATAAGATATCACTTATGAAGATCCTGTAAACATGGCTACACGTGAACTGAGTTAGGAAAGAGAACAGAGTCTCACATTTAGAAAACACTCTTATGCCTGCATAAAGGGGAAGGAGAGGTGGGGTGATGCATAAAACCAGAGTTTGATATAAGCACAGGGACCGTTTCAAAAACCAACTTTGGAACTGACAAGACCGACACCTTCCTCAGTGAAAGAGACTCAAAACCCCATATTTCCCACAGAGGAATATATCTGACTAGTAAGAATCTTAAAACCTATGTATTGATATGTCTCCATAAGGGAATCAAGTGTGTCTAGAGTGGCATAAACATGGCAGCGAGTATCAGCTCAAACCCACTATAAAAAGGAATTTCAAAAGCAAAACCAAAAAACAGGGAAATTCTTTACAATTCCTTCAGGGTGTCTGAGGAAACCTGGAAAGACCCTATCTACAATGACAGCTGGATGTGGCATAAGGCTGGACACTTGGGACTGAGAGGATTGGTGAGATTGGGTGAGCGAATGCAGACCCTTTCAAGCAATAATGCATGGCCCCCATTCCATGGGTCCCAACTCTCCAGGTTAAAGGGAATATTACTACAGCTATAACATGTACAGGAAACCTAGAGAATGGACACACTGTGAATACGAAAGGTTTCTAAAACTCAATGAATAGTCCCTCTCCTGGTGCTCCAGTTTGACTTTCCAACTGCCTTACTATCAATCTCCCAACTTGGAGAGACAGGCCCTTTAACCTCCTGGTTTGCACAGGTTCCCAATTTGGCAGAGGATGGAAGGGACGAGGGAGAACCCATGAGAGAGTAGCTGTTAGGCATTTGGACGGGCACATGTCACTCTAATTTCCCGGCAGGAAGAAGAATTAACCAAAGTCTCAGCCACCCACCGGGAACCAGTATAGGACATGATCCAAAATTTTGGACTTGCGTTCAGCTCACAAAAAACGAGTTGAGAAATGGAGCTCAGGGGCACAGCAATTCACAAACTGGCAGAGTGATAAAGGACAACTATCGTCCAAAAATCTGCTGAGGGAAGTCAACGAGGCGGACTTGAAAGCGAGGCAAAATAGCAGGAAACAGATTTCAAGAGGTACGTTGGAATCGCCTGTAAAGCACAGGAAGAGGGGCACAACTTGGACAATGGTGCACTTGGCCAAAAAGGGTGTATGCGTTTTCTCCTGAATATATTCAGGAGAAAACGCATAAGCCCTTTTTGGCCAAGCAAGCAAGCGGGCAATGCAAATCTGCACTACAAAGAAGTATCACTTCCGACCGGTCAAAAGGGTCATCCACAAAATGTGTATAAACCAGAAAGGCAAGACAGGCCCTGGAGAACTGGGAGCCTTGTTATGCTGATGGGCGGGATGTAAATTGCCAACTGCCTCACTGGAGGAGTGCATTGTGTTCCCTAAAACAAGTAAACAACAGAGCTACAGAGCCAAGGCCACTTCCAGTCTAGGGAATATACCTTGGGAAAACTGAAAATCAATAAGAAACAGCCACCTCCAAATTTAGGGCTGCACTGACTACAAGAACCTCAACTTGGGTACACCTTAAATATCCCAGGAAATATAAAAATGGTTCAAAACATTGTGGTACTTACGTACGATGGAATATCCCTCAGCCATGAAATCAATGTCATAAGACCAGTAGCAGCAAAGTGAGTGGATTCAGGTACGATGATTCTAAGTGAAATAAGTCACACAGAAAACGAAACTTATCATAAGATATCACTTATGAAGATCCTGTAAACATGGCTACACGTGAACTGAGTTAGGAAAGAGAACAGAGTCTCACATTTAGAAAACACTCTTATGCCTGCATAAAGGGGAAGGAGAGGTGGGGTGATGCATAAAACCAGAGTTTGATATAAGCACAGGGACCGTTTCAAACACCAACTTTGGAACTGACAAGACCGACACCTTCCTCAGTGAAAGAGACTCAAAACCCCATATTTCCCACAGAGGAATATATCTGACTAGTAAGAATCTTAAAACCTATGTATTGATATGTCTCCATAAGGGAATCAAGTGTGTCTAGAGTGGCATAAACATGGCAGCGAGTATCAGCTCAAACCCACTATAAAAAGGAATTTCAAAAGCAAAACCAAAAAACAGGGAAATTCTTTACAATTCCTTCAGGGTGTCTGAGGAAACCTGGAAAGACCCTATCTACAATGACAGCTGGATGTGGCATAAGGCTGGACACTTGGGACTGAGAGGATTGGTGAGATTGGGTGAGCAAATGCAGACCCTTTCAAGCAATAATGCATGGCCCCCATTCCATGGGTCCCAACTCTCCAGGTTCAAGGGAATATTACTACAGCTATAACATGTACAGGAAACCTAGAGAATGGACACACTGTGAATACGAAAGGTTTCTAAAACTCAACGAATAGTCCCTCTCCTGGTGCTCCAGTTTGACTTTCGAACTGCCTTACTATCAATCTCCCAACTTGGAGAGACAGGCCCTTTAACCTCCTGGTTTGCACAGGTTCCCAATTTGGCAGAGGATGGAAGGGACGAGGGAGAACCCATGAGAGAGTAGCTGTTAGGCATTTGGACGGGCACATGTCACTCTAATTTCCCGGCAGGAAGAAGAATTAACCAAAGTCTCAGCCACCCACCGGGAACCAGTATAGGACATGATCCAAAATTTTGGACTTGCGTTCAGCTCACAAAAAACGAGTTGAGAAATGGAGCTCAGGGGCACAGCAATTCACAAACTGGCAGAGTGATAAAGGACAACTATCGTCCAAAAATCTGTTGAGGGAAGTCAACGAGGCGGACTTGAAAGCGAGGCAAAATAGCAGGAAACAGATTTCAAGAGGTACGTTGGAATCGCCTTTAAAGCACAGGAAGAGGGGCACAACTTGGACAATGATGCACTTGGCCAAAAACGGCATATGCGTTTTCTCCTGAATATATTCAGGAGAAAACGCATACGCCCTATTTGGCCAAGCAAGCAAGCAGGTAATGCAAATCTGCACTACAAAGAAATATCATTTCCCACCGGTCAAAAGGGACATCCACAAAATGTGTAAAAACCAGAAAGGCAAGACAGGCCCTGGAGAACAGGGAGCCTTGTTATGCTGATGGGCGGGATGTCAATTGCCAACTGCCTCACTGGAGGAGTGCATTGTGTTCCCTAAAACAAGTAAACAACAGAGCTACAGAGCCAAGGCCACTTCCAGTCTAGGGAATATACCTTGGGAAAAATGAAAATCAATAAGAAACAGCCAACTCCAAATTTAGGGCTGCACTGGCTACAAGAACCTCAACTTGGGTACACCTTAAATATCCCAGGAAACATAAAAATGGTTCAAAACATTGTGGTACTTACGTACGATGGAATATCCCTCAGCCATGAAATCAATGTCATAAGACCAGTAGCAGCAAAGTGAGTGGATTCAGGTACGATGATTCTAAGTGAAATAAGTCACACAGAAAAAGAAACTTATCATAAGATATCACTTATGAAGATCCTGTAAACATGGCTGCACGTGAACTGAGTTAGGAAAGAGAACAGAGTCTCACATTTAGAAAACACTCTTATGCCTGCATAAAGGGGAAGGAGAGGTGGAGTGATTCATAAAACCAGAGTTTGATATAAGCACAGGGACCGTTTCAAAAACCAACTTTGGAATTGACAAGACCGACACCTTCCTCAGTGAAAGAGACTCAAAACCCCACATTTCCCACAGAGGAATATATCTGACTAGTAAGAATCTTAAAACCTATGTATTGATATGTCTCCATAAGGGAATCAAGTGTGTCTAGAGTGGCATAAACATTGCAGCGAGAATCAGCTCAAACCCACTATAAAAAGGAATTTCAAAAGCAAAACCAAAAAACAGGGAAATTCTTTACAATTCCTTCAGGGTGTCTGAGGAAACCTGGAAAGACCCTATCTACAATGACAGCTGGATGTGGCATAAGGCTGGACACTTGGGACTGAGAGGATTGGTGAGATTGGGTGAGCAAATGCAGACCCTTTCAAGCAATAATGCATGGCCCCCATTCCATGGGTCCCAACTCTCCAGGTTCAAGGGAATATTACTACAGCTATAACATGTACAGGAAACCTAGAGAATGGACACACTGTGAATACGAAAGGTTTCTAAAACTCAACGAATAGTCCCTCTCCTGGTGCTCCAGTTTGACTTTCCAACTGCCTTACTATCAATCTCCCAACTTGGAGAGACAGGCCCTTTAACCTCCTGGTTTGCACAGGTTCCCAATTTGGCAGAGGATGGAAGGGACGAGGGAGAACCCATGAGAGAGTAGCTGTTAGGCATTTGGACGGGCACATGTCACTCTAATTTCCCGGCAGGAAGAAGAATTAACCAAAGTCTCAGCCACCCACCGGGAACCAGTATAGGACATGATCCAAAATTTTGGACTTGCGTTCAGCTCACAAAAAACGAGTTGAGAAATGGAGCTCAGGGGCACAGCAATTCACAAACTGGCAGAGTGATAAAGGACAACTATCGTCCAAAAATCTGTTGAGGGAAGTCAACGAGGCGGACTTGAAAGCGAGGCAAAATAGCAGGAAACAGATTTCAAGAGGTACGTTGGAATCGCCTTTAAAGCACAGGAAGAGGGGCACAACTTGGACAATGATGCACTTGGCCAAAAACGGCATATGCGTTTTCTCCTGAATATATTCAGGAGAAAACGCATACGCCCTATTTGGCCAAGCAAGCAAGCAGGTAATGCAAATCTGCACTACAAAGAAATATCATTTCCCACCGGTCAAAAGGGACATCCACAAAATGTGTAAAAACCAGAAAGGCAAGACAGGCCCTGGAGAACAGGGAGCCTTGTTATGCTGATGGGCGGGATGTCAATTGCCAACTGCCTCACTGGAGGAGTGCATTGTGTTCCCTAAAACAAGTAAACAACAGAGCTACAGAGCCAAGGCCACTTCCAGTCTAGGGAATATACCTTGGGAAAAATGAAAATCAATAAGAAACAGCCAACTCCAAATTTAGGGCTGCACTGGCTACAAGAACCTCAACTTGGGTACACCTTAAATATCCCAGGAAACATAAAAATGGTTCAAAACATTGTGGTACTTACGTACGATGGAATATCCCTCAGCCATGAAATCAATGTCATAAGACCAGTAGCAGCAAAGTGAGTGGATTCAGGTACGATGATTCTAAGTGAAATAAGTCACACAGAAAAAGAAACTTATCATAAGATATCACTTATGAAGATCCTGTAAACATGGCTGCACGTGAACTGAGTTAGGAAAGAGAACAGAGTCTCACATTTAGAAAACACTCTTATGCCTGCATAAAGGGGAAGGAGAGGTGGAGTGATTCATAAAACCAGAGTTTGATATAAGCAGAGGGACCGTTTCAAAAACCAACTTTGGAATTGACAAGACCGACACCTTCCTCAGTGAAAGAGACTGAAAACCCCACATTTCCCACAGAGGAATATATCTGACTAGTAAGAATCTTAAATCCTATGTATTGATATGTCTCCATAAGGGAATCAAGTGTGTCTAGAGTGGCATAAACATTGCAGCGAGAATCAGCTCAAACCCACTATAAAAAGGAATTTCAAAAGCAAAACCAAAAAACAGGGAAATTCTTTACAATTCCTTCAGGGTGTCTGAGGAAACCTGGAAAGACCCTATCTACAATGACAGCTGGATGTGGCATAAGGCTGGACACTTGGGACTGAGAGGATTGGTGAGATTGGGTGAGCAAATGCAGACCCTTTCAAGCAATAATGCATGGCCCCCATTCCATGGGTCCCAACTCTCCAGGTTCAAGGGAATATTACTACAGCTATAACATGTACAGGAAACCTAGAGAATGGACACACTGTGAATACGAAAGGTTTCTAAAATTCAACGAATAGTCCCTCTCCTGGTGCTCCAGTTTGACTTTCCAACTGCCTTACTATCAATCTCCCAACTTGGAGAGACAGGCCCTTTAACCTCCTTGTTTGCACAGGTTTCCAATGTGGCAGAGGACGGAAGGGACGAGGGAGAACCCATGAGAGAGTAGCTGTTAGGCATTTGGACGGGCACATGTCACTCTAATTTCCCGGCAGGAAGAAGAATTAACCAAAGTCTCATCCACCCACCGGGAACCAGTATAGGCCAAGATCCAAAATTTTGGACTTGCGTTCAGCTCACAAAAAACGAGTTGAGAAATGGAGCTCAGGGGCACAGCAATTCACAAACTGGCAGAGTGATAAAGGACAACTATCGTCCAAAAATCTGTTGAGGGAAGTCAACGAGGCGGACTTGAAAGCGAGGCAAAATAGCAGGAAACAGATTTCAAGAGGTACGTTGGATTCGCCTGTAAAGCACAGGAAGAGGGGCACAACTTGGACAATGGTGCACTTGGCCAAAAAGGGCGTATGCGTTTTCTCCTGAATATATTCAGGAGAAAACGCATAAGCCCTTTTTGGCCAAGCAAGCAAGCGGGCAATGCAAATCTGCACTACAAAGAAGTATAACTTCCGACCAGTCAAAAGGGTCATCCACAAAATGTGTATAAACCAGAAAGGCAAGACAGGCCCTGGAGAACTGGGAGCCTTGTTATGCTGATGGGCGGGATGTAAATTGCCAACTGCCTCACTGGAGGAGTGCATTGTGTTCCCTAAAACAAGTAAACAACAGAGCTACAGAGCCAAGGCCACTTCCAGTCTAGGGAATATACCTTGGGAAAACTGAAAATCAATAAGAAACAGCCACCTCCAAATTTAGGGCTGCACTGACTACAAGAACCTCAACTTGGGTACACCTTAAATATCCCAGGAAATATAAAAATGGTTCAAAACATTGTGGTACTTACGTACGATGGAATATCCCTCAGCCATGAAATCAATGTCATAAGACCAGTAGCAGCAAAGTGAGTGGATTCAGGTACGATGATTCTAAGTGAAATAAGTCACACAGAAAACGAAACTTATCATAAGATATCACTTATGAAGATCCTGTAAACATGGCTACACGTGAACTGAGTTAGGAAAGAGAACAGAGTCTCACATTTAGAAAACACTCTTATGCCTGCATAAAGGGGAAGGAGAGGTGGGGTGATGCATAAAACCAGAGTTTGATATAAGCACAGGGACCGTTTCAAAAACCAACTTTGGAACTGACAAGACCGACACCTTCCTCAGTGAAAGAGACTCAAAACCCCATATTTCCCACAGAGGAATATATCTGACTAGTAAGAATCTTAAAACCTATGTATTGATATGTCTCCATAAGGGAATCAAGTGTGTCTAGAGTGGCATAAACATGGCAGCGAGTATCAGCTCAAACCCACTATAAAAAGGAATTTCAAAAGCAAAACCAATAAACAGGGAAATTCTTTACAATTCCTTCAGGGTGTCTGAGGAAACCTGGAAAGACCCTATCTACAATGACAGCTGGATGTGGCATAAGGCTGGACACTTGGGACTGAGAGGATTGGTGAGATTGGGTGAGCAAATGCAGACCCTTTCAAGCAATAATGCATGGCCCCCATTCCATGGGTCCCAACTCTCCAGGTTCAAGGGAATATTACTACAGCTATAACATGTACAGGAAACCTAGAGAATGGACACACTGTGAATACGAAAGGTTTCTAAAACTCAACGAATAGTCCCTCTCCTGGTGCTCCAGTTTGACTTTCCAACTGCCTTACTATCAATCTCCCAACTTGGAGAGACAGGCCCTTTAACCTCCTGGTTTGCACAGGTTCCCAATTTGGCAGAGGATGGAAGGGACGAGGGAGAACCCATGAGGGAGTAGCTGTTAGGCATTTGGACGGGCACATGTCACTCTAATTTCCCGGCAGGAAGAAGAATTAACCAAAGTCTCAGCCACCCACCGGGAACCAGTATAGGACATGATCCAAAATTTTGGACTTGCGTTCAGCTCACAAAAAACGAGTTGAGAAATGGAGCTCAGGGGCACAGCAATTCACAAACTGGCAGAGTGATAAAGGACAACTATCGTCCAAAAATCTGTTGAGGGAAGTCAACGAGGCGGACTTGAAAGCGAGGCAAAATAGCAGGAAACAGATTTCAAGAGGTACCTTGGAATCGCCTGTAAAGCACAGGAAGAGGGGCACAACTTGGACAATGGTGCACTTGGCCAAAAAGGGCGTATGCGTTTTCTCCTGAATATATTCAGGAGAAAACGCATACGCCCTTTTTGGCCAAGCAAGCAAGCGGGCAATGCAAATCTGCACTACAAAGAAGTATCACTTCCCACCGGTCAAAAGGGACATCCACAAAATGTGTAAAAACCAGAAAGGCAAGACAGGCCCTGGAGAACAGGGAGCCTTGTTATGCTGATGGGCGGGATGTCAATTGCCAACTGCCTCACTGGAGGAGTGCATTGTGTTCCCTAAAACAAGTAAACAACAGAGCTACAGAGCCAAGGCCACTTCCAGTCTAGGGAATATACCTGGGGAAAAATGAAAATCAATAAGAAACAGCCACCTCCAAATTTAGGGCTGCACTGGCTACAAGAACCTCAACTTGGGTACACCTTAAATATCCCAGGAAACATAAAAATGGTTCAAAACATTGTGGTACTTACGTACGATGGAATATCCCTCAGCCATGAAATCAATGTCATAAGACCAGTAGCAGCAAAGTGAGTGGATTCAGGTACGATGATTCTAAGTGAAATAAGTCACACAGAAAAAGAAACTTATCATAAGATATCACTTATGAAGATCCTGTAAACATGGCTGCACGTGAACTGAGTTAGGAAAGAGAACAGAGTCTCACATTTAGAAAACACTCTTATGCCTGCATAAAGGGGAAGGAGAGGTGGAGTGATGCATAAAACCAGAGTTTGATATAAGCACAGGGACCGTTTCAAAAACCAACTTTGGAATTGACAAGACCGACACCTTCCTCAGTGAAAGAGACTCAAAACCCCACATTTCCCACAGAGGAATATATCTGACTAGTAAGAATCTTAAAACCTATGTATTGATATGTCTCCATAAGGGAATCAAGTGTGTCTAGAGTGGCATAAACATGGCAGCGAGAATCAGCTCAAACCCACTATAAAAAGGAATTTCAAAAGCAAAACCAAAAAACAGGGAAATTCTTTACAATTCCTTCAGGGTGTCTGAGGAAACCTGGAAAGACCCTATCTACAATGACAGCTGGATGTGGCATAAGGCTGGACACTTGGGACTGAGAGGATTGGTGAGATTGGGTGAGCAAATGCAGACCCTTTCAAGCAATAATGCATGGCCCCCATTCCATGGGTCCCAACTCTCCAGGTTCAAGGGAATATTACTACAGCTATAACATGTACAGGAAACCTAGAGAATGGACACACTGTGAATACGAAAGGTTTCTAAAACTCAACGAATAGTCCCTCTCCTGGTGCTCCAGTTTGACTTTCCAACTGCCTTACTATCAATCTCCCAACTTGGAGAGACAGGCCCTTTAACCTCCTTGTTTGCACAGGTTTCCAATTTGGCAGAGGACGGAAGGGACGAGGGAGAACCCATGAGAGAGTAGCTGTTAGGCATTTGGACGGGCACATGTCACTCTAATTTCCCGGCAGGAAGAAGAATTAACCAAAGTCTCATCCACCCACCGGGAACCAGTATAGGACAAGATCCAAAATTTTGGACTTGCGTTCAGCTCACAAAAAACGAGTTGAGAAATGGAGCTCAGGGGCACAGCAATTCACAAACTGGCAGAGTGATAAAGGACAACTATCGTCCAAAAATCTGTTGAGGGAAGTCAACGAGGCGGACTTGAAAGCGAGGCAAAATAGCAGGAAACAGATTTCAAGAGGTACGTTGGAATCGCCTGTAAAGCACAGGAAGAGGGGCACAACTTGGACAATGGTGCACTTGGCCAAAAAGGGCGTATGCGTTTTCTCCTGAATATATTCAGGAGAAAACGCATACGCCCTTTTTGGCCAAGCAAGCAAGCGGGCAATGCAAATCTGCACTACAAAGAAGTATCACTTCCGACCGGTCAAAAGGGTCATCCACAAAATGTGTATAAACCAGAAAGGCAAGACAGGCCCTGGAGAACTGGGAGCCTTGTTATGCTGATGGGCGGGATGTAAATTGCCAACTGCCTCACTGGAGGAGTGCATTGTGTTCCCTAAAACAAGTAAACAACAGAGCTACAGAGCCAAGGCCACTTCCAGTCTAGGGAATATACCTTGGGAAAACTGAAAATCAATAAGAAACAGCCACCTCCAAATTTAGGGCTGCACTGACTACAAGAACCTCAACTTGGGTACACCTTAAATATCCCAGGAAATATAAAAATGGTTCAAAACATTGTGGTACTTACGTACGATGGAATATCCCTCAGCCATGAAATCAATGTCATAAGACCAGTAGCAGCAAAGTGAGTGGATTCAGGTACGATGATTCTAAGTGAAATAAGTCACACAGAAAACGAAACTTATCATAAGATATCACTTATGAAGATCCTGTAAACATGGCTACACGTGAACTGAGTTAGGAAAGAGAACAGAGTCTCACATTTAGAAAACACTCTTATGCCTGCATAAAGGGGAAGGAGAGGTGGGGTGATGCATAAAACCAGAGTTTGATATAAGCACAGGGACCGTTTCAAAAACCAACTTTGGAACTGACAAGACCGACACCTTCCTCAGTGAAAGAGACTCAAAACCCCATATTTCCCACAGAGGAATATATCTGACTAGTAAGAATCTTAAAACCTATGTATTGATATGTCTCCATAAGGGAATCAAGTGTGTCTAGAGTGGCATAAACATGGCAGCGAGTATCAGCTCAAACCCACTATAAAAAGGAATTTCAAAAGCAAAACCAAAAAACAGGGAAATTCTTTACAATTCCTTCAGGGTGTCTGAGGAAACCTGGAAAGACCCTATCTACAATGACAGCTGGATGTGGCATAAGGCTGGACACTTGGGACTGAGAGGATTGGTGAGATTGGGTGAGCAAATGCAGACCCTTTCAAGCAATAATGCATGGCCCCCATTCCATGGGTCCCAACTCTCCAGGTTCAAGGGAATATTACTACAGCTATAACATGTACAGGAAACCTAGAGAATGGACACACTGTGAATACGAAAGGTTTCTAAAACTCAACGAATAGTCCCTCTCCTGGTGCTCCAGTTTGACTTTCCAACTGCCTTACTATCAATCTCCCAACTTGGAGAGACAGGCCCTTTAACCTCCTGGTTTGCACAGGTTCCCAATTTGGCAGAGGATGGAAGGGACGAGGGAGAACCCATGAGGGAGTAGCTGTTAGGCATTTGGACGGGCACATGTCACTCTAATTTCCCGGCAGGAAGAAGAATTAACCAAAGTCTCAGCCACCCACCGGGAACCAGTATAGGACATGATCCAAAATTTTGGACTTGCGTTCAGCTCACAAAAAACGAGTTGAGAAATGGAGCTCAGGGGCACAGCAATTCACAAACTGGCAGAGTGATAAAGGACAACTATCGTCCAAAAATCTGTTGAGGGAAGTCAACGAGGCGGACTTGAAAGCGAGGCAAAATAGCAGGAAACAGATTTCAAGAGGTACCTTGGAATCGCCTGTAAAGCACAGGAAGAGGGGCACAACTTGGACAATGGTGCACTTGGCCAAAAAGGGCGTATGCGTTTTCTCCTGAATATATTCAGGAGAAAACGCATACGCCCTTTTTGGCCAAGCAAGCAAGCGGGCAATGCAAATCTGCACTACAAAGAAGTATCACTTCCCACCGGTCAAAAGGGACATCCACAAAATGTGTAAAAACCAGAAAGGCAAGACAGGCCCTGGAGAACAGGGAGCCTTGTTATGCTGATGGGCGGGATGTAAATTGCCAACTGCCTCACTGGAGGAGTGCATTGTGTTCCCTAAAACAAGTAAACAACAGAGCTACAGAGCCAAGGCCACTTCCTGTCTAGGGAATATACCTGGGGAAAACTGAAAATCAATAAGAAAGAGCCACCTCCAAATTTAGGGCTGCACTGGCTACAAGAACCTCAACTTGGGTACACCTTAAATATCCCAGGAAATATAAAAATGGTTCAAAACATTGTGGTACTTACGTACGATGGAATATCCCTCAGCCATGAAATCAATGTCATAAGACCAGTAGCAGCAAAGTGAGTGGATTCAGGTACGATGATTCTAAGTGAAATAAGTCACACAGAAAAAGAAACTTATCATAAGATATCACTTATGAAGATCCTGTAAACATGGCTACACGTGAACTGAGTTAGGAAAGAGAACAGAGTCTCACATTTAGAAAACACTCTTATGCCTGCATAAAGGGGAAGGAGAGGTGGGGTGATGCATAAAACCAGAGTTTGATATAAGCACAGGGACCGTTTCAAAAACCAACTTTGGAATTGACAAGACCGACACCTTCCTCAGTGAAAGAGACTCAAAACCCCATATTTCCCACAGAGGAATATATCTGACTAGTAAGAATCTTAAAACCTATGTATTGATATGTCTCCATAAGGGAATCAAGTGTGTCTAGAGTGGCATAAACATGGCAGCGAGAATCAGCTCAAACCCACTATAAAAAGGAATTTCAAAAGCAAAACCAAAAAACAGGGAAATTCTTTACAATTCCTTCAGGGTGTCTGAGGAAACCTGGAAAGACCCTATCTACAATGACAGCTGGATGTGGCATAAGGCTGGACACCTGGGACTGAGAGGATTGGTGAGATTGGGTGAGCAAATACAGACCCTTTCAAGCAATAATGCATGGCCCCCATTCCATGGGTCCCAACTCTCCATGTTCAAGGGAATATTACTACAGCTATAACATGTACAGGAAACCTAGAGAATGGACACACTGTGAATACGAAAGGTTTCTAAAACTCAACGAATAGTCCCTCTCCTGGTGCTCCAGTTTGACTTTCCAACTGCCTTACTATCAATCTCCCAACTTGGAGAGACAGGCCCTTTAACCTCCTGGTTTGCACAGGTTCCCAATTTGGCAGAGGATGGAAGGGACGAGGGAGAACCCATGAGAGAGTAGCTGTTAGGCATTTGGACGGGCACATGTCACTCTAATTTCCCGGCAGGAAGAAGAATTAACCAAAGCCTCAGCCACCCACCGGGAACCAGTATAGGACATGATCCAAAATTTTGGACTTGCGTTCAGCTCACAAAAAACGAGTTGAGAAATGGAGCTCAGGGGCACAGCAATTCACAAACTGGCAGAGTGATAAAGGACAACTATCGTCCAAAAATCTGTTGAGGGAAGTCAACGAGGCGGACTTGAAAGCGAGGCAAAATAGCAGGAAACAGATTTCAAGAGGTACGTTGGAATCGCCTGTAAAGCACAGGAAGAGGGGCACAACTTGGACAATGGTGCACTTGCCCAAAAAGGGCGTATGCGTTTTCTCCTGAATATATTCAGGAGAAAACGCATACGCCCTTTTTGGCCAAGCAAGCAAGCGGGCAATGCAAATCTGCACTACAAAGAAGTATCACTTCCCACCGGTCAAAAGGGACATCCACAAAATGTGTAAAAACCAGAAAGGCAAGACAGGCCCTGGAGAACTGGGAGCCTTGTTATGCTGATGGGCGGGATGTAAATTGCCAACTGCCTCACTGGAGGAGTGCATTGTGTTCCCTAAAACAAGTAAACAACAGAGCTACAGAGCCAAGGCCACTTCCAGTCTAGGGAATATACCTTGGGAAAACTGAAAATCAATAAGAAAGAGCCACCTCCAAATTTAGGGCTGCACTGGCTACAAGAACCTCAACTTGGGTACACCTTAAATATCCCAGGAAATATAAAAATGGTTCAAAACATTGTGGTACTTACGTACGATGGAATATCCCTCAGCCATGAAATCAATGTCATAAGACCAGTAGCAGCAAAGTGAGTGGATTCAGGTACGATGATTCTAAGTGAAATAAGTCACACAGAAAAAGAAACTTATCATAAGATATCACTTATGAAGATCCTGTAAACATGGCTACACGTGAACTGAGTTAGGAAAGAGAACAGAGTCTCACATTTAGAAAACACTCTTATGCCTGCATAAAGGGGAAGGAGAGGTGGGGTGATGCATAAAACCAGAGTTTGATATAAGCACAGGGACCGTTCCAAAAACCAACTTTGGAATAGACAAGACCTACACCTTCCTCAGTGAAAGAGACTCAAAATCCCATATTTCCCACAGAGGAATATATCTGACTAGTAAGAATCTTAAAACCTATGTATTGATATGACTCCATAAGGGAATCAAGTGTGTCTAGAGTGGCATAAACATGGCAGCGAGAATCAGCTCAAACCCACTCTAAAAAGGAATTTCAAAAGCAAAACCAAAAAACAGGGAAATTCTTTACAATTCCTTCAGGGTGTCTGAGGAAACCTGGAAAGACCCTATCTACAATGACAGCTGGATGTGGCATAAGGCTGGACACCTGGGACTGAGAGGATTGGTGAGATTGGGTGAGCAAATGCAGACCCTTTCAAGCAATAATGCATGGCCCCCATTCCATGGGTCCCAACTCTACATGTTCAAGGGAACATTACTACAGCTATAACATGTACAGGAAACCTAGAGAATGGACACACTGTGAATACGAAAGGTTTCTAAAACTCAACGAATAGTCCCTCTCCTGGTGCTCCAGTTTGACTTTCCAACTGCCTTACTATCAATCTCCCAACTTGGAGAGACAGGCCCTTTAACCTCCTGGTTTGCACAGGTTCCCAATTTGGCAGAGGATGGAAGGGACGAGGGAGAACCCATGAGAGAGTAGCTGTTAGGCATTTGGACGGGCACATGTCACTCTAATTTCCCGGCAGGAAGAAGAATTAACCAAAGTCTCAGCCACCCACCGGGAACCAGTATAGGACATGCTCCAAAATTTTGGACTTGCGTTCAGCTCACAAAAAACGAGTTGAGAAATGGAGCTCAGGGGCACAGCAATTCACAAACTGGCAGAGTGATAAAGGACAACTATCGTCCAAAAATCTGTTGAGGGAAGTCAACGAGGCGGACTTGAAAGTGAGGCAAAATAGCAGGAAACAGATTTCAAGAGGTACGTTGGAATTGCCTGTAAAGCACAGGAAGAGAGGCACAACTTGGACAATGGTGCACTTGGCCAAAAAGGGCGTATGCGTTTTCTCCTGAATATATACAGGAGAAAACGCATACGCCCTTTTTGGCCAAGCAAGCAAGCGGGCAATGCAAATCTGCACTACAAAGAAGTATCACTTCCCACCGGTCAAAAGGGACATCCACAAAATGTGTAAAAACCAGAAAGGCAAGACAGGCCCTGGAGAACAGGGAGCCTTGTTATGCTGATGGGCGGGATGTAAATTGCCAACTGCCTCACTGGAGGAGTGCATTGTGTTCCCTAAAACAAGTAAACAACAGAGCTACAGAGCCAAGGCCACTTCCTGTCTAGGGAATATACCTGGGGAAAACTGAAAATCAATAAGAAAGAGCCACCTCCAAATTTAGGGCTGCACTGGCTACAAGAACCTCAACTTGGGTACACCTTAAATATCCCAGGAAATATAAAAATGGTTCAAAACATTGTGGTACTTATGTACGATGGAATATCCCTCAGCCATGAAATCAATGTCATAAGACCAGTAGCAGCAAAGTGAGTGGATTCAGGTACGATGATTCTAAGTGAAATAAGTCACACAGAAAAAGAAACTTATCATAAGATATCACTTATGAAGATCCTGTAAACATGGCTACACGTGAACTGAGTTAGGAAAGAGAACAGAGTCTCACATTTAGAAAACACTCTTATGCCTGCATAAAGGGGAAGGAGAGGTGGGGTGATGCATAAAACCAGAGTTTGATATAAGCACAGGGACCGTTTCAAAAACCAACTTTGGAATTGACAAGACCGACACCTTCCTCAGTGAAAGAGACTCAAAACCCCATATTTCCCACAGAGGAATATATCTGACTAGTAAGAATCTTAAAACCTATGTATTGATATGTCTCCATAAGGGAATCAAGTGTGTCTAGAGTGGCATAAACATGGCAGCGAGAATCAGCTCAAACCCACTATAAAAAGGAATTTCAAAAGCAAAACCAAAAAACAGGGAAATTCTTTACAATTCCTTCAGGGTGTCTGAGGAAACCTGGAAAGACCCTATCTACAATGACAGCTGGATGTGGCATAAGGCTGGACACCTGGGACTGAGAGGATTGGTGAGATTGGGTGAGCAAATACAGACCCTTTCAAGCAATAATGCATGGCCCCCATTCCATGGGTCCCAACTCTCCATGTTCAAGGGAATATTACTACAGCTATAACATGTACAGGAAACCTAGAGAATGGACACACTGTGAATACGAAAGGTTTCTAAAACTCAACGAATAGTCCCTCTCCTGGTGCTCCAGTTTGACTTTCCAACTGCCTTACTATCAATCTCCCAACTTGGAGAGACAGGCCCTTTAACCTCCTGGTTTGCACAGGTTCCCAATTTGGCAGAGGATGGAAGGGACGAGGGAGAACCCATGAGAGAGTAGCTGTTAGGCATTTGGACGGGCACATGTCACTCTAATTTCCCGGCAGGAAGAAGAATTAACCAAAGTCTCAGCCACCCACCGGGAACCAGTATAGGACATGCTCCAAAATTTTGGACTTGCGTTCAGCTCACAAAAAACGAGTTGAGAAATGGAGCTCAGGGGCACAGCAATTCACAAACTGGCAGAGTGATAAAGGACAACTATCGTCCAAAAATCTGTTGAGGGAAGTCAACGAGGCGGAGTTGAAAGCGAGGCAAAATAGCAGGAAACAGATTTCAAGAGGTACGTTGGAATCGCCTGTAAAGCACAGGAAGAGGGGCACAACTTGGACAATGGTGCACTTGGCCAAAAAGGGCGTATGCGTTTTCTCCTGAATATATTCAGGAGAAAACGCATACGCCCTTTTTGGCCAAGCAAGCAAGCGGGCAATGCAAATCTGCACTACAAAGAAGTATCACTTCCCACCGGTCAAAAGGGACATCCACAAAATGTGTAAAAACCAGAAAGGCAAGACAGGCCCTGGAGAACTGGGAGCCTTGTTATGCTGATGGGCGGGATGTAAATTGCCAACTGCCTCACTGGAGGAGTGCATTGTGTTCCCTAAAACAAGTAAACAACAGAGCTACAGAGCCAAGGCCACTTCCTGTCTAGGGAATATACCTTGGGAAAACTGAAAATCAATAAGAAAGAGCCACCTCCAAATTTAGGGCTGCACTGGCTACAAGAACCTCAACTTGGGTACACCTTAAATATCCCAGGAAATATAAAAATGGTTCAAAACATTGTGGTACTTACGTACGATGGAATATCCCTCAGCCATGAAATCAATGTCATAAGACCAGTAGCAGCAAAGTGAGTGGATTCAGGTACGATGATTCTAAGTGAAATAAGTCACACAGAAAAAGAAACTTATCATAAGATATCACTTATGAAGATCCTGTAAACATGGCTACACGTGAACTGAGTTAGGAAAGAGAACAGAGTCTCACATTTAGAAAACACTCTTATGCCTGCATAAAGGGGAAGGAGAGGTGGGGTGATGCATAAAACCAGAGTTTGATATTAGCACAGGGACCGTTCCAAAAACCAACTTTGGAATAGACAAGACCTACACCTTCCTCAGTGAAAGAGACTCAAAACCCCATATTTCCCGCAGAGGAATATATCTGACTAGTAAGAATCTTAAAACCTATGTATTGATATGACTCCATAAGGGAATCAAGTGTGTCTAGAGTGGCATAAACATGGCAGCGAGAATCAGCTCAAACCCACTCTAAAAAGGAATTTCAAAAGCAAAACCAAAAAACAGGGAAATTCTTTACAATTCCTTCAGGGTGTCTGAGGAAACCAGGAAAGACCCTATCTACAATGACAGCTGGATGTGGCATAAGGCTGGACACCTGGGACTGAGAGGATTGGTGAGATTGGGTGAGCAAATGCAGACCCTTTCAAGCAATAATGCATGGCCCCCATTCCATGGGTCCCAACTCTCCATGTTCAAGGGAACATTACTACAGCTATAACATGTACAGGAAACCTAGAGAATGGACACACTGTGAATACGAAAGGTTTCTAAAACTCAACGAATAGTCCCTCTCCTGGTGCTCCAGTTTGACTTTCCAACAGCCTTACTATCAATCTCCCAACTTGGAGAGACAGGCCCTTTAACCTCCTGGTTTGCACAGGTTCCCAATTTGGCAGAGGATGGAAGGGACGAGGGAGAACCCATGAGAGAGTAGCTGTTAGGCATTTGGACGGGCACATGTCACTCTAATTTCCCGGCAGGAAGAAGAATTAACCAAAGTCTCAGCCACCCACCGGGAACCAGTATAGGACATGCTCCAAAATTTTGGACTTGCGTTCAGCTCACAAAAAACGAGTTGAGAAATGGAGCTCAGGGGCACAGCAATTCACAAACTGGCAGAGTGATAAAGGACAACTATCGTCCAAAAATCTGTTGAGGGAAGTCAACGAGGCGGACTTGAAAGTGAGGCAAAATAGCAGGAAACAGATTTCAAGAGGTACGTTGGAATTGCCTGTAAAGCACAGGAAGAGAGGCACAACTTGGACAATGGTGCACTTGGCCAAAAAGGGCGTATGCGTTTTCTCCTGAATATATTCAGGAGAAAACGCATACGCCCTTTTTGGCCAAGCAAGCAAGCGGGCAATGCAAATCTGCACTACAAAGAAGTATCACTTCCCACCGGTCAAAAGGGACATCCACAAAATGTGTAAAAACCAGAAAGGCAAGACAGGCCCTGGAGAACAGGGAGCCTTGTTATGCTGATGGGCGGGATGTAAATTGCCAACTGCCTCACTGGAGGAGTGCATTGTGTTCCCTAAAACAAGTAAACAACAGAGCTACAGAGCCAAGGCCACTTCCTGTCTAGGGAATATACCTGGGGAAAACTGAAAATCAATAAGAAAGAGCCACCTCCAAATTTAGGGCTGCACTGGCTACAAGAACCTCAACTTGGGTACACCTTAAATATCCCAGGAAATATAAAAATGGTTCAAAACATTGTGGTACTTACGTACGATGGAATATCCCTCAGCCATGAAATCAATGTCATAAGACCAGTAGCAGCAAAGTGAGTGGATTCAGGTACGATGATTCTAAGTGAAATAAGTCACACAGAAAAAGAAACTTATCATAAGATATCACTTATGAAGATCCTGTAAACATGGCTACACGTGAACTGAGTTAGGAAAGAGAACAGAGTCTCACATTTAGAAAACACTCTTATGCCTGCATAAAGGGGAAGGAGAGGTGGGGTGATGCATAAAACCAGAGTTTGATATAAGCACAGGGACCGTTTCAAAAACCAACTTTGGAATTGACAAGACCGACACCTTCCTCAGTGAAAGAGACTCAAAACCCCATATTTCCCACAGAGGAATATATCTGACTAGTAAGAATCTTAAAACCTATGTATTGATATGTCTCCATAAGGGAATCAAGTGTGTCTAGAGTGGCATAAACATGGCAGCGAGAATCAGCTCAAACCCACTATAAAAAGGAATTTCAAAAGCAAAACCAAAAAACAGGGAAATTCTTTACAATTCTTTCAGGGTGTCTGAGGAAACCAGGAAAGACCCTATCTACACTGACAGCTGGATGTGGCATAAGGCTGGACACCTGGGACTGAGAGGATTGGTGAGATTGGGTGAGCAAATACAGACCCTTTCAAGCAATAATGCATGGCCCCCATTCCATGGGTCCCAACTCTCCATGTTCAAGGGAATATTACTACAGCTATAACATGTACAGGAAACCTAGAGAATGGACACACTGTGAATACGAAAGGTTTCTAAAACTCAACGAATAGTCCCTCTCCTGGTGCTCCAGTTTGACTTTCCAACTGCCTTACTATCAATCTCCCAACTTGGAGAGACAGGCCCTTTAACCTCCTGGTTTGCACAGGTTCCCAATTTGGCAGAGGATGGAAGGGACGAGGGAGAACCCATGAGAGAGTAGCTGTTAGGCATTTGGACGGGCACATGTCACTCTAATTTCCCGGCAGGAAGAAGAATTAACCAAAGTCTCAGCCACCCACCGGGAACCAGTATAGGACATGATCCAAAATTTTGGACTTGCGTTCAGCTCACAAAAAACGAGTTGAGAAATGGAGCTCAGGGGCACAGCAATTCACAAACTGGCAGAGTGATAAAGGACAACTATCGTCCAAAAATCTGTTGAGGGAAGTCAACGAGGCGGACTTGAAAGCGAGGCAAAATAGCAGGAAACAGATTTCAAGAGGTACGTTGGAATCGCCTGTAAAGCACAGGAAGAGGGGCACAACTTGGACAATGGTGCACTTGGCCAAAAAGGGCGTATGCGTTTTCTCCTGAATATATTCAGGAGAAAACGCATACGCCCTTTTTGGCCAAGCAAGCAAGCGGGCAATGCAAATCTGCACTACAAAGAAGTATCACTTCCCACCGGTCAAAAGGGACATCCACAAAATGTGTAAAAACCAGAAAGGCAAGACAGGCCCTGGAGAACTGGGAGCCTTGTTATGCTGATGGGCGGGATGTAAATTGCCAACTGCCTCACTGGAGGAGTGCATTGTGTTCCCTAAAACAAGTAAACAACAGAGCTACAGAGCCAAGGCCACTTCCAGTCTAGGGAATATACCTTGGGAAAACTGAAAATCAATAAGAAAGAGCCACCTCCAAATTTAGGGCTGCACTGGCTACAAGAACCTCAACTTGGGTACACCTTAAATATCCCAGGAAATATAAAAATGGTTCAAAACATTGTGGTACTTACGTACGATGGAATATCCCTCAGCCATGAAATCAATGTCATAAGACCAGTAGCAGCAAAGTGAGTGGATTCAGGTACGATGATTCTAAGTGAAATAAGTCACACAGAAAAAGAAACTTATCATAAGATATCACTTATGAAGATCCTGTAAACATGGCTACACGTGAACTGAGTTAGGAAAGAGAACAGAGTCTCACATTTAGAAAACACTCTTATGCCTGCATAAAGGGGAAGGAGAGGTGGGGTGATGCATAAAACCAGAGTTTGATATAAGCACAGGGACCGTTCCAAAAACCAACTTTGGAATAGACAAGACCTACACCTTCCTCAGTGAAAGAGACTCAAAACCCCATATTTCCCACAGAGGAATATATCTGACTAGTAAGAATCTTAAAACCTATGTATTGATATGACTCCATAAGGGAATCAAGTGTGTCTAGAGTGGCATAAACATGGCAGCGAGAATCAGCTCAAACCCACTATAAAAAGGAATTTCAAAAGCAAAACCAAAAAACAGGGAAATTCTTTACAATTCCTTCAGGGTGTCTGAGGAAACCTGGAAAGACCCTGTCTACAATGACAGCTGGATGTGGCATAAGGCTGGACACTTGGGACTGAGAGGATTGGTGAGATTGGGTGAGCAAATGCAGACCCTTTCAAGCAATAATGCATGGCCCCCATTCCATGGGTCCCAACTCTCCAGGTTCAAGGGAATATTACTACAGCTATAACATGTACAGGAAACCTAGAGAATGGACACATTGTGAATACGAAAGGTTTCTAAAACTCAACGAATAGTCCCTCTCCTGGTGCTCCAGTTTGACTTTCCAACTGCCTTACTATCAATCTCCCAACTTGGAGAGACAGGCTCTTTAACCTCCTGGTTTGCACAGGTTCCCAATTTGGCAGAGGATGGAAGGGACGAGGGAGAACCCATGAGAGAGTAGCTGTTAGGCATTTGGACGGGCACATGTCACTCTAATTTCCCGGCAGGAAGAAGAATTAACCAAAGTCTCAGCCACCCACCGGGAACCAGTATAGGACATGATCCAAAATTTTGGACTTGCGTTCAGCTCACAAAAAACGAGTTGAGAAATGGAGCTCAGGGGCACAGCAATTCACAAACTGGCAGAGTGATAAAGGACAACTATCGTCCAAAAATCTGTTGAGGGAAGTCAACGAGGCGGACTTGAAAGCGAGGCAAAATAGCAGGAAACAGATTTCAAGAGGTACCTTGGAATCGCCTGTAAAGCACAGGAAGAGGGGCACAACTTGGACAATGTTGCACTTGGCCAAAAAGGGTGTATGCGTTTTCTCCTGAATATATTCAGGAGAAAACGCATACACCCTTTTTGGCCAAGCAAGCAAGCGGGCAATGCAAATCTGCACTACAAAGAAGTATCACTTCCCACCGGTCAAAAGGGACATCCACAAAATGTGTAAAAACCAGAAAGGCATGACAGGCCCTGGAGAACAGGGAGCCTTGTTATGCTGATGGGCGGGATGTAAATTGCCAACTGCCTCACTGGAGGAGTGCATTGTGTTCCCTAAAACAAGTAAACAACAGAGCTACAGAGCCAAGGCCACTTCCAGTCTAGGGAATATACCTTGGGAAAACTGAAAATCAATAAGAAAGTGCCACCTCCAAATTTAGGGCTGCACTGACTACAAGAACCTCAACTTGGGTACACCTTAAATATCCCAGGAAATATAAAAATGGTTCAAAACATTGTGGTACTTACGTACGATGGAATATCCCTCAGCCATGAAATCAATGTCATAAGACCAGTAGCAGCAAAGTGAGTGGATTCAGGTACGATGATTCTAAGTGAAATAAGTCACACAGAAAAAGAAACTTATGATAAGATATCACTTATGAAGATCCTGTAAACATGGCTACACGTGAACTGAGTTAGGAAAGAGAACAGAGTCTCACATTTAGAAAACACTCTTATGCCTGCATAAAGGGGAAGGAGAGGTGGGGTGATGCATAAAACCAGAGTTTGATATAAGCACAGGGACCGTTTCAAAAACCAACTTTGGAATTGAGAAGACCGACACCCTCCTCAGTGAAAGAGACTCAAAACCCCATATTTCCCACAGAGGAATATATCTGACTAGTAAGAATCTTAAAACCTATGTATTGATATGTCTCCATAAGGGAAACAAGTGTGTCTAGAGTGGCATAAACATGGCAGCGAGAATCAGCTCAAACCCACTATAAAAAGGAATTTCAAAAGCAAAACCAAAAAACAGGGAAATTCTTTACAATTCCTTCAGGGTGTCTGAGGAAACCTGGAAAGACCCTATCTACAATGACAGCTGGATGTGGCATAAGGCTGGACACCTGGGACTGAGAGGATTGGTGAGATTGGGTGAGCAAATGCAGACCCTTTCAAGCAATAATGCATGGCCCCCATTCCATGGGTCCCAACTCTCCATGTTCAAGGGAATATTACTACAGATATAACATGTACAGGAAACCTAGAGAATGGACACACTGTGAATACGAAAGGTTTCTAAAACTCAACGAATAGTCCCTCTCCTGGTGCTCCAGTTTGACTTTCCAACTGCCTTACTATCAATCTCCCAACTTGGAGAGACAGGCCCTTTAACCTCCTGGTTTGCACACGTTCCCAATTTGGCAGAGGATGGAAGGGACGAGGGAGAACCCATGAGAGAGTAGCTGTTAGGCATTTGGACGGGCACATGTCACTCTAATTTCCCGGCAGGAAGAAGAATTAATCAAAGTCTCAGCCTCCCACCGGGAACCAGTATAGGACAGGATCCAAAATTTTGGACTTGCGTTCAGCTCACAAAAAACGAGTTGAGAAATGGAGCTCAGGGGCACAGCAATTCACAAACTGGCAGAGTGATAAAGGACAACTATCGTCCAAAAATCTGTTGAGGGAAGTTAACGAGGCGGACTTGAAAGTGAGGCAAAATAGCAGGAAACAGATTTCAAGAGGTACGTTGGAATCGCCTGTAAAGCACAGGAAGAGGGGCACAACTTGGACAATGGTGCACTTGGCCAAAAAGGGCGTATGCGTTTTCTCCTGAATATATTCAGGAGAAAACGCATACGCCCTTTTTGGCCAAGCAAGCAAGCGGGCAATGCAAATCTGCACTACAAAGAAGTATCACTTCCCACCGGTCAAAAGGGACATCCACAAAATGTGTAAAAACCAGAAAGGCAAGACAGGCCCTGGAGAACAGGGAGCCTTGTTATGCTGATGGGCGGGATGTAAATTGCCAACTGCCTCACTGGAGGAGTGCATTGTGTTCCCTAAAACAAGTAAACAACAGAGCTACAGAGCCAAGGCCACTTCCAGTCTAGGGAATATACCTGGGGAAAACTGAAAATCAATAAGAAAGAGCCACCTCCAAATTTAGGGCTGCACTGGCTACAAGAACCTCAACTTGGGTACACCTTAAATATCCCAGGAAATATAAAAATGGTTCAAAACATTGTGGTACTTACGTACGATGGAATATCCCTCAGCCATGAAATCAATGTCATAAGACCAGTAGCAGCAAAGTGACTGGATTCAGGTACGATGATTCTAAGTGAAATAAGTCACACAGAAAAAGAAACTTATCATAAGATATCACTGATGAAGATCCTGTAAACATGGCTACACGTGAACTGAGTTAGGAAAGAGAACAGAGTCTCACATTTAGAAAACACACTTATGCCTGCATAAAGGGGAAGGAGAGGTGGGGTGATGCATAAAACCAGAGTTTGATATAAGCACAGGGACCGATCCAAAAACCAACTTTGGAATAGACAAGACCTACACCTTCCTCAGTGAAAGAGACTCAAAACCCCATATTTCCCGCAGAGGAATATATCTGACTAGTAAGAATCTTAAAACCTACGTATTGATATGACTCCATAAGGGAATCAAGTGTGTCTAGAGTGGCATAAACATGGCAGCGAGAATCAGCTCAAACCCACTATAAAAAGGAATTTCAAAAGCAAAACCAAAAAACAGGGAAATTCTTTACAATTCCTTCAGGGTGTCTGAGGAAACCTGGAAAGACCCTGTCTACAATGACAGCTGGATGTGGCATAAGGCTGGACACTTGGGACTGAGAGGATTGGTGAGATTGGGTGAGCAAATGCAGACCCTTTCAAGCAATAATGCATGGCCCCCATTCCATGGGTCCCAACTCTCCAGGTTCAAGGGAATATTACTACAGCTATAACATGTACAGGAAACCTTGAGAATGGACACACTGTGAATACGAAAGGTTTCTAAAACTCAACGAATAGTCCCTCTCCTGGTGCTCCAGTTTGACTTTCCAACTGCCTTACTATCAATCTCCCAACTTGGAGAGACAGGCTCTTTAACTTCCTGGTTTGCACAGGTTCCCAATTTGGCAGAGGATGGAAGGGACGAGGGAGAACCCATGAGAGAGTAGCTGTTAGGCATTTGGACGGGCACATGTCACTCTAATTTCCCGGCAGGAAGAAGAATTAACCAAAGTCTCAGCCACCCACCGGGAACCAGTATAGGACATGATCCAAAATTTTGGACTTGCGTTCAGCTCACAAAAAACGAGTTGAGAAATGGAGCTCAGGGGCACAGCAATTCACAAACTGGCAGAGTGATAAAGGACAACTATCGTCCAAAAATCTGTTGAGGGAAGTCAACGAGGCGGACTTGAAAGCGAGGCAAAATAGCAGGAAACAGATTTCAAGAGGTACCTTGGAATCGCCTGTAAAGCACAGGAAGAGGGGCACAACTTGGACAATGGTGCACTTGGCCAAAAAGGGTGTATGCGTTTTCTCCTGAATATATTCAGGAGAAAACGCATACGCCCTTTTTGGCCAAGCAAGCAAGCGGGCAATGCAAATCTGTACTACAAAGAAGTATCACTTCCCACCGGTCAAAAGGGACATCCACAAAATGTGTAAAAACCAGAAAGGCATGACAGGCCCTGGAGAACAGGGAGCCTTGTTATGCTGATGGGCGGGATGTAAATTGCCAACTGCCTCACTGGAGGAGTGCATTGTGTTCCCTAAAACAAGTAAACAACAGAGCTACAGAGCCAAGGCCACTTCCAGTCTAGGGAATATACCTTGGGAAAACTGAAAATCAATAAGAAAGAGCCACCTCCAAATTTAGGGCTGCACTGACTACAAGAACCTCAACTTGGGTACACCTTAAATATCCCAGGAAATATAAAAATGGTTCAAAACATTGTGGTACTTACGTACGATGGAATATCCCTCAGCCATGAAATCAATGTCATAAGACCAGTAGCAGCAAAGTGAGTGGATTCAGGTACGATGATTCTAAGTGAAATAAGTCACACAGAAAAAGAAACTTATCATAAGATATCACTTATGAAGATCCTGTAAACATGGCTACACGTGAACTGAGTTAGGAAAGAGAACAGAGTCTCACATTTAGAAAACACTCTTATGCCTGCATAAAGGGGAAGGAGAGGTGGGGTGATGCATAAAACCAGAGTTTGATATAAGCACAGGGACCGTTTCAAAAACCAACTTTGGAATTGACAAGACCGACACCTTCCTCAGTGAAAGAGACTCAAAACCCCATATTTCCCACAGAGGAATATATCTGACTAGTAAGAATCTTAAAACCTATGTATTGATATGTCTCCATAAGGGAAACAAGTGTGTCTAGAGTGGCATAAACATGGCAGCGAGAATCAGCTCAAACCCACTCTAAAAAGGAATTTCAAAAGCAAAACCAAAAAACAGGGAAATTCTTTACAATTCCTTCAGGGTGTCTGAGGAAACCTGGAAAGACCCTATCTACAATGACAGCTGGATGTGGCATAAGGCTGGACACCTGGGACTGAGAGGATTGGTGAGATTGGGTGAGCAAATGCAGACCCTTTCAAGCAATAATGCATGGCCCCCATTCCATGGGTCCCAACTCTCCATGTTCAAGGGAACATTACTACAGCTATAACATGTACAGGAAACCTAGAGAATGGACACACTGTGAATACGAAAGTTTTCTAAAACTCAACGAATAGTCCCTCTCCTGGTGCTCCAGTTTGACTTTCCAACTGCCTTACTATCAATCTCCCAACTTGGAGAGACAGGCCCTTTAACCTCCTGGTTTGCACAGGTTCCCAATTTGGCAGAGGATGGAAGGGACGAGGGAGAACCCATGAGAGAGTAGCTGTTAGGCATTTGGACGGGCACATGTCACTCTAATTTCCCGGCAGGAAGAAGAATTAACCAAAGTCTCAGCCACCCACCGGGAACCAGTATAGGACATGCTCCAAAATTTTGCACTTGCGTTCAGCTCACAAAAAACGAGTTGAGAAATGGAGCTCAGGGGCACAGCAATTCACAAACTGGCAGAGTGATAAAGGACAACTATCATCCAAAAATCTGTTGAGGGAAGTCAATGAGGCGGACTTGAAAGTGAGGCAAAATAGCAGGAAACAGATTTCAAGAGGTACGTTGGAATTGCCTGTAAAGCACAGGAAGAGAGGCACAACTTGGACAATGGTGCACTTGGCCAAAAAGGGCGTATGCGTTTTCTCCTGAATATATTCAGGAGAAAACGCATACGCCCTTTTTGGCCAAGCAAGCAAGCGGGCAATGCAAATCTGCACTACAAAGAAGTATCACTTCCCACCGGTCAAAAGGGACATCCACAAAATGTGTAAAAACCAGAAAGGCAAGACAGGCCCTGGAGAACAGGGAGCCTTATTATGCTGATGGGCGGGATGTAAATTGCCAACTGCCTCACTGGAGGAGTGCATTGTGTTCCCTAAAACAAGTAAACAACAGAGCTACAGAGCCAAGGCCACTTCCAGTCTAGGGAATATACCTGGGGAAAACTGAAAATCAATAAGAAAGAGCCACCTCCAAATTTAGGGCTGCACTGGCTACAAGAACCTCAACTTGGGTACACCTTAAATATCCCAGGAAATATAAAAATGGTTCAAAACATTGTGGTACTTACGTACGATGGAATATCCCTCAGCCATGAAATCAATGTCATAAGACCAGTAGCAGCAAAGTGAGTGGATTCAGGTACGATGATTCTAAGTGAAATAAGTCACACAGAAAAAGAAACTTATCATAAGAGATCACTTATGAAGATCCTGTAAACATGGCTACACGTGAACTGAGTTAGGAAAGAGAACAGAGTCTCACATTTAGAAAACACACTTATGCCTGCATAAAGGGGAAGGAGAGGTGGGGTGATGCATAAAACCAGAGTTTGATATAAGCACAGGGACCGTTTCAAAAACCAACTTTGGAATGGACAAGACCGACACCTTCCTCAGTGAAAGAGACTCAAAACCCCATATTTCCCGCAGAGGAATATATCTGACTAGTAAGAATCTTAAAACCTATGTATTGATATGTCTCCATAAGGGAATCAAGTGTGTCTAGAGTGGCATAAACATGGCAGCGAGAATCAGCTCAAACCCACTATAAAAAGGAATTTCAAAAGCAAAACCAAAAAACAGGGAAATTCTTTACAATTCCTTCAGGGTGTCTGAGGAAACCTGGAAAGACCCTATCTACAATGACAGTTGGATGTGGCATAAGGCTGGACACCTGGGACTGAGAGGATTGGTGAGATTGGGTGAGCAAATGCAGACCCTTTCAAGCAATAATGCATGGCCCCCATTCCATGGGTCCCAACTCTCCATGTTCAAGGGAATATTACTACAGCTATAACATGTACAGGAAACCTACAGAATGGACACACTGTGAATACAAAAGGTTTCTAAAACTCAACGAATAGTCCCTCTCCTGGTGCTCCAGTTTGACTTTCCAACTGCCTTACTATCAATCTCCCAACTTGGAGAGACAGGCCCTTTAACCTCCTGGTTTGCACAGGTTCCCAATTTGGCAGAGGATGGAAGGGACGAGGGAGAACCCATGAGAGAGTAGCTGTTAGGCATTTGGACGGGCACATGTCACTCTAATTTCCCGGCAGGAAGAAGAATTAATCAAAGTCTCAGCCTCCCACCGGGAACCAGTATAGGACAGGATCCAAAATTTTGGACTTGCGTTCAGCTCACAAAAAACGAGTTGAGAAATGGAGCTCAGGGGCACAGCAATTCACAAACTGGCAGAGTGATAAAGGACAACTATCGTCCAAAAATCTGTTGAGGGAAGTTAACGAGGCGGACTTGAAAGTGAGGCAAAATAGCAGGAAACAGATTTCAAGAGGTACGTTGGAATCGCCTGTAAAGCACAGGAAGAGGGGCACAACTTGGACAATGGTGCACTTGGCCAAAAAGGGCGTATGCGTTTTCTCCTGAATATATTCAGGAGAAAACGCATACGCCCTTTTTGGCCAAGCAAGCAAGCGGGCAATGCAAATCTGCACTACAAAGAAGTATCACTTCCCACCGGTCAAAAGGGACATCCACAAAATGTGTAAAAACCAGAAAGGCAAGACAGGCCCTGGAGAACAGGGAGCCTTGTTATGCTGATGGGCGGGATGTAAATTGCCAACTGCCTCACTGGAGGAGTGCATTGTGTTCCCTAAAACAAGTAAACAACAGAGCTACAGAGCCAAGGCCACTTCCAGTCTAGGGAATATACCTGGGGAAAACTGAAAATCAATAAGAAAGAGCCACCTCCAAATTTAGGGCTGCACTGGCTACAAGAACCTCAACTTGGGTACACCTTAAATATCCCAGGAAATATAAAAATGGTTCAAAACATTGTGGTACTTACGTACGATGGAATATCCCTCAGCCATGAAATCAATGTCATAAGACCAGTAGCAGCAAAGTGAGTGGATTCAGGTACGATGATTCTAAGTGAAATAAGTCACACAGAAAATGAAACTTATCATAAGATATCACTTATGAAGATCCTGTAAACATGGCTACACGTGAACTGAGTTAGGAAAGAGAACAGAGTCTCACATTTAGAAAACACACTTATGCCTGCATAAAGGGGAAGGAGAGGTGGGGTGATGCATAAAACCAGAGTTTGATATAAGCACAGGGACCGATCCAAAAACCAACTTTGGAATAGACAAGACCTACACCTTCCTCAGTGAAAGAGACTCAAAACCCCATATTTCCCGCAGAGGAATATATCTGACTAGTAAGAATCTTAAAACCTATGTATTGATATGACTCCATAAGGGAATCAAGTGTGTCTAGAGTGGCATAAACATGGCAGCGAGAATCAGCTCAAACCCACTATAAAAAGGAATTTCAAAAGCGAAACCAAAAAACAGGGAAATTCTTTACAATTCCTTCAGGGTGTCTGAGGAAACCTGGAAAGACCCTATCTACAATGACAGCTGGATGTGGCATAAGGCTGGACACTTGGGACTGAGAGGATTGGTGAGATTGGGTGAGCAAATGCAGACCCTTTCAAGCAATAATGCATGGCCCCCATTCCATGGGTCCCAACTCTCCAGGTTCAAGGGAATATTACTACAGCTATAACATGTACAGGAAACCTTGAGAATGGACACACTGTGAATACGAAAGGTTTCTAAAACTCAACGAATAGTCCCTCTCCTGGTGCTCCAGTTTGACTTTCCAACTGCCTTACTATCAATCTCCCAACTTGGAGAGACAGGCTCTTTAACTTCCTGGTTTGCACAGGTTCCCAATTTGGCAGAGGATGGAAGGGACGAGGGAGAACCCATGAGAGAGTAGCTGTTAGGCATTTGGACGGGCACATGTCACTCTAATTTCCCGGCAGGAAGAAGAATTAACCAAAGTCTCAGCCACCCACCGGGAACCAGTATAGGACATGCTCCAAAATTTTGGACTTGCGTTCAGCTCACAAAAAACGAGTTGAGAAATGGAGCTCAGGGGCACAGCAATTCACAAACTGGCAGAGTGATAAAGGACAACTATCGTCCAAAAATCTGTTGAGGGAAGTCAACGAGGCGGACTTGAAAGCGAGGCAAAATAGCAGGAAACAGATTTCAAGAGGTACCTTGGAATCGCCTGTAAAGCACAGGAAGAGGGGCACAACTTGGACAATGGTGCACTTGGCCAAAAAGGGTGTATGCGTTTTCTCCTGAATATATTCAGGAGAAAACGCATACGCCCTTTTTGGCCAAGCAAGCAAGCGGGCAATGCAAATCTGCACTACAAAGAAGTATCACTTCCCACCGGTCAAAAGGGACATCCACAAAATGTGTAAAAACCAGAAAGGCATGACAGGCCCTGGAGAACAGGGAGCCTTGTTATGCTGATGGGCGGGATGTAAATTGCCAACTGCCTCACTGGAGGAGTGCATTGTGTTCCCTAAAACAAGTAAACAACAGAGCTACAGAGCCAAGGCCACTTCCAGTCTAGGGAATATACCTTGGGAAAACTGAAAATCAATAAGAAAGAGCCACCTCCAAATTTAGGGCTGCACTGGCTACAAGAACCTCAACTTGGGTACACCTTAAATATCCCAGGAAATATAAAAATGGTTCAAAACATTGTGGTACTTACGTACGATGGAATATCCTTCAGCCATGAAATCAATGTCATAAGACCAGTAGCAGCAAAGTGAGTGGATTCAGGTACGATGATTCTAAGTGAAATAAGTCACACAGAAAAAGAAACTTATCATAAGATATCAGTTATGAAGATCCTGTAAACATGGCTACACGTGAACTGAGTTAGGAAAGAGAACAGAGTCTCACATTTAGAAAACACTCTTATGCCTGCATAAAGGGAAAGGAGAGGTGGGGTGATGCATAAAACCAGAGTTTGATATAAGCACAGGGACCGTTTCAAAAACCAACTTTGGAATTGACAAGACCGACACCTTCCTCAGTGAAAGAGACTCAAAACCCCATATTTCCCACAGAGGAATATATCTGACTAGTAAGAATCTTAAAACCTATGTATTGATATGTCTCCATAAGGGAAACAAGTGTGTCTAGAGTGGCATAAACATGGCAGCGAGAATCAGCTCAAACCCACTCTAAAAAGGAATTTCAAAAGCAAAACCAAAAAACAGGGAAATTCTTTACAATTCCTTCAGGGTGTCTGAGGAAACCTGGAAAGACCCTATCTACAATGACAGCTGGATGTGGCATAAGGCTGGACACCTGGGACTGAGAGGATTGGTGAGATTGGGTGAGCAAATGCAGACCCTTTCAAGCAATAATGCATGGCCCCCATTCCATGGGTCCCAACTCTCCATGTTCAAGGGAACATTACTACAGCTATAACATGTACAGGAAACCTAGAGAATGGACACACTGTGAATACGAAAGTTTTCTAAAACTCAACGAATAGTCCCTCTCCTGGTGCTCCAGTTTGACTTTCCAACTGCCTTACTATCAATCTCCCAAATTGGAGAGACAGGCCCTTTAACCTCCTGGTTTGCACAGGTTCCCAATTTGGCAGAGGATGGAAGGGACGAGGGAGAACCCATGAGAGAGTAGCTGTTAGGCATTTGGACGGGCACATGTCACTCTAATTTCCCGGCAGGAAGAAGAATTAACCAAAGTCTCAGCCACCCACCGGGAACCAGTATAGGACATGCTCCAAAATTTTGGACTTGCGTTCAGCTCACAAAAAACGAGTTGAGAAATGGAGCTCAGGGGCACAGCAATTCACAAACTGGCAGAGTGATAAAGGACAACTATCGTCCAAAAATCTGTTGAGGGAAGTCAACGAGGCGGACTTGAAAGTGAGGCAAAATAGCAGGAAACAGATTTCAAGAGGTACGTTGGAATTGCCTGTAAAGCACAGGAAGAGAGGCACAACTTGGACAATGGTGCACTTGGCCAAAAAGGGCGTATGCGTTTTCTCCTGAATATATTCAGGAGAAAACGCATACGCCCTTTTTGGCCAAGCAAGCAAGCGGGCAATGCAAATCTGCACTACAAAGAAGTATCACTTCCCACCGGTCAAAAGGGACATCCACAAAATGTGTAAAAACCAGAAAGGCAAGACAGGCCCTGGAGAACAGGGAGCCTTGTTATGCTGATGGGCGGGATGTAAATTGCCAACTGCCTCACTGGAGGAGTGCATTGTGTTCCCTAAAACAAGTAAACAACAGAGCTACAGAGCCAAGGCCACTTCCTGTCTAGGGAATATACCTGGGGAAAACTGAAAATCAATAAGAAAGAGCCACCTCCAAATTTAGGGCTGCACTGGCTACAAGAACCTCAACTTGGGTACACCTTAAATATCCCAGGAAATATAAAAATGGTTCAAAACATTGTGGTACTTACGTACGATGGAATATCCCTCAGCCATGAAATCAATGTCATAAGACCAGTAGCAGCAAAGTGAGTGGATTCAGGTACGATGATTCTAAGTGAAATAAGTCACACAGAAAAAGAAACTTATCATAAGATATCACTTATGAAGATCCTGTAAACATGGCTACACGTGAACTGAGTTAGGAAAGAGAACAGAGTCTCACATTTAGAAAACACTCTTATGCCTGCATAAAGGCGAAGGAGAGGTGGGGTGATGCATAAAACCAGAGTTTGATATAAGCACAGGGACCGTTTCAAAAACCAACTTTGGAATTGACAAGACCGACACCTTCCTCAGTGAAAGAGACTCAAAACCCCATATTTCCCACAGAGGAATATATCTGACTAGTAAGAATCTTAAAACCTATGTATTGATATGTCTCCATAAGGGAATCAAGTGTGTCTAGAGTGGCATAAACATGGCAGCGAGAATCAGCTCAAACCCACTCTAAAAAGGAATTTCAAAAGCAAAACCAAAAAACAGGGAAATTCTTTACAATTCCTTCAGGGTGTCTGAGGAAACCTGGAAAGACCCTATCTACAATGACAGCTGGATGTGGCATAAGGCTGGACACCTGGGACTGAGAGGATTGGTGAGATTGGGTGAGCAAATGCAGACCCTTTCAAGCAATAATGCATGGCCCCCATTCCATGGGTCCCAACTCTCCATGTTCAAGGGAATATTACTACAGCTATAACATGTACAGGAAACCTAGAGAATGGACACACTGTGAATACGAAAGGTTTCTAAAACTCAACGAATAGTCCCTCTCCTGGTGCTCCAGTTTGACTTTCCAACTGCCTTACTATCAATCTCCCAAATTGGAGAGACAGGCCCTTTAACCTCCTGGTTTGCACAGGTTCCCAATTTGGCAGAGGATGGAAGGGACGAGGGAGAACCCATGAGAGAGTAGCTGTTAGGCATTTGGACGGGCACATGTCACTCTAATTTCCCGGCAGGAAGAAGAATTAACCACAGTCTCAGCCACCCACCGGGAACCAGTATAGGACAGGATCCAAAATTTTGGACTTGCGTTCAGCTCACAAAATAGGAGTTGAGAAATGGAGCTCAGGGGCACAGCAATTCACAAACTGGCAGAGTGATAAAGGACAACTATCGTCCAAAAATCTGTTGAGGGAAGTCAACGAGGCGGACTTGAAAGTGAGGCAAAATAGCAGGAAACAGATTTCAAGAGGTACGTTGGAATCGCCTGTAAAGCAGAGGAAGAGGGGAACAACTTGGACAATGGTGCACTTGGCCAAAAAGGGCGTATGCGTTTTCTCCTGAATATATTCAGGAGAAAACGCATACGCCCTTTTTGGCCAAGCAAGCAAGCGGGCAATGCAAATCTGCACTACAAAGAAGTATCACTTCCCACCGGTCAAAAGGGACATCCACAAAATGTGTAAAAACCAGAAAGGCAAGACAGGCCCTGGAGAACAGGGAGCCTTGTTATGCTGATGGGCGGGATGTAAATTGCCAACTGCCTCACTGGAGGAGTGCATTGTGTTCCCTAAAACAAGTAAACAACAGAGCTACAGAGCCAAGGCCACTTCCAGTCTAGGGAATATACCTTGGGAAAACTGAAAATCAATAAGAAAGAGCCACCTCCAAATTTAGGGCTGCACTGACTACAAGAACCTCAACTTGGGTACACCTTAAATATCCCAGGAAATATAAAAATGGTTCAAAACATTGTGGTACTTACGTACGATGGAATATCCCTCAGCCATGAAATCAATGTCATAAGACCAGTAGCAGGCAAAGTGAGTGGATTCAGGTACGATGATTCTAAGTGAAATAAGTCACACAGAAAAAGAAACTTATCATAAAATATCACTTATGAAGATCCTGTAAACATGGCTACACGTGAACTGAGTTAGGAAAGAGAACAGAGTCTCACATTTAGAAAACACACTTATGCCTGCATAAAGGGGAAGGAGAGGTGGGGTGATGCATAAAACCAGAGTTTGATATAAGCACAGGGACCGTTTCAAAAACCAACTTTGGAATTGACAAGACCGACACCTTCCTCAGTGAAAGAGACTCAAAACCCCATATTTCCCGCAGAGGAATATATCCGACTAGTAAGAATCTTAAAACCTATGTATTGATATGTCTCCATAAGGGAATCAAGTGTGTCTAGAGTGGCATAAACATGGCAGCGAGAATCAGCTCAAACCCACTATAAAAAGGAATTTCAAAAGCAAAACCAAAAAACAGGGAAATTCTTTACAATTCCTTCAGGGTGTCTGAGGAAACCTGGAAAGACCCTATCTACAATGACAGTTGGATGTGGCATAAGGCTGGACACCTGGGACTGAGAGGATTGGTGAGATTGGGTGAGCAAATGCAGACCCTTTCAAGCAATAATGCATGGCCCCCATTCCATGGGTCCCAACTCTCCATGTTCAAGGGAATATTACTACAGCTATAACATGTACAGGAAACCTAGAGAATGGACACACTGTGAATACAAAAGGTTTCTAAAACTCAACGAATAGTCCCTCTCCTGGTGCTCCAGTTTGACTTTCCAACTGCCTTACTATCAATCTCCCAACTTGGAGAGACAGGCCCTTTAACCTCCTGGTTTGCACAGGTTCCCAATTTGGCAGAGGATGGAAGGGACGAGGGAGAACCCATGAGAGAGTAGCTGTTAGGCATTTGGACGGGCACATGTCTCTCTAATTTCCCGGCAGGAAGAAGAATTAATCAAAGTCTCAGCCTCCCACCGGGAACCAGTATAGGACAGGATCCAAAATTTTGGACTTGCGTTCAGCTCACAAAAAACGAGTTGAGAAATGGAGCTCAGGGGCACAGCAATTCACAAACTGGCAGAGTGAAAAAGGACAACTATCGTCCAAAAATCTGTTGAGGGAAGTTAACGAGGCGGACTTGAAAGTGAGGCAAAATAGCAGGAAACAGATTTCAAGAGGTACGTTGGAATCGCCTGTAAAGCACAGGAAGAGGGGCACAACTTGGACAATGGTGCACTTGGCCAAAAAGGGCGTATGCGTTTTCTCCTGAATATATTCAGGAGAAAACGCATACGCCCTTTTTGGCCAAGCAAGCAAGCGGGCAATGCAAATCTGCACTACAAAGAAGTATCACTTCCCACCGGTCAAAAGGGACATCCACAAAATGTGTAAAAACCAGAAAGGCAAGACAGGCCCTGGAGAACAGGGAGCCTTGTTATGCTGATGGGCGGGATGTAAATTGCCAACTGCCTCACTGGAGGAGTGCATTGTGTTCCCTAAAACAAGTAAACAACAGAGCTACAGAGCCAAGGCCACTTCCAGTCTAGGGAATATACCTGGGGAAAACTGAAAATCAATAAGAAAGAGCCACCTCCAAATTTAGGGCTGCACTGGCTACAAGAACCTCAACTTGGGTACACCTTAAATATCCCAGGAAATATAAAAATGGTTCAAAACATTGTGGTACTTACGTACGATGGAATATCCCTCAGCCATGAAATCAATGTCATAAGACCAGTAGCAGCAAAGTGAGTGGATTCAGGTACGATGATTCTAAGTGAAATAAGTCACACAGAAAAAGAAACTTATCATAAGATATCACTTATGAAGATCCTGTAAACATGGCTACACGTGAACTGAGTTAGGAAAGAGAACAGAGTCTCACATTTAGAAAACACACTTATGCCTGCATAAAGGGGAAGGAGAGGTGGGGTGATGCATAAAACCAGAGTTTGATATAAGCACAGGGACCGATCCAAAAACCAACTTTGGAATAGACAAGACCTACACCTTCCTCAGTGAAAGAGACTCAAAACCCCATATTTCCCGCAGAGGAATATATCTGACTAGTAAGAATCTTAAAACCTATGTATTGATATGACTCCATAAGGGAATCAAGTGTGTCTAGAGTGGCATAAACATGGCAGCGAGAATCAGCTCAAACCCACTCTAAAAAGGAATTTCAAAAGCAAAACCAAAAAACAGGGAAATTCTTTACAATTCCTTCAGGGTGTCTGAGGAAACCTGGAAAGACCCTGTCTACAATGACAGCTGGATGTGGCATAAGGCTGGACACTTGGGACTGAGAGGATTGGTGAGATTGGGTGAGCAAATGCAGACCCTTTCAAGCAATAATGCATGGCCCCCATTCCATGGGTCCCAACTCTCCAGGTTCAAGGGAATATTACTACAGCTATAACATGTACAGGAAACCTTGAGAATGGACACACTGTGAATACGAAAGGTTTCTAAAACTCAACGAATAGTCCCTCTCCTGGTGCTCCAGTTTGACTTTCCAACTGCCTTACTATCAATCTCCCAACTTGGAGAGACAGGCCCTTTAACCTCCTGGTTTGCACAGGTTCCCAATTTGGCAGAGGATGGAAGGGACGAGGGAGAACCCATGAGAGAGTAGCTGTTAGGCATTTGGACGGGCACATGTCACTCTAATTTCCCGGCAGGAAGAAGAATTAACCAAAGTCTCAGCCACCCACCGGGAACCAGTATAGGACAGGATCCAAAATTTTGGACTTGCGTTCAGCTCACAAAAAACGAGTTGAGAAATGGAGCTCAGGGGCACAGCAATTCACAAACTGGCAGAGTGATAAAGGACAACTATCGTCCAAAAATCTGTTGAGGGAAGTCAACGAGGCGGACTTGAAAGTGAGGCAAAATAGCAGGAAACAGATTTCAAGAGGTACCTTGGAATCGCCTGTAAAGCACAGGAAGAGGGGCACAACTTGGACAATGGTGCACTTGGCCAAAAAGGGCGTATGCGTTTTCTCCTGAATATATTCAGGAGAAAACGCATACGCCCTTTTTGGCCAAGCAAGCAAGCGGGCAATGCAAATCTGCACTACAAAGAAGTATCACTTCCCACCGGTCAAAAGGGACATCCACAAAATGTGTAAAAACCAGAAAGGCAAGACAGGCCCTGGAGAACCGGGAGCCTTGTTATGCTGATGGGCGGGATGTAAATTGCCAACTGCCTCACTGGAGGAGTGCATTGTGTTCCCTAAAACAAGTAAACAACAGAGCTACAGAGCCAAGGCCACTTCCAGTCTAGGGAATATACCTGGGGAAAACTGAAAATCAATAAGAAAGAGCCACCTCCAAATTTAGGGCTGCACTGACTAGAAGAACCTCAACTTGGGTACACCTTAAATATCCCAGGAAATATAAAAATGGTTCAAAACATTGTGGTACTTACGTACGATGGAATATCCCTCAGCCATGAAATCAATGTCATAAGACCAGTAGCAGCAAAGTGAGTGGATTCAGGTACGATGATTCTAAGTGAAATAAGTCACACAGAAAAAGAAACTTATCATAAGATATCACTTATGAAGATCCTGTAAACATGGCTACACGTTAACTGAGTTAGGAAAGAGAACAGAGTCTCACATTTAGAAAACACACTTATGCCTGCATAAAGGGGAAGGAGAGGTGGGGTGATGCATAAAACCAGAGTTTGATATAAGCACAGGGACCGTTTCAAAAACCAACTTTGGAATTGACAAGACCGACACCTTCCTCAGTGAAAGAGACTCAATACCCCATATTTCCCGCAGAGGAATATATCTGACTAGTAAGAATCTTAAAACCTATGTATTGATATGTCTCCATAAGGGAATCAAGTGTGTCTAGAGTGGCATAAACATGGCAGTGAGAATCAGCTCAAACCCACTATAAAAAGGAATTTCAAAAGCAAAACCAAAAAACAGGGAAATTCTTTACAATTCCTTCAGGGTGTCTGAGGAAACCTGGAAAGACCCTATCTACAATGACAGTTGGATGTGGCATAAGGCTGGACACCTGGGACTGAGAGGATTGGTGAGATTGGGTGAGCAAATGCAGACCCTTTCAAGCAATAATGCATGGCCCCCATTCCATGGGTCCCAACTCTCCATGTTCAAGGGAATATTACTACAGCTATAACATGTACAGGAAACCTAGAGAATGGACACACTGTGAATACAAAAGGTTTCTAAAACTCAACGAGTAGTCCCTCTCCTGGTGCTCCAGTTTGACTTTCCAACTGCCTTACTATCAATCTCCCAACTTGGAGAGACAGGCCCTTTAACCTCCTGGTTTGCACAGGTTCCCAATTTGGCAGAGGATGGAAGGGACGAGGGAGAACCCATGAGAGAGTAGCTGTTAGGCATTTGGACGGGCACATGTCACTCTAATTTCCCGGCAGGAAGAAGAATTAACCAAAGTCTCAGCCACCCACCGGGAACCAGTATAGGACATGATCCAAAATTTTGGACTTGCGTTCAGCTCACAAAAAACGAGTTGAGAAATGGAGCTCAGGGGCACAGCAATTCACAAACTGGCAGAGTGATAAAGGACAACTATCGTCCAAAAATCTGTTGAGGGAAGTCAACGAGGCGGACTTGAAAGCGAGGCAAAATAGCAGGAAACAGATTTCAAGAGGTACCTTGGAATCGCCTGTAAAGCACAGGAAGAGGGGCACAACTTGGACAATGGTGCACTTGGCCAAAAAGGGCGTATGCGTTTTCTCCTGAATATATTCAGGAGAAAACGCATACGCCCTTTTTGGCCAAGCAAGCAAGCGGGCAATGCAAATCTGCACTACAAAGAAGTATCACTTCCCACCGGTCAAAAGGGACATCCACAAAATGTGTAAAAACCAGAAAGGCAAGACAGGCCCTGGAGAACAGGGAGCCTTGTTATGCTGATGGGCGGGATGTAAATTGCCAACTGCCTCACTGGAGGAGTGCATTGTGTTCCCTAAAACAAGTAAACAACAGAGCTACAGAGCCAAGGCCACTTCCAGTCTAGGGAATATACCTGGGGAAAACTGAAAATCAATAAGAAAGAGCCACCTCCAAATTTAGGGCTGCACTGGCTACAAGAACCTCAACTTGGGTACACCTTAAATATCCCAGGAAATATAAAAATGGTTCAAAACATTGTGGTACTTACGTACGATGGAATATCCCTCAGCCATGAAATCAATGTCATAAGACCAGTAGCAGCAAAGTGAGTGGATTCAGGTACGATGATTCTAAGTGAAATAAGTCACACAGAAAAAGAAACTTATCATAAGATATCACTTATGAAGATCCTGTAAACATGGCTACACGTGAACTGAGTTAGGAAAGAGAACAGAGTCTCACATTTAGAAAACACTCTTATGCCTGCATAAAGGGGAAGGAGAGGTGGGGTGATGCATAAAACCAGAGTTTGATATAAGCACAGGGACCGTTTCAAAAACCAACTTTGGAATGGACAAGACCGACACCTTCCTCAGTGAAAGAGACTCAAAACCCCATATTTCCCACAGAGGAATATATCTGACTAGTAAGAATCTTAAAACCTATGTATTGATATGTCTCCATAAGGGAATCAAGTGTGTCTAGAGTGGCATAAACATGGCAGCGAGAATCAGCTCAAACCCACTATAAAAAGGAATTTCAAAAGCAAAACCAGAAAACAGGGAAATTCTTTACAATTCCTTCAGGGTGTCTGAGGAAACCTGTAAAGACCCTATCTACAATGACAGCTGGATGTGGCATAAGGCTGGACACTTGGGACTGAGAGGATTGGTGAGATTGGGTGAGCAAATGCAGACCCTTTCAAGCAATAATGCATGGCCCCCATTCCATGGGTCCCAACTCTCCAGGTTCAAGGGAATATTACTACAGCTATAACATGTACAGGAAACCTAGAGAATGGACACACTGTGAATACGAAAGGTTTCTAAAACTCAACGAATAGTCCCTCTCCTGGTGCTCCAGTTTGACTTTCCAACTGCCTTACTATCAATCTCCCAACTTGGAGAGACAGGCCCTTTAACCTCCTGGTTTGCACAGGTTCCCAATTTGGCAGAGGATGGAAGGGACGAGGGAGAACCCATGAGAGAGTAGCTGTTAGGCATTTGGACGGGCACATGTCACTCTAATTTCCCGGCAGGAAGAAGAATTAACCAAAGTCTCAGCCACCCACCGGGAACCAGTATAGGACATGCTCCAAAATTTTGCACTTGCGTTCAGCTCACAAAAAACGAGTTGAGAAATGGAGCTCAGGGGCACAGCAATTCACAAACTGGCAGAGTGATAAAGGACAACTATCATCCAAAAATCTGTTGAGGGAAGTCAATGAGGCGGACTTGAAAGTGAGGCAAAATAGCAGGAAACAGATTTCAAGAGGTACGTTGGAATTGCCTGTAAAGCACAGGAAGAGAGGCACAACTTGGACAATGGTGCACTTGGCCAAAAAGGGCGTATGCGTTTTCTCCTGAATATATTCAGGAGAAAACGCATACGCCCTTTTTGGCCAAGCAAGCAAGCGGGCAATGCAAATCTGCACTACAAAGAAGTATCACTTCCCACCGGTCAAAAGGGACATCCACAAAATGTGTAAAAACCAGAAAGGCAAGACAGGCCCTGGAGAACAGGGAGCCTTATTATGCTGATGGGCGGGATGTAAATTGCCAACTGCCTCACTGGAGGAGTGCATTGTGTTCCCTAAAACAAGTAAACAACAGAGCTACAGAGCCAAGGCCACTTCCAGTCTAGGGAATATACCTGGGGAAAACTGAAAATCAATAAGAAAGAGCCACCTCCAAATTTAGGGCTGCACTGGCTACAAGAACCTCAACTTGGGTACACCTTAAATATCCCAGGAAATATAAAAATGGTTCAAAACATTGTGGTACTTACGTACGATGGAATATCCCTCAGCCATGAAATCAATGTCATAAGACCAGTAGCAGCAAAGTGAGTGGATTCAGGTACGATGATTCTAAGTGAAATAAGTCACACAGAAAAAGAAACTTATCATAAGAGATCACTTATGAAGATCCTGTAAACATGGCTACACGTGAACTGAGTTAGGAAAGAGAACAGAGTCTCACATTTAGAAAACACACTTATGCCTGCATAAAGGGGAAGGAGAGGTGGGGTGATGCATAAAACCAGAGTTTGATATAAGCACAGGGACCGTTTCAAAAACCAACTTTGGAATGGACAAGACCGACACCTTCCTCAGTGAAAGAGACTCAAAACCCCATATTTCCCGCAGAGGAATATATCTGACTAGTAAGAATCTTAAAACCTATGTATTGATATGTCTCCATAAGGGAATCAAGTGTGTCTAGAGTGGCATAAACATGGCAGCGAGAATCAGCTCAAACCCACTATAAAAAGGAATTTCAAAAGCAAAACCAAAAAACAGGGAAATTCTTTACAATTCCTTCAGGGTGTCTGAGGAAACCTGGAAAGACCCTATCTACAATGACAGTTGGATGTGGCATAAGGCTGGACACCTGGGACTGAGAGGATTGGTGAGATTGGGTGAGCAAATGCAGACCCTTTCAAGCAATAATGCATGGCCCCCATTCCATGGGTCCCAACTCTCCATGTTCAAGGGAATATTACTACAGCTATAACATGTACAGGAAACCTACAGAATGGACACACTGTGAATACAAAAGGTTTCTAAAACTCAACGAATAGTCCCTCTCCTGGTGCTCCAGTTTGACTTTCCAACTGCCTTACTATCAATCTCCCAACTTGGAGAGACAGGCCCTTTAACCTCCTGGTTTGCACAGGTTCCCAATTTGGCAGAGGATGGAAGGGACGAGGGAGAACCCATGAGAGAGTAGCTGTTAGGCATTTGGACGGGCACATGTCACTCTAATTTCCCGGCAGGAAGAAGAATTAATCAAAGTCTCAGCCTCCCACCGGGAACCAGTATAGGACAGGATCCAAAATTTTGGACTTGCGTTCAGCTCACAAAAAACGAGTTGAGAAATGGAGCTCAGGGGCACAGCAATTCACAAACTGGCAGAGTGATAAAGGACAACTATCGTCCAAAAATCTGTTGAGGGAAGTTAACGAGGCGGACTTGAAAGTGAGGCAAAATAGCAGGAAACAGATTTCAAGAGGTACGTTGGAATCGCCTGTAAAGCACAGGAAGAGGGGCACAACTTGGACAATGGTGCACTTGGCCAAAAAGGGCGTATGCGTTTTCTCCTGAATATATTCAGGAGAAAACGCATACGCCCTTTTTGGCCAAGCAAGCAAGCGGGCAATGCAAATCTGCACTACAAAGAAGTATCACTTCCCACCGGTCAAAAGGGACATCCACAAAATGTGTAAAAACCAGAAAGGCAAGACAGGCCCTGGAGAACAGGGAGCCTTGTTATGCTGATGGGCGGGATGTAAATTGCCAACTGCCTCACTGGAGGAGTGCATTGTGTTCCCTAAAACAAGTAAACAACAGAGCTACAGAGCCAAGGCCACTTCCAGTCTAGGGAATATACCTGGGGAAAACTGAAAATCAATAAGAAAGAGCCACCTCCAAATTTAGGGCTGCACTGGCTACAAGAACCTCAACTTGGGTACACCTTAAATATCCCAGGAAATATAAAAATGGTTCAAAACATTGTGGTACTTACGTACGATGGAATATCCCTCAGCCATGAAATCAATGTCATAAGACCAGTAGCAGCAAAGTGAGTGGATTCAGGTACGATGATTCTAAGTGAAATAAGTCACACAGAAAAAGAAACTTATCATAAGATATCACTTATGAAGATCCTGTAAACATGGCTACACGTGAACTGAGTTAGGAAAGAGAACAGAGTCTCACATTTAGAAAACACACTTATGCCTGCATAAAGGGGAAGGAGAGGTGGGGTGATGCATAAAACCAGAGTTTGATATAAGCACAGGGACCGATCCAAAAACCAACTTTGGAATAGACAAGACCTACACCTTCCTCAGTGAAAGAGACTCAAAACCCCATATTTCCCGCAGAGGAATATATCTGACTAGTAAGAATCTTAAAACCTATGTATTGATATGACTCCATAAGGGAATCAAGTGTGTCTAGAGTGGCATAAACATGGCAGCGAGAATCAGCTCAAACCCACTATAAAAAGGAATTTCAAAAGCGAAACCAAAAAACAGGGAAATTCTTTACAATTCCTTCAGGGTGTCTGAGGAAACCTGGAAAGACCCTATCTACAATGACAGCTGGATGTGGCATAAGGCTGGACACTTGGGACTGAGAGGATTGGTGAGATTGGGTGAGCAAATGCAGACCCTTTCAAGCAATAATGCATGGCCCCCATTCCATGGGTCCCAACTCTCCAGGTTCAAGGGAATATTACTACAGCTATAACATGTACAGGAAACCTTGAGAATGGACACACTGTGAATACGAAAGGTTTCTAAAACTCAACGAATAGTCCCTCTCCTGGTGCTCCAGTTTGACTTTCCAACTGCCTTACTATCAATCTCCCAACTTGGAGAGACAGGCTCTTTAACTTCCTGGTTTGCACAGGTTCCCAATTTGGCAGAGGATGGAAGGGACGAGGGAGAACCCATGAGAGAGTAGCTGTTAGGCATTTGGACGGGCACATGTCACTCTAATTTCCCGGCAGGAAGAAGAATTAACCAAAGTCTCAGCCACCCACCGGGAACCAGTATAGGACATGATCCAAAATTTTGGACTTGCGTTCAGCTCACAAAAAACGAGTTGAGAAATGGAGCTCAGGGGCACAGCAATTCACAAACTGGCAGAGTGATAAAGGACAACTATCGTCCAAAAATCTGTTGAGGGAAGTCAACGAGGCGGACTTGAAAGCGAGGCAAAATAGCAGGAAACAGATTTCAAGAGGTACCTTGGAATCGCCTGTAAAGCACAGGAAGAGGGGCACAACTTGGACAATGGTGCACTTGGCCAAAAAGGGTGTATGCGTTTTCTCCTGAATATATTCAGGAGAAAACGCATACGCCCTTTTTGGCCAAGCAAGCAAGCGGGCAATGCAAATCTGCACTACAAAGAAGTATCACTTCCCACCGGTCAAAAGGGACATCCACAAAATGTGTAAAAACCAGAAAGGCATGACAGGCCCTGGAGAACAGGGAGCCTTGTTATGCTGATGGGCGGGATGTAAATTGCCAACTGCCTCACTGGAGGAGTGCATTGTGTTCCCTAAAACAAGTAAACAACAGAGCTACAGAGCCAAGGCCACTTCCAGTCTAGGGAATATACCTTGGGAAAACTGAAAATCAATAAGAAAGAGCCACCTCCAAATTTAGGGCTGCACTGGCTACAAGAACCTCAACTTGGGTACACCTTAAATATCCCAGGAAATATAAAAATGGTTCAAAACATTGTGGTACTTACGTACGATGGAATATCCTTCAGCCATGAAATCAATGTCATAAGACCAGTAGCAGCAAAGTGAGTGGATTCAGGTACGATGATTCTAAGTGAAATAAGTCACACAGAAAAAGAAACTTATCATAAGATATCAGTTATGAAGATCCTGTAAACATGGCTACACGTGAACTGAGTTAGGAAAGAGAACAGAGTCTCACATTTAGAAAACACTCTTATGCCTGCATAAAGGGAAAGGAGAGGTGGGGTGATGCATAAAACCAGAGTTTGATATAAGCACAGGGACCGTTTCAAAAACCAACTTTGGAATTGACAAGACCGACACCTTCCTCAGTGAAAGAGACTCAAAACCCCATATTTCCCACAGAGGAATATATCTGACTAGTAAGAATCTTAAAACCTATGTATTGATATGTCTCCATAAGGGAAACAAGTGTGTCTAGAGTGGCATAAACATGGCAGCGAGAATCAGCTCAAACCCACTCTAAAAAGGAATTTCAAAAGCAAAACCAAAAAACAGGGAAATTCTTTACAATTCCTTCAGGGTGTCTGAGGAAACCTGGAAAGACCCTATCTACAATGACAGCTGGATGTGGCATAAGGCTGGACACCTGGGACTGAGAGGATTGGTGAGATTGGGTGAGCAAATGCAGACCCTTTCAAGCAATAATGCATGGCCCCCATTCCATGGGTCCCAACTCTCCATGTTCAAGGGAACATTACTACAGCTATAACATGTACAGGAAACCTAGAGAATGGACACACTGTGAATACGAAAGTTTTCTAAAACTCAACGAATAGTCCCTCTCCTGGTGCTCCAGTTTGACTTTCCAACTGCCTTACTATCAATCTCCCAAATTGGAGAGACAGGCCCTTTAACCTCCTGGTTTGCACAGGTTCCCAATTTGGCAGAGGATGGAAGGGACGAGGGAGAACCCATGAGAGAGTAGCTGTTAGGCATTTGGACGGGCACATGTCACTCTAATTTCCCGGCAGGAAGAAGAATTAACCAAAGTCTCAGCCACCCACCGGGAACCAGTATAGGACATGCTCCAAAATTTTGGACTTGCGTTCAGCTCACAAAAAACGAGTTGAGAAATGGAGCTCAGGGGCACAGCAATTCACAAACTGGCAGAGTGATAAAGGACAACTATCGTCCAAAAATCTGTTGAGGGAAGTCAACGAGGCGGACTTGAAAGTGAGGCAAAATAGCAGGAAACAGATTTCAAGAGGTACGTTGGAATTGCCTGTAAAGCACAGGAAGAGAGGCACAACTTGGACAATGGTGCACTTGGCCAAAAAGGGCGTATGCGTTTTCTCCTGAATATATTCAGGAGAAAACGCATACGCCCTTTTTGGCCAAGCAAGCAAGCGGGCAATGCAAATCTGCACTACAAAGAAGTATCACTTCCCACCGGTCAAAAGGGACATCCACAAAATGTGTAAAAACCAGAAAGGCAAGACAGGCCCTGGAGAACAGGGAGCCTTGTTATGCTGATGGGCGGGATGTAAATTGCCAACTGCCTCACTGGAGGAGTGCATTGTGTTCCCTAAAACAAGTAAACAACAGAGCTACAGAGCCAAGGCCACTTCCTGTCTAGGGAATATACCTGGGGAAAACTGAAAATCAATAAGAAAGAGCCACCTCCAAATTTAGGGCTGCACTGGCTACAAGAACCTCAACTTGGGTACACCTTAAATATCCCAGGAAATATAAAAATGGTTCAAAACATTGTGGTACTTACGTACGATGGAATATCCCTCAGCCATGAAATCAATGTCATAAGACCAGTAGCAGCAAAGTGAGTGGATTCAGGTACGATGATTCTAAGTGAAATAAGTCACACAGAAAAAGAAACTTATCATAAGATATCACTTATGAAGATCCTGTAAACATGGCTACACGTGAACTGAGTTAGGAAAGAGAACAGAGTCTCACATTTAGAAAACACTCTTATGCCTGCATAAAGGCGAAGGAGAGGTGGGGTGATGCATAAAACCAGAGTTTGATATAAGCACAGGGACCGTTTCAAAAACCAACTTTGGAATTGACAAGACCGACACCTTCCTCAGTGAAAGAGACTCAAAACCCCATATTTCCCACAGAGGAATATATCTGACTAGTAAGAATCTTAAAACCTATGTATTGATATGTCTCCATAAGGGAATCAAGTGTGTCTAGAGTGGCATAAACATGGCAGCGAGAATCAGCTCAAACCCACTCTAAAAAGGAATTTCAAAAGCAAAACCAAAAAACAGGGAAATTCTTTACAATTCCTTCAGGGTGTCTGAGGAAACCTGGAAAGACCCTATCTACAATGACAGCTGGATGTGGCATAAGGCTGGACACCTGGGACTGAGAGGATTGGTGAGATTGGGTGAGCAAATGCAGACCCTTTCAAGCAATAATGCATGGCCCCCATTCCATGGGTCCCAACTCTCCATGTTCAAGGGAATATTACTACAGCTATAACATGTACAGGAAACCTAGAGAATGGACACACTGTGAATACGAAAGGTTTCTAAAACTCAACGAATAGTCCCTCTCCTGGTGCTCCAGTTTGACTTTCCAACTGCCTTACTATCAATCTCCCAAATTGGAGAGACAGGCCCTTTAACCTCCTGGTTTGCACAGGTTCCCAATTTGGCAGAGGATGGAAGGGACGAGGGAGAACCCATGAGAGAGTAGCTGTTAGGCATTTGGACGGGCACATGTCACTCTAATTTCCCGGCAGGAAGAAGAATTAACCACAGTCTCAGCCACCCACCGGGAACCAGTATAGGACAGGATCCAAAATTTTGGACTTGCGTTCAGCTCACAAAATACGAGTTGAGAAATGGAGCTCAGGGGCACAGCAATTCACAAACTGGCAGAGTGATAAAGGACAACTATCGTCCAAAAATCTGTTGAGGGAAGTCAACGAGGCGGACTTGAAAGTGAGGCAAAATAGCAGGAAACAGATTTCAAGAGGTACGTTGGAATCGCCTGTAAAGCAGAGGAAGAGGGGAACAACTTGGACAATGGTGCACTTGGCCAAAAAGGGCGTATGCGTTTTCTCCTGAATATATTCAGGAGAAAACGCATACGCCCTTTTTGGCCAAGCAAGCAAGCGGGCAATGCAAATCTGCACTACAAAGAAGTATCACTTCCCACCGGTCAAAAGGGACATCCACAAAATGTGTAAAAACCAGAAAGGCAAGACAGGCCCTGGAGAACAGGGAGCCTTGTTATGCTGATGGGCGGGATGTAAATTGCCAACTGCCTCACTGGAGGAGTGCATTGTGTTCCCTAAAACAAGTAAACAACAGAGCTACAGAGCCAAGGCCACTTCCAGTCTAGGGAATATACCTTGGGAAAACTGAAAATCAATAAGAAAGAGCCACCTCCAAATTTAGGGCTGCACTGACTACAAGAACCTCAACTTGGGTACACCTTAAATATCCCAGGAAATATAAAAATGGTTCAAAACATTGTGGTACTTACGTACGATGGAATATCCCTCAGCCATGAAATCAATGTCATAAGACCAGTAGCAGGCAAAGTGAGTGGATTCAGGTACGATGATTCTAAGTGAAATAAGTCACACAGAAAAAGAAACTTATCATAAAATATCACTTATGAAGATCCTGTAAACATGGCTACACGTGAACTGAGTTAGGAAAGAGAACAGAGTCTCACATTTAGAAAACACACTTATGCCTGCATAAAGGGGAAGGAGAGGTGGGGTGATGCATAAAACCAGAGTTTGATATAAGCACAGGGACCGTTTCAAAAACCAACTTTGGAATTGACAAGACCGACACCTTCCTCAGTGAAAGAGACTCAAAACCCCATATTTCCCGCAGAGGAATATATCCGACTAGTAAGAATCTTAAAACCTATGTATTGATATGTCTCCATAAGGGAATCAAGTGTGTCTAGAGTGGCATAAACATGGCAGCGAGAATCAGCTCAAACCCACTATAAAAAGGAATTTCAAAAGCAAAACCAAAAAACAGGGAAATTCTTTACAATTCCTTCAGGGTGTCTGAGGAAACCTGGAAAGACCCTATCTACAATGACAGTTGGATGTGGCATAAGGCTGGACACCTGGGACTGAGAGGATTGGTGAGATTGGGTGAGCAAATGCAGACCCTTTCAAGCAATAATGCATGGCCCCCATTCCATGGGTCCCAACTCTCCATGTTCAAGGGAATATTACTACAGCTATAACATGTACAGGAAACCTAGAGAATGGACACACTGTGAATACAAAAGGTTTCTAAAACTCAACGAATAGTCCCTCTCCTGGTGCTCCAGTTTGACTTTCCAACTGCCTTACTATCAATCTCCCAACTTGGAGAGACAGGCCCTTTAACCTCCTGGTTTGCACAGGTTCCCAATTTGGCAGAGGATGGAAGGGACGAGGGAGAACCCATGAGAGAGTAGCTGTTAGGCATTTGGACGGGCACATGTCTCTCTAATTTCCCGGCAGGAAGAAGAATTAATCAAAGTCTCAGCCTCCCACCGGGAACCAGTATAGGACAGGATCCAAAATTTTGGACTTGCGTTCAGCTCACAAAAAACGAGTTGAGAAATGGAGCTCAGGGGCACAGCAATTCACAAACTGGCAGAGTGAAAAAGGACAACTATCGTCCAAAAATCTGTTGAGGGAAGTTAACGAGGCGGACTTGAAAGTGAGGCAAAATAGCAGGAAACAGATTTCAAGAGGTACGTTGGAATCGCCTGTAAAGCACAGGAAGAGGGGCACAACTTGGACAATGGTGCACTTGGCCAAAAAGGGCGTATGCGTTTTCTCCTGAATATATTCAGGAGAAAACGCATACGCCCTTTTTGGCCAAGCAAGCAAGCGGGCAATGCAAATCTGCACTACAAAGAAGTATCACTTCCCACCGGTCAAAAGGGACATCCACAAAATGTGTAAAAACCAGAAAGGCAAGACAGGCCCTGGAGAACAGGGAGCCTTGTTATGCTGATGGGCGGGATGTAAATTGCCAACTGCCTCACTGGAGGAGTGCATTGTGTTCCCTAAAACAAGTAAACAACAGAGCTACAGAGCCAAGGCCACTTCCAGTCTAGGGAATATACCTGGGGAAAACTGAAAATCAATAAGAAAGAGCCACCTCCAAATTTAGGGCTGCACTGGCTACAAGAACCTCAACTTGGGTACACCTTAAATATCCCAGGAAATATAAAAATGGTTCAAAACATTGTGGTACTTACGTACGATGGAATATCCCTCAGCCATGAAATCAATGTCATAAGACCAGTAGCAGCAAAGTGAGTGGATTCAGGTACGATGATTCTAAGTGAAATAAGTCACACAGAAAAAGAAACTTATCATAAGATATCACTTATGAAGATCCTGTAAACATGGCTACACGTGAACTGAGTTAGGAAAGAGAACAGAGTCTCACATTTAGAAAACACACTTATGCCTGCATAAAGGGGAAGGAGAGGTGGGGTGATGCATAAAACCAGAGTTTGATATAAGCACAGGGACCGATCCAAAAACCAACTTTGGAATAGACAAGACCTACACCTTCCTCAGTGAAAGAGACTCAAAACCCCATATTTCCCGCAGAGGAATATATCTGACTAGTAAGAATCTTAAAACCTATGTATTGATATGACTCCATAAGGGAATCAAGTGTGTCTAGAGTGGCATAAACATGGCAGCGAGAATCAGCTCAAACCCACTCTAAAAAGGAATTTCAAAAGCAAAACCAAAAAACAGGGAAATTCTTTACAATTCCTTCAGGGTGTCTGAGGAAACCTGGAAAGACCCTGTCTACAATGACAGCTGGATGTGGCATAAGGCTGGACACTTGGGACTGAGAGGATTGGTGAGATTGGGTGAGCAAATGCAGACCCTTTCAAGCAATAATGCATGGCCCCCATTCCATGGGTCCCAACTCTCCAGGTTCAAGGGAATATTACTACAGCTATAACATGTACAGGAAACCTTGAGAATGGACACACTGTGAATACGAAAGGTTTCTAAAACTCAACGAATAGTCCCTCTCCTGGTGCTCCAGTTTGACTTTCCAACTGCCTTACTATCAATCTCCCAACTTGGAGAGACAGGCCCTTTAACCTCCTGGTTTGCACAGGTTCCCAATTTGGCAGAGGATGGAAGGGACGAGGGAGAACCCATGAGAGAGTAGCTGTTAGGCATTTGGACGGGCACATGTCACTCTAATTTCCCGGCAGGAAGAAGAATTAACCAAAGTCTCAGCCACCCACCGGGAACCAGTATAGGACAGGATCCAAAATTTTGGACTTGCGTTCAGCTCACAAAAAACGAGTTGAGAAATGGAGCTCAGGGGCACAGCAATTCACAAACTGGCAGAGTGATAAAGGACAACTATCGTCCAAAAATCTGTTGAGGGAAGTCAACGAGGCGGACTTGAAAGTGAGGCAAAATAGCAGGAAACAGATTTCAAGAGGTACCTTGGAATCGCCTGTAAAGCACAGGAAGAGGGGCACAACTTGGACAATGGTGCACTTGGCCAAAAAGGGCGTATGCGTTTTCTCCTGAATATATTCAGGAGAAAACGCATACGCCCTTTTTGGCCAAGCAAGCAAGCGGGCAATGCAAATCTGCACTACAAAGAAGTATCACTTCCCACCGGTCAAAAGGGACATCCACAAAATGTGTAAAAACCAGAAAGGCAAGACAGGCCCTGGAGAACAGGGAGCCTTGTTATGCTGATGGGCTGGATGTAAATTGCCAACTGCCTCACTGGAGGAGTGCATTGTGTTCCCTAAAACAAGTAAACAACAGAGCTACAGAGCCAAGGCCACTTCCAGTCTAGGGAATATACCTGGGGAAAACTGAAAATCAATAAGAAAGAGCCACCTCCAAATTTAGGGCTGCACTGACTAGAAGAACCTCAACTTGGGTACACCTTAAATATCCCAGGAAATATAAAAATGGTTCAAAACATTGTGGTACTTACGTACGATGGAATATCCCTCAGCCATGAAATCAATGTCATAAGACCAGTAGCAGCAAAGTGAGTGGATTCAGGTACGATGATTCTAAGTGAAATAAGTCACACAGAAAAAGAAACTTATCATAAGATATCACTTATGAAGATCCTGTAAACATGGCTACACGTTAACTGAGTTAGGAAAGAGAACAGAGTCTCACATTTAGAAAACACACTTATGCCTGCATAAAGGGGAAGGAGAGGTGGGGTGATGCATAAAACCAGAGTTTGATATAAGCACAGGGACCGTTTCAAAAACCAACTTTGGAATTGACAAGACCGACACCTTCCTCAGTGAAAGAGACTCAATACCCCATATTTCCCGCAGAGGAATATATCTGACTAGTAAGAATCTTAAAACCTATGTATTGATATGTCTCCATAAGGGAATCAAGTGTGTCTAGAGTGGCATAAACATGGCAGTGAGAATCAGCTCAAACCCACTATAAAAAGGAATTTCAAAAGCAAAACCAAAAAACAGGGAAATTCTTTACAATTCCTTCAGGGTGTCTGAGGAAACCTGGAAAGACCCTATCTACAATGACAGTTGGATGTGGCATAAGGCTGGACACCTGGGACTGAGAGGATTGGTGAGATTGGGTGAGCAAATGCAGACCCTTTCAAGCAATAATGCATGGCCCCCATTCCATGGGTCCCAACTCTCCATGTTCAAGGGAATATTACTACAGCTATAACATGTACAGGAAACCTAGAGAATGGACACACTGTGAATACAAAAGGTTTCTAAAACTCAACGAGTAGTCCCTCTCCTGGTGCTCCAGTTTGACTTTCCAACTGCCTTACTATCAATCTCCCAACTTGGAGAGACAGGCCCTTTAACCTCCTGGTTTGCACAGGTTCCCAATTTGGCAGAGGATGGAAGGGACGAGGGAGAACCCATGAGAGAGTAGCTGTTAGGCATTTGGACGGGCACATGTCACTCTAATTTCCCGGCAGGAAGAAGAATTAACCAAAGTCTCAGCCACCCACCGGGAACCAGTATAGGACATGATCCAAAATTTTGGACTTGCGTTCAGCTCACAAAAAACGAGTTGAGAAATGGAGCTCAGGGGCACAGCAATTCACAAACTGGCAGAGTGATAAAGGACAACTATCGTCCAAAAATCTGTTGAGGGAAGTCAACGAGGCGGACTTGAAAGCGAGGCAAAATAGCAGGAAACAGATTTCAAGAGGTACCTTGGAATCGCCTGTAAAGCACAGGAAGAGGGGCACAACTTGGACAATGGTGCACTTGGCCAAAAAGGGCGTATGCGTTTTCTCCTGAATATATTCAGGAGAAAACGCATACGCCCTTTTTGGCCAAGCAAGCAAGCGGGCAATGCAAATCTGCACTACAAAGAAGTATCACTTCCCACCGGTCAAAAGGGACATCCACAAAATGTGTAAAAACCAGAAAGGCAAGACAGGCCCTGGAGAACAGGGAGCCTTGTTATGCTGATGGGCGGGATGTAAATTGCCAACTGCCTCACTGGAGGAGTGCATTGTGTTCCCTAAAACAAGTAAACAACAGAGCTACAGAGCCAAGGCCACTTCCAGTCTAGGGAATATACCTGGGGAAAACTGAAAATCAATAAGAAAGAGCCACCTCCAAATTTAGGGCTGCACTGGCTACAAGAACCTCAACTTGGGTACACCTTAAATATCCCAGGAAATATAAAAATGGTTCAAAACATTGTGGTACTTACGTACGATGGAATATCCCTCAGCCATGAAATCAATGTCATAAGACCAGTAGCAGCAAAGTGAGTGGATTCAGGTACGATGATTCTAAGTGAAATAAGTCACACAGAAAAAGAAACTTATCATAAGATATCACTTATGAAGATCCTGTAAACATGGCTACACGTGAACTGAGTTAGGAAAGAGAACAGAGTCTCACATTTAGAAAACACTCTTATGCCTGCATAAAGGGGAAGGAGAGGTGGGGTGATGCATAAAACCAGAGTTTGATATAAGCACAGGGACCGTTTCAAAAACCAACTTTGGAATGGACAAGACCGACACCTTCCTCAGTGAAAGAGACTCAAAACCCCATATTTCCCACAGAGGAATATATCTGACTAGTAAGAATCTTAAAACCTATGTATTGATATGTCTCCATAAGGGAATCAAGTGTGTCTAGAGTGGCATAAACATGGCAGCGAGAATCAGCTCAAACCCACTATAAAAAGGAATTTCAAAAGCAAAACCAGAAAACAGGGAAATTCTTTACAATTCCTTCAGGGTGTCTGAGGAAACCTGTAAAGACCCTATCTACAATGACAGCTGGATGTGGCATAAGGCTGGACACTTGGGACTGAGAGGATTGGTGAGATTGGGTGAGCAAATGCAGACCCTTTCAAGCAATAATGCATGGCCCCCATTCCATGGGTCCCAACTCTCCAGGTTCAAGGGAATATTACTACAGCTATAACATGTACAGGAAACCTAGAGAATGGACACACTGTGAATACGAAAGGTTTCTAAAACTCAACGAATAGTCCCTCTCCTGGTGCTCCAGTTTGACTTTCCAACTGCCTTACTATCAATCTCCCAACTTGGAGAGACAGGCCCTTTAACCTCCTGGTTTGCACAGGTTCCCAATTTGGCAGATGATGGAAGGGACGAGGGAGAACCCATGAGAGTGTAGCTGTTAGGCATTTGGACGGGCACATGTCACTCTAATTTCCTGGCAGGAAGAAGAATTAACCAAAGTCTCAGCCACCCACCGGGAACCAGTATAGGACATGATACAAAATTTTGGACTTGCGTTCAGCTCACAAAAAACGAGTTGAGAAATGGAGCTCAGGGGCACAGCAATTCACAAACTGGCAGAGTGATAAAGGACAACTATCGTCCAAAAATCTGTTGAGGGAAGTCAACGAGGCGGACTTGAAAGTGAGGCAAAATAGCAGGAAACAGATTTCAAGAGGTACGTTGGAATCACCTGTAAAGCACAGGAAGAGGGGCACAACTTGGACAATGGTGCACTTGGCCAAAAAGGGCGTATGCGTTTTCTCCTGAATATATTCAGGAGAAAACGCATACGCCCTTTTTGGCCAAGCAAGCAAGCGGGCAATGCAAATCTGCACTACAAAGAAGTATCACTTCCCACCGGTCAAAAGGGACATCCACAAAATGTGTAAAAACCAGAAAGGCAAGACAGGCCCTGGAGAACAGGGAGCCTTGTTATGCTGATGGGCGGGATGTAAATTGCCAACTGCCTCACTGAGGAGTGCATTGTGTTCCCTAAAACAAGTAAACAACAGAGCTACAGAGCCAAGGCCACTTCCAGTCTAGGGAATATACCTTGGGAAAACTGAAAATCAATAAGAAAGAGCCACCTCCAAATTTATGGCTGCACTGACTACAAGAACCTCAACTTGGGTACACCTTAAATATCCCAGGAAATATAAAAATGGTTCAAAACATTGTGGTACTTACGTACGATGGAATATCCCTCAGCCATGAAATCAATGTCATAAGACCAGTAGCAGCAAAGTGAGTGGATTCAGGTACGATGATTCTAAGTGAAATAAGTCACACAGAAAAAGAAACTTATCATAAGATATCACTTATGAAGATCCTGTAAACATGGCTACACGTGAACTGAGTTAGGAAAGAGAACAGAGTCTCACATTTAGAAAACACTCTTATGCCTGAATAAAGGGGAAGGAGAGGTGGGGTGATGCATAAAACCAGAGTTTGATATAAGCACAGGGACCGTTTCAAAAACCAACTTTGGAATTGACAAGACCGACACCTTCCTCAGTGAAAGAGACTCAAAACCCCATATTTCCCACAGAGGAATATATCTGACTAGTAAGAATCTTAAAACCTATGTATTGATATGTCTCCATAAGGGAATCAAGTGTGTCTAGAGTGGCATAAACATGGCAGCGAGAATCAGCTCAAACCCACTATAAAAAGGAATTTCAAAAGCAAAACCAAAAAACAGGGAAATTCTTTACAATTCCTTCAGGGTGTCTGAGGAAACCTGGAAAGACCCTATCTACAATGACAGCTGGATGTGGCATAAGGCTGGACACTTGGGACTGAGAGGATTGGTGAGATTGGGTGAGCAAATGCAGACCCTTTCAAGCAATAATGCATGGCCCCCATTCCATGGGTCCCAACTCTCCATGTTCAAGGGAATATTACTACAGCTATAACATGTACAGGAAACCTACAGAATGGACACACTGTGAATACGAAATGTTTCTAAAACTCAATGAATAGTCCCTCTCCTGGTGCTCCAGTTTGACTTTCCAACTGCCTTACTATCAATCTCCCAACTTGGAGAGACAGGCCCTTTAACCTCCTGGTTTGCACAGGTTCCCAATTTGGCAGAGGATGGAAGGGACGAGGGAGAACCCATGAGAGAGTAGCTGTTAGGCATTTGGACGGGCACATGTCAATCTAATTTCCCGGCAGGAAGAAGAATTAACCAAAGTCTCAGCCACCCACCGGGAACCAGTATAGGACATGATCCAAAATTTTGGACTTGCGTTCAGCTCCCAAAAAACGAGTTGAGAAATGGAGCTCAGGGGCACAGCAATTCACATACTGGCAGAGTGATAAAGGACAACTATCGTCCAAAAATCTGTTGAGGGAAGTCAACGAGGCGGACTTGAATGTGAGGCAAAATAGCAGGAAACAGATTTCAAGAGGTACGTTGGAATCGCCTGTAAAGCACAGGAAGAGGGGCACAACTTGGACAATGGTGCACTTGGCCAAAAAGGGCGTATGCGTTTTCTCCTGAATATATTCAGGAGAAAACGCATACGCCCTTTTTGGCCAAGCAAGCAAGCGGGCAATGCAAATCTGCACTACAAAGAAGTATCACTTCCCACCGGTCAAAAGGGACATCCACAAAATGTGTAAAAACCAGAAAGGCAAGACAGGCCCTGGAGAACTGGGAGCCTTTTTATGCTGATGGGCGGGATGTAAATTGCCAACTGCCTCACTGGAGGAGTGCATTGTGTTCCCTAAAACAAGTAAACAACAGAGCTACAGAGCCAAGGCCACTTCCAGTCTAGGGAATATACCTGGGGAAAACTGAAAATCAATAAGAAAGAGCCACCTCCAAATTTAGGGCTGCACTGGCTACAAGAACCTCAACTTGGGTACACCTTAAATATCCCAGGAAATATAAAAATGGTTCAAAACATTGTGGTACTTACGTACGATGGAATATCCCTCAGCGATGAAATCAATGTCATAAAACCAGTAGCATCAAAGTGAGTGGATTCAGGTACGATGATTCTAAGTGAAATAAGTCACACAGAAAAAGGAACTTATCATAAGATATCACTTATGAAGATCCTGTAAACATGGCTACACGTGAACTGAGTTAGGAAATAGAACAGAGTCTCACATTTAGAAAACACTCTTATGCCTGCATAAAGGGGATGGAGAGGTGGGGTGATGCATAAAACCAGAGTTTGATATAAGCACATGGACCGTTCCAAAAACCAACTTTGGAATAGACAAGACCTACACCTTCCTCAGTGAAAGAGGCTCAAAACCCCATATTTCCCGCAGAGGAATATATCTGACTAGTAAGAATTTTAAAACCTATGTATTGATATGACTCCATAAGGGAATCAAGTGTGTCTAGAGTGGCATAAACATGGCAGCGAGAATCAGCTCAAACCCACTATAAAAAGGAATTTCAAAAGCAAAACCAAAAAACAGGGAAATTCTTTACAATTCTTTCAGGGTGTCTGAGGAAACCTGGAAAGACCCTATCTACAATGACAGCTGGATGTGGCATAAGGCTGGACACTTGGGACTGAGAGGATTGGTGAGATTGGGTGAGCAAATGCAGACCCTTTCAAGCAATAATGCATGGCCCCCATTCCATGGGTCCCAACTCTCCAGGTTCAAGGGAATATTACTACAGCTATAACATGTACAGGAAACCTAGAGAATGGACACACTGTGAATACGAAAGGTTTCTAAAACTCAACGAATAGTCCCTCTCCTGGTGCTCCAGTTTGACTTTCCAACTGCCTTACTATCAATCTCCCAACTTGGAGAGACAGGCCCTTTAACCTCCTGGTTTGCACACGTTCCCAATTTGGCAGAGGATGGAAGGGACGAGGGAGAACCCATGAGAGAGTAGCTGTTAGGCATTTGGACGGGCACATGTCACTCTAATTTCCCGGCAGGAAGAAGAATTAACCAAAGTCTCAGCCACCCACCGGGAACCAGTATAGGACATGATCCAAAATTTTGGACTTGCGTTCAGCTCACAAAAAACGAGTTGAGAAATGGAGCTCAGGGGCACAGCAATTCACAAACTGGCAGAGTGATAAAGGACAACTATCGTCCAAAAATCTGTTGAGGGAAGTCAACGAGGCGGACTTGAAAGTGAGGCAAAATAGCAGGAAACAGATTTCAAGAGGTACCTTGGAATCGCCTGTAAAGCACAGGAAGAGGGGCACAACTTGGACAATGGTGCACTTGGCCAAAAAGGGCGTATGCGTTTTCTCCTGAATATATTCAGGAGAAAACGCATACGCCCTTTTTGGCCAAGCAAGCAAGCGGGCAATGCAAATCTGCACTACAAAGAAGTATCACTTCCCACCGGTCAAAAGGGACATCCACAAAATGTGTAAAAACCAGAAAGGCAAGACAGGCCCTGGAGAACAGGGAGCCTTATTATGCTGATGGGCGGGATGTAAATTGCCAACTGCCTCACTGGAGGAGTGCATTGTGTTCCCTAAAACAAGTAAACAACAGAGCTACAGAGCCAAGGCCACTTCCAGTCTAGGGAATATACCTGGGGAAAACTGAAAATCAATAAGAAAGAGCCACCTCCAAATTTAGGGCTGCACTGGCTACAAGAACCTCAACTTGGGTACACCTTAAATATCCCAGGAAATATAAAAATGGTTCAAAACATTGTGGTACTTACGTACGATGGAATATCCCTCAGCGATGAAATCAATGTCATAAAACCAGTAGCATCAAAGTGAGTGGATTCAGGTACGATGATTCTAAGTGAAATAAGTCACACAGAAAAAGGAACTTATCATAAGATATCACTTATGAAGATCCTGTAAACATGGCTACACGTGAACTGAGTTAGGAAATAGAACAGAGTCTCACATTTAGAAAACACTCTTATGCCTGCATAAAGGGGATGGAGAGGTGGGGTGATGCATAAAACCAGAGTTTGATATAAGCACATGGACCGTTCCAAAAACCAACTTTGGAATAGACAAGACCTACACCTTCCTCAGTGAAAGAGGCTCAAAACCCCATATTTCCCGCAGAGGAATATATCTGACTAGTAAGAATTTTAAAACCTATGTATTGATATGACTCCATAAGGGAATCAAGTGTGTCTAGAGTGGCATAAACATGGCAGCGAGAATCAGCTCAAACCCACTATAAAAAGGAATTTCAAAAGCAAAACCAAAAAACAGGGAAATTCTTTACAATTCTTTCAGGGTGTCTGAGGAAACCTGGAAAGACCCTATCTACAATGACAGCTGGATGTGGCATAAGGCTGGACACTTGGGACTGAGAGGATTGGTGAGATTGGGTGAGCAAATGCAGACCCTTTCAAGCAATAATGCATGGCCCCCATTCCATGGGTCCCAACTCTCCAGGTTCAAGGGAATATTACTACAGCTATAACATGTACAGGAAACCTAGAGAATGGACACACTGTGAATACGAAAGGTTTCTAAAACTCAACGAATAGTCCCTCTCCTGGTGCTCCAGTTTGACTTTCCAACTGCCTTACTATCAATCTCCCAACTTGGAGAGACAGGCCCTTTAACCTCCTGGTTTGCACACGTTCCCAATTTGGCAGAGGATGGAAGGGACGAGGGAGAACCCATGAGAGAGTAGCTGTTAGGCATTTGGACGGGCACATGTCACTCTAATTTCCCGGCAGGAAGAAGAATTAACCAAAGTCTCAGCCACCCACCGGGAACCAGTATAGGACATGATCCAAAATTTTGGACTTGCGTTCAGCTCACAAAAAACGAGTTGAGAAATGGAGCTCAGGGGCACAGCAATTCACAAACTGGCAGAGTGATAAAGGACAACTATCGTCCAAAAATCTGTTGAGGGAAGTCAACGAGGCGGACTTGAAAGTGAGGCAAAATAGCAGGAAACAGATTTCAAGAGGTACCTTGGAATCGCCTGTAAAGCACAGGAAGAGGGGCACAACTTGGACAATGGTGCACTTGGCCAAAAAGGGCGTATGCGTTTTCTCCTGAATATATTCAGGAGAAAACGCATACGCCCTTTTTGGCCAAGCAAGCAAGCGGGCAATGCAAATCTGCACTACAAAGAAGTATCACTTCCCACCGGTCAAAAGGGACATCCACAAAATGTGTAAAAACCAGAAAGGCAAGACAGGCCCTGGAGAACAGGGAGCCTTATTATGCTGATGGGCGGGATGTAAATTGCCAACTGCCTCACTGGAGGAGTGCATTGTGTTCCCTAAAACAAGTAAACAACAGAGCTACAGAGCCAAGGCCACTTCCAGTCTAGGGAATATACCTGGGGAAAACTGAAAATCAATAAGAAAGAGCCACCTCCAAATTTAGGGGTGCACGGGCTACAAGAACCTCAACTTGGGTACACCTTAAATATTCCAGGAAATATAAAAATGGTTCAAAACATTGTGGTACTTATGTATGATGGAATATCCCTCAGCCATGAAATCAATGTCATAAGACCAGTAGCAGCAAAGTGAGTGGATTCAGGTACGATGATTCTAAGTGAAATAAGTCACACAGAAAAAGGAACTTATCATAAGATATCACTTATGAAGATCCTGTAAACATGGCTACACGTGAACTGAGTTAGGAAATAGAACAGAGTCTCACATTTAGAAAACACTCTTATGCCTGCATAAAGGGGATCGAGAGGTGGGGTGATGCATAAAACCAGAGTTTGATATAAGCACATGGACCGTTCCAAAAACCAACTTTGGAATAGACAAGACCTACACCTTCCTCAGTGAAAGAGGCTCAAAACCCCATATTTCCCGCAGAGGAATATATCTGACTAGTAAGAATCTTAAAACCTATGTATTGATATGACTCCATAAGGGAATCAAGTGTGTCTAGAGTGGCATAAACATGGCAGCGAGAATCAGCTCAAACCCACTATAAAAAGGAATTTCAAAAGCAAAACCAAAAAACAGGGAAATTCTTTACAATTCCTTCAGGGTGTCTGAGGAAACCTGGAAAGACCCTATCTACCATGACAGCTGTATGTGGCATAAGGCTGGACACTTGGGACTGAGAGGATTGGTGAGATTGTGTGAGCAAATGCAGACCTTTTCAAGCAATAATGCATGGCCCCCATTCCATGGGTCCCAACTCTCCAGGTTCAAGGGAATATTACTACAGCTATAACATGTACAGGAAACCTAGAGAATGGACACACTGTGAATACGAAAGGTTTCTAAAACTCAACGAATAGTCCCTCCCCTGGTGCTCCAGTTTGACTTTCCAACTGCCTTACTATCAATCTCCCAACTTGGAGAGATAGGCCCTTTAACCTCCTGGTTTGCACAGGTTCCCAATTTGGCAGAGGATGGAAGGGACGAGGGAGAACCCATGAGAGAGTAGCTGTTAGGCATTTGGACGGGCACATGTCACTCTAATTTCCCGGCAGGAAGAAGAATTAACCAAAGTCTCAGCCACCCACCGGGAACCTGTATAGGACATGATCCAAAATTTTGGACTTGCGTTCAGCTCACAAAAAACGAGTTGAGAAATGGAGCTCAGGGGCACAGCAATTCACAAACTGGCAGAGTGATAAAGGACAACTATCGTCCAAAAATCTGTTGAGGGAAGTCAACGAGGCGGACTTGAAAGTGAGGCAAAATAGCAGGAAACAGATTTCAAGAGGTACCTTGGAATCGCCTGTAAAGCACAGGAAGAGGGGCACAACTTGGACAATGGTGCACTTGGCCAAAAAGCGCGTATGCGTTTTCTCCTGAATATATTCAGGAGAAAACGCATACTCCCTTTTTGGCCAAGCAAGCAAGCGGGCAATGCAAATCTGCACTACAAAGAAGTATCACTTCCCACCGGTCAAAAGGGACATCCACAAAATGTGTAAAAACCAGAAAGGCAAGACAGGCCCTGGAGAACAGGGAGCCTTGTTATGCTGATGGGCGGGATGTAAATTGCCAACTGCCTCACTGGAGGAGTGCATTGTGTTCCCTAAAACAAGTAAACAACAGAGCTACAGAGCCAAGGCCACTTCCAGTCTAGGGAATATACCTGGGGAAAACTGAAAATCAATAAGAAAGAGCACCTCCAAATTTAGGGCTGCACGGGCTACAAGAACCTCAACTTGGGTACACCTTAAATATCCCAGGAAATATAAAAATGGTTCAAAACATTGTGGTACTTACGTACGATGGAATATCCCTCAGCCATGAAATCAATGTCATAAGACCAGTAGCAGCAAAGTGAGTGGATTCAGGTACGATGATTCTAAGTGAAATAAGTCACACAGAAAAATAAACTTATCATAAGATATCACTTATGAAGATCCTGTAAACATGGCTACACGTGAACTGAGTTAGGAAAGAGAACAGAGTCTCACATTTAGAAAACACTCTTATGCCTGCATAAAGGGTAAGTAGAGGTGGGGTGATGCATAAAACCAGAGTTTGATATAAGCACAGGGACCGTTTCAAAAACCAACTTTGGAATTGACAAGACCGACACCTTCCTCAGTGAAAGAGACTCAAAACCCCATATTTCCCACAGAGGAATATATCTGACTAGTAAGAATCTTAAAACCTATGTATTGATATGTCTCCATAAGGGAATCAAGTGTGTCTAGGGTGGCATAAACATGGCAGCGAGAATCAGCTCAAACCCACTATAAAAGGGAATTTCAAAAGCAAAACCAAAAAACGGAAATTCTTTACAATTCCTTCAGGGTGTCTGAGGAAACCTGGAAAGACCCTGTCTACAATTACAGCTGGATGTGGCATAAGGCTGGACACTTGGGACTGAGAGGATTGGTGAGATTGGGTGAGCAAATGCAGACCCTTTCAAGCAATAATGCATGGCCCCCATTCCATGGGTCCCAACTCTCCAGGTTCAAGGGAATATTACTACAGCTATAACATGTACAGGAAACCTAGAGAATGGACACACTGTGAATACAAAAGGTTTCTAAAACTCAACGAATAGTCCCTCTCCTGGTGCTCCAGTTTGACTTTCCAACTGCCTTACTATCAATCTCCCAACTTGGAGAGACAGGCCCTTTAACCTCCTGGTTTGCACAGGTTCCCAATTTGGCAGAGGATGGAAGGGACGAGGGAGAACCCATGAGAGTGTAGCTGTTAGGCATTTGGACGGGCACATGTCACTCTAATTTCCCGGCAGGAAGAAGAATTAACCAAAGTCTCAGCCACCCACCGGGAACCAGTATAGGACATGATCCAAAATTTTGGACTTGTGTTCAGCTCACAAAAAACGAGTTGAGAAATGGAGCTCAGGGGCACAGCAATTCACAAACTGGCAGAGTGATAAAGGACAACTATCGTCCAAAAATCTGTTGAGGGAAGTCAACGAGGCGGACTTGAAAGAGAGGCAAAATAGCAGGAAACAGATTTCAAGAGGTACCTTGGAATCGCCTGTAAAGCACAGGAAGAGGGGCACAACTTGGACAATGGTGCACTTGGCCAAAAAGGGCGTATGCGTTTTCTCCTGAATATATTCAGGAGAAAACGCATACGCCCATTTTGGCCAAGCAAGCAAGCGGGCAATGCAAATCTGCACTACAAAGAAGTATCACTTCCGACCGGTCAAAAGGGTCATCCACAAAATGTGTATAAACCAGAAAGGCAAGACAGGCCCTGGAGAACTGGGAGCCTTGTTATGCTGATGGAAGGGATGTAAATTGCCAACTGCTTCACTGGAGGAGTACATTGTGTTCCCTAAAACAAGTAAACAACAGAGCTACAGAGCCAAGGCCACTTCCAGTCTAGGGAATATACCTGGGGAAAACTGAAAATCAATAAGAAAGAGCCACCTCCAAATTTAGGGCTGCACTGACTACAAGAACCTCAACTTGGGTACAGCTTAAATATCCCAGAAAATATAAAAATGTTTCAAAACATTGTGGTACTTACGTACGATGGAATATCCCTCAGCCATGAAATCAATGTCATAAGACCAGTAGCAGCAAAGTGAGTGGATTCAGGTACGATGATTCTAAGTGAAATAAGTCACACAGAAAAAGAAACTTATCATAAGATATCACTTATGAAGATCCTGTAAACATGGCTACACGTGAACTGAGTTAGGAAAGAGAACAGAGTCTCACATTTAGAAAACACGCTTATGCCTGCATAAAGGGGAAGGAGAGGTGGGGTGATGCATAAAACCAGAGTTTGATATAAGCACAGGGACCGTTTCAAAAACCAACTTTGGAATTGACAAGACCGACACCTTCCTCAGTGAAAGAGACTCAAAACCCCATATTTCCCACAGAGGAATATAGCTGACTAGTAAGAATCTTAAAACCTATGTATTGATATGTCTCCATAAGGGAATCAAGTGTGTCTAGAGTGGCATAAACATGGCAGCGAGAATCAGCTCAAACCCACTATAAAAAGGAATTTCAAAAGCAAAACCAAAAAACACGGAAATTCTTTACAATTCCTTCAGGGTGTCTGAGGAAACCTGGAAAGACCCTATCTACCATGACAGCTGGATGTGGCATAAGGCTGGACACTTGGGACTGAGAGGATTGGTGAGATTGGGTGAGCAAATGCAGACCCTTTCAAGCAATAATGCATGGCCCCCATTCCATGGGTCCCAACTCTCCAGGTTCAAGGGAATATTACTACAGCTATAACAAGTACAGGAAACCTAGAAAATGGACACACTGTGAATACGAAAGGTTTCTAAAACTCAACGAATAGTCCCACTCCTGGTGCTCCAGTTTGACTTTCCAACTGCCTTCCTATCAATCTCCCAACTTGGAGAGACAGGCCCTTTAACCTCCTGGTTTGCACAGGTTCCCAATTTGGCAGAGGATGGAAGGGACGAGGGAGAACCCATGAGAGAGTAGCTGTTAGGCATTTGGACGGGCACATGTCACTCTAATTTCCCAGCAGGAAGAAGAATTAACCAAAGTCTCAGCCACCCACCGGGAACCAGTATAGGACATGATCCAAAATTTTGGACTTGCGTTCAGCTCCCAAAAAACGAGTTGAGAAATGGAGCTCAGGGGCACAGCAATTCACATACTGGCAGAGTGATAAAGGACAACTATCGTCCAAAAATCTGTTGAGGGAAGTCAACGAGGCGGACTTGAAAGTGAGGCAAAATAGCAGGAAACAGATTTCAAGAGGTACGTTGGAATCGCCTGTAAAGCACAGGAAGAGGGGCACAACTTGGACAATGGTGCACTTGGCCAAAAAGGGCGTATGCGTTTTCTCCTGAATATATTCAGGAGAAAACGCATACGCCCTTTTTAGCCAAGCAAGCAAGCGGGCAATGCAAATCTGCACTACAAAGAAGTATCACTTCCCACCGGTCAAAAGGGACATCCACAAAATGTGTAAAAACCAAAAAAGCAAGACAGGCCCTGGAGAACTGGGAGCCTTGTTATGCTGATGGGCGGGATGTAAATTGCCAACTGCCTCACTGGAGGAGTGCATTGTGTTCCCTAAAACAAGTAAACAACAGAGCTATAGAGCCAAGGCCACATCCAGTCTAGGGAATATACCTTGGGAAAACTGAAAATCAATAAGAAAGAGCCACCTCCAAATTTAGGGCTGCACTGGCTACAAGAACCTCAACTTGGGTACACCTTAAATATCCCAGGAAATATAAAAATGGTTCAAAACATTGTGGTACTTATGTACGATGGAATATCCCTCAGCGATGAAATCAATGTCATAAAACCAGTAGCATCAAAGTGAGTGGATTCAGGTACGATGATTCTAAGTGAAATAAGTCACACAGAAAAAGGAACTTATCATAAGATATCACTTATGAAGATCCTGTAAACATGGCTACACGTGAACTGAGTTAGGAAATAGAACAGAGTCTCACATTTAGAAAACACTCTTATGCCTGCATAAAGGGGATGGAGAGGTGGGGTGATGCATAAAACCAGAGTTTGATATAAGCACATGGACCGTTCCAAAAACCAACTTTGGAATAGACAAGACCTACACCTTCCTCAGTGAAAGAGGCTCAAAACCCCATATTTCCCGCAGAGGAATATATCTGACTAGTAAGAATCTTAAAACCTATGTATTGATATGACTCCATAAGGGAATCAAGTGTGTCTAGAGTGGCATAAACATGGCAGCGAGAATCAGCTCAAACCCACTATAAAAAGGAATTTCAAAAGCAAAACCAAAAAACAGGGAAATTCTTTACAATTCCTTCAGGGTGTCTGAGGAAACCTGGAAAGACCTTATCTACAATGACAGCTGGATGTGGCATAAGGCTGGACACTTGGGACTGAGAGGATTGGTGAGATTGGGTGAGCAAATGCAGACCCTTTCAAGCAATAATGCATGGCCCCCATTCCATGGGTCCCAACTCTCCATGTTCAAGGGAATATCACTACAGCTATAACATGTACAGGAAACCTAGAGAATGGACACACTGTGAATAAGAAAGGTTTCTAAAACTCAATGAATAGTCCCTCTCCTGGTGCTCCAGTTTGACTTTCCAACTGCCTTACTATCAATCTCCCAACTTGGAGAGACAGGCCCTTTAACCTCCTGGTTTGCACAGGTTCCCAATTTGGCAGAGGATGGAAGGGACGAGGGAGAACCCATGAGAGAGTAGCTGTTAGGCATTTGGACGGGCACATGTCACTCTAATTTCCCGGCAGGAAGAAGAATTAACCAAAGTCTCAGCCACCCACCGGGAACCAGTATAGGACATGATCCAAAATTTTGGACTTGCGTTCAGCTCCCAAAAAACGAGTTGAGAAATGGAGCTCAGGGGCACAGCAATTCACATACTGGCAGAGTGATAAAGGACAACTATCGTCCAAAAATCTGTTGAGGGAAGTCAACGAGGCGGACTTGAAAGTGAGGCAAAATAGCAGGAAACAGATTTCAAGAGGTACCTTGGAATCGCCTGTAAAGCACAGGAAGAGGGGCACAACTTGGACAATGGTGCACTTGGCCAAAAAGGGCGTATGCGTTTTCTCCTGAATATATTCAGGAGAAAACGCATACGCCCTTTTTGGCCAAGCAAGCAAGCGGGCAATGCAAATCTGCACTACAAAGAAGTATCACTTCCCACCGGTCAAAAGGGACATCCACAAAATGTGTAAAAACCAGAAAGGCAAGACAGGCCCTGGAGAACTGGGAGCCTTGTTATGCTGATGGGCGGGATGTAAATTGCCAACTGCCTCACTGGAGGAGTGCATTGTGTTCCCTAAAACAAGTAAACAACAGAGCTACAGAGCCAAGGCCACTTCCAGTCTAGGGAATATACCTGGGGAAAATTGAAAATCAATAAGAAAGAGCCACCTCCAAATTTAGGGCTGCACTGGCTACAAGAACCTCAACTTGGGTACACCTTAAATATCCCAGGAAATATAAAAATGGTTCAAAACATTGTGGTACTTACGTACGATGGAATATCCCTCAGCCATGAAATCAATGTCATAAGACCAGTAGCAGCAAAGTGAGTGGATTCAGGTACGATGATTCTAAGTGAAATAAGTCACACAGAAAAAGAAACTTATCATAAGATATCACTTAGGAAGATCCTGTAAACATGGCTACACGTGAACTGAGTTGGGAAAGAGAACAGAGTCTCACATTTAGAAAACACTCTTATGCCTGCATAAAGGGGAAGGAGAGGTGGGGTGATGCATAAAACCAGAGTTTGATATAAGCACAGGGACCGTTTCAAAAACCAACTTTGGAATTGACAAAACCGACACCTTCCTCAGTGAAAGAGACTCAAAACCCCATATTTCCCACAGAGGAATATATCTGACTAGTAAGGATCCTAAAACCTATGTATTGATATGTCTCCATAAGGGAATCATGTGTGTCTAGAGTGGCATAAACATGGCAGCGAGAATCAGCTCAAACCCACTATAAAAAGGAATTTCAAAAGCAAAACCAAAAAACAGGGAAATTCTTTACAATTCCTTCAGGGTGTCTGAGGAAACCTGGAAAGACCCTATCTACAATGACAGCTGTATGTGGCATAAGGCTGGACACTTGGGACTGAGAGGATTGGTGAGATTGGGTGAACAAATGCAGACCTTTTCAAGCAATAATGCATGGCCCCCATTCCATGGGTCCCAACTCTCCAGGTTCAAGGGAATATTACTACAGCTATAACATGTACAGGAAACCTAGAGAATGGACACACTGTGAATACGAAAGGTTTCTAAAACTCAACGAATAGTCCCTCTCCTGGTGCTCCAGTTTGACTTTCCAACTGCCTTACTATCAATCTCCCAACTTGGAGAGATAGGCCCTTTAACCTCCTGGTTTGCACAGGTTCCCAATTTGGCAGAGGATGGAAGGGACGAGGGAGAACCCATGAGAGAGTAGCTGTTAGGCATTTGGACGGGCACATGTCACTCTAATTTCCCGGCAGGAAGAAGAATTAACCAAAGTCTCAGCCACCCACCGGGAACCAGTATAGGACATGATCCAAAATTTTGGACTTGCGTTCAGCTCACAAAAAACGAGTTGAGAAATGGAGCTCAGGGGCACAGCAATTCACAAACTGGCAGAGTGATAAAGGACAACTATCGTCCAAAAATCTGTTGAGGGAAGTCAACGAGGCGGACTTGAAAGTGAGGCAAAATAGCAGGAAACAGATTTCAAGAGGTACCTTGGAATCGCCTGTAAAGCACAGGAAGAGGGGCACAACTTGGACAATGGTGCACTTGGCCAAAAAGGGCGTATGCGTTTTCTCCTGAATATATTCAGGAGAAAACGCATACGCCCTTTTTGGCCAAGCAAGCAAGCGGGCAATGCAAATCTGCACTACAAAGAAGTATCACTTCCCACCGGTCAAAAGGGACAGCCACAAAATGTGTAAAAACCAGAAAGGCAAGACAGGCCCTGGAGAACAGGGAGCCTTGTTATGCTGATGGGCGGGATGTAAATTGCCAACTGCCTCACTGGAGGAGTGCATTGTGTTCCCTAAAACAAGTAAACAACAGAGCTACAGAGCCAAGGCCACTTCCAGTCTAGGGAATATACCTGGGGAATACTGAAAATCAATAAGAAAGAGCCACCTCCAAATTTAGGGCTGCACGGGCTACAAGAACCTCAACTTGGGTACACCTTAAATATCCCAGGAAATATAAAAATGTTTCAAAACATTGTGGTACTTACGTACGATGGAATATCCCTCAGCCATGAAATCAATGTCATAAGACCAGTAGCAGCAAAGTGAGTGGATTCAGGTACGATGATTCTAAGTGAAATAAGTCACACAGAAAAAGAAACTTATCATAAGATATCACTTATGAAGATCCTGTAAACATGGCTACACGTGAACTGAGTTAGGAAAGAGAACAGAGTCTCACATTTAGAAAACACTCTTATGCCTGCATAAAGGGTAAGGAGAGGTGGGGTGATGCATAAAACCAGAGTTTGATATAAGCACAGGGACCGTTTCAAAAACCAACTTTGGAATTGACAAGACCGACACCTTCCTCAGTGAAAGAGACTCAAAACCCCATATTTCCCACAGAGGAATATATCTGACTAGTAAGAATTTTAAAACCTATGTATTGATATGTCTCCATAAGGGAATCAAGTGTGTCTAGAGTGGCATAAACATGGCAGCGAGAATCAGCTCAAACCCACTATAAAAAGGAATTTCAAAAGCAAAACCAAAAATCGGAAATTCTTTACAATTCCTTCAGGGTGTCTGAGGAAACCTGGAAAGACCCTGTCTACAATGACAGCTGGATGTGGCATAAGGCTGGACACTTGGGAATGAGAGGATTGGTGAGATTGGGTGAGCAAATGCAGACCCTTTCAAGCAATAATGCATGGCCCCCATTCCATGGGTCCCAACTCTCCAGGTTCAAGGGAATATTACTACAGCTATAACATGTACAGGAAACCTAGAGAATGGACACACTGTGAATACAAAAGGTTTCTAAAACTCAACGAATAGTCCCTCTCCTGGTGCTCCAGTTTGACTTTCCAACTGCCTTACTATCAATCTCCCAACTTGGAGAGACAGGCCCTTTAACCTCCTGGTTTGCACAGGTTCCCAATTTGGCAGAGGATGGAAGGGACGAGGGAGAACCCATGAGAGTGTAGCTGTTAGGCATTTGGACGGGCACATGTCACTCTAATTTCCCGGCAGGAAGAAGAATTAACCAAAGTCTCAGCCACCCACCGGGAACCAGTATAGGACATGATCCAAAATTTTGGACTTGTGTTCAGCTCACAAAAAACGAGTTGAGAAATGGAGCTCAGGGGCACAGCAATTCACAAACTGGCAGAGTGATAAAGGACAACTATCGTCCAAAAATCTGTTGAGGGAAGTCAACGAGGCGGACTTGAAAGCGAGGCAAAATAGCAGGAAACAGATTTCAAGAGGTACCTTGGAATCGCCTGTAAAGCATAGGAAGAGGGGCACAACTTGGACAATGGTGCACTTGGCCAAAAAGGGCGTATGCGTTTTCTCCTGAATATATTCAGGAGAAAACGCATACGCCCTTTTTGGCCAAGCAAGCAAGCGGGCAATGCAAATCTGCACTACAAAGAAGTATCACTTCCGACCGGTCAAAAGGGTCATCCACAAAATGTGTATAAACCAGAAAGGCAAGACAGGCCCTGGAGAACTGGGAGCCTTGTTATGCTGATGGGCGGGATGTAAATTGCCAACTGCCTCACTGGAGGAGTACATTGTGTTCCCTAAAACAAGTAAACAACAGAGCTACAGAGCCAAGGCCACTTCCAGTCTAGGGAATATACCTGGGGAAAACTGAAAATCAATAAGAAAGAGCCACCTCCAAATTTAGGGCTGCACTGACTACAAGAACCTCAACTTGGGTACACCTTAAATATCCCAGAAAATATAAAAATGTTTCAAAACATTGTGGTACTTACGTACGATGGAATATCCCTCAGCCATGAAATCAATGTCATAAGACCAGTAGCAGCAAAGTGAGTGGATTCAGGTACGATGATTCTAAGTGAAATAAGTCACACAGAAAAAGAAACTTATCATAAGATATCACTTATGAAGATCCTGTAAACATGGCTACACGTGAACTGAGTTAGGAAAGAGAACAGAGTCTCACATTTAGAAAACACGCTTATGCCTGCATAAAGGGGAAGGAGAGGTGGGGTGATGCATAAAACCAGAGTTTGATATAAGCACAGGGACCGTTTCAAAAACTACTTTGGAATTGACAAGACCGACACCTTCCTCAGTGAAAGAGACTCAAAACCCCATATTTCCCACAGAGGAATATATCTGACTAGTAAGAATCTTAAAACCTATGTATTGATATGTCTCCATAAGGGAATCAAGTGTGTCTAGAGTGGCATAAACATGGCAGCGAGAATCAGCTCAAACCCACTATAAAAAGGAATTTCAAAAGCAAAACCAAAAAACAGGGAAATTCTTTACAATTCCTTCAGGGTGTCTGAGGAAACCTGGAAAGACCCTATCTACCATGACAGCTGGATGTGGCATAAGGCTGGACACTTGGGACTGAGAGGATTGGTGAGATTGGGTGAGCAAATGCAGACCCTTTCAAGCAATAATGCATGGCCCCCATTCCATGGGTCCCAACTCTCCAGGTTCAAGGGAATATTACTACAGCTATAACAAGTACAGGAAACCTAGAAAATGGACACACTGTGAATATGAAAGGTTTCTAAAACTCAACGAATAGTCCCTCTCCTGGTGATCCAGTTTGACTTTCCAACTGCCTTACTATCAATCTCCCAACTTGGAGAGACAGGCCCTTTAACCTCCTGGTTTGCACAGGTTCCCAATTTGGCAGAGGATGGAAGGGACGAGGGAGAACCCATGAGAGAGTAGCTGTTAGGCATTTGGACGGGCACATGTCACTCTAATTTCCCGGCAGGAAGAAGAATTAACCAAAGTCTCAGCCACCCACCGGGAACCAGTATAGGACATGATCCAAAATTTTGGACTTGCGTTCAGCTCCCAAAAAACGAGTTGAGAAATGGAGCTCAGGGGCACAGCAATTCACATACTGGCAGAGTGATAAAGGACAACTATCATCCAAAAATCTGTTGAGGGAAGTCAACGAGGCGGACTTGAAAGTGAGGCAAAATAGCAGGAAACAGATTTCAAGAGGTACGTTGGAATCGCCTGTAAAGCACAGGAAGAGGGGCACAACTTGGACAATGGTGCACTTGGCCAAAAAGGGCGTATGCGTTTTCTCCTGAATATATTCAGGAGAAAACGCATACGCCCTTTTTGGCCAAGCAAGCAAGCGGGCAATGCAAATCTGCACTACAAAGAAGTATCACTTCCCACCGGTCAAAATGGACATCCACAAAATGTGTAAAAACCAGAAAAGCAAGACAGGCCCTGGAGAACTGGGAGCCTTGTTATGCTGATGGGCGGGATGTAAATTGCCAACTGCCTCACTGGAGGAGTGCATTGTGTTCCCTAAAACAAGTAAACAACAGAGCTATAGAGCCAAGGCCACATCCAGTCTAGGGAATATACCTTGGGAAAACTGAAAATCAATAAGAAAGAGCCACCTCCAAATTTAGGGCTCCACTGGCTACAAGAACCTCAACTTGGGTACACCTTAAATATCCCAGGAAATATAAAAATGGTTCAAAACATTGTGGTACTTACGTACGATGGAATATCCCTCAGCGATGAAATCAAGGTCATAAAACCAGTAGCATCAAAGTGAGTGGATTCAGGTACGATGATTCTAAGTGAAATAAGTCACACAGAAAAAGGAACTTATCATAAGATATCACTTATGAAGATCCTGTAAACATGGCTACACGTGAACTGAGTTAGGAAATAGAACAGAGTCTCACATTTAGAAAACACTCTTATGCCTGCATAAAGGGGATGGAGAGGTGGGGTGATGCATAAAACCAGAGTTTGATATAAGCACATGGACCGTTCCAAAAACCAACTTCGGAATAGACAAGACCTACACCTTCCTCAGTGAAAGAGGCTCAAAACCCCATATTTCACGCAGAGGAATATATCTGACTAGTAAGAATCTTAAAACCTATGTATTGATATGACTCCATAAGGGAATCAAGTGTGTCTAGAGTGGCATAAACATGGCAGCGAGAATCAGCTCAAACCCACTATAAAAAGGAATTTCAAAAGCAAAACCAAAAAACAGGGAAATTCTTTAAAATTCCTTCAGGGTGTCTGAGGAAACCTGGAAAGACCTTATCTACAATGACAGCTGGATGTGGCATAAGGCTGGACACTTGGGACTGAGAGGATTGGTGAGATTGGGTGAGCAAATGCAGACCCTTTCAAGCAATAATGCATGGCCCCCATTCCATGGGTCCCAACTCTCCATGTTCAAGGGAATATCACTACAGCTATAACATGTACAGGAAACCTAGAGAATGGACACACTGTGAATAAGAAAGGTTTCTAAAACTCAATGAATAGTCCCTCTCCTGGTGCTCCAGTTTGACTTTCCAACTGCCTTACTATCAATCTCCCAACTTGGAGAGACAGGCCCTTTAACCTCCTGGTTTGCACACGTTCCCAATTTGGCAGAGGATGGAAGGGACGAGAGAGAACCCATGAGAGAGTAGCTGTTAGGCATTTGGACGGGCACATGTCACTCTAATTTCCCGGCAGGAAGAAGAATTAACCAAAGTCTCAGCCACCCACCGGGAACCAGTATAGGACATGATCCAAAATTTTGGACTTGCGTTCAGCTCACAAAAAAAAGTTGAGAAATGGAGCTCAGGGGCACAGCAATTCACAAACTGGCAGAGTGATAAAGGACAACTATCGTCCAAAAATCTGTTGAGGGAAGTCAACGAGGCGGACTTGAAAGCGAGGCAAAATAGCAGGAAACAGATTTCAAGAGGTACCTTGGAATCGCCTGTAAAGCACAGGAAGAGGGGCACAACTTGGACAATGGTGCACTTGGCCAAAAAGGGCGTATGCGTTTTCTCCTGAATATATTCAGGAGAAAACGCATACGCCCTTTTTGGCCAAGCAAGCAAGCGGGCAATGCAAATCTGCACTACAAAGAAGTATCACTTCCCACCGGTCAAAAGGGACATCCACAAAATGTGTAAAAACCAGAAAGGCAAGACAGGCTCTGGAGAACTGGGGGCCTTGTTATGCTGATGGGCGGGATGTAAACTGCCAACTGCCTCACTGGAGGAGTGCATTGTGTTCCCTAAAACAAGTAAACAACAGAGCTACAGAGCCAAGGCCACTTCCAGTCTAGGGAATATACCTGGGGAAAACTGAAAATCAATAAGAAAGAGCCACCTCCAAATTTAGGGCTGCACTGGCTACAACAACCTCAACTTGGGTACACCTTAAATATCCCAGGAAATATAAAAATGGTTCAAAACATTGTGGTACTTACGTACGATGGAATATCCCTCAGCCATGAAATCAATGTCATAAGACCAGTAGCAGCAAAGTGAGTGGATTCAGGTACGATGATTCTAAGTGAAATAAGTCACACAGAAAAAGAAACTTATCATAAGATATCACTTATGAAGATCCTGTAAACATGGCTACACGTGAACTGAGTTAGGAAAGAGAACAGAGTCTCACATTTAGAAAACACTCTTATGCCTGCATAAAGGGGATGGAGAGGTGGGGTGATGCATAAAACCAGAGTTTGATATAAGCACAGGGACCGTTCCAAAAACCAACTTTGGAATAGACAAGACCTACACCTTCCTCAGTGAAAGAGACTCAAAACCCCATATTTCCCGCAGAGGAATATATCTGACTAGTAAGAATCTTAAAACCTATGTATTGATATGACTCCATAAGGGAATCAAGTGTGTCTAGAGTGGCATAAACATGGCAGCGAGAATGAGCTCAAACCCACTATAAAAAGGAATTTCAAAAGCAAAACCAAAAAACAGGGAAATTCTTTACAATTCCTTCAGGGTGTCTGAGGAAACCTGGAAAGACCCTGTCTACAATGACAGCTGGATGTGGCATAAGGCTGTACACTTGGGACTGAGAGGATTGGTGAGATTGGGTGAGCAAATGCAGACCCTTTCAAGCAATAATGCATGGCCCCCATTCCATGGGTCCCAACTCTCCAGGTTCAAGGGAATATTACTACAGCTATAACATGTACAGGAAACCTAGAGAATGGACACACTGTGAATACGAAAGGTTTCTAAAACTCAACGAATAGTCCCTCTCCTGGTGCTCCAGTTTGACTTTCCAACTGCCTTACTATCAATCTCCCAACTTGGAGAGACAGGCCCTTTAACCTCCTGGTTTGCACAGGTTCCCAATTTGGCAGAGGATGGAAGGGACGAGGGAGAACCCATGAGAGAGTAGCTGTTAGGCATTTGGACGGGCACATGTCACTCTAATTTCCCGGCAGGAAGAAGAATTAACCAAAGTCTCAGCCACCCACCGGGAACCAGTATAGGACATGATCCAAAATTTTGGACTTGCGTTCAGCTCACAAAAAACGAGTTGAGAAATGGAGCTCAGGGGCACAGCAATTCACATACTGGCAGAGTGATAAAGGACAACTATCGTCCAAAAATCTGTTGAGGGAAGTCAACGAGGCGGACTTGAAAGTGAGGCAAAATAGCAGGAAACAGATTTCAAGAGGTACGTTGGAATCGCCTGTAAAGCACAGGAAGAGGGGCACAACTTGGACAATGGTGCACTTGGCCAAAAAGGACGTATGCGTTTTCTCCTGAATATATTCAGGAGAAAACGCATACGTCCTTTTTGGCCAAGCAAGCAAGCGGGCAATGCAAATCTGCACTACAAAGAAGTATCACTTCCCACCGGTCAAAAGGGACATCCACAAAATGTGTAAAAACCTGAAAGGCAAGACAGGCCCTGGAGAACTGGGAGCCTTGTTATGCTGATAGGCGGGATGTAAATTGCCAACTGCCTCACTGGAGGAGTGCATTGTGTTCCCTAAAACAAGTAAACAACAGAGCTATAGAGCCAAGGCCACATCCAGTCTAGGGAATATACCTTGGGAAAACTGAAAATCAATAAGAAAGAGCCACCTCCAAATTTAGGGCTGCACTGGCTACAAGAACCTCAACTTGGGTACACCTTAAATATCCCAGGAAATATAAAAATGGTTCAAAACATTGTGGTACTTACGTACGATGGAATATCCCTCAGCGATGAAATCAATGTCATAAAACCAGTAGCAGCAAAGTGAGTGGATTCAGGTACGATGATTCTAAGTGAAAAAAGTCACACAGAAAAAGGAACTTATCATAAGATATCACTTATGAAGATCCTGTAAACATGGCTACACGTGAACTCAGTTAGGAAATAGAACAGAGTCTCACATTTAGAAAACACACTTATGCCTGCATAAAGGGGATGGAGACGTGGGGTGATGCATAAAACCAGAGTTTGATATAAGCACATGGACCGTTCCAAAAACCAACTTTGGAATAGACAAGACCTACACCTTCCTCAGTGAAAGAGGCTCAAAACCCAATATTTCCCGCAGAGGAATATATCTGACTAGTAAGAATCTTAAAACCTATGTATTGATATGTCTCCATAAGGGAATCAAGTGTGTCTAGAGTGGCATAAACATGGCAGCGAGAATCAGCTCAAACCCACTATAAAAAGGAATTTCAAAAGCAAAACCAAAAAACAGGGAAATTCTTTACAATTCCTTCAGGGTGTCTGAGGAAACCTGGAAAGACCCTATCTACCATGACAGCTGGATGTGGCATAAGGCTGGACACTTGGGACTGAGAGGATTGGTGAGATTGGGTGAGCAAATGCAGACCCTTTCAAGCAATAATGCATGGCCCCCATTCCATGGGTCCCAACTCTCCAGGTTCAAGGGAATATTACTACAGCTATAACAAGTACAGGAAACCTAGAAAATGGACACACTGTGAATATGAAAGGTTTCTAAAACTCAACGAATAGTCCCTCTCCTGGTGCTCCAGTTTGACTTTCCAACTGCCTTACTATCAATCTCCCAACTTGGAAAGACAGGCCCTTTAACCTCCTGGTTTGCACAGGTTCCCAATTTGGCAGAGGATGGAAGGGACGAGGGAGAACCCATGAGAGAGTAGCTGTTAGGCATTTGGACGGGCACATGTCACTCTAATTTCCCGGCAGGAAGAAGAATTAACCAAAGTCTCAGCCACCCACCGGGAACCAGTATAGGACATGATCCAAAATTTTGGACTTGCGTTCAGCTCCCAAAAAACGAGTTGAGAAATGGAGCTCAGGGGCACAGCAATTCACATACTGGCAGAGTGATAAAGGACAACTATCATCCAAAAATCTGTTGAGGGAAGTCAACGAGGCGGACTTGAAAGTGAGGCAAAATAGCAGGAAACAGATTTCAAGAGGTACGTTGGAATCGCCTGTAAAGCACAGGAAGAGGGGCACAACTTGGACAATGGTGCACTTGGCCAAAAAGGGCGTAGGCGTTTTCTCCTGAATATATTCAGGAGAAAACGCCTACGCCCTTTTTGGCCAAGCAAGCAAGCGGGCAATGCAAATCTGCACTACAAAGAAGTATCACTTCCCACCGGTCAAAATGGACATCCACAAAATGTGTAAAAACCAGAAAAGCAAGACAGGCCCTGGAGAACTGGGAGCCTTGTTATGCTGATGGGCGGGATGTAAATTGCCAACTGCCTCACTGGAGGAGTGCATTGTGTTCCCTAAAACAAGTAAACAACAGAGCTATAGAGCCAAGGCCACATCCAGTCTAGGGAATATACCTTGGGAAAACTGAAAATCAATAAGAAAGAGCCACCTCCAAATTTAGGGCTGCACTGGCTACAAGAACCTCAACTTGGGTACACCTTAAATATCCCAGGAAATATAAAAATGGTTCAAAACATTGTGGTACTTACGTACGATGGAATATCCCTCAGCGATGAAATCAAGGTCATAAAACCAGTAGCATCAAAGTGAGTGGATGCAGGTACGATGATTCTAAGTGAAATAAGTCACACAGAAAAAGGAACTTATCATAAGATATCACTTATGAAGATCCTGTAAACATGGCTACACGTGAACTGAGTTAGGAAATAGAACAGAGTCTCACATTTAGAAAACACTCTTATGCCTGCATAAAGGGGATGGAGAGGTGGGGTGATGCATAAAACCAGAGTTTGATATAAGCACATGGACCGTTCCAAAAACCAACTTTGGAATAGACAAGACCTACACCTTCCTCAGTGAAAGAGGCTCAAAACCCCATATTTCACGCAGAGGAATATATCTGACTAGTAAGAATCTTAAAACCTATGTATTGATATGACTCCATAAGGGAATCAAGTGTGTCTAGAGTGGCATAAACATGGCAGCGAGAATCAGCTCAAACCCACTATAAAAAGGAATTTCAAAAGCAAAACCAAAAAACAGGGAAATTCTTTACAATTCCTTCAGGGTGTCTGAGGAAACCTGGAAAGACCTTATCTACAATGACAGCTGGATGTGGCATAAGGCTGGACACTTGGGACTGAGAGGATTGGTGAGATTGGGTGAGCAAATGCAGACCCTTTCAAGCAATAATGCATGGCCCCCATTCCATGGGTCCCAACTCTCCATGTTCAAGGGAATATCACTACAGCTATAACATGTACAGGAAACCTAGAGAATGGACACACTGTGAATAAGAAAGGTTTCTAAAACTCAATGAATAGTCCCTCTCCTGGTGCTCCAGTTTGACTTTCCAACTGCCTTACTATCAATCTCCCAACTTGGAGAGACAGGCCCTTTAACCTCCTGGTTTGCACACGTTCCCAATTTGGCAGAGGATGGAAGGGACGAGAGAGAACCCATGAGAGAGTAGCTGTTAGGCATTTGGACGGGCACATGTCACTCTAATTTCCCGGCAGGAAGAAGAATTAACCAAAGTCTCAGCCACCCACCGGGAACCAGTATAGGACATGATCCAAAATTTTGGACTTGCGTTCAGCTCACAAAAAAAAGTTGAGAAATGGAGCTCAGGGGCACAGCAATTCACAAACTGGCAGAGTGATAAAGGACAACTATCGTCCAAAAATCTGTTGAGGGAAGTCAACGAGGCGGACTTGAAAGCGAGGCAAAATAGCAGGAAACAGATTTCAAGAGGTACCTTGGAATCGCCTGTAAAGCACAGGAAGAGGGGCACAACTTGGACAATGGTGCACTTGGCCAAAAAGGGCGTATGCGTTTTCTCCTGAATATATTCAGGAGAAAACGCATACGCCCTTTTTGGCCAAGCAAGCAAGCGGGCAATGCAAATCTGCACTACAAAGAAGTATCACTTCCCACCGGTCAAAAGGGACATCCACAAAATGTGTAAAAACCAGAAAGGCAAGACAGGCTCTGGAGAACTGGGGGCCTTGTTATGCTGATGGGCGGGATGTAAACTGCCAACTGCCTCACTGGAGGAGTGCATTGTGTTCCCTAAAACAAGTAAACAACAGAGCTACAGAGCCAAGGCCACTTCCAGTCTAGGGAATATACCTGGGGAAAACTGAAAATCAATAAGAAAGAGCCACCTCCAAATTTAGGGCTGCACTGGCTACAACAACCTCAACTTGGGTACACCTTAAATATCCCAGGAAATATAAAAATGGTTCAAAACATTGTGGTACTTACGTACGATGGAATATCCCTCAGCCATGAAATCAATGTCATAAGACCAGTAGCAGCAAAGTGAGTGGATTCAGGTACGATGATTCTAAGTGAAATAAGTCACACAGAAAAAGAAACTTATCATAAGATATCACTTATGAAGATCCTGTAAACATGGCTACACGTGAACTGAGTTAGGAAAGAGAACAGAGTCTCACATTTAGAAAACACTCTTATGCCTGCATAAAGGGGATGGAGAGGTGGGGTGATGCATAAAACCAGAGTTTGATATAAGCACAGGGACCGTTCCAAAAACCAACTTTGGAATAGACAAGACCTACACCTTCCTCAGTGAAAGAGACTCAAAACCCCATATTTCCCGCAGAGGAATATATCTGACTAGTAAGAATCTTAAAACCTATGTATTGATATGACTCCATAAGGGAATCAAGTGTGTCTAGAGTGGCATAAACATGGCAGCGAGAATGAGCTCAAACCCACTATAAAAAGGAATTTCAAAAGCAAAACCAAAAAACAGGGAAATTCTTTACAATTCCTTCAGGGTGTCTGAGGAAACCTGGAAAGACCCTGTCTACAATGACAGCTGGATGTGGCATAAGGCTGGACACTTGGGACTGAGAGGATTGGTGAGATTGGGTGAGCAAATGCAGACCCTTTCAAGCAATAATGCATGGCCCCCATTCCATGGGTCCCAACTCTCCAGGTTCAAGGGAATATTACTACAGCTATAACATGTACAGGAAACCTAGAGAATGGACACACTGTGAATACGAAAGGTTTCTAAAACTCAACGAATAGTCCCTCTCCTGGTGCTCCAGTTTGACTTTCCAACTGCCTTACTATCAATCTCCCAACTTGGAGAGACAGGCCCTTTAACCTCCTGGTTTGCACAGGTTCCCAATTTGGCAGAGGATGGAAGGGACGAGGGAGAACCCATGAGAGAGTAGCTGTTAGGCATTTGGACGGGCACATGTCACTCTAATTTCCCGGCAGGAAGAAGAATTAACCAAAGTCTCAGCCACCCACCGGGAACCAGTATAGGACATGATCCAAAATTTTGGACTTGCGTTCAGCTCACAAAAAACGAGTTGAGAAATGGAGCTCAGGGGCACAGCAATTCACATACTGGCAGAGTGATAAAGGACAACTATCGTCCAAAAATCTGTTGAGGGAAGTCAACGAGGCGGACTTGAAAGTGAGGCAAAATAGCAGGAAACAGATTTCAAGAGGTACGTTGGAATCGCCTGTAAAGCACAGGAAGAGGGGCACAACTTGGACAATGGTGCACTTGGCCAAAAAGGACGTATGCGTTTTCTCCTGAATATATTCAGGAGAAAACGCATACGTCCTTTTTGGCCAAGCAAGCAAGCGGGCAATGCAAATCTGCACTACAAAGAAGTATCACTTCCCACCGGTCAAAAGGGACATCCACAAAATGTGTAAAAACCTGAAAGGCAAGACAGGCCCTGGAGAACTGGGAGCCTTGTTATGCTGATGGGCGGGATGTAAATTGCCAACTGCCTCACTGGAGGAGTGCATTGTGTTCCCTAAAACAAGTAAACAACAGAGCTATAGAGCCAAGGCCACATCCAGTCTAGGGAATATACCTTGGGAAAACTGAAAATCAATAAGAAAGAGCCACCTCCAAATTTAGGGCTGCACTGGCTACAAGAACCTCAACTTGGGTACACCTTAAATATCCCAGGAAATATAAAAATGGTTCAAAACATTGTGGTATTTACGTACGATGGAATATCCCTCAGCGATGAAATCAATGTCATAAAACCAGTAGCAGCAAAGTGAGTGGATTCAGGTACGATGATTCTAAGTGAAAAAAGTCACACAGAAAAAGGAACTTATCATAAGATATCACTTATGAAGATCCTGTAAACATGGCTACACGTGAACTCAGTTAGGAAATAGAACAGAGTCTCACATTTAGAAAACACACTTATGCCTGCATAAAGGGGATGGAGACGTGGGGTGATGCATAAAACCAGAGTTTGATATAAGCACATGGACCGTTCCAAAAACCAACTTTGGAATAGACAAGACCTACACCTTCCTCAGTGAAAGAGGCTCAAAACCCAATATTTCCCGCAGAGGAATATATCTGACTAGTAAGAATCTTAAAACCTATGTATTGATATGTCTCCATAAGGGAATCAAGTGTGTCTAGAGTGGCATAAACATGGCAGCGAGAATCAGCTCAAACCCACTATAAAAAGGAATTTCAAAAGCAAAACCAAAAAACAGGGAAATTCTTTACAATTCCTTCAGGGTGTCTGAGGAAACCTGGAAAGACCCTATCTACCATGACAGCTGGATGTGGCATAAGGCTGGACACTTGGGACTGAGAGGATTGGTGAGATTGGGTGAGCAAATGCAGACCCTTTCAAGCAATAATGCATGGCCCCCATTCCATGGGTCCCAACTCTCCAGGTTCAAGGGAATATTACTACAGCTATAACAAGTACAGGAAACCTAGAAAATGGACACACTGTGAATATGAAAGGTTTCTAAAACTCAACGAATAGTCCCTCTCCTGGTGCTCCAGTTTGACTTTCCAACTGCCTTACTATCAATCTCCCAACTTGGAGAGACAGGCCCTTTAACCTCCTGGTTTGCACAGGTTCCCAATTTGGCAGAGGATGGAAGGGACGAGGGAGAACCCATGAGAGAGTAGCTGTTAGGCATTTGGACGGGCACATGTCACTCTAATTTCCCGGCAGGAAGAAGAATTAACCAAAGTCTCAGCCACCCACCGGGAACCAGTATAGGACATGATCCAAAATTTTGGACTTGCGTTCAGCTCCCAAAAAACGAGTTGAGAAATGGAGCTCAGGGGCACAGCAATTCACATACTGGCAGAGTGATAAAGGACAACTATCATCCAAAAATCTGTTGAGGGAAGTCAACGAGGCGGACTTGAAAGTGAGGCAAAATAGCAGGAAACAGATTTCAAGAGGTACGTTGGAATCGCCTGTAAAGCACAGGAAGAGGGGCACAACTTGGACAATGGTGCACTTGGCCAAAAAGGGCGTAGGCGTTTTCTCCTGAATATATTCAGGAGAAAACGCCTACGCCCTTTTTGGCCAAGCAAGCAAGCGGGCAATGCAAATCTGCACTACAAAGAAGTATCACTTCCCACCGGTCAAAATGGACATCCACAAAATGTGTAAAAACCAGAAAAGCAAGACAGGCCCTGGAGAACTGGGAGCCTTGTTATGCTGATGGGCGGGATGTAAATTGCCAACTGCCTCACTGGAGGAGTGCATTGTGTTCCCTAAAACAAGTAAACAACAGAGCTATAGAGCCAAGGCCACATCCAGTCTAGGGAATATACCTTGGGAAAACTGAAAATCAATAAGAAAGAGCCACCTCCAAATTTAGGGCTGCACTGGCTACAAGAACCTCAACTTGGGTACACCTTAAATATCCCAGGAAATATAAAAATGGTTCAAAACATTGTGGTACTTACGTACGATGGAATATCCCTCAGCGATGAAATCAAGGTCATAAAACCAGTAGCATCAAAGTGAGTGGATTCAGGTACGATGATTCTAAGTGAAATAAGTCACACAGAAAAAGGAACTTATCATAAGATATCACTTATGAAGATCCTGTAAACATGGCTACACGTGAACTGAGTTAGGAAATAGAACAGAGTCTCACATTTAGAAAACACTCTTATGCCTGCATAAAGGGGATGGAGAGGTGGGGTGATGCATAAAACCAGAGTTTGATATAAGCACATGGACCGTTCCAAAAACCAACTTTGGAATAGACAAGACCTACACCTTCCTCAGTGAAAGAGGCTCAAAACCCCATATTTCACGCAGAGGAATATATCTGACTAGTAAGAATCTTAAAACCTATGTATTGATATGACTCCATAAGGGAATCAAGTGTGTCTAGAGTGGCATAAACATGGCAGCGAGAATCAGCTCAAACCCACTATAAAAAGGAATTTCAAAAGCAAAACCAAAAAACAGGGAAATTCTTTACAATTCCTTCAGGGTGTCTGAGGAAACCTGGAAAGACCTTATCTACAATGACAGCTGGATGTGGCATAAGGCTGGACACTTGGGACTGAGAGGATTGGTGAGATTGGGTGAGCAAATGCAGACCCTTTCAAGCAATAATGCATGGCCCCCATTCCATGGGTCCCAACTCTCCATGTTCAAGGGAATATCACTACAGCTATAACATGTACAGGAAACCTAGAGAATGGACACACTGTGAATAAGAAAGGTTTCTAAAACTCAATGAATAGTCCCTCTCCTGGTGCTCCAGTTTGACTTTCCAACTGCCTTACTATCAATCTCCCAACTTGGAGAGACAGGCCCTTTAACCTCCTGGTTTGCACACGTTCCCAATTTGGCAGAGGATGGAAGGGACGAGAGAGAACCCATGAGAGAGTAGCTGTTAGGCATTTGGACGGGCACATGTCACTCTAATTTCCCGGCAGGAAGAAGAATTAACCAAAGTCTCAGCCACCCACCGGGAACCAGTATAGGACATGATCCAAAATTTTGGACTTGCGTTCAGCTCACAAAAAAAAGTTGAGAAATGGAGCTCAGGGGCACAGCAATTCACAAACTGGCAGAGTGATAAAGGACAACTATCGTCCAAAAATCTGTTGAGGGAAGTCAACGAGGCGGACTTGAAAGCGAGGCAAAATAGCAGGAAACAGATTTCAAGAGGTACCTTGGAATCGCCTGTAAAGCACAGGAAGAGGGGCACAACTTGGACAATGGTGCACTTGGCCAAAAAGGGCGTATGCGTTTTCTCCTGAATATATTCAGGAGAAAACGCATACGCCCTTTTTGGCCAAGCAAGCAAGCGGGCAATGCAAATCTGCACTACAAAGAAGTATCACTTCCCACCGGTCAAAAGGGACATCCACAAAATGTGTAAAAACCAGAAAGGCAAGACAGGCTCTGGAGAACTGGGGGCCTTGTTATGCTGATGGGCGGGATGTAAACTGCCAACTGCCTCACTGGAGGAGTGCATTGTGTTCCCTAAAACAAGTAAACAACAGAGCTACAGAGCCAAGGCCACTTCCAGTCTAGGGAATATACCTGGGGAAAACTGAAAATCAATAAGAAAGAGCCACCTCCAAATTTAGGGCTGCACTGGCTACAACAACCTCAACTTGGGTACACCTTAAATATCCCAGGAAATATAAAAATGGTTCAAAACATTGTGGTACTTACGTACGATGGAATATCCCTCAGCCATGAAATCAATGTCATAAGACCAGTAGCAGCAAAGTGAGTGGATTCAGGTACGATGATTCTAAGTGAAATAAGTCACACAGAAAAAGAAACTTATCATAAGATATCACTTATGAAGATCCTGTAAACATGGCTACACGTGAACTGAGTTAGGAAAGAGAACAGAGTCTCACATTTAGAAAACACTCTTATGCCTGCATAAAGGGGATGGAGAGGTGGGGTGATGCATAAAACCAGAGTTTGATATAAGCACAGGGACCGTTCCAAAAACCAACTTTGGAATAGACAAGACCTACACCTTCCTCAGTGAAAGAGACTCAAAACCCCATATTTCCCGCAGAGGAATATATCTGACTAGTAAGAATCTTAAAACCTATGTATTGATATGACTCCATAAGGGAATCAAGTGTGTCTAGAGTGGCATAAACATGGCAGCGAGAATGAGCTCAAACCCACTATAAAAAGGAATTTCAAAAGCAAAACCAAAAAACAGGGAAATTCTTTACAATTCCTTCAGGGTGTCTGAGGAAACCTGGAAAGACCCTGTCTACAATGACAGCTGGATGTGGCATAAGGCTGGACACTTGGGACTGAGAGGATTGGTGAGATTGGGTGAGCAAATGCAGACCCTTTCAAGCAATAATGCATGGCCCCCATTCCATGGGTCCCAACTCTCCAGGTTCAAGGGAATATTACTACAGCTATAACATGTACAGGAAACCTAGAGAATGGACACACTGTGAATACGAAAGGTTTCTAAAACTCAACGAATAGTCCCTCTCCTGGTGCTCCAGTTTGACTTTCCAACTGCCTTACTATCAATCTCCCAACTTGGAGAGACAGGCCCTTTAACCTCCTGGTTTGCACAGGTTCCCAATTTGGCAGAGGATGGAAGGGACGAGGGAGAACCCATGAGAGAGTAGCTGTTAGGCATTTGGACGGGCACATGTCACTCTAATTTCCCGGCAGGAAGAAGAATTAACCAAAGTCTCAGCCACCCACCGGGAACCAGTATAGGACATGATCCAAAATTTTGGACTTGCGTTCAGCTCACAAAAAACGAGTTGAGAAATGGAGCTCAGGGGCACAGCAATTCACATACTGGCAGAGTGATAAAGGACAACTATCGTCCAAAAATCTGTTGAGGGAAGTCAACGAGGCGGACTTGAAAGTGAGGCAAAATAGCAGGAAACAGATTTCAAGAGGTACGTTGGAATCGCCTGTAAAGCACAGGAAGAGGGGCACAACTTGGACAATGCTGCACTTGGCCAAAAAGGGCGTATGCGTTTTCTCCTGAATATATTCAGGAGAAAACGCATACGTCCTTTTTGGCCAAGCAAGCAAGCGGGCAATGCAAATCTGCACTACAAAGAAGTATCACTTCCCACCGGTCAAAAGGGACATCCACAAAATGTGTAAAAACCTGAAAGGCAAGACAGGCCCTGGAGAACTGGGAGCCTTGTTATGCTGATGGGCGGGATGTAAATTGCCAACTGCCTCACTGGAGGAGTGCATTGTGTTCCCTAAAACAAGTAAACAACAGAGCTATAGAGCCAAGGCCACATCCAGTCTAGGGAATATACCTTGGGAAAACTGAAAATCAATAAGAAAGAGCCACCTCCAAATTTAGGGCTGCACTGGCTACAAGAACCTCAACTTGGGTACACCTTAAATATCCCAGGAAATATAAAAATGGTTCAAAACATTGTGGTACTTACGTACGATGGAATATCCCTCAGCGATGAAATCAATGTCATAAAACCAGTAGCAGCAAAGTGAGTGGATTCAGGTACGATGATTCTAAGTGAAAAAAGTCACACAGAAAAAGGAATTTATCATAAGATATCACTTATGAAGATCCTGTAAACATGGCTACACGTGAACTCAGTTAGGAAATAGAACAGAGTCTCACATTTAGAAAACACACTTATGCCTGCATAAAGGGGATGGAGACGTGGGGTGATGCATAAAACCAGAGTTTGATATAAGCACATGGACCGTTCCAAAAACCAACTTTGGAATAGACAAGACCTACACCTTCCTCAGTGAAAGAGGCTCAAAACCCAATATTTCCCGCAGAGGAATATATCTGACTAGTAAGAATCTTAAAACCTATGTATTGATATGACTCCATAAGGGAATCAAGTGTGTCTAGAGTGGCATAAACATGGCAGCGAGAATCAGCTCAAACCCACTATAAAAAGTAATTTCAAAAACAAAAGAAAAAAAAAGGGAAATTCTTTATAATTCCCTCAGGGTCTCTGATGAACCCTGAAATGACTCTATCTACAATGACAGCTGGATGTGGCATAAGGCTGGACACTTGGGACTGAGAGGACTGGTGAGATTGGGTGAGCAAAAGCAGACCCTTTAAAGCAATAATGCATGGCACCCATTCCATGGGTCCCAACTCTTCAGATTGAAGTGAATATTACGACAGCTATAACATGTACGGGAAACCTAGAGAATGGACACACTGGGAATACGAAATGTTACTAAAACTCAATGAATTGTCCCTCTCCTGGTGCTCTGGTTTGACTTTCCAACTGATTTACTATCAATCTCCCAACATGGAGAGACAGCCCCTTTTACCTCCTGGTTTGCACAGGTTGCCAATTTGGCTGAGGAGGAATGGGAAGAGGGAGATCCAATGAGAGAGTAGCTGTTAGGCATTTGGACGGGCACATGTCACTCTAATTTCCCGGCAGGAAGAAGAATTAACCAAAATCTCTCCCACCCAACGGGAACCACTATAGGACATGATCCAAAATTTTGGACTTGTGTTCAGCTCACAAAAAACGAGTTGAAAAATGGAGCTCAGGGGGACAGCAATTCACAAACTGGCAGAGTAATAAAGGACAACTATCGTCCAAAAATCTGTTGAGGGAAGGCAACGAGGCGGACTTGAATGTGAGGCAGAATAGCAGGAAACAGATTTCAAGAGGTACGTTGGAATCGCCTGTAAAGCACAGGAAGAGGGGCACAACTTGGACAATGATGCACTTGGCCAAAAAGGGCGTATGCGTTTTCTCCTGAATATATTCAGGAGAAAACGCAAACGCCCTTTTTGGCCAAGCAAGCAAGCGGGCAATGCAAATCTGCACTACAAAGAAGTATCACTTCCCAACGGTCAAAAGGGACATCCACAAAATGTGTAAAAACCTGACAGGCAAGACAGACCCTGGAGAACAAGGAACCTTGTTATGCTGATGGGCGGGATGTAAATTGCCACCTGCCTCTCTGGAAGAGTGCATTGTGTTCCCTAAAACAAGTAAACAACAGAGCTACAGAGCCAAGGGCGATTCCAGTCTAGGGAATATACCTTGGAAAACTGAAAAGCAATAATACAGAGCCACCCCAAAATTTAGGGCTGCACTGCTTACAAGAACCTCAACATGGGTACACCTTAAATATCCTAGGAAATATAAAATTGGTTCAAAAAATTGTGGTACTTACGTACGATGGAATATCCCTCAGCCATGAAATCAATGTCATAAGACCAGTAGCAGCAAAGTGAGTGGATTCAGGTACGATGATTCTAAGTGAAATATGTCACACAGAAAATGAAACTTATCATAAGATATCACTTATGAAGATCCTGTAAACATGGCTACACATGAACTGAGTTAGGAAAGAGAACAGAGTCTCACATTTAGAAAATACTCTTATGCCTTCTTAAGGGGGAAGGAGAGGTGTGGTGATGCATAAAACCAGAGTTTGAAATAAGCACAGGTACCATTCCAAAAACCAACTATGGAATAGACAAGACCTACACCTTCCTCAGCTAAAGGGTCTCAAAACCCCATATTTCCCACAGATGAATATTTCTCACGAGTAAGAATCATAAAACTTATTTATTGATATGTATCCATAAGTGAATCTACTGAGTCTAGAATGGCATAAACATGGCAGCGAGAATCAGCTCAAACACACAATAAAAAGGAATTACAAAAACAAAACAAAAAAAACGGGTAATTCTTTAAAATTCCTTCGGGGTCTCTGATGAAACCTGGAATGACCCTATCTACAATGACAGCTGGATGTGGCATAAGGCTGGACACTTGGGACTGAGAAAATTGGTGAGATTGGGTGAGCAAAGGCAGTCCCTTTAAAGCAATAATGCATGCCACCTCTTCCATGGGTCCCAACTCTTCATGTTGAAGGGAATATTACTACAGCTATAACATGTACGTGAAACCTAGAGAATAGACACACTGTGATTATGAAAGGTTTCTAGAACTCAACGAATAGTCCCTCTACTGCTGCTCTGGTTTGACTTTCCAACTGCTTTACTATCAATCAACCAACTAGGAGAGACTGCCCCTTTAACCTCCTGGTTCGCACAGGTTGTCAATTTGGCAGAGGATGAAAGGGAAGAGGAAGAAACAATGAGAGAGTAGCTGTTAGGCATTTGGACAGGCACATTTCATACTAATTTCCCGGCAGAAAGAAGAATTAACCAAAGTCTCAGCCACCCACCGGGAACCAGTATAGATCCTGAACCAAAATTTTGGAATTGCGTTCAGCTCACAAAAATCGAGTTGTAAAATGGAGCTCAGGGGCACAGCAATTCACAAACTGGCAGAGTAATACAGGACATCTATCGTCCATAAATCTGTTGAGGGAAGGAAACGAGGCGGACTTGAAAGCGATGCCGAATAGCAGGAAACAGATTTCAAGAGGTACGTTGGAATCGCCTTTAAAGCACAGGAAGAGGGGCACAACTTGGACAATGGTGCACTTGGCCAAAAAGGGCGTATGCGTTTTCTCCTGAATATATTCAGGAGAAAACGCATACGCCCTTTTTGGCCAAGCAAGCAAGCGGGCAATGCAAATCTGCACTACAAAGAAGTATCACTTCCCACCGGTCAAAAGGGACATCCACAAAATGTGTAAAAACCAGAAAGGCAAGACAGGCCCTGGAGAACTGGGAGCCTTGTTATGCTGATGGGCGGGATGTAAATTGCCAACTGCCTCACTGAAGGAGTGCATTGTGTTCCCTAAAACAAGGAAACAACAGAGCTACAGAGCCAAGGCCACTTCCAGTCTAGGGAATATACCTTGGGAAAACTGAAAATCAATAAGAAAGAGCCACTTCCAAATTTAGGGCTGCACTGACTACAAGAACCTCAACTTGGGTACACCTTTAATATCCCAGGAAATATAAAAATGGTTCAAAACATTGTGGTACTTACGTACGATGGAATATCCCTCAGCCATGAAATCAATGTCATAAGACCAGTAGCAGCAAAGTGAGTGGATTCAGGTACGATGATTCTAAGTGAAATAAGTCACACAGAAAAAGAAACTTATCATAAGATATCACTTATGAAGATCCTGTAAACATGGCTACACGTGAACTGAGTTAGGAAAGAGAACAGAGTCTCACATTTAGAAAACACTCTTATGCCTGCATAAAGGGGAAGGAGAGGTGGGGTGATGCATAAAACCAGAGTTTGATATAAGCACAGGGACCGTTTCAAAAACCAACTTTGGAATAGACAAGACCTACACCTTCCTCAGTGAAAGAGACTCAAAACCCCATATTTCCCACAGAGGAATATATCTGACTAGTAAGAATCTTAAAACCTATGTATTGATATGTCTCCATAAGGGAATCAAGTGTGTCTAGAGTGGCATAAACATGGCAGCGAGAATCAGCTCAAACCCACTATAAAAAGGAATTTCAAAAGCAAAACCAAAAAACAGGGAAATTCTTTACAATTCCTTAAGGGTGTCTGAGGAAACCTGGAAAGACCCTATCTACAATGACAGCTGGATGTGGCATAAGGCTGGACACTTGGGACTGAGAGGATTGGTGAGATTGGGTGAGCGAATGAAGACCCTTTCAAGCAATAATGCATGGCCCCCACTCCATGGGTCCCAACTCTCCATGTTCAAGGGAATATTACTACAGCTATAACATGTACAGGAAACCTAGAGAATGGACACACTGTGAATACGAAAGGTTTCTAAAACTCAACGAATAGACCCTCTCCTGGTGCTCCAGTTTGACTTTCCAACTGCCTTACTATCAATCTCCCAACTTGGAGGGACAGGCCCTTTAACCTCCTGGTTTGCACAGGTTCCCAATTTGGCAGAGGATGGAAGGGACGAGAGAGAACCCATGAGAGAGTAGCTGTTAGGCATTTGGACGGGCACATGTCACTCTAATTTCCCGGCAGGAAGAAGAATTAACCAAAGTCTCAGCCACCCACCGGAAACCAGTATAGGACATGATCCAAAATTTTGGACTTGCGTTCAGCTCACAAAAAAAAGTTGAGAAATGGAGCTCAGGGGCACAGCAATTCACAAACTGGCAGAGTGATAAAGGACAACTATCGTCCAAAAATCTGTTGAGGGAAGTCAACGAGGCGGACTTGAAAGCGAGGCAAAATAGCAGGAAACAGATTTCAAGAGGTACCTTGGAATCGCCTGTAAAGCACAGGAAGAGGGGCACAACTTGGACAATGGTGCACTTGGCCAAAAAGGGCGTATGCGTTTTCTCCTGAATATATTCAGGAGAAAACGCATACGCCCTTTTTGGCCAAGCAAGCAAGCGGGCAATGCAAATCTGCACTACAAAGAAGTATCACTTCCCACCGGTCAAAAGGGACATCCACAAAATGTGTAAAAACCAGAAAGGCAAGACAGGCCCTGGAGAACTGGGAGCCTTGTTATGCTGATGGGCTGGATGTAAATTGCCAACTGCCTCACTGGAGGAGTGCATTGTGTTCCCTAAAACAAGTAAACAACAGAGCTACAGAGCCAAGGCCACTTCCAGTCTAGGGAATATACCTTGGGAAAACTGAAAATCAATAAGAAAGAGCCACCTCCAAATTTAGGGCTGCACTGACTACAAGAACCTCAACTTGGGTACACCTTAAATATCCCAGGAAATATAAAAATGGTTCAAAACATTGTGGTACTTACGTACGATGGAATATCCCTCAGCCATGAAATCAATGTCATAAGACAAGTAGCAGCAAAGTGAGTGGATTCAGGTACGATGATTCTAAGTGAAATAAGTCATACAGAAAAAGAAACTTATCATAAGATATCACTTATGAAGATCCTGTAAACATGGCTACACGTGAACTGAGTTAGGAAAGAGAACAGAGTCTCACATTTAGAAAACACTCTTATGCCTGCATAAAGGGGAAGGAGAGGTGGGGTGATGCATAAAACCAGAGTTTGATATAAGCACAGGGACCGTTTCAAAAACCAACTTTGGAATAGACAAGACCTACACCTTCCTCAGTGAAAGAGACTCAAAACCCCATATTTCCCACAGAGGAATATATCTGACTAGTAAGAATCTTAAAACCTATGTATTGATATGTCTCCATAAGGGAATCAAGTGTGTCTAGAGTGGCATAAACATGGCAGCGAGAATCAGCTCAAACCCACTATAAAAAGGAATTTCAAAAGCAAAACCAAAAAACAGGGAAATTCTTTACAATTCCTTCAGGGTGTCTGAGGAAACCTGGAAAGACCCTATCTACAATGACAGCTGGATGTGGCATAAGGCTGGACACTTGGGACTGAGAGGATTGGTGAGATTGGGTGAGCAAATGCAGACCCTTTCAAGCAATAATGCATGGCCCCCATTCCATGGGTCCCAACTCTCCAGGTTAAAGGGAATATTACTACAGCTATAACATGTACAGGAAACCTAGAGAATGGACACACTGTGAATACGAAAGGTTTCTAAAACTCAACGAATAGTCCCTCTCCTGGTGCTCCAGTTTGACTTTCCAACTGCCTTACTATCAATCTCCCAACTTGGAGAGACAGGCCCTTTAACCTCCTGGTTTGCACAGGTTCCCAATTTGGCAGAGGATGGAAGGGACGAGGGAGAACCCATGAGAGAGTAGCTGTTAGGCATTTGGACGGGCACATGTCACTCTAATTTCCCGGCAGGAAGAAGAATTATCCAAAGTCTCAGCCACCCACCGGGAACCAGTATTGGACATGATCCAAAATTTTGGACTTGCGTTCAGCTCACAAAAAATGAGTTGAGAAATGGAGCTCACGGGCACAGCAATTCACAAACTGGCAGAGTGATAAAGGACAACTATCGTCCAAAAATCTGTTGAGGGAAGTCAACGAGGCGGACTTGAAAGCGAGGCAAAATAGCAGGAAACAGATTTCAAGAGGTACCTTGGAATCGCCTGTAAAGCACAGGAAGAGGGGCACAACTTGGACAATGGTGCACTTGGCCAAAAAGGGCGTATGCGTTTTCTCCTGAATATATTCAGGAGAAAATGCATACGCCCTTTTTGGCCAAGCAGGCAAGCGGGCAATGCAAATCTGCACTACAAAGAAGTATCACTTCCCACCGGTCAAAAGGGACATCCACAAAATGTGTAAAAACCAGAAAGGCAAGACAGGCCCTGGAGAACTGGGAGCCTTGTTATGCTGATGGGCGGGATGTAAATTGCCAACTGCCTCACTGGAGGAGTGCATTGTGTTCCCTAAAACAAGTAAACAACAGAGCTACAGAGCCAAGGCCACTTCCAGTCTAGGGAATATACCTTGGGAAAACTGAAAATCAATAAGAAAGAGCCACCTCCAAATTTAGGGCTGCACTGACTACAAGAACCTCAACTTGGGTACACCTTAAATATCCCAGGAAATATAAAAATGGTTCAAAACATTGTGGTACTTACGTACGATGGAATATCCCTCAGCCATGAAATCAATGTCATAAGACCAGTAGCAGCAAAGTGAGTGGATTCAGGTACGATGATTCTAAGTGAAATAAGTCACACAGAAAAAGAAACTTATCATAAGATATCACTTATGAAGATCCTGTAAACATGGCTACACGTGAACTGAGTTAGGAAAGAGAACAGAGTCTCACATTTAGAAAACACTCTTATGCCTGCATAAAGGGGAAGGAGAGGTGGGGTGATGCATAAAACCAGAGTTTGATATAAGCACAGGGACCGTTTCAAAAACCAACTTTGGAATTGACAAGACCGACACCTTCCTCAGTGAAAGAGACTCAAAACCCCATATTTCCCACAGAGGAATATATCTGACTAGTAAGAATCTTAAAACCTATGTATTGATATGTCTCCATAAGGGAATCAAGTGTGTCTAGAGTGGCATAAACATGGCAGCGAGAATCAGCTCAAACCCACTATAAAAAGGAATTTCAAAAGCAAAACCAAAAAACAGGGAAATTCTTTACAATTCCTTCAGGGTGTCTGAGGAAACCTGGAAAGACCCTATCTACAATGACAGCTGGATGTGGCATAAGGCTGGACACCTGGGACTGAGAGGATTGGTGAGATTGGGTGAGCAAATGCAGACCCTTTCAAGCAATAATGCATGGCCCCCATTCCATGGGTCCCAACTCTCCATGTTCAAGGGAATATTACTACAGCTATAACATGTACAGGAAACCTAGAGAATGGACACACTGTGAATACAAAAGGTTTCTAAAACTCAACGAATAGTCCCTCTCCTGGTGCTCCAGTTTGACTTTCCAACTGCCTTACTATCAATCTCCCAACTTGGAGAGACAGGCCCTTTAACCTCCTGGTTTGCACAGGTTCCCAATTTGGCAGAGGATGGAAGGGACGAGGGAGAACCCATGAGAGAGTAGCTGTTAGGCATTTGGACGGGCACATGTCACTCTAATTTCCCGGCAGGAAGAAGAATTAACCAAAGTCTCAGCCACCCACCGGGAACCAGTATAGGACATGATCCAAAATTTTGGACTTGCGTTCAGCTCACAAAAAACGAGTTGAGAAATGGAGCTCAGGGGCACAGCAATTCACAAACTGGCAGAGTGATAAAGGACAACTATCGTCCAAAAATCTGTTGAGGGAAGTCAACGAGGCGGACTTGAAAGTGAGGCAAAATAGCAGGAAACACATTTCAAGAGGTACGTTGGAATCGCCTGTAAAGCACAGGAAGAGGGGCACAACTTGGACAATGGTGCACTTGGCCTAAAAGGGCGTCTGCGTTTTCTCCTGAATATATTCAGGAGAAAACGCATACGCCCTTTTTGGCCAAGCAAGCAAGCGGGCAATGCAAATCTGCACTACAAAGAAGTATCACTTCCCACCGGTCAAAAGGGACATCCACAAAATGTGTAAAAACCGGAAAGGCAAGACAGGCCCTGGAGAACTGGGAGCCTTGTTATGCTGATGGGCGGGATGTAAACTGCCAACTGCCTCACTGGAGGAGTGCATTGTGTTCCCTAAAACAAGTAAACAACAGAGCTACAGAGCCAAGGCCACTTCCAGTCTAGGGAATATACCTTGGGAAAACTGAAAATCAATAAGAAAGAGCCACCTCCAAATTTATGGCTGCACTGACTACAAGAACCTCAACTTGGGTACACCTTAAATATCCCAGGAAATATAAAAATGGTTCAAAACATTGTGGTACTTACGTACGATGGAATATCCCTCAGCCATGAAATCAATGTCATAAGACCAGTAGCAGCAAAGGGAGTGGATTCAGGTACGATGATTCTAAGTGAAATAAGTCACACAGAAAAAGAAACTTATCATAAGATATCACTTATGAAGATCCTGTAAACATGGCTACACGTGAACTGAGTTAGGAAAGAGAACAGAGTCTCACATTTAGAAAACACTCTTATGCCTGCATAAAGGGGAAGGAGAGGTGGGGTGATGCATAAAACCAGAGTTTGATATAAGCACAGGGACCGTTTCAAAAACCAACTTTGGAATTGACAAGACCGACACCTTCCTCAGTGAAAGAGACTCAAAACCACATATTTCCCACAGAGGAATATATCTGACTAGTAAGAATCTTAAAACCTATGTATTGATATGTCTCCATAAGGGAATCAAGTGTGTCTAGAGTGGCATAAACATGGCAGCGAGAATCAGCTCAAACCCACTATAAAAAGGAATTTCAAAAGCAAAACCAGAAAACAGGGAAATTCTTTACAATTCCTTCAGGGTGTCTGAGGAAACCTGGAAAGACCCTATCTACAATGACAGCTGGATGTGGCATAAGGCTGGACACTTGGGACTGAGAGGATTGGTGAGATTGGGTGAGCAAATGCAGACCCTTTCAAGCAATAATGCATGGCCCCCATTCCATGGGTCCCAACTCTCCAGGTTCAAGGGAATATTACTACAGCTATAACATGTACAGGAAACCTAGAGAATGGACACACTGTGAATACGAAAGGTTTCTAAAACTCAACGAATAGTCCCTCTCCTGGTGCTCCAGTTTGACTTTCCAACTGCCTTACTATCAATCTCCCAACTTGGAGAGACAGGCCCTTTAACCTCCTGGTTTGCACAGGTTCCCAATTTGGCAGAGGATGGAAGGGACGAGGGAGAACCCATGAGAGAGTAGCTGTTAGGCATTTGGACGGGCACATGTCACTCTAATTTCCCGGCAGGAAGAAGAATTAACCAAAGTCTCAGCCACCCACCGGGAACCAGTATAGGACATGATCCAAAATTTTGGACTTGCGTTCAGCTCACAAAAAACGAGTTGAGAAATAGAGCTCAGGGGCACAGCAATTCACAAACTGGCAGAGTGATAAAGGACAACTATCGTCCAAAAATCTGTTGAGGGAAGTCAACGAGGCGGACTTGAAAGTGAGCCAAAATAGCAGGAAATAGATTTCAAGAGGTACGTTGGAATCGCCTGTAAAGCACAGGAAGAGGGGCACAACTTGGACAATGGTGCACTTGGCCAAAAAGGGCGTATGCGTTTTCTCCTGAATATATTCAGGAGAAAACGCATACGCCCTTTTTGGCCAAGCAAGCAAGCGGGCAATGCAAATCTGCACTACAAAGAAGTATCACTTCCCACCGGTCAAAAGGGACATCCACAAAATGTGTAAAAACCAGAAAGGCAAGCCCGGCCCTGGAGAACTGGGAGCCTTGTTATGCTGATGGGCGGGATGTAAATTGCCAACTGCCTCACTGGAGGAGTGCATTGTGTTCCCTAAAACAAGTAAACAACAGAGCTACAGAGCCAAGGCCACTTCCAGTCTAGGGAATATACCTTGGGAAAACTGAAAATCAATAAGAAAGAGCCACCTCCAAATTTAGGGCTGCACTGACTACAAGAACCTCAACTTGGGTACACCTTAAATATCCCAGGAAATATAAAATTGGTTCAAAATATTGTGGTACTTACGTATGATGGAATATCCCTCTGCCATGAAATCAATGTCATAAGACCAGTTGCACAAAATGAGTGGATTCAGGTACGATGATTCTAAGTGAAATTAGTCACACAGAAAAAGAAACCTATCATAAGATATCACTTTTGAAGCTCCTTTAAACATGGCTACCCATGAACTGAGTTAGGAAAGAGAACAGAGTCTCATATTTAGAAAATACTCTTATGCCTTCTTAAAGGGGAAGAAGAGGTGGGGTGATGAATAAAACCAGAGTTTGATATAAGCTCAGGCCACGTTCCAAAAACCAACTATTGAATAGACAAGACCTACACCTTCCTCAGTGAAAGGGAATCAAAACCCCATATTTCCTGCAGAGGAATATATTTCACTTGTAAGAATATTAAAACCAATGTATTGATATATCTGCATAAGGGAATCAAGTGTGTCTAGAGTGGCATAAACATGGCAGCGAGAATCAGCTCAAACCCACTATAAAAAGTAATTTCAAAAACAAAAGAAAAAAACAGGGAAATTCTTTATAATTCCCTCAGGGTCTCTGATGAACCCTGAAATGACTCTATCTACAATGACAGCTGAATGTGGCATAAGGCTGGACACTTGGGACTGAGAGGACTGGTGAGATTGGGTGAGCAAAAGCAGACCCTTTAAAGCAATAATGCATGGCACCCATTCCATGGGTCCCAACTCTTCAGATTGAAGTGAATATTACGACAGCTATAACATGTACGGGAAACCTAGAGAATAGACACACTGGGAATACGAAAGGTTACTAAAACTCAATGAATTGTCCCTCTCCTGGTGCTCTGGTTTGACTTTCCAACTGATTTACTATCAATCTCCCATTATGGAGAGACAGCCCATTTTAACTCCTGGTTTGCACAGGTTGCCAATTTGGCTGAGGAGGAATGGGAAGAGGGAGATCCAATGAGAGAGTAGCTGTTAGGCATTTGGACGGGCACATGTCACTCTAATTTCCCGGCAGGAAGAAGAATTAACCAAAATCTCATCCACCCACCGGGAACCACTATAGGACATGATCCAAAATTTTGGACTTGCGTTCAGCTCACAAAAAACTAGTTGAAAAATGGAGCTCAGGGGCACAGCAATTCACAAACTGGCAGAGTAATAAAGGACAATTATCGTCCAAAAATCTGTTGAGGGAAGGAAACGAGGCAGACTTGAATGTGAGGCAGAATAGCAGGAAACAGATTTCAAGAGGTACGTTGGAATCGCCTTTAAAGCACAGGAAGAGGGGCACAACTTGGACAATGATGCACTTGGCCAAAAAGGGCGTATGCGTTTTCTCCTGAATATATTCAGGAGAAAACCCATACGCCCTTTTTGGCCAAGCAAGCAAGCGGGCAATGCAAATCTGCACTACAAAAAGTATCACTTCCCAACGGTCAAAAGGGACATCCACAAAATGTGTAAAAACCTGAAAGGCAAGACAGACCCTGGAGAACAAGGAGCCTTGTTATGCTGAAGGGCGGGATGTAAATTGCCACCTGCCTCTCTGGAAGAGTGCATTGTGTTCCCTAAAACAAGTAAACAACAGAGCTACAGAGCCAAGGGCGCTTCCAGTCTAGGAAATATACCTTGGGAAAACTGAAAAGCAATAAGACAGAGCCACCCCAAAATTTAGGGCTGCACTGCTTACAAGAACCTCAACATGGGTACACCTTAAATATCCTAGGAAATATAAAATTGGTTTAAAACATTGTGGTACTTACGTACGATGGAATATCCCTCAGCCATGAAATCAATGTCATAAGACCGGTAGCAGCAAAGTGAGTGGATTCAGGTACGATGATTCTAAATGAAATATGTCACACAGAAAATGAAACTTATCATAAGATATCACTTATGAAGATCCTGTAAACATGGCTACACATGAACTGAGTTAGGAAAGAGAACAGAGTCTCACATTTAGAAAATACTCTTATGCCTTCTTAAGGGGGAAGGAGAGGTGTGGTGATGCATAAAACCAGAGTTTGATATAAGCACAGGTACCATCCCAAAAACCAACTATGGAATAGACAAGACCTACACCTTCCTCAGTGAAAGGGTCTCAAAACCCCATATTTCCCACAGATGAATATTTCTCACGAGTAAGAATCATAAAACTTATTTATTGATATGTATCCATAAGGGAATCTACTGAGTCTAGAATGGCATAAACATGGCAGCGAGAATCAGCTCAAACACACAATAAAAAGGAATTACAAAAACAAAACAAAAAAAACGGGTAATTCTTTAAAATTCCTTCGGGGTCTCTGATGAAACCTGGAATGACCCTATCTACAATGACAGCTGGATGTGGCATAAGGCTGGACACTTGGGACTGAGAAAATTGGTGAGATTGGGTGAGCAAAGGCAGTCCCTTTAAAGCAATAATGCATGCCACCTCTTCCATGGGTCCCAACTCTTCATGTTGAAGGGAATATTACTACAGCTATAACATGTACGTGAAACCTAGAGAATAGACACACTGTGATTATGAAAGGTTTCTAGAACTCAACGAATAGTCCCTCTACTGCTGCTCTGGTTTGACTTTCCAACTGCTTTACTATCAATCAACCAACTAGGAGAGACAGCCCCTTTAACCTCCTGGTTCGCACAGGTTGTCAATTTGGCAGAGTATGAAAGGGAAGAGGAAGAAACAATGAGAGAGTAGCTGTTAGGCATTTGGACAGGCACATTTCATACTAATTTCCCGGCAGGAAGAAGAATTAACCAAAGTCTCAGCCACCCACCGGGAACCAGTATAGATCCTGAACCAAAATTTTGGAATTGCGTTCAGCTCACAAAAATCGAGTTGTAAAATGGAGCTCAGGGGCACAGCAATTCACAAACTGGCAGAGTAATACAGGACATCTATCGTCCATAAATCTGTTGAGGGAAGGAAACGAGCCGGACTTGAAAGCGATGCCAAATAGCAGGAAACAGATTTCAAGAGGTACGTTGGAATCGCCTTTAAAGCACAGGAAGAGGGGCACAACTTGGACAATGGTGCACTTGGCCAAAAAGGGCGTATGCGTTTTCTCCTGAATATATTCAGGAGAAAACGCATATGCCCTTTTTGGCCAAGCAAGCAAGCGGGCAATGCAAATCTGCACTACAAAGAAGTATCACTTCCCACCGGTCAAAAGGGACATCCACAAAATGTGTAAAAACCAGAAAGGCAAGACAGGCCCTGGAGAACTGGGAGCCTTGTTATGCTGATGGGCGGGATGTAAATTGCCAACTGCCTCACTGAAGGAGTGCATTGTGTTCCCTAAACAAGTAAACAACAGAGCTACAGAGCCAAGGCCACTTCCAGTCTAGGGAATATACCTTGGGAAAACTGAAAATCAATAAGAAAGAGCCACTTCCAAATTTAGGGCTGCACTGACTACAAGAACCTCAACTTGGGTACACCTTAAATATCCCAGGAAATATAAAAATGGTTCAAAACATTGTGGTACTTACGTACGATGGAATATCCCTCAGCCATGAAATCAATGTCATAAGACCAGTAGCAGCAAAGTGAGTGGATTCAGGTACGATGATTCTAAGTGAAATAAGTCACACAGAAAAAGAAACTTATCATAAGATATCACTTATGAAGATCCTGTAAACATGGCTACACGTGAACTGAGTTAGGAAAGAGAACAGAGTCTCACATTTAGAAAACACTCTTATGCCTGCATAAAGGGGAAGGAGAGGTGGGGTGATGCATAAAACCAGAGTTTGATATAAGCACAGGGACCGTTTCAAAAACCAACTTTGGAATAGACAAGACCTACACCTTCCTCAGTGAAAGAGACTCAAAATCCCATATTTCCCACAGAGGAATATATCTGACTAGTAAGAATCTTAAAACCTATGTATTGATATGTCTCCATAAGGGAATCAAGTGTGTCTAGAGTGGCATAAACATGGCAGCGAGAATCAGCTCAAACTCACTATAAAAAGGAATTTCAAAAGCAAAACCAAAAAACAGGGAAATTCTTTACAATTCCTTCAGGGTGTCTGAGGAATGCTGGAAAGACCCTATCTACAATGACAGCTGGATGTGGCATAAGGCTGGACACTTGGGACTGAGAGGATTGGTGAGATTGGGTGAGCAAATGCAGACCCTTTCAAGCAATAATGCATGGCCCCCACTCCATGGGTCCCAACTCTCCATGTTCAAGGGAATATTACTACAGCTATAACATGTACAGGAAACCTAGAGAATGGACACACTGTGAATACGAAAGGTTTCTAAAACTCAACGAATAGTCCCTCTCCTGGTGCTCCAGTTTGACTTTCCAACTGCCTTACTATCAATCTCCCAACTTGGAGAGACAGGCCCTTTAACCTCCTGGTTTGCACAGGTTCCCAATTTGGCAGAGGATGGAAGGGACGAGAGAGAACCCATGAGAGAGTAGCTGTTAGGCATTTGGACGGGCACATGTCACTCTAATTTCCCGGCAGGAAGAAGAATTAACCAAAGTCTCAGCCACCCACCGGGAACCAGTATAGGACATGATCCAAAATTTTGGACTTGCGTTCACCTCACAAAAAATGAGTTGAGAAATGGAGCTCAGGGGCACAGCAATTCACAAACTGGCAGAGTGATAAAGGACAACTATCGTCCAAAAATCTGTTGAGGGAAGTCAACGAGGCGGACTTGAAAGCGAGGCAAAATAGCAGGAAACAGATTTCAAGAGGTACCTTGGAATCGCCTGTAAAGCACAGGAAGAGGGGCACAACTTGGACAATGGTGCACTTGGCCAAAAAGGGCGTATGCGTTTTCTCCTGAATATATTCAGGAGAAAACGCATACGCCCTTTTTTGCCAAGCAAGCAAGCGGGCAATGCAAATCTGCACTACAAAGAAGTATCACTTCCCACCGGTCAAAAGGGACATCCACAAAATGTGTAAAAACCAGAAAGGCAAGACAGGCCCTGGAGAACTGGGAGCCTTGTTATGCTGATGGGCTGGATGTAAATTGCCAACTGCCTCACTGGAGGAGTGCATTGTGTTCCCTAAAACAAGTAAACAACAGAGCTACAGAGCCAAGGCCACTTCCAGTCTAGGGAATATACCTGGGGAAAACTGAAAATCAATAAGAAAGAGCCACCTCCAAATTTAGGGCTGCACTGACTACAAGAACCTCAACTTGGGTACACCTTAAATATCCCAGGAAATATAAAAATGGTTCAAAACATTGTGGTACTTACGTACGATGGAATATCCCTCAGCCATGAAATCAATGTCATAAGACCAGTAGCAGCAAAGTGAGTGGATTCAGGTACGATGATTCTAAGTGAAATAAGTCACACAGAAAAAGAAACTTATCATAAGATATCACTTATGAAGATCCTGTAAACATGGCTACACGTGAACTGAGTTAGGAAAGAGAACAGAGTCTCACATTTAGAAAACACTCTTATGCCTGCATAAAGGGGAAGGAGAGGTGGGGTGATGCATAAAACCAGAGTTTGATATAAGCACAGGGACCGTTTCAAAAACCAACTTTGGAACTGACAAGACCGACACCTTCCTCAGTGAAAGAGACTCAAAACCCCATATTTCCCACAGAGGAATATATCTGACTAGTAAGAATCTTAAAACCTATGTATTGATATGTCTCCATAAGGGAATCAAGTGTGTCTAGAGTGGCATAAACATGGCAGCGAGTATCAGCTCAAACTCACTATAAAAAGGAATTTCAAAAGCAAAACCAAAAAACAGGGAAATTCTTTACAATTCCTTCAGGGTGTCTGAGGAAACCTGGAAAGACCCTATCTACAATGACAGCTGGATGTGGTATAAGGCTGGACACTTGGGACTGAGAGGATTGGTGAGATTGGGTGAGCGAATGCAGACCCTTTCAAGCAATAATGCATGGCCCCCATTCCATGGGTCCCAACTCTCCATGTTCAAGGGAATATTACTACAGCTATAACATGTACAGGAAACCTAGAGAATGGACACAATGTGAATACGAAAGGTTTCTAAAACTCAACGAATAGTCCCTCTCCTGGTGCTCCAGTTTGACTTTCCAACTGCCTTACTATCAATCTCCCAACTTGGAGAGACAGGCCCTTTAACCTCCTGGTTTGCACAGGTTCCCAATTTGGCAGAGCGTGGAAGGGACGAGGGAGAACCCATGAGAGAGTAGCTGTTAGGCATTTGGACGGGCACATGTCACTCTAATTTCCTGGCAGGAAGAAGAATTAACCAAAGTCTCAGCCACCCACCGGGAACCAGTATAGGACATGATCCAAAATTTTGGACTTGCGTTCAGCTCACAAAAAACGAGTTGAGAAATGGAGCTCAGGGGCACAGCAATTCACAAACTGGCAGAGTGATAAAGGACAACTATCGTCCAAAAATCTGTTGAGGGAAGTCAACGAGGCGGACTTGAAAGCGAGGCAAAATAGCAGGAAACAGATTTCAAGAGGTACCTTGGAATCGCCTGTAAAGCACAGGAAGAGGGGCACAACTTGGACAATGGTGCACTTGGCCAAAAAGGGCATATGCGTTTTCTCCTGAATATATTCAGGAGAAAACGCATACGCCCTTTTTGGCCAAGCAAGCAAGCGGGCAATGCAAATCTGCACTACAAAGAAGTATCATTTCCCACCGGTCAAAAGGGACATCCACAAAATGTGTAAAAACCAGAAAGGCAAGACAGGCCCTGGAGAACAGGGAGCCTTGTTATGCTGATGGGCGGGATGTAAATTGCCAACTGCCTCACTGGAGGAGTGCATTGTGTTCCCTAAAACAAGTAAACAACAGAGCTACAGAGCCAAGGCCACTTCCAGTCTAGGGAATATACCTGGGGAAAACTGAAAATCAATAAGAAAGAGCCACTTCCAAATTTAGGGCTGCACTGACTACAAGAACCTCAACTTGGGTACACCTTAAATATCCCAGGAAATATAAAAATGGTTCAAAACATTGTGGTACTTACGTACGATGGAATATCCCTCAGCCATGAAATCAATGTCATAAGACCAGTAGCAGCAAAGTGAGTGGATTCAGGTACGATGATTCTAAGTGAAATAAGTCACACAGAAAAAGAAACTTATCATAAGATATCACTTATGAAGATCCTGTAAACATGGCTACACGTGAACTGAGTTAGGAAAGAGAACAGAGTCTCACATTTAGAAAACACTCTTATGCCTGCATAAAGGGGAAGGAGAGGTGGGGTGATGCATAAAACCAGAGTTTGATATAAGCACAGGGACCGTTCCAAAAACCAACTTTGGAATAGACAAGACCTACACCTTCCTCAGTGAAAGAGACTCAAAAGCCCATATTTCCCACAGAGGAATATATCTGACTAGTAAGAATCTTAAAACCTATGTATTGATATGTCTCCATAAGGGAATCAAGTGTGTCTAGAGTGGCATAAACATGGCAGCGAGAATCAGCTCAAACCCACTATAAAAAGGAATTTCAAAAGCAAAACCAAAAAACACGGAAATTCTTTACAATTCCTTCAGGGTTTCTGAGGAAAGCTGGAAAGACCCTATCTACAATGACAGCTGGATGTGGCATAAGGCTGGACACTTGGGACTGAGAGGATTGGTGAGATTGGGTGAGCAAATGCAGACCCTTTCAAGCAATAATGCATGGCCCCCACTCCATGGGTCCCAACTCTCCATGTTCAAGGGAATATTACTACAGCTATAACATGTACAGGAAACCTAGAGAATGGACACACTGTGAATACGAAAGGTTTCTAAAACTCAACGAATAGTCCCTCTCCTGGTGCTCCAGTTTGACTTTCCAACTGCCTTACTATCAATCTCCCAACTTGGAGAGACAGGCCCTTTAACCTCCTGGTTTGCACAGGTTCCCAATTTGGCAGAGGATGGAAGGGACGAGAGAGAACCCATGAGAGAGTAGCTGTTAGGCATTTGGACGGGCACATGTCACTCTAATTTCCCGGCAGGAAGAAGAATTAACCAAAGTCTCAGCCACCCACCGGGAACCAGTATAGGACATGATCCAAAATTTTGGACTTGCGTTCACCTCACAAAAAATGAGTTGAGAAATGGAGCTCAGGGGCACAGCAATTCACAAACTGGCAGAGTGATAAAGGACAACTATCGTCCAAAAATCTGTTGAGGGAAGTCAACGAGGCGGACTTGAAAGCGAGGCAAAATAGCAGGAAACAGATTTCAAGAGGTACCTTGGAATCGCCTGTAAAGCACAGGAAGAGGGGCACAACTTGGACAATGGTGCACTTGGCCAAAAAGGGCGTATGCGTTTTCTCCTGAATATATTCAGGAGAAAACGCATACGCCCTTTTTTGCCAAGCAAGCAAGCGGGCAATGCAAATCTGCACTACAAAGAAGTATCACTTCCCACCGGTCAAAAGGGACATCCACAAAATGTGTAAAAACCAGAAAGGCAAGACAGGCCCTGGAGAACTGGGAGCCTTGTTATGCTGATGGGCTGGATGTAAATTGCCAACTGCCTCACTGGAGGAGTGCATTGTGTTCCCTAAAACAAGTAAACAACAGAGCTACAGAGCCAAGGCCACTTCCAGTCTAGGGAATATACCTTGGGAAAACTGAAAATCAATAAGAAAGAGCCACCTCCAAATTTAGGGCTGCACTGACTACAAGAACCTCAACTTGGGTACACCTTAAATATCCCAGGAAATATAAAAATGGTTCAAAACATTGTGGTACTTACGTACGATGGAATATCCCTCAGCCATGAAATCAATGTCATAAGACCAGTAGCAGCAAAGTGAGTGGATTCAGGTACGATGATTCTAAGTGAAATAAGTCACACAGAAAAAGAAACTTATCATAAGATATCACTTATGAAGATCCTGTAAACATGGCTACACGTGAACTGAGTTAGGAAAGAGAACAGAGTCTCACATTTAGAAAACACTCTTATGCCTGCATAAAGGGGAAGGAGAGGTGGGGTGATGCATAAAACCAGAGTTTGATATAAGCACAGGGACCGTTTCAAAAACCAACTTTGGAATAGACAAGACCTACACCTTCTTCAGTGAAAGAGACTCAAAACCCCATATTTCCCACAGAGGAATATATCTGACTAGTAAGAATCTTAAAACCTATGTATTGATATGTCTCCATAAGGGAATCAAGTGTGTCTAGAGTGGCATAAACATGGCAGCGAGAATCAGCTCAAACCCACTATAAAAAGGAATTTCAAAAGCAAAAGAGGGAAATTCTTTACAATTCCTTCAGGGTGTCTGAGGAAACCTGGAAAGACCCTATCTACAATGACAGCTGGATGTGGCATAAGGCTGGACACTTGGGACTGAGAGGATTGGTGAGATTGGGTGAGCAAATGCAGACCCTTTCAAGCAATAATGCATGGACCCCATTCCATGGGTCCCAACTCTCCAGGTTCAAGGGAATATTACTACAGCTATAACATGTACAGGAAACCTAGAGAATGGACACACTCTGAATACGAAAGGTTTCTAAAACTCAATGAATAGTCCCTCTCCTGGTGCTCCAGTTTGACTTTCCAACTGACTTACTATCAATCTCCCAACTTGGAGAGACAGGCCCTTTAACCTCCTGGTTTGCACAGGTTCTCAATTTGGCAGAGGATGGAAGGGACGAGGGAGAACCCATGAGAGAGTAGCTGTTAGGCATTTGGACGGGCACATGTCACTCTAATTTCCCGGCAGGAAGAAGAATTAACCAAAGTCTCATCCACCCACCGGGAACCAGTATAGGACATGATCCAAAATTTTGGACTTGCGTTCAGCTCACAAAAAACGAGTTGAGAAATGGAGCTCAGGGGCACAGCAATTCACAAACTGGCAGAGTGATAAAGGACAACTATCGTCCAAAAATCTGTTGTGGGAAGTCAACGAGGCGGACTTGAAAGCGAGGCAAAATAGCAGGAAACAGATTTCAAGAGGTACCTTGGAATCGCCTGTAAAGCACAGGAAGAGGGGCACAACTTGGACAATGGTGCACTTGGCCAAAAAGGGCGTATGCGTTTTCTCCTGAATATATTCAGGAGAAAACGCATACGCCCTTTTTGGCCAAGCAAGCAAGCGGGCAATGCAAATCTGCACTAAAAAGAAGTATCATTTCCCACCGGTCAAAAGGGACATCCACAAAATGTGTAAAAATCGGAAAGGCAAGACAGGCCCTGGAGAACAGGGAGCCTTGTTATGCTGATGGGCGGGATGTAAATTGCCAACTGCGTCACTGGAGGAGTGCATTGTGTTCCCTAAAACAAGTAAACAACAGAGCTACAGAGCCAAGGCCACTTCCAGTCTATGGAATATACCTTGGGAAATCTGAAAATCAATAAGAAAGAGCCACCTCCAAATTTAGGGCTGCACTGACTACAAGAACCTCAACTTGGGTACACTTTAATATCCCTGGAAATATAAAAATGGTTCAAAACATTGTGGTACTTACGTACGATGGAATATTCCTCAGCCATGAAATCAATGTCATAAGAACAGTAGCAGCAAAGTGAGTGGATTCAGGTACGTTGATTCTAAGTGAAATAAGCCACACAGAAAAAAGAAACTTATCATAAGATATCACTTAGGAAGATCCTGTAAACATGGCTACACGTGAACTGAGTTAGGAAAGAGAACAGAGTCTCACATTTAGAAAACACTCTTATGTCTCCATAAAGGGGAATGAGAGGTGGGGTGATGCATAAAACCAGAGTTTGATATAAGCACAGGGACCGTTTCAAAAACCAACTTTGGAATAGACAAGACCTACACCTTCCTCAGTGAAAGAGACTCAAAACCCCATATTTCCCACAGAGGAATATATCTGACTAGTAAGAATCTTAAAACCTATGTATTGATATGTCTCCATAAGGGAATCAAGTGTATCTAGAGTGGCATAAACATGGCAGCGAGAATCAGCTCAAACCCACTATAAAAAGGAATTTCAAAAGCAAAACCAAAAAACAGGGAAATTCTTTACAATTCCTTCAGGGTGTCTGTGGAAACCTGGAAAGACCCTATCTACAATGACAGCTGGATGTGGCATAAGGCTGGACACTTGGGACTGAGAGGATTGGTGAGATTGGGTGAGCAAATGCAGACCCTTTCAAGCAATAATGCATGGCCCCCATTCCATGGGTCCCAACTCTCCATGTTCAAGGGAATATTACTACAGCTATAACATGTACAGGAAACCTAGAGAATGGACACACTGTGAATACGAAAGGTTTCTAAAACTCAACGAATAGTCCCTCTCCTGGTGCTCCAGTTTGACTTTCCAACTGCCTTACTATCAATCTCCCAACTTGGAGAGACAGGCCCTTTAACCTCCTGGTTTGCACAGGTTCCCAATTTGGCAGAGGATGGAAGGGACGAGGGAGAACCCATGAGAGAGTAGCTGTTAGGCATTTGGACGGGCACATGTCACTCTAATTTCCCGGCAGGAAGAAGAATTAACCAAAGTCTCAGCCACCCACCGGGAACCAGTATAGGACATGATCCAAAATTTTGGACTTGCGTTCAGTTCCCAAAAAACGAGTTGAGAAATGGAGCTCAGTGGCACAGCAATTCTCAAACTGGCAGAGTGATAAAGTACAACTATCGTCCAAAAATCTCTTGAGGGAAGTCAACGAGGTGGACTTGAAAGCGAGGCAAAATAGCAGGAAACAGATTTCAAGAGGTACGTTGGAATCGCCTGTAAAGCACAGGAAGAGGGGCACAACTTGGACAATGATGCACTTGGTAAAAAAGGGCGTATGCGTTTTCTCCTGAATATATTCAGGAGAAAACGCATACGCCCTTTTTGGCCAAGCAAGCAAGCGGGCAATGCAAATCTGCACTACAAAGAAGTATCACTTCCCACCGGTCAAAAGGGACATCCAGAAAATGTGTAAAAACCAGAAAGGCAAGACAGGCCCTGGAGAACAGGGAGCCTTGTTATGCTGATGGGCGGGATGTAAATTGCCAACTGCCTCACTGGAGGAGTGCATTGTGTTCCCTAAAACAAGTAAACAACAGAGCTACAGAGCCAAGGCCACTTCCAGTCTAGGGAATATACCTTGGGAAAACTGAAAATCTATAAGAAAGGGCCACCTCCAAATTTAGGGCTGCACTAACTACAAGAACCTCAACTTGGGTACACCTTAAATATCCCAGGAAATATAAAAATGGTTCAAAACATTGTGGTACTTACGTACGATGGAATATTCCTCAGCCATGAAATCAATGTCATAAGACCAGTAGCAGCAAAGTGAGTGGATTCAGGTACGATGATTCTAAGTGAAATAAGTCACGCAGAAAAAGAAACTTATCATAAGATATCAATTATGAAGATCCTGTAAACATGGCGACACGTGAACTGAGTTAGAAAAGAGAACAGAGTCTCACATTTACAAAACACTCTTATGCCTGCATAAAGGGGATTGAGAGGTGGGGTGATGCATAAAACCAGTGTTTGATATAAGCACAGGGACCGTTCCAAAAACCAACTCTGGAATAGACAAGACCTACAACTTCCTCAGTGAAAGAGACTCAAAACCCCATATTTCCCGCAGAGGAATATATCTGACTAGTAAGAATCTTAAAACCTATGTATTGATATGACTCCATAAGGGAATCAAGTGTGTCTAGAGTGGCATAAACATGGCAGCGAGAATCAGCTCAAACCCACTATAAAAAGGAATTTCAAAAGCAAAACGAAAAAACAGGGAAATTCTTTACAATTCCTTCAGGGTGTCTGAGGAAACCTGGAAAGACCCTATCTACAATGACAGCTGGATGTGGCATAAGGCTGGACACTTGGGACTGAGAAAATTGGTGAGATTGGGTGAGCAAAGGCAGTCCCTTTAAAGCAATAATGCATGCCACCTCTTCCATGGGTCCCAACTCTTCATGTTGAAGGGAATATTACTACAGCTATAACATGTACGTGAAACCTAGAGAATAGACACACTGTGATTATGAAAGGTTTCTAAAACTCAACGAATAGTCCCTCTACTGCTGCTCTGGTTTGACTTTCCAACTGCTTTACTATCAATCAACCAACTAGGAGAGACAGCCCCTTTAACCTCCTGGTTCGCACAGGTTGTCAATTTGGCAGAGGATGAAAGGGATGAGGAAGAAACAATGAGAGAGTAGCTGTTAGGCATTTGGACAGGCACATTTCATACTAATTTCCCGGCAGGAAGAAGAATTAACCAAAGTCTCAGCCACCCACCGGGAACCAGTATAGATCCTGAACCAAAATTTTGGACTTGCGTTCAGCTCACAAAAATCGAGTTGTAAAATGGAGCTCAGGGGCACAGCAATTCACAAACTGGCAGAGTAATGCAGGACATCTATCGTCCATAAATCTGTTGAGGGAAGGAAACAAGGCGGACTTGAAAGCGATGCCGAATAGCAGGAAACAGATTTCAAGAGGTACGTTGGAATCGCCTTTAAAGCACAGGAAGAGAGGCACAACTTGGACAATGATGCACTTGGCCAAAAAGGGCGTATGCGTTTTCTCCTGAATATATTCAGGAGAAAACGCATACGCCCTTTTTGGCCAAGCAAGCAAGCGGGCAATGCAAATTTGCACTACAAAGAAGTGTCACTTCCCACCGGTCAAAAGGGACATCCACAAAATGTGTAAAAACCAGAAAGGCATGACAGGGCCTGGAGAACACGGAGCCTTTTTATGCTGATGGTCCGGATGTAAATTGCCAACTGCCTCTCTGGAGGAGTGCACTGTGTTCCCTAAAACAAGTAAACAACAGAGCTACAGAGCCAAGGACACTTTCAGTCTAGGGAATATATCTTGGGAAAACTGAAAATCAATAAGACAGAGTCACCCCAAAATTTAGGGCTGCACTGCTTACAAGAACCTCAACTTGGGTACACCTTAAATATCCCAGGAAATATAAAATGGATTCAAAAAATTGTGGTACATACGAAAGATGTAATATCCCTCATCCATGAAATCAATGTCATAAGACCAGTAGCAGCAAAATGAGTCGATTCAGGTACGATGATTCTAAGTGAAATAAGTCACACAGAAAAAGAAACTTATCATAAGATATGACTTTTGGAGATCCTGTAAACATGGCTACATATGAACTGAGTTAGGAAAGATAACAGTGTCTCACATTTAGAAAAAAACTCGTATGCATGCTTAAGGGAGAAAGAGAGGTGGGGTAATGCATAAAACCAGAGTTTGATATAATCACAGGGACCGTTCCAAAAACTTACTATGGAATAGATAAGACCTACACCTTCCTCAGTGAAAGGGACGCAAAACCACATATTTCCCGCAGAGGAATAGATTTGACTAGTAAGAATCTTAAAACCTATGTATTGATATGTCTCCATAAGGTTATCAAGTGTGTCTTGACTGGCATAAACATGGCAGCGAGAATCAGCTCAAACCCACTATAAAAAGGAATTTCAAAAACAAAACAAAAAAACAGGGAAAGTCTTTACAATTCCTTCAGGGTCTCTGATGAAACGTGGAATGAACCTATCTACAATGACAGCTGGATATGGCATAAGGCTGGACACTTGGGGCTGAGAGGATTGGTGAGATTGGGTGAGCAAATGCAGACCCTTTAAAGCAAGAATGCATGGCCCCCATTCCATGGGTCCCAACTCTCGAGCTTGAAGGGAATATTAATACAGCAAGAACTGGTACAGGAAACCTAGAGAATGGACACACTGTGAATATGAAATGTTTCTAAATCTCAACGAATAGTCCCTCTCCTGGTGCTCTGGTTTGACTTTCCAACTGCTTTACTATCAATCTCCAAACTTGGAGACACAGCGCCATTTACCTCCTGGTCCGAACAGGTTGCCAATTTGGCAGAGGATGAAAGGGAAGAGGGAGAACCAATGAGAGAGTAGCTGTTAGGCATTTGGACGGGCACGTGTCACTCTAATATACCGTTAGGAAGAAGAATTAACCAAAGTCTCAGCCACCCACCGGGAACCAGTATAGGTCCTGAACCAAAATTTTGAACTTGCATTCAGCTCACTAAAAACGAGTTGAAAAATCGAGCTCAGGGGCACAGCAATTCACAAACTGGCAGAGTAATAAAGCACAACTATCGTCCAAAAATCTGTTGAGGGAAGGCAACGAGGCGGACTTGAATGTGAGGCAGAATAGCAGGAAACAGATTTAAAGAGGTACGTTGGAATCGCCTGTAAAGCACAGGAAGAGGGGCACAAGTTCGACAATGATGCACTTGGCCAAAAAGGGCATATGCGTTTTCTCCTGAATATATTCAGGAGAAAACGCATACGCCCTTTTTGGCCAATCAAGCAAGCGGGCAATGCAAATCTGCACTACAAAGAAGTATCACTTCCCACCGGTCAAAAGGGACATCCACAAAATGTGTAAAATCCAGAAAGGCAAGACAGGCCCTGGAGAACAGGGAGCCTTGTTATGCTGATGGGCGTGATTTAATTGACAACTGCCTCTCTGGAGGAGTGCATTGTGTTCCCTAAAACAAGTAAACAACAGACCTACAGAGCCAAGGGCGCTTCCAGTCTAGGGAATATACCTTGGGAAAACTGAAAATCAATAAGACACGGCCACCCCAAAATTTAGGGCTGCACTGCTTACAGGAAGCTCAACGTGGGTACACCTTAAATATCCCACGAAATATAAAATTGGTTCAAATTATTGTGGTACTTACGTTTGACGGAATATCCGTCAGCCATGAAATCAATGTCATAAGACCAGTAGAAGCAAAATGAATGGATTCAGGTCCGATGATTCTTAGTGAAATAAGTCACACAGAAAAAGAAACTTATCATAAAATATCACTTATGAAGATCCTGTAAACATGCCTACACATGAACTGAGTTAGGAAAGAGAACAGAGTCTCACATTTAAAAAACATTCTTATGCCTGTTTAAGGGGAAAGGCGAGGTGGGGTGATGCATAAAACTAGACTTTGATAGAATCACAGGTACCCTTCCAAAAACCATCTATGGAATAGAAAAGACCTACACCTTCCTCAGTGAAAGGTACTCAGAACCCCATATTTCCCGGAGAGGAATATATCACACTAGAAAGACTCTTAAAACCTATGTATTGATATGTCTCCATAAGGGAATCAAGTGTGTCTAGATTGGCATAAACATGGCAGCGAGAATCAGCTCAAACCCACTATAAAAGGGAATTTCAAAAACAAAACAAATAAACAGGGAAATTCTTTACAATTCCTTCAGGGTCTCTGATGAAACCTGGAATAAGCCTATCTACAATGACAGCTGGATGTGGCATAAGGCTGGACACTTGGGACTGAGCGGATTGGTGAGATTGGGTGAGCAAATGCAGACCCTATCAAGCAATATTTCATGGCACCCATTCCATGGCTCCCAACTCTCCAGGTTGAAGGGAATATTACTACAGCTATAACATGTACAGGAAACCTAGAGAATGGACACACTGTGAATACGAAAGGTTTCTAAAACTCAACGAATAGTCCCTCTCCTGGTGCTCCAGTTTGACTTTCCAACTGCCTTACTATCAATCTCCCAACTTGGAGAGACAGGCCCTTTAACCTCCTGGTTTGCACAGGTTCCCAATTTGTCAGAGGATGGAAGGGACGAGGGAGAACCCATGAGAGAGTAGCTGTTAGGCATTTGGACGGGCACATGTCACTCTAATTTCCCGGCAGGAAGAAGAATTAACCAAAGTCTCAGCCACCCACCGGGAACCAGTATAGGACATGATCCAAAATTTTGGACTTGCGTTCAGCTCACAAAAAAAGAGTTGAGAAACGGAGCTCAGGGGCACAGCAATTCACAAACTGGCAGAATGATAAAGGACAACTACCGTCCAAAAATCTGTTGAGGGAATGCAGCGAGCCAGACTTGAAAGCGAGGCAGAAGAGCAGGAAACAGATTTCAAGAGGTACGTTGGAATCTCCTTTAAAGCACAGGAAGAGGGGCACAACTTTGACACTGATGGAATTGGACAAAAAGGGCGTATGCGTTTTCTCCTGAATATATTCAGGAGAAAATGCATAAGCCCATTTTGGCCAAGCAAGCAAGCGGGCAATGCAAATCTGCACTACAAAGAAGTATCACTTCCCACCGGTCAAAAGGGACATCCACAAAATGTGTAAAAACCTGAAAGGCAAGACATGCCCTGGAGAACACGGAGCCATGTTATGCTGATGGGCAGGATGTAAATTGCCAACTGCCTCTCTGGAGGAGTGCATTGTGTTCCCTAAAACAAGTAAACAACAGAGCTACAGAGCCAAGGGCGCTTCCTGTCTAGGGAATATACCTTGGGAAAACTGAAAATCAATAAGACAGAACCACCCCAAAATTTAGGGCTGCACGGCTTACAAGAACCTCAACTTGCGTACACCTTAAATATCCCAGGAAATATAAAATTGGTTCAAAATATTGTGGTACTTACGTACGATGGAATATCCCTCAGCCATGAAATCAATGTCATAAGACCAGTTGCACAAAATGAGTGGATTCAGGTACGATGATTCTAAGTGAAATAAGTCACACAGAAAAAGAAACCTATCATAAGATATCACTTATGAAGCTCCTTTAAACATGGCTACACATGAACTGAGTTAGGAAAGAGAACAGAGTCTCACATTTAGAAAACACTCTTATGCCTTCTTAAAGGGGAAGGAGAGGTGGGGTGATGCATAAAACCAGAGTTTGATATAAGCACAGGGACCGTTTCAAAAACCAACTTTGGAATTGACAAGACCGACACCTTCCTCAGTGAAAGAGACTCAAAACCCCATATTTCCCACAGAGGAATATATCTGACTAGTAAGAATCTTAAAACCTATGTATTGATATGTCTCCATAAAGGAATCAAGTGTGTCTAGAGTGGCATAAACATGGCAGCGAGAATCAGCTCAAACCCACTATAAAAAGGAATTTCAAAAGCAAAACCAAAAAACAGGGAAATTCTTTACAATTCCTTCAGGGTGTCTGAGGAAACCTGGAAAGACCCTATCTACAATGACAGCTGGATGTGGCATAAGGCTGGACACTTGGGACTGAGAGGATTGGTGAGATTGGGTGAGCAAATGCAGACCCTTTCAAGCAATAATGCATGGCCCCCATTCCATGGGTCCCAACTCTCCAGGTTCAAGGGAATATTACTACAGCTATAACATGTACAGGAAACCTAGAGAATGGACACACTGTGAATACGAAAGGTTTCTAAAACTCAACGAATAGTCCCTCTCCTGGTGCTCCAGTTTGACTTTCCAACTGCCTTACTATCAATCTCCCAACTTGGAGAGACAGGCGCTTTAACCTCCTGGATTGCACAGGTTCCCAGTTTGGCAGAGGATGGAAGGGACGAGGGAGAACCCATGAGAGAGTAGCTGTTAGGCATTTGGACGGGCACATGTCACTCTAATTTCCCGGCAGGAAGAAGAATTAACCAAAGTCTCAGCCACCCCCCGGGAACCAGTATAGGACATGATCCAAAATTTTGGACTTGCGTTCAGCTCACAAAAAACGAGTTGAGAAATGGAGCTCAGGGGCACAGCAATTCACAAACTGGCAGAGTGATAAAGGACAACTATCGTCCAAAAATCTGTTGAGGGAAGTCAACGAGGCGGACTTGAAAGCGAGGCAAAATAGCAGGAAACAGATTTCAAGAGGTACCTTGGAATCGCCTGAAAAGCACAGGAAGAGGGGCACAACTTGGACAATGGTGCAGTTGGCCAAAAAGGGCGTATGCGTTTTCTCCTGAATATATTCAGGAGAAAACGCATACGCCCTTTTTGGCCAAGCAAGCAAGCGGGCAATGCAAATCTGCACTACAAAGAAGTATCACTTCCCACCGGTCAAAAGGGACATCCACAAAATATGTAAAAACCAGAAAGGCAAGACAGGCCCTGGAGAACTGGGAGCCTTGTTATGCTGATGGGCGGGATGTAAATTGCCAACTGCCTCACTGGAGGAGTGCATTGTGTTCCCTAAAACAAGTAAACAACAGAGCTATAGAGTCAAGGCCACATCCAGTCTAGGGAATATACCTTGGGAAAACTGAAAATCAATAAGAAAGAGCCACCTCCAAATTTAGGGCTGCACTGACTACAAGAACCTCAACTTGGGTACACCTTAAATATCCCAGGAAATATAAAAATGGTTCAAAACATTGTGGTACTTACGTACGATGGAATATCCCTCAGCCATGAAATCAATGTCATAAGACCAGTAGCAGCAAAGTGAGTGGATTCAGGTACGATGATTCTAAGTGAAATAAGTCACACAGAAAAAGAAACTTAGCATAAGATATCACTTATGAAGATCCTGTAAACATGGCTACACGTGAACTGAGTTAGGAAAGAGAACAGAGTCTCACATTTAGAAAACACTCTTATGCCTGCATAAAGGGGAAGGAGAGGTGGGGTGATGCATAAAACCAGAGTTTGATATAAGCACAGGGACCGTTTCAAAAACCAACTTTGGAATAGACAAGACCTACACCTTCCTCAGTGAAAGAGACTCAAAACCCCATATTTCCCACAGAGGAATATATCTGACTAGTAAGAATCTTAAAACCTATGTATTGATATGTCTCCATAAGGGAATCAAGTGTGTCTAGAGTGGCATAAACATGACAGCGAGAATCAGCTCAAACCCACTATAAAAAGGAATTTCAAAAGCAAAACCAAAAAACAGTGAAATTCTTTACAATTCCTTCAGGGTGTCTGAGGAAACCTGGAAAGACCCTATCTACAATGACAGCTGGATGTGGCATAAGGCTGGACACTTGGGACTGAGAGGATTGGTGAGATTGGGTGAGCAAATGCAGACCCTTTCAAGCAATAATGCATGGCCCCCATTCCATGGGTCCCAACTCTCCAGGTTCAAGGGAATATTACTACAGCTATAACATGTACAGGAAACCTAGAGAATGGACACACTGTGAATACGAAAGGTTTCTAAAACTCAACGAATAGTCCCTCTCCTGGTGCTCCAGTTTGACTTTCCAACTGCCTTACTATCAATCTCCCAACTTGGAGAGACAGGCCCTTTAACCTCCTGGTTTGCACAGGTTCCCAATTTGGCAGAGGATGGAAGGGACGAGGGAGAACCCATGAGAGAGTAGCTGTTAGGCATTTGGACGGGCACATGTCACTCTAATTTCCCGGCAGGAAGAAGAATTAACCAAAGTCTCAGCCACCCACCGGGAACCAGTATAGGACATGATCCAAAATTTTGGACTTGCGTTCAGCTCACAAAAAACGAGTTGAGAAATGGAGCTCAGGGGCACAGCAATTCACAAACTGGCAGAGTGATAAAGGTCAACTATCGTCCAAAAATCTGTTGAGGGAATTCAGCGAGGTGGACTTGAAAGTGAGGCAAAATAGCAGGAAACAGATTTCAAGAGGTACGTTGGAATCGCCTGTAAAGCACAGGAAGAGGGGCACAACTTGGACAATGGTGCACTTGGCCAAAAAGGGCGTATGCGTTTTCTCCTGAATATATTCAGGAGAAAACGCATACGCCCTTTTTGGCCAAGCAAGCAAGCGGGCAATGCAAATCTGCACTACAAAGAAGTATCACTTCCCACCGGTCAAAAGGGACATCCACAAAATGTGTAAAAACCAGAAAGGCAAGACAGGCCCTGGAGAACAGGGAGCCTTGTCATGCTGATGGGCGGGATGTCAATTGCCAACTGCCTCACTGGAGGAGTGCATTGTGTTCCCTAAAACAAGTAAACAACAGAACTACAGAGCCATGGCCACTTCCAGTCTAGGGAATATACCTTGTGAAAACTGAAAATCAATAAGAAAGTGCCACCTCCAAATTTAGGGCTGCACTGACTACAAGGACCTCAACTTGGGTACACATTAAATATCCCAGGAAATATAAAAATGGTTCAAAACATTGTGGTACATACGTATGATGGAATATCCCTCAGCGATGAAATCAATGTCATAAGACCAGAAGCAGCAAAGTGAGTGGATTCAGTTACGATGATTCTAAGTGAAATAAGTCACACAGAAAAACAAACTTATCATAAGATATCACTTATGAAGATCCTGTAAACATGGCTACACGTGAACTGAGTTAGGAAAGAGAACAGAGTCTCACATTTGGAAAACACTCTTATGCCTGCATAAAGGGGATGGAGAGGTGGGGTGATGCATAAAACCAGAGTTTGATATAAGCACAGGGACCGTTTCAAAAACCAACTTTGGAATAGACAAGACCTACACCTTCCTCAGTGAAAGAGACTCAAAAGCCCATATTTCCCACAGAGGAATATATCTGACTAGTAAGAATCTTAAAACCTATGTATTGATATGTCTCCATAAGGGAATCAAGTGTGTCTAGAGTGGCATAAACATGGCAGCGAGAATCAGCTCAAACCCACTATAAAAAGGAATTTCAAAAGCAAAACCAAAAAACAGGGAAATTCTTTACAATTCCTTCAGGGTGTCTGAGGAAACCTGGAAAGACCCTATCTACAATGACAGCTGGATGTGGCATAAGGCTGGACACTTGGGACTGAGAGGATTGGTGAGATTGGGTGAGCAAATGCAGACCCTTTCAAGCAATAATGCATGGCCCCCATTCCATGGGTCCCAACTCTCCATGTTCAAGGTAATATTACTACAGCTATAACATGTACAGGAAACCTAGAGAATGGACACACTGTGAATACGAAAGGTTTCTAAAACTCAACGAATAGTCCCTCTCCTGGTGCTCCAGTTTGACTTTCCAACTGCCTTACTATCAATCTCCCAACTTGGAGAGACAGGCCCTTTAACCTCCTGGTTTGCACAGGTTCCCAATTTGGCAGAGGATGGAAGGGACGAGGGAGAACCCATGAGAGAGTAGCTGTTAGGCATTTGGACGGGCACATGTCACTCTAATTTCCCGGGAGGAAGAAGAATTAACCAAAGTCTCAGCCACCCACCGGGAACCATTATAGGACATGATCCAAAATTTTGGACTGGCGTTCAGCTCACAAAAAACGAGTTGAGAAATGGAGCTCAGGGGCACAGCAATTCACAAACTGGCAGAGTGATAAAGGTCAACTATCGTCCAAAAATCTGTTGAGGGAATTCAACGAGGTGGACTTGAAAGTGAGGCAAAATAGCAGGAAACAGATTTCAAGAGGTACGTTGGAATCGCCTGTAAAGCACAGGAAGAGGGGCACAACTTGGACAATGGTGCACTTGGCCAAAAAGGGCGTATGCGTTTTCTCCTGAATATATTCAGGAGAAAAAGCATACGCCCTTTTTGGCCAAGCAAGCAAGTGGGCAATGCAAATCTGCACTACAAAGAAGTATCACTTCCCACCGGTCAAAAGGGACATCCACAAAATGTTTAAAAACCAGAAAGGCAAGACAGGCCCTGGAGAACAGGGAGCCTTGTCATGCTGATGGGCGGGATGTCAATTGCCAACTGCCTCACTGGAGGAGTGCATTGTGTTCCCTAAAACAAGTAAACAACAGAACTACAGAGCCATGGCCACTTCCAGTCTAGGGAATATACCTTGTGAAAACTGAAAATCAATAGAAAGTGCCACCTCCAAATTTAGGGCTGCACTGACTACAAGAACCTCAACTTGGGTACACCTTAAATATCCCAGGAAATATAAAAATGGTTCAAAACATTGTGGTACTTACGTACGATGGAATATCCCTCAGCGATGAAATCAATGTCATAAGACCAGAAGCAGCAAAGTGAGTGGATTCAGTTACGATGATTCTAAGTGAAATAAGTCACACAGAAAAACAAACTTATCATAAGATATCACTTATGAAGATCCTGTAAACATGGCTACACGTGAACTGAGTTAGGAAAGAGAACAGAGTCTCACATTTAGAAAACACTCTTATGCCTGCATAAAGGGGATGGAGAGGTGGGGTGATGCATAAAACCAGAGTTTGATATAAGCACAGGGACCGTTCCAAAAACCAACTTTGGAATAGACAAGACCTACACCTTCCTCAGTGAAAGAGACTCAAAACCCCATATTTCCCGCAGAGGAATATATCTGACTAGTAAGAATCTTAAAACCTATGTATTGATATGACTCCATAAGGGAATCAAGTGTGTCTAGAGTGGCATAAACATGGCAGCGAGAATCAGCTCAAACCCACTATAAAAAGGAATTTCAAAAGCAAAACCAAAAAACAGGGAAATTCTTTAAAATTCCTTCAGGGTGTCTGAGGAAACCTGGAAAGACCCTATCTACAATGACAGCTGGATGTGGCATAAGGCTGGACACTTGGGACTGAGAGGATTGGTGAGATTGGGTGAGCAAATGCAGACCCTTTCAAGCAATAATGCATGGCCCCCATTCCATGGGTCCCAACTCTCCAGGTTCAAGGGAATATTACTACAGCTATAACATGTACAGGAAACCTAGAGAATGGACACACTGTGAATACGAAAGGTTTCTAAAACTCAACGAATAGTCCCTCTCCTGCTGCTCCAGTTTGACTTTCCAACTGCCTTACTATCAATCTCCCAACTTGGAGAGACAGGCCCTTTAACCTCCTGGTTTGCACAGGTTCCCAATTTGGCAGAGGATGGAAGGGACGAGGGAGAACCCATGAGAGAGTAGCTGTTAGGCATTTGGACGGGCACATGTCACTCTAATTTCCCGGCAGGAAGAAGAATTAACCAAAGTCTCAGCCACCCACCGGGAACCAGTATAGGACATGATCCAAAATTTTGGACTTGCGTTCAGCTCACAAAAAACGAGTTGAGAAATGGAGCTCAGGGGCACAGCAATTCACAAACTGGCAGAGTGATAAAGGTCAACTATCGTCCAAAAATCTGTTGAGGGAATTCAACGAGGTGGACTTGAAAGTGAGGCAAAATAGCAGGAAACAGATTTCAAGAGGTACGTTGGAATCGCCTGTAAAGCACAGGAAGAGGGGCACAACTTGGACAATGGTGCACTTGGCCAAAAAGGGCGTATGCGTTTTCTCCTGAATATATTCAGGAGAAAAAGCATACGCCCTTTTTGGCCAAGCAAGCAAGTGGGCAATGCAAATCTGCACTACAAAGAAGTATCACTTCCCACCGGTCAAAAGGGACATCCACAAAATGTGTAAAAACCAGAAAGGCAAGACAGGCCCTGGAGAACAGGGAGCCTTGTCATGCTGATGGGCGGGATGTCAATTGCCAACTGCCTCACTGGAGGAGTGCATTGTGTTCCCTAAAACAAGTAAACAACAGAGCTACAGAGCCATGGCCACCTCCAGTCTAGGGAATATACCTTGTGAAAACTGAAAATCAATAAGAAAGTGCCACCTCCAAATTTAGGGCTGCACTGACTACAAGAACCTCAACTTGGGTACACCTTAAATATCCCAGGAAATATAAAAATGGTTCAAAACAATGTGGTACTTACGTACGATGGAATATCCCTCAGCCATGAAATCAATGTCATAAGACCAGTAGCAGCAAAGTGAGTGGATTCAGGTACGATGATTCTAAGTGAAATAAGTCACACAGAAAAAGAAACTTATCATAAGATATCACTTATGAAGATCCTGTAAACATGGCTACACGTGAACTGAGTTAGGAAAGAGAACAGAGTCTCACATTTAGAAAACACTCTTATGCCTGCATAAAGGGGAAGGAGAGGTGGGGTGATGCATAAAACCAGAGTTTGATATAAGCACAGGGACCGTTTCAAATACCAACTTTGGAATAGACAAGACCTACACCTTCCTCAGTGAAAGAGACTCAAAACCCCATATTTCCCACAGAGGAATATATCTGACTAGTAAGAATCTTAAAACCTATGTATTGATATGTCTCCATAAGGGAATCAAGTGTGTCTAGAGTGGCATAAACATGGCAGCGAGAATCAGCTCAAACCCACTATAAAAAGGAATTTCAAAAGCAAAACGAAAAAACAGGGAAATTCTTTACAATTCCTTCAGGGTGTCTGAGGAAACCTGGAAAGACCCTATCTACAATGACAGCTGGATGTGGCATAAGGCTGGACACTTGGGACTGAGAGGATTGGTGAGATTGGGTGAGCAAATGCAGACCCTTTCAAGCAATAATGCATGGCCCCCATTCCATGGGTCCCAACTCTCCAGGTTCAAGGGAATATTACTACAGCTATAACATGTACAGGAAACCTAGAGAATGGACACACTGTGAATACGAAAGGTTTCTAAAACTCAACGAATAGTCCCTCTCCTGGTGCTCCAGTTTGACTTTCCAACTGCCTTACTATCAATCTCCCAACTTGTAGAGACAGGCCCTTTAACCTCCTGGTTTGCACAGGTTCCCAATTTGGCAGAGGATGGAAGGGACGAGGGAGAACCCATGAGAGAGTAGCTGTTAGGCATTTGGACGGGCACATGTCACTCTAATTTCCCGGGAGGAAGAAGAATTAACCAAAGTCTCAGCCACCCACCGGGAACCATTATAGGACATGATCCAAAATTTTGGACTGGCGTTCAGCTCACAAAAAACGAGTTGAGAAATGGAGCTCAGGGGCACAGCAATTCACAAACTGGCAGAGTGATAAAGGTCAACTATCGTCCAAAAATCTGTTGAGGGAATTCAACGAGGTGGACTTGAAAGTGAGGCAAAATAGCAGGAAACAGATTTCAAGAGGTACGTTGGAATCGCCTGTAAAGCACAGGAAGAGGGGCACAACTTGGACAATGGTGCACTTGGCCAAAAAGGGCGTATGCGTTTTCTCCTGAATATATTCAGGAGAAAAAGCATACGCCCTTTTTGGCCAAGCAAGCAAGTGGGCAATGCAAATCTGCACTACAAAGAAGTATCACTTCCCACCGGTCAAAAGGGACATCCACAAAATGTTTAAAAACCAGAAAGGCAAGACAGGCCCTGGAGAACAGGGAGCCTTGTCATGCTGATGGGCGGGATGTCAATTGCCAACTGCCTCACTGGAGGAGTGCATTGTGTTCCCTAAAACAAGTAAACAACAGAACTACAGAGCCATGGCCACTTCCAGTCTAGGGAATATACCTTGTGAAAACTGAAAATCAATAGAAAGTGCCACCTCCAAATTTAGGGCTGCACTGACTACAAGAACCTCAACTTGGGTACACCTTAAATATCCCAGGAAATATAAAAATGGTTCAAAACATTGTGGTACTTACGTACGATGGAATATCCCTCAGCGATGAAATCAATGTCATAAGACCAGAAGCAGCAAAGTGAGTGGATTCAGTTACGATGATTCTAAGTGAAATAAGTCACACAGAAAAACAAACTTATCATAAGATATCACTTATGAAGATCCTGTAAACATGGCTACACGTGAACTGAGTTAGGAAAGAGAACAGAGTCTCACATTTAGAAAACACTCTTATGCCTGCATAAAGGGGATGGAGAGGTGGGGTGATGCATAAAACCAGAGTTTGATATAAGCACAGGGACCGTTCCAAAAACCAACTTTGGAATAGACAAGACCTACACCTTCCTCAGTGAAAGAGACTCAAAACCCCATATTTCCCGCAGAGGAATATATCTGACTAGTAAGAATCTTAAAACCTATGTATTGATATGACTCCATAAGGGAATCAAGTGTGTCTAGAGTGGCATAAACATGGCAGCGAGAATCAGCTCAAACCCACTATAAAAAGGAATTTCAAAAGCAAAACCAAAAAACAGGGAAATTCTTTAAAATTCCTTCAGGGTGTCTGAGGAAACCTGGAAAGACCCTATCTACAATGACAGCTGGATGTGGCATAAGGCTGGACACTTGGGACTGAGAGGATTGGTGAGATTGGGTGAGCAAATGCAGACCCTTTCAAGCAATAATGCATGGCCCCCATTCCATGGGTCCCAACTCTCCAGGTTCAAGGGAATATTACTACAGCTATAACATGTACAGGAAACCTAGAGAATGGACACACTGTGAATACGAAAGGTTTCTAAAACTCAACGAATAGTCCCTCTCCTGCTGCTCCAGTTTGACTTTCCAACTGCCTTACTATCAATCTCCCAACTTGTAGAGACAGGCCCTTTAACCTCCTGGTTTGCACAGGTTCCCAATTTGGCAGAGGATGGAAGGGACGAGGGAGAACCCATGAGAGAGTAGCTGTTAGGCATTTGGACGGGCACATGTCACTCTAATTTCCCGGCAGGAAGAAGAATTAACCAAAGTCTCAGCCACCCACCGGGAACCAGTATAGGACATGATCCAAAATTTTGGACTTGCGTTCAGCTCACAAAAAACGAGTTGAGAAATGGAGCTCAGGGGCACAGCAATTCACAAACTGGCAGAGTGATAAAGGTCAACTATCGTCCAAAAATCTGTTGAGGGAATTCAACGAGGTGGACTTGAAAGTGAGGCAAAATAGCAGGAAACAGATTTCAAGAGGTACGTTGGAATCGCCTGTAAAGCACAGGAAGAGGGGCACAACTTGGACAATGGTGCACTTGGCCAAAAAGGGCGTATGCGTTTTCTCCTGAATATATTCAGGAGAAAAAGCATACGCCCTTTTTGGCCAAGCAAGCAAGTGGGCAATGCAAATCTGCACTACAAAGAAGTATCACTTCCCACCGGTCAAAAGGGACATCCACAAAATGTGTAAAAACCAGAAAGGCAAGACAGGCCCTGGAGAACAGGGAGCCTTGTCATGCTGATGGGCGGGATGTCAATTGCCAACTGCCTCACTGGAGGAGTGCATTGTGTTCCCTAAAACAAGTAAACAACAGAGCTACAGAGCCATGGCCACCTCCAGTCTAGGGAATATACCTTGTGAAAACTGAAAATCAATAAGAAAGTGCCACCTCCAAATTTAGGGCTGCACTGACTACAAGAACCTCAACTTGGGTACACCTTAAATATCCCAGGAAATATAAAAATGGTTCAAAACAATGTGGTACTTACGTACGATGGAATATCCCTCAGCCATGAAATCAATGTCATAAGACCAGTAGCAGCAAAGTGAGTGGATTCAGGTACGATGATTCTAAGTGAAATAAGTCACACAGAAAAAGAAACTTATCATAAGATATCACTTATGAAGATCCTGTAAACATGGCTACACGTGAACTGAGTTAGGAAAGAGAACAGAGTCTCACATTTAGAAAACACTCTTATGCCTGCATAAAGGGGAAGGAGAGGTGGGGTGATGCATAAAACCAGAGTTTGATATAAGCACAGGGACCGTTTCAAATACCAACTTTGGAATAGACAAGACCTACACCTTCCTCAGTGAAAGAGACTCAAAACCCCATATTTCCCACAGAGGAATATATCTGACTAGTAAGAATCTTAAAACCTATGTATTGATATGTCTCCATAAGGGAATCAAGTGTGTCTAGAGTGGCATAAACATGGCAGCGAGAATCAGCTCAAACCCACTATAAAAAGGAATTTCAAAAGCAAAACGAAAAAACAGGGAAATTCTTTACAATTCCTTCAGGGTGTCTGAGGAAACCTGGAAAGACCCTATCTACAATGACAGCTGGATGTGGCATAAGGCTGGACACTTGGGACTGAGAGGATTGGTGAGATTGGGTGAGCAAATGCAGACCCTTTCAAGCAATAATGCATGGCCCCCATTCCATGGGTCCCAACTCTCCAGGTTCAAGGGAATATTACTACAGCTATAACATGTACAGGAAACCTAGAGAATGGACACACTGTGAATACGAAAGGTTTCTAAAACTCAACGAATAGTCCCTCTCCTGGTGCTCCAGTTTGACTTTCCAACTGCCTTACTATCAATCTCCCAACTTGTAGAGACAGGCCCTTTAACCTCCTGGTTTGCACAGGTTCCCAATTTGGCAGAGGATGGAAGGGACGAGGGAGAACCCATGAGAGAGTAGCTGTTAGGCATTTGGACGGGCACATGTCACTCTAATTTCCCGGCAGGAAGAAGAATTAACCAAAGTCTCAGCCACCCACCGGGAACCAGTATAGGACATGATCCAAAATTTTGGACTTGCGTTCAGCTCACAAAAAACGAGTTGAGAAATGGAGCTCAGGGGCACAGCAATTCACAAACTGGCAGAGTGATAAAGGTCAACTATCGTCCAAAAATCTGTTGAGGGAATTCAGCGAGGTGGACTTGAAAGTGAGGCAAAATAGCAGGAAACAGATTTCAAGAGGTACGTTGGAATCGCCTGTAAAGCACAGGAAGAGGGGCACAACTTGGATAATGGTGCACTTGGCCAAAAAGGGCGTATGCGTTTTCTCCTGAATATATTCAGGAGAAAACGCATACGCCCTTTTTGGCCAAGCAAGCAAGTGGGCAATGCAAATCTGCACTACAAAGAAGTATCACTTCCCACCGGTCAAAAGGGACATCCACAAAATGTTTAAAAACCAGAAAGGCAAGACAGGCCCTGGAGAACAGGGAGCCTTGTCATGCTGATGGGCGGGATGTCAATTGCCAACTGCCTCACTGGAGGAGTGCATTGTGTTCCCTAAAACAAGTAAACAACAGAACTACAGAGCCATGGCCACTTCCAGTCTAGGGAATATACCTTGTGAAAACTGAAAATCAATAAGAAAGTGCCACCTCCAAATTTAGGGCTGCACTGACTACAAGAACCTCAACTTGGGTACACCTTAAATATCCCAGGAAATATAAAAATGGTTCAAAACATTGTGGTACTTACGTACGATGGAATATCCCTCAGCGATGAAATCAATGTCATAAGACCAGAAGCAGCAAAGTGAGTGGATTCAGTTACGATGATTCTAAGTGAAATAAGTCACACAGAAAAACAAACTTATCATAAGATATCACTTATGAAGATCCTGTAAACATGGCTACACGTGAACTGAGTTAGGAAAGAGAACAGAGTCTCACATTTAGAAAACACTCTTATGCCTGCATAAAGGGGATGGAGAGGTGGGGTGATGCATAAAACCAGAGTTTGATATAAGCACAGGGACCTTTCCAAAAACCAACTTTGGAATAGACAAGACCTACACCTTCCTCAGTGAAAGAGACTCAAAACCCCATATTTCCCGCAGAGGAATATATCTGACTAGTAAGAATCTTAAAACCTATGTATTGATATGTCTCCATAAGGGAATCAAGTGTGTCTAGAGTGGCATAAACATGGCAGCGAGAATCGGCTCAAACCCACTATAAAAAGGAATTTCAAAAGCAAAACCAAAAAACAGGGAAATTCTTTACAATTCCTTCAGGGTGTCTGAGGAAACCTGGAAAGACCCTATCTACAATGACAGCTGGATGTGGCATAAGGCTGGACACTTGGGACTGAGAGGATTGGTGAGATTGGGTGAGCAAATGCAGACCCTTTCAAGCAATAATGCATGGCCCCCATTCCATGGGTCCCAACTCTCCAGGTTCAAGGGAATATTACTACAGCTATAACATGTACAGGAAACCTAGAGAATGGACACACTGTGAATACGAAAGGTTTCTAAAACTCAACGAATAGTCCCTCTCCTGGTGCTCCAGTTTGACTTTCCAACTGCCTTACTATCAATCTCCCAACTTGGAGAGACAGGCCCTTTAACCTCCTGGTTTGCACAGGTTCCCAATTTGGCAGAGGATGGAAGGGACGAGGGAGAACCCATGAGAGAGTAGCTGTTAGGCATTTCGACGGGCACATGTCACTCTAATTTCCCGGCAGGAAGAAGAATTAACCAAAGTCTCAGCCACCCACCGGGAACCAGTATAGGACATGATCCAAAATTTTGGACTTGCGTTCAGCTCACAAAAAACGAGTTGAGAAATGGAGCTCAGGGGCACAGCAATTCACAAACTGGCAGAGTGATAAAGGTCAACTATCGTCCAAAAATCTGTTGAGGGAATTCAACGAGGTGGACTTGAAAGTGAGGCAAAATAGCAGGAAACAGATTTCAAGAGGTACGTTGGAATCGCCTGTAAAGCACAGGAAGAGGGGCACAACTTGGACAATGGTGCACTTGGCCAAAAAGGGCGTATGCGTTTTCTCCTGAATATATTCAGGAGAAAAAGCATACGCCCTTTTTGGCCAAGCAAGCAAGTGTGCAATGCAAATCTGCACTACAAAGAAGTATCACTTCCCACCGGTCAAATGGGACATCCACAAAATGTGTAAAAACCAGAAAGGCAAGACAGGCCCTGGAGAACAGGGAGCCTTGTCATGCTGATGGGCGGGATGTCAATTGCCAACTGCCTCACTGGAGGAGTGCATTGTGTTCCCTAAAACAAGTAAACAACAGAGCTACAGAGCCATGGCCACTTCCAGTCTAGGGAATATACCTTGTGAAAACTGAAAATCAATAAGAAAGTGCCACCTCCAAATTTAGGGCTGCACTGACTACAAGAACCTCAACTTGGGTACACCTTAAATATCCCAGGAAATATAAAAATGGTTCAAAACATTGTGGTACATACGTACGATGGAATATCCCTCAGCGATGAAATCAATGTCATAAGACCAGAAGCAGCAAAGTGAGTGGATTCAGGTACGATGATTCTAAGTGAAATAAGTCACACAGAAAAACAAACTTATCATAAGATATCACTTATGAAGATCCTGTAAACATGGCTACACGTGAACTGAGTTAGGAAAGAGAACAGAGTCTCACATTTAGAAAACACTCTTATGCCTGCATAAAGGGGATGGAGAGGTGGGGTGATGCATAAAACCAGAGTTTGATATAAGCACAGGGACCGTTTCAAAAACCAACTTTGGAATAGACAAGACCTACACCTTCCTCAGTGAAAGAGACTCAAAAGCCCATATTTCCCACAGAGGAATATATCTGACTAGTACGAATCTTAAAACCTATGTATTGATATGTCTCCATAAGGGAATCAAGTGTGTCTAGAGTGGCATAAACATGGCAGCGAGAATCAGCTCAAACCCACTATAAAAAGGAATTTCAAAAGCAAAACCAAAAAACAGGGAAATTCTTTACAATTCTTTCAGGGTGTCTGAGGAAACCTGGAAAAACCCTATCTACAATGACAGCTGGATGTGGCATAAAGCTGGACACTTGGGACTGAGAGGATTGGTGAGATTGGGTGAGCAAATGCAGACCCTTTCAAGCAATAATGCATGGCCCCCATTCCATGGGTCCCAACTCTCCATGTTCAAGGTAATATTACTACAGCTATAACATGTACAGGAAACCTAGAGAATGGACACACTGTTAATACGAAAGGTTTCTAAAACTCAACGAATAGTCCCTCTCCTGGTGCTCCAGTTTGACTTTCCAACTGCCTTACTATCAATCTCCCAACTTGGAGAGACAGGCCCTTTAACCTCCTGGTTTGCACAGGTTCCCAATTTGGCAGAGGATGGAAGGGACGAGGGAGAACCCATGAGAGAGTAGCTGTTAGGCATTTGGACGGGCACATGTCACTCTAATTTCCCGGCAGGAAGAAGAATTAACCAAAGTCTCAGCCACCCACCGGGAACCAGTATAGGACATGATCCAAAATTTTGGACTTGCGTTCAGCTCACAAAAAACGAGTTGAGAAATGGAGCTCAGGGGCACAGCAATTCACAAACTGGCAGAGTGATAAAGGTCAAATATCGTCCAAAAATCTGTTGAGGGAATTCAACGAGGTGGACTTGAAAGTGAGGCAAAATAGCAGGAAACAGATTTCAAGAGGTACGTTGGAATCACCTGTAAAGCACAGGAAGAGGGGCACAACTTGGACAATGGTGCACTTGGCCAAAAAGGGCGTATGCGTTTTCTCCTGAATATATTCAGGAGAAAAAGCATACGCCCTTTTTGGCCAAGCAAGCAAGTGGGCAATGCAAATCTGCACTACAAAGAAGTATCACTTCCCACCGGTCAAAAGGGACATCCACAAAATGTGTAAAAACCAGAAAGGCAAGACAGGCCCTGGAGAACTGGGAGCCTTGTTATGCTGATGGGCGGGATGTCAACTGCCAACTGCCTCACTGGAGGAGTGCATTGTGTTCCCTAAAACAAGTAAACAACAGAACTACAGAGCCATGGCCACTTCCAGTCTAGGGAATATACCTTGTAAAAACTGAAAATCAATAAGAAATTGCCACCTCCAAATTTAGGGCTGCACTGACTACAAGAACCTCAACTTGGGTACACCTTAAATATCCCAGGAAATATAAAAATGGTTCAAAACATTGTGGTACATACGTACGATGGAATATCCCTCAGCGATGAAATCAATGTCATAAGACCAGAAGCAGCAAAGTGAGTGGATTCAGTTACGATGATTCTAAGTGAAATAAGTCACACAGAAAAACAAACTTATCATAAGATATCACTTATGAAGATCCTGTAAACATGGCTACACGTGAACTGAGTTAGGAAAGAGAACAGAGTCTCACATTTAGAAAACACTCTTATGCCTGCATAAAGGGGATGGAGAGGTGGGGTGATGCATAAAACCAGAGTTTGATATAAGCACAGGGACCGTTCCAAAAACCAACTTTGGAATAGACAAGACCTACACCTTCCTCAGTGAAAGAGACTCAAAACCCCATATTTCCCACAGAGGAATATATCTGACTAGTAAGAATCTTAAAACCTATGTATTGATATGACTCCATAAGGGAATCAAGTGTGTCTAGAGTGGCATAAACATGGCAGCGAGAATCAGCTCAAACCCACTATAAAAAGGAATTTCAAAAGCAAAACGAAAAAACAGGGAAATTCTTTACAATTCCTTCAGGGTGTCTGAGGAAACCTGGAAAGACCCTATCTACAATGACAGCTGGATGTGGCATAAGGCTGGACACTTGGGACTGAGAGGATTGGTGAGATTGGGTGAGCAAATGCAGACCCTTTCAAGCAATAATGCATGGCCCCCATTCCATGGGTCCCAACTCTCCAGGTTCAAGGGAATATTACTACAGCTATAACATGTACAGGAAACCTAGAGAATGGACACACTGTGAATACGAAAGGTTTCTAAAACTCAACGAATAGTCCCTCTCCTGCTGCTCCAGTTTGACTTTCCAACTGCCTTACTATCAATCTCCCAACTTGGAGAGACAGGCCCTTTAACCTCCTGGTTTGCACAGGTTCCCAAATTGGCAGAGGATGGAAGGGACGAGGGAGAACCCATGAGAGAGTAGATGTTAGGCATTTGGACGGGCACATGTCACTCTAATTTCCCGGGAGGAAGAAGAATTAACCAAAGTCTCAGCCACCCACCGGGAACCAGTATAGGACATGATCCAAAATTTTGGACTTGCGTTCAGCTCACAAAAAACGAGTTGAGAAATGGAGCTCAGGGGCACAGCAATTCACAAACTGGCAGAGTGATAAAGGTCAACTATCGTCCAAAAATCTGTTGAGGGAATTCAACGAGGTGGACTTGAAAGTGAGGCAAAATAGCAGGAAACAGATTTCAAGAGGTACGTTGGAATCGCCTGTAAAGCACAGGAAGAGGGGCACAACTTGGACAATGGTGCACTTGGCCAAAAAGGGCGTATGCGTTTTCTCCTGAATATATTCAGGAGAAAAAGCATACGCCCTTTTTGGCCAAGCAAGCAAGTGGGCAATGCAAATCTGCACTACATAGAAGTATCACTTCCCACCGGTCAAAAGGGACATCCACAAAATGTGTAAAAACCAGAAAGGCAAGACAGGCCCTGGAGAACAGGGAGCCTTGTCATGCTGATGGGCGGGATGTCAATTGCCAACTGCCTCACTGGAGGAGTGCATTGTGTTCCCTAAAACAAGTAAACAACAGAACTACAGAGCCATGGCCACTTCCAGTCTAGGGAATATACCTTGTGAAAACTGAAAATCAATAAGAAAGTGCCACCTCCAAATTTAGGGCTGCACTGACTACAAGAACCTCAACTTGGGTACACCTTAAATATCCCAGGAAATATAAAAATGGTTCAAAACATTGTGGTACATACGTACGATGGAATATCCCTCAGCGATGAAATCAATGTCATAAGACCAGAAGCAGCAAAGTGAGTGGATTCAGTTACGATGATTCTAAGTGAAATAAGTTACACAGAAAAACAAACTTATCATAAGATATCACTTATGAAGATCCTGTAAACATGGCTACACGTGAACTGAGTTAGGAAAGAGAACAGAGTCTCACATTTAGAAAACACTCTTATGCCTGCATAAAGGGGATGGAGAGGTGGGGTGATGCATAAAACCAGAGTTTGATATAAGCACAGGGACCGTTCCAAAAACCAACTTTGGAATAGACAAGACCTACACCTTCCTCAGTGAGAGAGACTCAAAACCCCATATTTCCCACAGAGGAATATATCTGACTAGTAAGAATCTTAAAACCTATGTATTGATATGACTCCATAAGGGAATCAAGTGTGTCTAGAGTGGCATAAACATGGCAGCGAGAATCAGCTCAAACCCACTATAAAAAGGAATTTCAAAAGCAAAACGAAAAAACAGGGAAATTCTTTACAATTCCTTCAGGGTGTCTGAGGAAACCTGGAAAGACCCTATCTACAATGACAGCTGGATGTGGCATAAGGCTGGACACTTGGGACTGAGAGGATTGGTGAGATTGGGTGAGCAAATGCAGACCCTTTCAAGCAATAATGCATGGCCCCCATTCCATGGGTCCCAACTCTCCAGGTTCAAGGGAATATTACTACAGCTATAACATGTACAGGAAACCTAGAGAATGGACACACTGTGAATACGAAAGGTTTCTAAAACTCAACGAATAGTCCCTCTCCTGGTGCTCCAGTTTGACTTTCCAACTGCCTTACTATCAATCTCCCAACTTGGAGAGACAGGCCCTTTAACCTCCTGGTTTGCACAGGTTCCCAATTTGGCAGAGGATGGAAGGGACGAGGGGAACCCATGAGAGAGTAGCTGTTAGGCATTTGGACGGGCACATGTCACTCTAATTTCCCGGCAGGAAGAAGAATTAACCAAAATCTCAGCCACCCACCGGGAACCAGTATAGGACATGATCCAAAATTTTGGACTTGTGTTCAGCTCACAAAAAACGAGTTGAGAAATGGAGCTCAGGGGCACAGCAATTCAAAAACTGGCAGAGTGATAAAGGACAACTATCGTCCAAAATTCTTTTGAGGGAAGTCAACGAGGTGGACTTGAAAGCGAGGCAAAATAGCAGGAAACAGATTTCAAGAGGTACGTTGGAATCGCCTGTAAAGCACAGGAAGAGGGGCACAACTTGGACAATGGTGCACTTGGCCAAATAGGGCGTATGCGTTTTCTCCTGAATATATTCAGGAGAAAACGCATACGCCCTTTTTGGCCAAGCAAGCAAGCGGGCAATGCAAATCTGCACTACAAAGAAGTATCACTTCCCACAGGTCAAAAGGGACATCCACAAAATGTGTAAAAACAAGAAAGGCAAGACAGGCCCTGGAGAACAGGGGGCCTTGTTATGATGATGGGCGGGATGTCAATTGCCAACTGCCTCACTGGAGGAGTGCATTGTGTTCCCTAAAACAAGTAAACAACAGAGCTACAGAGCCAAGGCCACTTCCAGTCTAGGGAATATACCTTGGGAAAACTGAAAATCAATAAGAAAGAGCCACCTCCAAATTTAGGGCTGCACTGACTACAAGAACCTAAACTTGGGTACACCTTAAATATCCCAGGAAATATAAAAATTGTTCAAAACATTGTGGTACTTACGTACGATGGAATATTCCTCAGCCATGAAATCAATGTCATAAGACCAGTAGCAGCAAAGTGAGTGGATTCAGGTACGATGATTCTAAGTGAAATAAGTCACACAGAAAAACAAACTTATCATAAGATATCACTTATGAAGATCCTGTAAACATGGCTACACGTGAACTGAGTTAGGAAAGAGAACAGAGTCTCACATTTAGAAAACACTCTTATGCTTTCATAAAGGGGATGGAGAGGTGGGGTGATGCATAAAACCAGAGTTTGATATAAGCACAGGGACCGTTCCAAAAACCAACTTTGGAATAGACAAGACCTACACCTTCCTCAGTGAAAGAGACTCAAAACCCCATATTTCCCGCAGAGGAATATATCTGACTAGTAAGAATCTTAAAACCTATGTATTGATATGACTCCATAAGGGAATCAAGTGTGTCTAGAGTGGCATAAACATGGCAGCGAGAATCAGCTCAAACCCACTATAAAAAGGAATTTCAAAAGCAAAACCAAAAAACAGGGAAATTCTTTACAATTCCTTCAGGGTGTCTGAGGAAACCTGGAAAGACCCTATCTACAATGACAGCTGGATGTGGCATAAGGCTGGACACTTGGGACTGAGAGGATTGGTGAGATTGGGTGAGCAAATGCAGACCCTTTCAAGCAATAATGCATGGCCCCCATTCCATGGGTCCCAACTCTCCAGGTTCAAGGGAATATTACTACAGCTATAACATGTACAGGAAACCTAGAGAATGGACACACTGTGAATACGAAAGGTTTCTAAAACTCAACGAATAGTCCCTCTCCTGGTGCTCCAGTTTGACTTTCCAACTGCCTTACTATCAATCTCCCAACTTGGAGAGACAGGCCCTTTAACCTCCTGGTTTGCACAGGTTCCCAATTTGGCAGAGGATGGAAGGGACGAGGGAGAACCCATGAGAGAGTAGCTGTTAGGCATTTCGACGGGCACATGTCACTCTAATTTCCCGGCAGGAAGAAGAATTAACCAAAGTCTCAGCCACCCACCGGGAACCAGTATAGGACATGATCCAAAATTTTGGACTTGCGTTCAGCTCACAAAAAACGAGTTGAGAAATGGAGCTCAGGGGCACAGCAATTCACAAACTGGCAGAGTGATAAAGGTCAACTATCGTCCAAAAATCTGTTGAGGGAATTCAACGAGGTGGACTTGAAAGTGAGGCAAAATAGCAGGAAACAGATTTCAAGAGGTACGTTGGAATCGCCTGTAAAGCACAGGAAGAGGGGCACAACTTGGACAATGGTGCACTTGGCCAAAAAGGGCGTATGCGTTTTCTCCTGAATATATTCAGGAGAAAAAGCATACGCCCTTTTTGGCCAAGCAAGCAAGTGGGCAATGCAAATCTGCACTACAAAGAAGTATCACTTCCCACAGGTCAAAATGGACATCCACAAAATGTGTAAAAACCGGAAAGGCAAGACAGGCCCTGGAGAACAGGGAGCCTTGTCATGCTGATGGGCGGGATGTCAATTGCCAACTGCCTCACTGGAGGAGTGCATTGTGTTCCCTAAAACAAGTAAACAACAGAGCTACAGAGCCATGGCCACTTCCAGTCTAGGGAATATACCTTGTGAAAACTGAAAATCAATAAGAAAGTGCCACCTCCAAATTTAGGGCTGCACTGACTACAAGAACCTCAACTTGGGTACACCTTAAATATCCCAGGAAATATAAAAATGGTTCAAAACATTGTGGTACTTACGTACGATGGAATATCCCTCAGCGATGAAATCAATGTCATAAGACCAGAAGCAGCAAAGTGAGTGGATTCAGTTACGATGATTCTAAGTGAAATAAGTCACACAGAAAAACAAACTTATCATAAGATATCACTTATGAAGATCCTGTAAACATGGCTACACGTGAACTGAGTTAGGAAAGAGAACAGAGTCTCACATTTAGAAAACACTCTTATGCCTGCATAAAGGGGATGGAGAGGTGGGGTGATGCATAAAACCAGAGTTTGATATAAGCACAGGGACCGTTCCAAAAACCAACTTTGGAATAGACAAGACCTACACCTTCCTCAGTGAAAGAGACTCAAAACCCCATATTTCCCACAGAGGAATATATCTGACTAGTAAGAATCTTAAAACCTATGTATTGATATGAGTCCATAAGGGAATCAAGTGTGTCTAGAGTGGCATAAACATGGCAGCGAGAATCAGCTCAAACCCACTATAAAAAGGAATTTCAAAAGCAAAACCAAAAAACAGGGAAATTCTTTACAATTCCTTCAGGGTGTCTGAGGAAACATGGAAAGACCCTATCTACAATGACAGCTGGATGTGGCATAAGGCTGGACACTTTGGACTGAGAGGATTGGTGAGATTGGGTGAGCAAATGCAGACCCTTTCAAGCAATAATGCATGGCCCCCATTCCATGGGTCCCAACTCTCCAGGTTCAAGGGAATATTACTACAGCTATAACATGTACAGGAAACCTAGAGAATGGACACACTGTGAATACGAAAGGTTTCTAAAACTCAACGAATAGTCCCTCTCCTGGTGCTCCAGTTTGACTTTCCAACTGCCTTACTATCAATCTCCCAACTTGGAGAGACAGGCCCTTTAACCTCCTGGTTTGCACAGGTTCCCAATTTGGCAGAGGATGGAAGGGACGAGGGAGAACCCATGAGAGAGTAGCTGTTAGGCATTTGGACGGGCACATGTCACTCTAATTTCCCGGCAGGAAGAAGAATTAACCAAAGTCTCAGCCACCCACCGGGAACCAGTATAGGACATGATCCAAAATTTTGGACTTGCGTTCAGCTCACAAAAAACGAGTTGAGAAATGGAGCTCAGGGGCACAGCAATTCACAAACTGGCAGAGTGATAAAGGTCAACTATCGTCCAAAAATCTGTTGAGGGAATTCAACGAGGTGGACTTGAAAGTGAGGCAAAATAGCAGGAAACAGATTTCAAGAGGTACGTTGGAATCGCCTGTAAAGCACAGGAAGAGGGGCACAACTTGGACAATGGTGCACTTGGCCAAAAAGGGCGTATGCGTTTTCTCCTGAATATATTCAGGAGAAAAAGCATACGCCCTTTTTGGCCAAGCAAGCAAGTGGGCAATGCAAATCTGCACTACAAAGAAGTATCACTTCCCACAGGTCAAAAGGGACATCCACAAAATGTGTAAAAACCAGAAAGGCAAGACAGGCCCTGGAGAACAGGGAGCCTTGTCATGCTGATGGGCGGGATGTCAATTGCCAACTGCCTCACTGGAGGAGTGCATTGTGTTCCCTAAAACAAGTAAACAACAGAGCTACAGAGCCATGGCCACTTCCAGTCTAGGGAATATACCTTGTGAAAACTGAAAATCAATAAGAAAGTGCCACCTCCAAATTTAGGGCTGCACTGACTACAAGAACCTCAACTTGGGTACACCTTAAATATCCCAGGAAATATAAAAATTGTTCAAAACATTGTGGTACATACGTACGATGGAATATCCCTCAGCGATGAAATCAATGTCATAAGACCAGAAGCAGCAAAGTGAGTGGATTCAGTTACGATGATTCTAAGTGAAATAAGTAACACAGAAAAACAAACTTATCATAAGATATCACTTATGAAGATCCTGTAAACATGGCTACACGTGAACTGAGTTAGGAAAGAGAACAGAGTCTCACATTTAGAAAACACTCTTATGCCTGCATAAAGGGGATGGAGAGGTGGGGTGATGCATAAAACCAGAGTTTGATATAAGCACAGGGACCGTTCCAAAAACCAACTTTGGAATAGACAAGACCTACACCTTCCTCAGTGAAAGACACTCAAAACCCCATATTTCCCACAGAGGAATATATCTGACTAGTAAGAATCTTAAAACCTATGTATTGATATGACTCCATAAGGGAATCAAGTGTGTCTAGAGTGGCATAAACATGGCAGCGAGAATCAGCTCAAACCCACTATAAAAAGGAATTTCAAAAGCAAAACCAAAAAACAGGGAAATTCTTTACAATTCCTTCAGGGTGTCTGAGGAAACCTGGAAAGACCCTATCTACAATGACAGCTGGATGTGGCATAAGGCTGGACACTTGGGACTGAGAGGATTGGTGAGATTGGGTGAGCAAATGCAGACCCTTTCAAGCAATAATGCATGGCCCCCATTCCATGGGTCCCAACTCTCCAGGTTCAAGGGAATATTACTACAGCTATAACATGTACAGGAAACCTAGAGAATGGACACACTGTGAATACGAAAGGTTTCTAAAACTCAACGAATAGTCCCTCTCCTGGTGCTCCAGTTTGACTTTCCAACTGCCTTACTATCAATCTCCCAACTTGGAGAGACAGGCCCTTTAACCTCCTGTTTTGCACAGGTTCCCAATTTGGCAGAGGATGGAAGGGACGAGGGAGAACCCATGAGAGAGTAGCTGTTAGGCATTTGGACGGGCACATGTCACTCTAATTTCCCGGCAGGAATAAGAATTAAACAAAGTCTCAGCCACCCACCGGGAACCAGTATAGGACATGATCCAAAATTTTGACTTGCGTTCAGCTCACAAAAAACGAGTTGAGAAATGGAGCTCAGGGGCACAGCAATTCACAAACTGGCAGAGTGATAAAGGTCAACTATCGTCCAAAAATCTGTTGAGGGAATTCAACGAGGTGGACTTGAAAGTGAGGCAAAATAGCAGGAAACAGATTTCAAGAGGTACGTTGGAATCGCCTGTAAAGCACAGGAAGAGGGGCACAACTTGGACAATGGTGCACTTGGCCAAAAAGGGCGTATGCGTTTTCTCCTGAATATATTCAGGAGAAAAAGCATACGCCCTTTTTGGCCAAGCAAGCAAGTGGGCAATGCAAATCTGCACTACAAAGAAGTATCACTTCCCACCGGTCAAAAGGGACATCCACAAAATGTGTAAAAACCAGAAAGGCAAGACAGGCCCTGGAGAACAGGGAGCCTTGTCATGCTGATGGGCGGGATGTCAATTGCCAACTGCCTCACTGGAGGAGTGCATTGTGTTCCCTAAAACAAGTAAACAACAGAACTACAGAGCCATGGCCACATCCAGTCTAGGGAATATACCTTGTGAAAACTGAAAATCAATAAGAAAGTGCCACCTCCAAATTTAGGGCTGCACTGACTACAAGAACCTCAACTTGGGTACACCTTAAATATCCCAGGAAATATAAAAATGGTTCAAAACATTGTGGTACATACGTACGATGGAATATCCCTCAGCGATGAAATCAATGTCATAAGACCAGAAGCAGCAAAGTGAGTGGATTCAGTTACGATGATTCTAAGTGAAATAAGTCACACAGAAAAACAAACTTATCATAAGATATCACTTATGAAGATCCTGTAAACATGGCTACACGTGAACTGAGTTAGGAAAGAGAACAGAGTCTCACATTTAGAAAACACTCTTATGCCTGCATAAAGGGGATGGAGAGGTGGGGTGATGCATAAAACCAGAGTTTGATATAAGCACAGGGACCGTTCCAAAAACCAACTTTGGAATAGACAAGACCTACACCTTCCTCAGTGAAAGAGACTCAAAACCCCATATTTCCCACAGAGGAATATATCTGACTAGTAAGAATCTTAAAACCTATGTATTGATATGAGTCCATAAGGGAATCAAGTGTGTCTAGAGTGGCATAAACATGGCAGCGAGAATCAGCTCAAACCCACTATAAAAAGGAATTTCAAAAGCAAAACCAAAAAACAGGGAAATTCTTTACAATTCCTTCAGGGTGTCTGAGGAAACCTGGAAAGACCCTATCTACAATGACAGCTGGATGTGGCATAAGGCTGGACACTTGGGACTGAGAGGATTGGTGAGATTGGGTGAGCAAATGCAGACCCTTTCAAGCAATATTGCATGGCCCCCATTCCATGGGTCCCAACTCTCCAGGTTCAAGGGAATATTACTACAGCTATAACATGTACAGGAAACCTAGAGAATGGACACACTGTGAATACGAAAGGTTTCTAAAACTCAACGAATAGTCCCTCTCCTGGTGCTCCAGTTTGACTTTCCAACTGCCTTACTATCAATCTCCCAACTTGGAGAGACAGGCCCTTTAACCTCCTGGTTTGCACAGGTTCCCAATTTGGCAGAGGATGGAAGGGACGAGGGAGAACCCATGAGAGAGTAGCTGTTAGGCATTTGGACGGGCACATGTCACTCTAATTTCCCGGCAGGAAGAAGAATAAACCAAAATCTCAGCCACCCACCGGGAACCAGTATAGGACATGATCCAAAATTTTGGACTTGCGTTCAGCTCACAAAAAACGAGTTGAGAAATGGAGCTCAGGGGCACAGCAATTCACAAACTGGCAGAGTGATAAAGGTCAACTATCGTCCAAAAATCTGTTGAGGGAAGTCAACGAGGTGGACTTGAAAGCGAGGCAAAATAGCAGGAAACAGATTTCAAGAGGTACGTTGGAATCGCCTGTAAAGCACAGGAAGAGGGGCACAACTTGGACAATGGTGCACTTGGCCAAAAAGGGCGTATGCGTTTTCTCCTGAATATATTCAGGAGAAAACGCATACGCCCTTTTTGGCCAAGCAAGCAAGCGGGCAATGCAAATCTGCACTACAAAGAAGTATCACTTCCCACCGGTCAAAAGGGATATCCACAAAATGTGTAAAAACCAGAAAGGCAAGACAGGCCCTGGAGAACAGGGGGCCTTGTTATGCTGATGGGCGGGATGTAAATTGCCAACTGCCTCACTGGAGGAGTGCATTGTGTTCCCTAAAACAAGTAAACAACAGAGCTACAGAGCCAAGGCCACTTCCAGTCTAGGGAATATACCTTGGGAAAACTGAAAATCAATAAGAAAGAGCCACCTCCAAATTTAGGGCTGCACTGACTACAAGAACATCAACTTGGGTACACCTTAAATATCCCAGGAAATATAAAAATGGTTCAAAACATTGTGGTACTTACGTACGATGGAATATTCCTCAGCCATGAAATCAATGTCATAAGACCAGTAGCAGCAAAGTGAGTGGATTCAGGTACGATGATTCTAAGTGAAATAAGTCACACAGAAAAAGAAACTTATCATAAGATATCACTTATGAAGATCCTGTAAACATGGCTACACGTGAACTGAGTTAGGAAAGAGAACAGAGTCTCACATTTAGAAAACACTCTTATGCCTGCATAAAGGGGATGGAGAGGTGGGGTGATGCATAAAACCAGAGTTTGATAAAAGCACAGGGACCGTTCCAAAAACCAACTTTGGAATAGACAAGACCTACACCTTCCTCAGTGAAAGAGACTCAAAACCCCATATTTCCCGCAGAGGAATATATCTGACTAGTAAGAATCTTAAAACCTATGTATTGATATGACTCCATAAGGGAATCAAGTGTGTCTAGAGTGGCATAAACATGGCAGCGAGAATCAGCTCAAACCCACTATAAAAAGGAATTTCAAAAGCAAAACCAAAAAACAGGGAAATTCTTTACAATTCCTTCAGGGTGTCTGAGGAAACCTGGAAAGACCCTATCTACAATGACAGCTGGATGTGGCATAAGGCTGGACACTTGGGACTGAGAGGATTGGTGAGATTGGGTGAGCAAATGCAGACCCTTTCAAGCAATAATGCATGGCCCCCATTCCATGGGTCCCAACTCTCCATGTTCAAGGGAATATTACTACAGCTATAACATGTACAGGAAACCTAGAGAATGTACACACTGTGAATACGAAAGGTTTCTAAAACTCAATGAATAGTCCCTCTCCTGGTGCTCCAATTTGACTTTCCAACTGCCTTACTATCAATCTCCCAACTTGGAGAGACAGGCCCTTTAACCTCCTGGTTTGCACAGGTTTCCAATTTGCCAGAGGATGGAAGGGACGAGGGAGTACCCATGAGAGAGTAGCTGTTAGGCATTTGGACGGGCACATGTCACTCTAATTTCCCGGCAGGAAGAAGAATTAACCAAAGTCTCAGCCACCCACCGGGAACCAGTATAGGACATGATCCAAAATTTTGGACTTGTGTTCAGCTCACAAAAAACGAGTTGAGAAATGGAGCTCAGCGGCACAGCAATTCACAAACTGGCAGAGTGATAAAGGACAACTATCGTCCAAAAATCTGTTGAGGGAAGTCAACGAGGCGGACTTGAAAGCGAGGCAAAATAGCAGGAAACAGATTTCAAGAGGTACCTTGGAATCGCCTGTAAAGCACAGGAAGAGGGGCACAACTTGGACAATGGTGCACTTGGCCAAAAAGGGCGTATGCGTTTTCTCCTGAATATATTCAGGAGAAAACGCATACTCCCTTTTTGGCCAAGCAAGCAAGCGGGCAATGCAAATCTACACTACAAAGAAGTATCACTTCCCACCGGTCAAAAGGGACATCCACAAAATGTGTAAAAACCAGAAAGGCAAGACAGGCCCTGGAGAACTGGGAGCCTTGTTATGCTGATGGGCGGGATGTAAATTGCCAACTGCCTCACTGGAGGAGTGCATTGTGTTCCCTAAAACAAGTAAACAACAGAGCTACAGAGCCAAGGCCACTTCCAGTCTAGGGAATATACCTTGGGAAAACTGAAAATCAATAAGAAAGAGCCACCTCCAAATTTAGGGCTGCACTGACTACAAGAACCTCAACTTGGGTACACCTTAAATATCCCAGGAAATATAAAAATGGTTCAAAACATTGTGGTACTTACGTACGATGGAATATCCCTCAGCCATGAAATCAATGTCATAAGACCAGTAGCAGCAAAGTGAGTGGATTCAGGTACGATGATTCTAAGTGAAATAAGTCACACAGAAAAAGAAACTTATCATAAGATATCACTTATGAAGATCCTGTAAACATGGCTACACGTGAACTGAGTTAGGAAAGAGAACAGAGTCTCACATTTAGAAAACACTCTTATGCCTGCATAAAGGGGAAGGAGAGGTGGGGTGATGCATAAAACCAGAGTTTGATATAAGCACAGGGACCGTTTCAAAAACCAACTTTGGAATTGACAAGACCGACACCTTCCTTAGTGAATGAGACTCAAAACCCCATATTTCACACAGAGGAATATATCTGACTAGTAAGAATCTTAAAACCTATGTATTGATATGTCTCCATAAGGGAATCAAGTGTGTCTAGAGTGGCATAAACATGGCAGCGAGAATCAGCTCAAACCCACTATAAAAAGGAATTTCAAAAGCAAACCCAAAAAACAGGGAAATTCTTTACAATTCCTTCAGGGTGTCTGAGGAAACCTGGAAAGACCCTATCTACAATGACAGCTGGATGTGGCATAAGGCTGGACACTTGGGACTGAGAGGATTGGTGAGATTGGGTGAGCAAATGCAGACCCTTTCAAGCAATAATGCATGGCCCCCATTCCATGGGTCCCAACTCTCCAGGTTCAAGGGAATATTACTACAGCTATAACATGTACAGGAAACCTAGAGAATGGACACACTGTGAATACGAAAGGTTTCTAAAACTCAACGAATAGTCCCTCTCCTGGTGCTCCAGTTTGACTTTCCAACTGCCTTACTATCAATCTCCCAACTTGGAGAGACAGGCCCTTTAACCTCCTGGTTTGCACAGGTTCCCAATTTGGCAGAGGATGGAAGGGACGAGGGAGAACCCATGAGAGAGTAGCTGTTAGGCATTTGGACGGGCACATGTCACTCTAATTTCCCGGCAGGAAGAAGAATTAACCAAAGTCTCAGCCACCCACCGGGAACCAGTAGAGGACATGATCCAAAATTTTGGACTTGCGTTCAGCTCACAAAAAACGAGTTGAGAAATGGAGCTCAGGGGCACAGCAATTCACAAACTGGCAGAGTGATAAAGGACAACTATCGTCCAAAAGTCTGTTGAGGGAAGTCAACGAGGCGGACTTGAAAGTGAGGCAAAATAGCAGGAAACATATTTCAAGAGGTACCTTGGAATCGTCTGTAAAGCACAGGAAGAGGGGCACAACTTGGACAATGGTGCACTTGGCCAAAAAGGGCGTATGCGTTTTCTCCTGAATATATTCAGGAGAAAACGCATACGCCCTTTTTGGCCAAGCAAGCAAGCGGGCAATGCAAATCTGCACTACAAAGAAGTATCACTTCCCACCGGTCAAAAGGGACATCCACAAAATGTGTAAAAACCAGAAAGGCAAGACAGGCCCTGGAGAACTGGGAGCCTTGTTATGCTGATGGGCGGGATGTAAATTGCCAAGTGCCTCACTGGAGGAGTGCATTGTGTTCCCTAAAACAAGTAAACAACAGAGCTACAGAGCCAAGGCCACTTCCAGTCTAGGGAATATACCTTGGGAAAACTGAAAATCAATAAGAAAGAGCCACCTCCAAATTTAGGGCTGCACTGACTACAAGAACCTCAACTTGGGTACACCTTAAATATCCCAGGAAATATAAAAATGGTTCAAAACATTGTGGTACTTACGTACGATGGAATATCCCTCAGCCATGAAATCAATGTCATAAGACCAGTAGCAGCAAAGTGAGTGGATTCAGGTACGATGATTCTAAGTGAAATAAGTCACACAGAAAAAGAAACTTATCATAAGATATCACTTATGAAGATCCTGTAAACATGGCTACACGTGAACTGAGTTAGGAAAGAGAACAGAGTCTCACATTTAGAAAACACTCTTATGCCTGCATAAAGGGGATGGAGAGGTGGGGTGATGCATAAAACCAGAGTTTGATAAAAGCACAGGGACCGTTCCAAAAACCAACTTTGGAATAGACAAGACCTACACCTTCCTCAGTGAAAGAGACTCAAAACCCCATATTTCCCGCAGAGGAATATATCTGACTAGTAAGAATCTTAAAACCTATGTATTGATATGACTCCATAAGGGAATCAAGTGTGTCTAGAGTGGCATAAACATGGCAGCGAGAATCAGCTCAAACCCACTATAAAAAGGAATTTCAAAAGCAAAACCAAAAAACAGGGAAATTCTTTACAATTCCTTCAGGGTGTCTGAGGAAACCTGGAAAGACCCTATCTACAATGACAGCTGGATGTGGCATAAGGCTGGACACTTGGGACTGAGAGGATTGGTGAGATTGGGTGAGCAAATGCAGACCCTTTCAAGCAATAATGCATGGCCCCCATTCCATGGGTCCCAACTCTCCATGTTCAAGGGAATATTACTACAGCTATAACATGTACAGGAAACCTAGAGAATGTACACACTGTGAATACGAAAGGTTTCTAAAACTCAATGAATAGTCCCTCTCCTGGTGCTCCAATTTGACTTTCCAACTGCCTTACTATCAATCTCCCAACTTGGAGAGACAGGCCCTTTAACCTCCTGGTTTGCACAGGTTTCCAATTTGCCAGAGGATGGAAGGGACGAGGGAGTACCCATGAGAGAGTAGCTGTTAGGCATTTGGACGGGCACATGTCACTCTAATTTCCCGGCAGGAAGAAGAATTAACCAAAGTCTCAGCCACCCACCGGGAACCAGTATAGGACATGATCCAAAATTTTGGACTTGTGTTCAGCTCACAAAAAACGAGTTGAGAAATGGACCTCAGCGGCACAGCAATTCACAAACTGGCAGAGTGATAAAGGACAACTATCGTCCAAAAATCTGTTGAGGGAAGTCAACGAGGCGGACTTGAAAGCGAGGCAAAATAGCAGGAAACAGATTTCAAGAGGTACCTTGGAATCGCCTGTAAAGCACAGGAAGAGGGGCACAACTTGGACAATGGTGCACTTGGCCAAAAAGGGCGTATGCGTTTTCTCCTGAATATATTCAGGAGAAAACGCATACTCCCTTTTTGGCCAAGCAAGCAAGCGGGCAATGCAAATCTACACTACAAAGAAGTATCACTTCCCACCGGTCAAAAGGGACATCCACAAAATGTGTAAAAACCAGAAAGGCAAGACAGGCCCTGGAGAACTGGGAGCCTTGTTATGCTGATGGGCGGGATGTAAATTGCCAACTGCCTCACTGGAGGAGTGCATTGTGTTCCCTAAAACAAGTAAACAACAGAGCTACAGAGCCAAGGCCACTTCCAGTCTAGGGAATATACCTTGGGAAAACTGAAAATCAATAAGAAAGAGCCACCTCCAAATTTAGGGCTGCACTGACTACAAGAACCTCAACTTGGGTACACCTTAAATATCCCAGGAAATATAAAAATGGTTCAAAACATTGTGGTACTTACGTACGATGGAATATCCCTCAGCCATGAAATCAATGTCATAAGACCAGTAGCAGCAAAGTGAGTGGATTCAGGTACGATGATTCTAAGTGAAATAAGTCACACAGAAAAAGAAACTTATCATAAGATATCACTTATGAAGATCCTGTAAACATGGCTACACGTGAACTGAGTTAGGAAAGAGAACAGAGTCTCACATTTAGAAAACACTCTTATGCCTGCATAAAGGGGAAGGAGAGGTGGGGTGATGCATAAAACCAGAGTTTGATATAAGCACAGGGACCGTTTCAAAAACCAACTTTGGAATTGACAAGACCGACACCTTCCTTAGTGAAAGAGACTCAAAACCCCATATTTCACACAGAGGAATATATCTGACTAGTAAGAATCTTAAAACCTATGTATTGATATGTCTCCATAAGGGAATCAAGTGTGTCTAGAGTGGCATAAACATGGCAGCGAGAATCAGCTCAAACCCACTATAAAAAGGAATTTCAAAAGCAAACCCAAAAAACAGGGAAATTCTTTACAATTCCTTCAGGGTGTCTGAGGAAACCTGGAAAGACCCTATCTACAATGACAGCTGGATGTGGCATAAGGCTGGACACTTGGGACTGAGAGGATTGGTGAGATTGGGTGAGCAAATGCAGACCCTTTCAAGCAATAATGCATGGCCCCCATTCCATGGGTCCCAACTCTCCAGGTTCAAGGGAATATTACTACAGCTATAACATGTACAGGAAACCTAGAGAATGGACACACTGTGAATACGAAAGGTTTCTAAAACTCAACGAATAGTCCCTCTCCTGGTGCTCCAGTTTGACTTTCCAACTGCCTTACTATCAATCTCCCAACTTGGAGAGACAGGCCCTTTAACCTCCTGGTTTGCACAGGTTCCCAATTTGGCAGAGGATGGAAGGGACGAGGGAGAACCCATGAGAGAGTAGCTGTTAGGCATTTGGACGGGCACATGTCACTCTAATTTCCCGGCAGGAAGAAGAATTAACCAAAGTCTCAGCCACCCACCGGGAACCAGTAGAGGACATGATCCAAAATTTTGGACTTGCGTTCAGCTCACAAAAAACGAGTTGAGAAATGGAGCTCAGGGGCACAGCAATTCACAAACTGGCAGAGTGATAAAGGACAACTATCGTCCAAAAGTCTGTTGAGGGAAGTCAACGAGGCGGACTTGAAAGTGAGGCAAAATAGCAGGAAACATATTTCAAGAGGTACCTTGGAATCGCCTGTAAAGCACAGGAAGAGGGGCACAACTTGGACAATGGTGCACTTGGCCAAAAAGGGCGTATGCGTTTTCTCCTGAATATATTCAGGAGAAAACGCATACGCCCTTTTTGGCCAAGCAAGCAAGCGGGCAATGCAAATCTGCACTACAAAGAAGTATCACTTCCCACCGGTCAAAAGGGACATCCACAAAATGTGTAAAAACCAGAAAGGCAAGACAGGCCCTGGAGAACTGGGAGCCTTGTTATGCTGATGGGCGGGATGTAAATTGCCAAGTGCCTCACTGGAGGAGTGCATTGTGTTCCCTAAAACAAGTAAACAACAGAGCTACAGAGCCAAGGCCACTTCCAGTCTAGGGAATATACCTTGGGAAAACTGAAAATCAATAAGAAAGAGCCACCTCCAAATTTAGGGCTGCACTGACTACAAGAACCTCAACTTGGGTACACCTTAAATATCCCAGGAAATATAAAAATGGTTCAAAACATTGTGGTACTTACGTACGATGGAATATCCCTCAGCCATGAAATCAATGTCATAAGACCAGTAGCAGCAAAGTGAGTGGATTCAGGTACGATGATTCTAAGTGAAATAAGTCACACAGAAAAAGAAACTTATCATAAGATATCACTTATGAAGATCCTGTAAACATGGCTACACGTGAACTGAGTTAGGAAAGAGAACAGAGTCTCACATTTAGAAAACACTCTTATGCCTGCATAAAGGGGATGGAGAGGTGGGGTGATGCATAAAACCAGAGTTTGATATAAGCACAGGGACCGTTCCAAAAACCAACTTTGGAATAGACAAGACCTACACCTTCCTCAGTGAAAGAGACTCAAAACCCCATATTTCCCACAGAGGAATATATCTGACTAGTAAGAATCTTAAAACCTATGTATTGATATGACTCCATAAGGGAATCAAGTGTGTCTAGAGTGGCATAAACATGGCAGCGAGAATCAGCTCAAACCCACTATAAAAAGGAATTTCAAAAGCAAAACCAAAAAACAGGGAAATTCTTTACAATTCCTTCAGGGTGTCTGAGGAAACCTGGAAAGACCCTATCTACAATGACAGCTGGATGTGGCATAAGGCTGGACACTTGGGACTGAGAGGATTGGTGAGATTGGGTGAGCAAATGCAGACCCTTTCAAGCAATATTGCATGGCCCCCATTCCATGGGTCCCAACTCTCCAGGTTCAAGGGAATATTACTACAGCTATAACATGTACAGGAAACCTAGAGAATGGACACACTGTGAATACGAAAGGTTTCTAAAACTCAACGAATAGTCCCTCTCCTGGTGCTCCAGTTTGACTTTCCAACTGCCTTACTATCAATCTCCCAACTTGGAGAGACAGGCCCTTTAACCTCCTGGTTTGCACAGGTTCCCAATTTGGCAGAGGATGGAAGGGACGAGGGAGAACCCATGAGAGAGTAGCTGTTAGGCATTTGGACGGGCACATGTCACTCTAATTTCCCGGCAGGAAGAAGAATAAACCAAAATCTCAGCCACCCACCGGGAACCAGTATAGGACATGATCCAAAATTTTGGACTTGCGTTCAGCTCACAAAAAACGAGTTGAGAAATGGAGCTCAGGGGCACAGCAATTCACAAACTGGCAGAGTGATAAAGGTCAACTATCGTCCAAAAATCTGTTGAGGGAAGTCAACGAGGCGGACTTGAAAGCGAGGCAAAATAGCAGGAAACAGATTTCAAGAGGTACGTTGGAATCGCCTGTAAAGCACAGGAAGAGGGGCACAACTTGGACAATGGTGCACTTGGCCAAAAAGGGCGTATGCGTTTTCTCCTGAATATATTCAGGAGAAAACGCATACGCCCTTTTTGGCCAAGCAAGCAAGCGGGCAATGCAAATCTGCACTACAAAGAAGTATCACTTCCCACCGGTCAAAAGGGATATCCACAAAATGTGTAAAAACCAGAAAGGCAAGACAGGCCCTGGAGAACAGGGGGCCTTGTTATGCTGATGGGCGGGATGTAAATTGCCAACTGCCTCACTGGAGGAGTGCATTGTGTTCCCTAAAACAAGTAAACAACAGAGCTACAGAGCCAAGGCCACTTCCAGTCTAGGGAATATACCTTGGGAAAACTGAAAATCAATAAGAAAGAGCCACCTCCAAATTTAGGGCTGCACTGACTACAAGAACCTAAACTTGGGTACACCTTAAATATCCCAGGAAATATAAAAATGGTTCAAAACATTGTGGTACTTACGTACGATGGAATATTCCTCAGCCATGAAATCAATGTCATAAGACCAGTAGCAGCAAAGTGAGTGGATTCAGGTACGATGATTCTAAGTGAAATAAGTCACACAGAAAAAGAAACTTATCATAAGATATCACTTATGAAGATCCTGTAAACATGGCTACACGTGAACTGAGTTAGGAAAGAGAACAGAGTCTCACATTTAGAAAACACTCTTATGCCTGCATAAAGGGGATGGAGAGGTGGGGTGATGCATAAAACCAGAGTTTGATAAAAGCACAGGGACCGTTCCAAAAACCAACTTTGGAATAGACAAGACCTACACCTTCCTCAGTGAAAGAGACTCAAAACCCCATATTTCCCGCAGAGGAATTTATCTGACTAGTAAGAATCTTAAAACCTATGTATTGATATGACTCCATAAGGGAATCAAGTGTGTCTAGAGTGGCATAAACATGGCAGCGAGAATCAGCTCAAACCCACTATAAAAAGGAATTTCAAAAGCAAAACCAAAAAACAGGGAAATTCTTTACAATTCCTTCAGGGTGTCTGAGGAAACCTGGAAAGACCCTATCTACAATGACAGCTGGATGTGGCATAAGGCTGGACACTTGGGACTGAGAGGATTGGTGAGATTGGGTGAGCAAATGCAGACCCTTTCAAGCAATAATGCATGGCCCCCATTCCATGGGTCCCAACTCTCCATGTTCAAGGGAATATTACTACAGCTATAACATGTACAGGAAACCTAGAGAATGTACACACTGTGAATACGAAAGGTTTCTAAAACTCAATGAATAGTCCCTCTCCTGGTGCTCCAATTTGACTTTCCAACTGCCTTACTATCAATCTCCCAACTTGGAGAGACAGGCCCTTTAACCTCCTGGTTTGCACAGGTTTCCAATTTGCCAGAGGATGGAAGGGACGAGGGAGTACCCATGAGAGAGTAGCTGTTAGGCATTTGGACGGGCACATGTCACTCTAATTTCCCGGCAGGAAGAAGAATTAACCAAAGTCTCAGCCACCCACCGGGAACCAGTATAGGACATGATCCAAAATTTTGGACTTGTGTTCAGCTCACAAAAAACGAGTTGAGAAATGGAGCTCAGCGGCACAGCAATTCACAAACTGGCAGAGTGATAAAGGACAACTATCGTCCAAAAATCTGTTGAGGGAAGTCAACGAGGCGGACTTGAAAGCGAGGCAAAATAGCAGGAAACAGATTTCAAGAGGTACCTTGGAATCGCCTGTAAAGCACAGGAAGAGGGGCACAACTTGGACAATGGTGCACTTGGCCAAAAAGGGCGTATGCGTTTTCTCCTGAATATATTCAGGAGAAAACGCATACTCCCTTTTTGGCCAAGCAAGCAAGCGGGCAATGCAAATCTACACTACAAAGAAGTATCACTTCCCACCGGTCAAAAGGGACATCCACAAAATGTGTAAAAACCAGAAAGGCAAGACAGGCCCTGGAGAACTGGGAGCCTTGTTATGCTGATGGGCGGAATGTAAATTGCCAACTGCCTCACTGGAGGAGTGCATTGTGTTCCCTAAAACAAGTAAACAACAGAGCTACAGAGCCAAGGCCACTTCCAGTCTAGGGAATATACCTTGGGAAAACTGAAAATCAATAAGAAAGAGCCACCTCCAAATTTAGGGCTGCACTGACTACAAGAACCTCAACTTGGGTACACCTTAAATATCCCAGGAAATATAAAAATGGTTCAAAACATTGTGGTACTTACGTACGATGGAATATCCCTCAGCCATGAAATCAATGTCATAAGACCAGTAGCAGCAAAGTGAGTGGATTCAGGTACGATGATTCTAAGTGAAATAAGTCACACAGAAAAAGAAACTTATCATAAGATATCACTTATGAAGATCCTGTAAACATGGCTACACGTGAACTGAGTTAGGAAAGAGAACAGAGTCTCACATTTAGAAAACACTCTTATGCCTGCATAAAGGGGAAGGAGAGGTGGGGTGATGCATAAAACCAGAGTTTGATATAAGCACAGGGACCGTTTCAAAAACCAACTTTGGAATTGACAAGACCGACACCTTCCTTAGTGAAAGAGACTCAAAACCCCATATTTCACACAGAGGAATATATCTGACTAGTAAGAATCTTAAAACCTATGTATTGATATGTCTCCATAAGGGAATCAAGTGTGTCTAGAGTGGCATAAACATGGCAGCGAGAATCAGCTCAAACCCACTATAAAAAGGAATTTCAAAAGCAAACCCAAAAAACAGGGAAATTCTTTACAATTCCTTCAGGGTGTCTGAGGAAACCTGGAAAGACCCTATCTACAATGACAGCTGGATGTGGCATAAGGCTGGACACTTGGGACTGAGAGGATTGGTGAGATTGGGTGAGCAAATGCAGACCCTTTCAAGCAATAATGCATGGCCCCCATTCCATGGGTCCCAACTCTCCAGGTTCAAGGGAATATTACTACAGCTATAACATGTACAGGAAACCTAGAGAATGGACACACTGTGAATACGAAAGGTTTCTAAAACTCAACGAATAGTCCCTCTCCTGGTGCTCCAGTTTGACTTTCCAACTGCCTTACTATCAATCTCCCAACTTGGAGAGACAGGCCCTTTAACCTCCTGGTTTGCACAGGTTCCCAATTTGGCAGAGGATGGAAGGGACGAGGGAGAACCCATGAGAGAGTAGCTGTTAGGCATTTGGACGGGCACATGTCACTCTAATTTCCCGGCAGGAAGAAGAATTAACCAAAGTCTCAGCCACCCACCGGGAACCAGTAGAGGACATGATCCAAAATTTTGGACTTGCGTTCAGCTCACAAAAAACGAGTTGAGAAATGGAGCTCAGGGGCACAGCAATTCACAAACTGGCAGAGTGATAAAGGACAACTATCGTCCAAAAGTCTGTTGAGGGAAGTCAACGAGGCGGACTTGAAAGTGAGGCAAAATAGCAGGAAACATATTTCAAGAGGTACCTTGGAATCGCCTGTAAAGCACAGGAAGAGGGGCACAACTTGGAAAATGGTGCACTTGGCCAAAAAGGGCGTATGCGTTTTCTCCTGAATATATTCAGGAGAAAACGCATACGCCCTTTTTGGCCAAGCAAGCAAGCGGGCAATGCAAATCTGCACTACAAAGAAGTATCACTTCCCACCGGTCAAAAGGGACATCCACAAAATGTGTAAAAACCAGAAAGGCAAGACAGGCCCTGGAGAACTGGGAGCCTTGTTATGCTGATGGGCGGGATGTAAATTGCCAAGTGCCTCACTGGAGGAGTGCATTGTGTTCCCTAAAACAAGTAAACAACAGAGCTACAGAGCCAAGGCCACTTCCAGTCTAGGGAATATACCTTGGGAAAACTGAAAATCAATAAGAAAGAGCCACCTCCAAATTTAGGGCTGCACTGACTACAAGAACCTCAACTTGGGTACACCTTAAATATCCCAGGAAATATAAAAATGGTTCAAAACATTGTGGTACTTACGTACGATGGAATATCCCTCAGCCATGAAATCAATGTCATAAGACCAGTAGCAGCAAAGTGAGTGGATTCAGGTACGATGATTCTAAGTGAAATAAGTCACACAGAAAAAGAAACTTATCATAAGATATCACTTATGAAGATCCTGTAAACATGGCTACACGTGAACTGAGTTAGGAAAGAGAACAGAGTCTCACATTTAGAAAACACTCTTATGCCTGCATAAAGGGGATGGAGAGGTGGGGTGATGCATAAAACCAGAGTTTGATATAAGCACAGGGACCGTTCCAAAAACCAACTTTGGAATAGACAAGACCTACACCTTCCTCAGTGAAAGAGACTCAAAACCCCATATTTCCCGCAGAGGAATATATCTGACTAGTAAGAATCTTAAAACCTATGTATTGATATGACTCCATAAGGGAATCAAGTGTGTCTAGAGTGGCATAAACATGGCAACGAGAATCAGCTCAAACCCACTATAAAAAGGAATTTCAAAAGCAAACCCAAAAAACAGGGAAATTCTTTACAATTCCTTCAGGGTGTCTGAGGAAACCTGGAAAGACCCTATCTACAATGACAGCTGGATGTGGCATAAGGCTGGACACTTGGGACTGAGAGGATTGGTGAGATTGGGTGAGCAAATGCAGACCCTTTCAAGCAATAATGCATGGCCCCCATTCCATGGGTCCCGACTCTCCAGGTTCAAGGGAATATTACTACAGCTATAACATGTACAGGAAACCTAGAGAATGGACACACTGTGAATACGAAAGGTTTCTAAAACTCAACGAATAGTCCCTCTCCTGGTGCTCCAGTTTGACTTTCCAACTGCCTTACTATCAATCTCCCAACTTGGAGAGACAGGCCCTTTAACCTCCTGGTTTGCACAGGTTCCCAATTTGGCAGAGGATGGAAGGGACGAGGGAGAACCCATGAGAGAGTAGCTGTTAGGCATTTGGACGGGCACATGTCACTCTAATTTCCCGGCAGGAAGAAGAATTAACCAAAGTCTCAGCCACCCACCGGGAACCAGTATAGGACATGATCCAAAATTTTGGACTTGTGTTCAGCTCACAAAAAACGAGTTGAGAAATGGAGCTCAGCGGCACAGCAATTCACAAACTGGCAGAGTGATAAAGGACAACTATCGTCCAAAAATCTGTTGAGGGAAGTCAACGAGGCGGACTTGAAAGCGAGGCAAAATAGCAGGAAACAGATTTCAAGAGGTACCTTGGAATCGCCTGTAAAGCACAGGAAGAGGGGCACAACTTGGACAATGGTGCACTTGGCCAAAAAGGGCGTATGCGTTTTCTCCTGAATATATTCAGGAGAAAACGCATACTCCCTTTTTGGCCAAGCAAGCAAGCGGGCAATGCAAATCTACACTACAAAGAAGTATCACTTCCCACCGGTCAAAAGGGACATCCACAAAATGTGTAAAAACCAGAAAGGCAAGACAGGCCCTGGAGAACTGGGAGCCTTGTTATGCTGATGGGCGGGATGTAAATTGCCAACTGCCTCACTGGAGGAGTGCATTGTGTTCCCTAAAACAAGTAAACAACAGAGCTACAGAGCCAAGGCCACTTCCAGTCTAGGGAATATACCTTGGGAAAACTGAAAATCAATAAGAAAGAGCCACCTCCAAATTTAGGGCTGCACTGACTACAAGAACCTCAACTTGGGTACACCTTAAATATCCCAGGAAATATAAAAATGGTTCAAAACATTGTGGTACTTACGTACGATGGAATATCCCTCAGCCATGAAATCAATGTCATAAGACCAGTAGCAGCAAAGTGAGTGGATTCAGGTACGATGATTCTAAGTGAAATAAGTCACACAGAAAAAGAAACTTATCATAAGATATCACTTATGAAGATCCTGTAAACATGGCTACACGTGAACTGAGTTAGGAAAGAGAACAGAGTCTCACATTTAGAAAACACTCTTATGCCTGCATAAAGGGGAAGGAGAGGTGGGGTGATGCATAAAACCAGAGTTTGATATAAGCACAGGGACCGTTTCAAAAACCAACTTTGGAATTGACAAGACCGACACCTTCCTTAGTGAAAGAGACTCAAAACCCCATATTTCACACAGAGGAATATATCTGACTAGTAAGAATCTTAAAACCTATGTATTGATATGTCTCCATAAGGGAATCAAGTGTGTCTAGAGTGGCATAAACATGGCAGCGAGAATCAGCTCAAACCCACTATAAAAAGGAATTTCAAAAGCAAACCCAAAAAACAGGGAAATTCTTTACAATTCCTTCAGGGTGTCTGAGGAAACCTGGAAAGACCCTATCTACAATGACAGCTGGATGTGGCATAAGGCTGGACACTTGGGACTGAGAGGATTGGTGAGATTGGGTGAGCAAATGCAGACCCTTTCAAGCAATAATGCATGGCCCCCATTCCATGGGTCCCAACTCTCCAGGTTCAAGGGAATATTACTACAGCTATAACATGTACAGGAAACCTAGAGAATGGACACACTGTGAATACGAAAGGTTTCTAAAACTCAACGAATAGTCCCTCTCCTGGTGCTCCAGTTTGACTTTCCAACTGCCTTACTATCAATCTCCCAACTTGGAGAGACAGGCCCTTTAACCTCCTGGTTTGCACAGGTTCCCAATTTGGCAGAGGATGGAAGGGACGAGGGAGAACCCATGAGAGAGTAGCTGTTAGGCATTTGGACGGGCACATGTCACTCTAATTTCCCGGCAGGAAGAAGAATTAACCAAAGTCTCAGCCACCCACCGGGAACCAGTAGAGGACATGATCCAAAATTTTGGACTTGCGTTCAGCTCACAAAAAACGAGTTGAGAAATGGAGCTCAGGGGCACAGCAATTCACAAACTGGCAGAGTGATAAAGGTCAACTATCGTCCAAAAATCTGTTGAGGGAAGTCAACGAGGCGGACTTGAAAGCGAGGCAAAATAGCAGGAAACAGATTTCAAGAGGTACGTTGGAATCGCCTGTAAAGCACAGGAAGAGGGGCACAACTTGGACAATGGTGCACTTGGCCAAAAAGGGCGTATGCGTTTTCTCCTGAATATATTCAGGAGAAAACGCATACGCCCTTTTTGGCCAAGCAAGCAAGCGGGCAATGCAAATCTGCACTACAAAGAAGTATCACTTCCCACCGGTCAAAAGGGACATCCACAAAATGTGTAAAAACCAGAAAGGCAAGACAGGCCCTGGAGAACTGGGAGCCTTGTTATGCTGATGGGCGGGATGTAAATTGCCAAGTGCCTCACTGGAGGAGTGCATTGTGTTCCCTAAAACAAGTAAACAACAGAGCTACAGAGCCAAGGCCACTTCCAGTCTAGGGAATATACCTTGGGAAAACTGAAAATCAATAAGAAAGAGCCACCTCCAAATTTAGGGCTGCACTGACTACAAGAACCTAAACTTGGGTACACCTTAAATATCCCAGGAAATATAAAAATGGTTCAAAACATTGTGGTACTTACGTACGATGGAATATTCCTCAGCCATGAAATCAATGTCATAAGACCAGTAGCAGCAAAGTGAGTGGATTCAGGTACGATGATTCTAAGTGAAATAAGTCACACAGAAAAAGAAACTTATCATAAGATATCACTTATGAAGATCCTGTAAACATGGCTACACGTGAACTGAGTTAGGAAAGAGAACAGAGTCTCACATTTAGAAAACACTCTTATGCCTGCATAAAGGGGATGGAGAGGTGGGGTGATGCATAAAACCAGAGTTTGATAAAAGCACAGGGACCGTTCCAAAAACCAACTTTGGAATAGACAAGACCTACACCTTCCTCAGTGAAAGAGACTCAAAACCCCATATTTCCCGCAGAGGAATATATCTGACTAGTAAGAATCTTAAAACCTATGTATTGATATGACTCCATAAGGGAATCAAGTGTGTCTAGAGTGGCATAAACATGGCAGCGAGAATCAGCTCAAACCCACTATAAAAAGGAATTTCAAAAGCAAAACCAAAAAACAGGGAAATTCTTTACAATTCCTTCAGGGTGTCTGAGGAAACCTGGAAAGACCCTATCTACAATGACAGCTGGATGTGGCATAAGGCTGGACACTTGGGACTGAGAGGATTGGTGAGATTGGGTGAGCAAATGCAGACCCTTTCAAGCAATAATGCATGGCCCCCATTCCATGGGTCCCAACTCTCCATGTTCAAGGGAATATTACTACAGCTATAACATGTACAGGAAACCTAGAGAATGTACACACTGTGAATACGAAAGGTTTCTAAAACTCAATGAATAGTCCCTCTCCTGGTGCTCCAATTTGACTTTCCAACTGCCTTACTATCAATCTCCCAACTTGGAGAGACAGGCCCTTTAACCTCCTGGTTTGCACAGGTTTCCAATTTGCCAGAGGATGGAAGGGACGAGGGAGTACCCATGAGAGAGTAGCTGTTAGGCATTTGGACGGGCACATGTCACTCTAATTTCCCGGCAGGAAGAAGAATTAACCAAAGTCTCAGCCACCCACCGGGAACCAGTATAGGACATGATCCAAAATTTTGGACTTGTGTTCAGCTCACAAAAAACGAGTTGAGAAATGGAGCTCAGCGGCACAGCAATTCACAAACTGGCAGAGTGATAAAGGACAACTATCGTCCAAAAATCTGTTGAGGGAAGTCAACGAGGCGGACTTGAAAGCGAGGCAAAATAGCAGGAAACAGATTTCAAGAGGTACCTTGGAATCGCCTGTAAAGCACAGGAAGAGGGGCACAACTTGGACAATGGTGCACTTGGCCAAAAAGGGCGTATGCGTTTTCTCCTGAATATATTCAGGAGAAAACGCATACTCCCTTTTTGGCCAAGCAAGCAAGCGGGCAATGCAAATCTACACTACAAAGAAGTATCACTTCCCACCGGTCAAAAGGGACATCCACAAAATGTGTAAAAACCAGAAAGGCAAGACAGGCCCTGGAGAACTGGGAGCCTTGTTATGCTGATGGGCGGAATGTAAATTGCCAACTGCCTCACTGGAGGAGTGCATTGTGTTCCCTAAAACAAGTAAACAACAGAGCTACAGAGCCAAGGCCACTTCCAGTCTAGGGAATATACCTTGGGAAAACTGAAAATCAATAAGAAAGAGCCACCTCCAAATTTAGGGCTGCACTGACTACAAGAACCTCAACTTGGGTACACCTTAAATATCCCAGGAAATATAAAAATGGTTCAAAACATTGTGGTACTTACGTACGATGGAATATCCCTCAGCCATGAAATCAATGTCATAAGACCAGTAGCAGCAAAGTGAGTGGATTCAGGTACGATGATTCTAAGTGAAATAAGTCACACAGAAAAAGAAACTTATCATAAGATATCACTTATGAAGATCCTGTAAACATGGCTACACGTGAACTGAGTTAGGAAAGAGAACAGAGTCTCACATTTAGAAAACACTCTTATGCCTGCATAAAGGGGAAGGAGAGGTGGGGTGATGCATAAAACCAGAGTTTGATATAAGCACAGGGACCGTTTCAAAAACCAACTTTGGAATTGACAAGACCGACACCTTCCTTAGTGAAAGAGACTCAAAACCCCATATTTCACACAGAGGAATATATCTGACTAGTAAGAATCTTAAAACCTATGTATTGATATGTCTCCATAAGGGAATCAAGTGTGTCTAGAGTGGCATAAACATGGCAGCGAGAATCAGCTCAAACCCACTATAAAAAGGAATTTCAAAAGCAAACCCAAAAAACAGGGAAATTCTTTACAATTCCTTCAGGGTGTCTGAGGAAACCTGGAAAGACCCTATCTACAATGACAGCTGGATGTGGCATAAGGCTGGACACTTGGGACTGAGAGGATTGGTGAGATTGGGTGAGCAAATGCAGACCCTTTCAAGCAATAATGCATGGCCCCCATTCCATGGGTCCCAACTCTCCAGGTTCAAGGGAATATTACTACAGCTATAACATGTACAGGAAACCTAGAGAATGGACACACTGTGAATACGAAAGGTTTCTAAAACTCAACGAATAGTCCCTCTCCTGGTGCTCCAGTTTGACTTTCCAACTGCCTTACTATCAATCTCCCAACTTGGAGAGACAGGCCCTTTAACCTCCTGGTTTGCACAGGTTCCCAATTTGGCAGAGGATGGAAGGGACGAGGGAGAACCCATGAGAGAGTAGCTGTTAGGCATTTGGACGGGCACATGTCACTCTAATTTCCCGGCAGGAAGAAGAATTAACCAAAGTCTCAGCCACCCACCGGGAACCAGTAGAGGACATGATCCAAAATTTTGGACTTGCGTTCAGCTCACAAAAAACGAGTTGAGAAATGGAGCTCAGGGGCACAGCAATTCACAAACTGGCAGAGTGATAAAGGACAACTATCGTCCAAAAGTCTGTTGAGGGAAGTCAACGAGGCGGACTTGAAAGTGAGGCAAAATAGCAGGAAACATATTTCAAGAGGTACCTTGGAATCGCCTGTAAAGCACAGGAAGAGGGGCACAACTTGGACAATGGTGCACTTGGCCAAAAAGGGCGTATGCGTTTTCTCCTGAATATATTCAGGAGAAAACGCATACGCCCTTTTTGGCCAAGCAAGCAAGCGGGCAATGCAAATCTGCACTACAAAGAAGTATCACTTCCCACCGGTCAAAAGGGACATCCACAAAATGTGTAAAAACCAGAAAGGCAAGACAGGCCCTGGAGAACTGGGAGCCTTGTTATGCTGATGGGCGGGATGTAAATTGCCAAGTGCCTCACTGGAGGAGTGCATTGTGTTCCCTAAAACAAGTAAACAACAGAGCTACAGAGCCAAGGCCACTTCCAGTCTAGGGAATATACCTTGGGAAAACTGAAAATCAATAAGAAAGAGCCACCTCCAAATTTAGGGCTGCACTGACTACAAGAACCTCAACTTGGGTACACCTTAAATATCCCAGGAAATATAAAAATGGTTCAAAACATTGTGGTACTTACGTACGATGGAATATCCCTCAGCCATGAAATCAATGTCATAAGACCAGTAGCAGCAAAGTGAGTGGATTCAGGTACGATGATTCTAAGTGAAATAAGTCACACAGAAAAAGAAACTTATCATAAGATATCACTTATGAAGATCCTGTAAACATGGCTACACGTGAACTGAGTTAGGAAAGAGAACAGAGTCTCACATTTAGAAAACACTCTTATGCCTGCATAAAGGGGATGGAGAGGTGGGGTGATGCATAAAACCAGAGTTTGATATAAGCACAGGGACCGTTCCAAAAACCAACTTTGGAATAGACAAGACCTACACCTTCCTCAGTGAAAGAGACTCAAAACCCCATATTTCCCGCAGAGGAATATATCTGACTAGTAAGAATCTTAAAACCTATGTATTGATATGACTCCATAAGGGAATCAAGTGTGTCTAGAGTGGCATAAACATGGCAACGAGAATCAGCTCAAACCCACTATAAAAAGGAATTTCAAAAGCAAACCCAAAAAACAGGGAAATTCTTTACAATTCCTTCAGGGTGTCTGAGGAAACCTGGAAAGACCCTATCTACAATGACAGCTGGATGTGGCATAAGGCTGGACACTTGGGACTGAGAGGATTGGTGAGATTGGGTGAGCAAATGCAGACCCTTTCAAGCAATAATGCATGGCCCCCATTCCATGGGTCCCGACTCTCCAGGTTCAAGGGAATATTACTACAGCTATAACATGTACAGGAAACCTAGAGAATGGACACACTGTGAATACGAAAGGTTTCTAAAACTCAACGAATAGTCCCTCTCCTGGTGCTCCAGTTTGACTTTCCAACTGCCTTACTATCAATCTCCCAACTTGGAGAGACAGGCCCTTTAACCTCCTGGTTTGCACAGGTTCCCAATTTGGCAGAGGATGGAAGGGACGAGGGAGAACCCATGAGAGAGTAGCTGTTAGGCATTTGGACGGGCACATGTCACTCTAATTTCCCGGCAGGAAGAAGAATTAACCAAAGTCTCAGCCACCCACCGGGAACCAGTATAGGACATGATCCAAAATTTTGGACTTGTGTTCAGCTCACAAAAAACGAGTTGAGAAATGGAGCTCAGCGGCACAGCAATTCACAAACTGGCAGAGTGATAAAGGACAACTATCGTCCAAAAATCTGTTGAGGGAAGTCAACGAGGCGGACTTGAAAGCGAGGCAAAATAGCAGGAAACAGATTTCAAGAGGTACCTTGGAATCGCCTGTAAAGCACAGGAAGAGGGGCACAACTTGGACAATGGTGCACTTGGCCAAAAAGGGCGTATGCGTTTTCTCCTGAATATATTCAGGAGAAAACGCATACTCCCTTTTTGGCCAAGCAAGCAAGCGGGCAATGCAAATCTACACTACAAAGAAGTATCACTTCCCACCGGTCAAAAGGGACATCCACAAAATGTGTAAAAACCAGAAAGGCAAGACAGGCCCTGGAGAACTGGGAGCCTTGTTATGCTGATGGGCGGGATGTAAATTGCCAACTGCCTCACTGGAGGAGTGCATTGTGTTCCCTAAAACAAGTAAACAACAGAGCTACAGAGCCAAGGCCACTTCCAGTCTAGGGAATATACCTTGGGAAAACTGAAAATCAATAAGAAAGAGCCACCTCCAAATTTAGGGCTGCACTGACTACAAGAACCTCAACTTGGGTACACCTTAAATATCCCAGGAAATATAAAAATGGTTCAAAACATTGTGGTACTTACGTACGATGGAATATCCCTCAGCCATGAAATCAATGTCATAAGACCAGTAGCAGCAAAGTGAGTGGATTCAGGTACGATGATTCTAAGTGAAATAAGTCACACAGAAAAAGAAACTTATCATAAGATATCACTTATGAAGATCCTGTAAACATGGCTACACGTGAACTGAGTTAGGAAAGAGAACAGAGTCTCACATTTAGAAAACACTCTTATGCCTGCATAAAGGGGAAGGAGAGGTGGGGTGATGCATAAAACCAGAGTTTGATATAAGCACAGGGACCGTTTCAAAAACCAACTTTGGAATTGACAAGACCGACACCTTCCTTAGTGAAAGAGACTCAAAACCCCATATTTCACACAGAGGAATATATCTGACTAGTAAGAATCTTAAAACCTATGTATTGATATGTCTCCATAAGGGAATCAAGTGTGTCTAGAGTGGCATAAACATGGCAGCGAGAATCAGCTCAAACCCACTATAAAAAGGAATTTCAAAAGCAAACCCAAAAAACAGGGAAATTCTTTACAATTCCTTCAGGGTGTCTGAGGAAACCTGGAAAGACCCTATCTACAATGACAGCTGGATGTGGCATAAGGCTGGACACTTGGGACTGAGAGGATTGGTGAGATTGGGTGAGCAAATGCAGACCCTTTCAAGCAATAATGCATGGCCCCCATTCCATGGGTCCCAACTCTCCAGGTTCAAGGGAATATTACTACAGCTATAACATGTACAGGAAACCTAGAGAATGGACACACTGTGAATACGAAAGGTTTCTAAAACTCAACGAATAGTCCCTCTCCTGGTGCTCCAGTTTGACTTTCCAACTGCCTTACTATCAATCTCCCTACTTGGACAGACAGGCCCTTTAACCTCCTGGTTTGCACAGGTTCCCAATTTGGCAGAGGATGGAAGGGACGAGGGAGAACCCATGAGAGAGTAGCTGTTAGGCATTTGGACGGGCACATGTCACTCTAATTTCCCGGCAGGAAGAAGAATTAACCAAAGTCTCAGCCACCCACCGGGAACCAGTAGAGGACATGATCCAAAATTTTGGACTTGCGTTCAGCTCACAAAAAACTAGTTGAGAAATGGAGCTCAGGGGCACAGCAATTCACAAACTGGCAGAGTGATAAAGGACAACTATCGTCCAAAAGTCTGTTGAGGGAAGTCAACGAGGCGGACTTGAAAGTGAGGCAAAATAGCAGGAAACATATTTCAAGAGGTACCTTGGAATCGCCTGTAAAGCACAGGAAGAGGGGCACAACTTGGACAATGGTGCACTTGGCCAAAAAGGGCGTATGCGTTTTCTCCTGAATATATTCAGGAGAAAACGCATACGCCCTTTTTGGCCAAGCAAGCAAGCGGGCAATGCAAATCTGCACTACAAAGAAGTATCACTTCCCACCGGTCAAAAGGGACATCCACAAAATGTGTAAAAACCAGAAAGGCAAGACAGGCCCTGGAGAACTGGGAGCCTTGTTATGCTGATGGGCGGGATGTAAATTGCCAAGTGCCTCACTGGAGGAGTGCATTGTGTTCCCTAAAACAAGTAAACAACAGAGCTACAGAGCCAAGGCCACTTCCAGTCTAGGGAATATACCTTGGGAAAACTGAAAATCAATAAGAAAGAGCCACCTCCAAATTTAGGGCTGCACTGACTACAAGAACCTCAACTTGGGTACACCTTAAATATCCCAGGAAATATAAAAATGGTTCAAAACATTGTGGTACTTACGTACGATGGAATATCCCTCAGCCATGAAATCAATGTCATAAGACCAGTAGCAGCAAAGTGAGTGGATTCAGGTACGATGATTCTAAGTGAAATAAGTCACACAGAAAAAGAAACTTATCATAAGATATCACTTATGAAGATCCTGTAAACATGGCTACACGTGAACTGAGTTAGGAAAGAGAACAGAGTCTCACATTTAGAAAACACTCTTATGCCTGCATAAAGGGGATGGAGAGGTGGGGTGATGCATAAAACCAGAGTTTGATATAAGCACAGGGACCGTTCCAAAAACCAACTTTGGAATAGACAAGACCTACACCTTCCTCAGTGAAAGAGACTCAAAACCCCATATTTCCCGCAGAGGAATATATCTGACTAGTAAGAATCTTAAAACCTATGTATTGATATGACTCCATAAGGGAATCAAGTGTGTCTAGAGTGGCATAAACATGGCAACGAGAATCAGCTCAAACCCACTATAAAAAGGAATTTCAAAAGCAAAACCAAAAAACAGGGAAATTCTTTACAATTCCTTCAGGGTGTCTGAGGAAACCTGGAAAGACCCTATCTACAATGACAGCTGGATGTGGCATAAGGCTGGACACTTGGGACTGAGAGGATTGGTGAGATTGGGTGAGCAAATGCAGACCCTTTCAAGCAATAATGCATGGCCCCCATTCCATGGGTCCCAACTCTCCAGGTTCAAGGGAATATTACTACAGCTATAACATGTACAGGAAACCTAGAGAATGGACACACTGTGAATACGAAAGGTTTCTAAAACTCAACGAATAGTCCCTCTCCTGGTGCTCCAGTTTGACTTTCCAACTGCCTTACTATCAATCTCCCAACTTGGAGAGACAGGCCCTTTAACCTCCTGGTTTGCACAGGTTCCCAATTTGGCAGAGGATGGAAGGGACGAGGGAGAACCCATGAGAGAGTAGCTGTTAGGCATTTGGACGGGCACATGTCACTCTAATTTCCCGGCAGGAAGAAGAATTAACCAAAGTCTCAGCCACCCACCGGGAACCAGTAGAGGACATGATCCAAAATTTTGGACTTGCGTTCAGCTCACAAAAAACGAATTGAGAAATGGAGCTCAGGGGCACAGCAATTCACAAACTGGCAGAGTGATAAAGGACAACTATCGTCCAAAAGTCTGTTGAGGGAAGTCAACGAGGCGGACTTGAAAGTGAGGCAAAATAGCAGGAAACATATTTCAAGAGGTACGTTGGAATCGCCTGTAAAGCACAGGAAGAGCGGCACAACTTGGACAATGGTGCACTTGGCCAAAAAGGGCGTATGCGTTTTCTCCTGAATATATTCAGGAGAAAACGCATACGCCCTTTTTGGCCAAGCAAGCAAGCGGGCAATGCAAATCTGCACTACAAAGAAGTATCACTTCCCACCGGTCAAAAGGGACATCCACAAAATGTGTAAAAACAAGAAAGGCAAGACAGGCCCTGGAGAACTGGGAGCCTTGTTATGCTGATGGGCGGGATGTAAATTGCCAACTGCCTCACTGGAGGAGTGCATTGTGTTCCCTAAAACAAGTAAACAACAGAGCTACAGAGCCAAGGCCACTTCCAGTCTAGGGAATATACCTTGGGAAAACTGAAAATCAATAAGAAAGAGCCACCTCCAAATTTAGGGCTGCACTGACTACAAGAACCTAAACTTGGGTACACCTTAAATATCCCAGGAAATATAAAAATGGTTCAAAACATTGTGGTACTTACGTACGATGGAATATTCCTCAGCCATGAAATCAATGTCATAAGACCAGTAGCAGCAAAGTGAGTGGATTCAGGTACGATGATTCTAAGTGAAATAAGTCACACAGAAAAAGAAACTTATCATAAGATATCACTTATGAAGATCCTGTAAACATGGCTACACGTGAACTGAGTTAGGAAAGAGAACAGAGTCTCACATTTAGAAAACACTCTTATGCCTGCATAAAGGGGATGGAGAGGTGGGGTGATGCATAAAACCAGAGTTTGATAAAAGCACAGGGACCGTTCCAAAAACCAACTTTGGAATAGACAAGACCTACACCTTCCTCAGTGAAAGAGACTCAAAACCCCATATTTCCCGCAGAGGAATATATCTGACTAGTAAGAATCTTAAAACCTATGTATTGATATGACTCCATAAGGGAATCAAGTGTGTCTAGAGTGGCATAAACATGGCAGCGAGAATCAGCTCAAACCCACTATAAAAAGGAATTTCAAAAGCAAAACCAAAAAACAGGGAAATTCTTTACAATTCCTTCAGGGTGTCTGAGGAAACCTGGAAAGACCCTATCTACAATGACAGCTGGATGTGGCATAAGGCTGGACACTTGGGACTGAGAGGATTGGTGAGATTGGGTGAGCAAATGCAGACCCTTTCAAGCAATAATGCATGGCCCCCATTCCATGGGTCCCAACTCTCCATGTTCAAGGGAATATTACTACAGCTATAACATGTACAGGAAACCTAGAGAATGTACACACTGTGAATACGAAAGGTTTCTAAAACTCAATGAATAGTCCCTCTCCTGGTGCTCCAATTTGACTTTCCAACTGCCTTACTATCAATCTCCCAACTTGGAGAGACAGGCCCTTTAACCTCCTGGTTTGCACAGGTTTCCAATTTGCCAGAGGATGGAAGGGACGAGGGAGTACCCATGAGAGAGTAGCTGTTAGGCATTTGGACGGGCACATGTCACTCTAATTTCCCGGCAGGAAGAAGAATTAACCAAAGTCTCAGCCACCCACCGGGAACCAGTATAGGACATGATCCAAAATTTTGGACTTGTGTTCAGCTCACAAAAAACGAGTTGAGAAATGGAGCTCAGCGGCACAGCAATTCACAAACTGGCAGAGTGATAAAGGACAACTATCGTCCAAAAATCTGTTGAGGGAAGTCAACGAGGCGGACTTGAAAGCGAGGCAAAATAGCAGGAAACAGATTTCAAGAGGTACCTTGGAATCGCCTGTAAAGCACAGGAAGAGGGGCACAACTTGGACAATGGTGCACTTGGCCAAAAAGGGCGTATGCGTTTTCTCCTGAATATATTCAGGAGAAAACGCATACTCCCTTTTTGGCCAAGCAAGCAAGCGGGCAATGCAAATCTACACTACAAAGAAGTATCACTTCCCACCGGTCAAAAGGGACATCCACAAAATGTGTAAAAACCAGAAAGGCAAGACAGGCCCTGGAGAACTGGGAGCCTTGTTATGCTGATGGGCGGAATGTAAATTGCCAACTGCCTCACTGGAGGAGTGCATTGTGTTCCCTAAAACAAGTAAACAACAGAGCTACAGAGCCAAGGCCACTTCCAGTCTAGGGAATATACCTTGGGAAAACTGAAAATCAATAAGAAAGAGCCACCTCCAAATTTAGGGCTGCACTGACTACAAGAACCTCAACTTGGGTACACCTTAAATATCCCAGGAAATATAAAAATGGTTCAAAACATTGTGGTACTTACGTACGATGGAATATCCCTCAGCCATGAAATCAATGTCATAAGACCAGTAGCAGCAAAGTGAGTGGATTCAGGTACGATGATTCTAAGTGAAATAAGTCACACAGAAAAAGAAACTTATCATAAGATATCACTTATGAAGATCCTGTAAACATGGCTACACGTGAACTGAGTTAGGAAAGAGAACAGAGTCTCACATTTAGAAAACACTCTTATGCCTGCATAAAGGGGAAGGAGAGGTGGGGTGATGCATAAAACCAGAGTTTGATATAAGCACAGGGACCGTTTCAAAAACCAACTTTGGAATTGACAAGACCGACACCTTCCTTAGTGAAAGAGACTCAAAACCCCATATTTCACACAGAGGAATATATCTGACTAGTAAGAATCTTAAAACCTATGTATTGATATGTCTCCATAAGGGAATCAAGTGTGTCTAGAGTGGCATAAACATGGCAGCGAGAATCAGCTCAAACCCACTATAAAAAGGAATTTCAAAAGCAAACCCAAAAAACAGGGAAATTCTTTACAATTCCTTCAGGGTGTCTGAGGAAACCTGGAAAGACCCTATCTACAATGACAGCTGGATGTGGCATAAGGCTGGACACTTGGGACTGAGAGGATTGGTGAGATTGGGTGAGCAAATGCAGACCCTTTCAAGCAATAATGCATGGCCCCCATTCCATGGGTCCCAACTCTCCAGGTTCAAGGGAATATTACTACAGCTATAACATGTACAGGAAACCTAGAGAATGGACACACTGTGAATACGAAAGGTTTCTAAAACTCAACGAATAGTCCCTCTCCTGGTGCTCCAGTTTGACTTTCCAACTGCCTTACTATCAATCTCCCAACTTGGAGAGACAGGCCCTTTAACCTCCTGGTTTGCACAGGTTCCCAATTTGGCAGAGGATGGAAGGGACGAGGGAGAACCCATGAGAGAGTAGCTGTTAGGCATTTGGACGGGCACATGTCACTCTAATTTCCCGGCAGGAAGAAGAATTAACCAAAGTCTCAGCCACCCACCGGGAACCAGTAGAGGACATGATCCAAAATTTTGGACTTGCGTTCAGCTCACAAAAAACGAGTTGAGAAATGGAGCTCAGGGGCACAGCAATTCACAAACTGGCAGAGTGATAAAGGACAACTATCGTCCAAAAGTCTGTTGAGGGAAGTCAACGAGGCGGACTTGAAAGTGAGGCAAAATAGCAGGAAACATATTTCAAGAGGTACCTTGGAATCGCCTGTAAAGCACAGGAAGAGGGGCACAACTTGGACAATGGTGCACTTGGCCAAAAAGGGCGTATGCGTTTTCTCCTGAATATATTCAGGAGAAAACGCATACGCCCTTTTTGGCCAAGCAAGCAAGCGGGCAATGCAAATCTGCACTACAAAGAAGTATCACTTCCCACCGGTCAAAAGGGACATCCACAAAATGTGTAAAAACCAGAAAGGCAAGACAGGCCCTGGAGAACTGGGAGCCTTGTTATGCTGATGGGCGGGATGTAAATTGCCAAGTGCCTCACTGGAGGAGTGCATTGTGTTCCCTAAAACAAGTAAACAACAGAGCTACAGAGCCAAGGCCACTTCCAGTCTAGGGAATATACCTTGGGAAAACTGAAAATCAATAAGAAAGAGCCACCTCCAAATTTAGGGCTGCACTGACTACAAGAACCTCAACTTGGGTACACCTTAAATATCCCAGGAAATATAAAAATGGTTCAAAACATTGTGGTACTTACGTACGATGGAATATCCCTCAGCCATGAAATCAATGTCATAAGACCAGTAGCAGCAAAGTGAGTGGATTCAGGTACGATGATTCTAAGTGAAATAAGTCACACAGAAAAAGAAACTTATCATAAGATATCACTTATGAAGATCCTGTAAACATGGCTACACGTGAACTGAGTTAGGAAAGAGAACAGAGTCTCACATTTAGAAAACACTCTTATGCCTGCATAAAGGGGATGGAGAGGTGGGGTGATGCATAAAACCAGAGTTTGATATAAGCACAGGGACCGTTCCAAAAACCAACTTTGGAATAGACAAGACCTACACCTTCCTCAGTGAAAGAGACTCAAAACCCCATATTTCCCGCAGAGGAATATATCTGACTAGTAAGAATCTTAAAACCTATGTATTGATATGACTCCATAAGGGAATCAAGTGTGTCTAGAGTGGCATAAACATGGCAACGAGAATCAGCTCAAACCCACTATAAAAAGGAATTTCAAAAGCAAACCCAAAAAACAGGGAAATTCTTTACAATTCCTTCAGGGTGTCTGAGGAAACCTGGAAAGACCCTATCTACAATGACAGCTGGATGTGGCATAAGGCTGGACACTTGGGACTGAGAGGATTGGTGAGATTGGGTGAGCAAATGCAGACCCTTTCAAGCAATAATGCATGGCCCCCATTCCATGGGTCCCGACTCTCCAGGTTCAAGGGAATATTACTACAGCTATAACATGTACAGGAAACCTAGAGAATGGACACACTGTGAATACGAAAGGTTTCTAAAACTCAACGAATAGTCCCTCTCCTGGTGCTCCAGTTTGACTTTCCAACTGCCTTACTATCAATCTCCCAACTTGGAGAGACAGGCCCTTTAACCTCCTGGTTTGCACAGGTTCCCAATTTGGCAGAGGATGGAAGGGACGAGGGAGAACCCATGAGAGAGTAGCTGTTAGGCATTTGGACGGGCACATGTCACTCTAATTTCCCGGCAGGAAGAAGAATTAACCAAAGTCTCAGCCACCCACCGGGAACCAGTATAGGACATGATCCAAAATTTTGGACTTGTGTTCAGCTCACAAAAAACGAGTTGAGAAATGGAGCTCAGCGGCACAGCAATTCACAAACTGGCAGAGTGATAAAGGACAACTATCGTCCAAAAATCTGTTGAGGGAAGTCAACGAGGCGGACTTGAAAGCGAGGCAAAATAGCAGGAAACAGATTTCAAGAGGTACCTTGGAATCGCCTGTAAAGCACAGGAAGAGGGGCACAACTTGGACAATGGTGCACTTGGCCAAAAAGGGCGTATGCGTTTTCTCCTGAATATATTCAGGAGAAAACGCATACTCCCTTTTTGGCCAAGCAAGCAAGCGGGCAATGCAAATCTACACTACAAAGAAGTATCACTTCCCACCGGTCAAAAGGGACATCCACAAAATGTGTAAAAACCAGAAAGGCAAGACAGGCCCTGGAGAACTGGGAGCCTTGTTATGCTGATGGGCGGGATGTAAATTGCCAACTGCCTCACTGGAGGAGTGCATTGTGTTCCCTAAAACAAGTAAACAACAGAGCTACAGAGCCAAGGCCACTTCCAGTCTAGGGAATATACCTTGGGAAAACTGAAAATCAATAAGAAAGAGCCACCTCCAAATTTAGGGCTGCACTGACTACAAGAACCTCAACTTGGGTACACCTTAAATATCCCAGGAAATATAAAAATGGTTCAAAACATTGTGGTACTTACGTACGATGGAATATCCCTCAGCCATGAAATCAATGTCATAAGACCAGTAGCAGCAAAGTGAGTGGATTCAGGTACGATGATTCTAAGTGAAATAAGTCACACAGAAAAAGAAACTTATCATAAGATATCACTTATGAAGATCCTGTAAACATGGCTACACGTGAACTGAGTTAGGAAAGAGAACAGAGTCTCACATTTAGAAAACACTCTTATGCCTGCATAAAGGGGAAGGAGAGGTGGGGTGATGCATAAAACCAGAGTTTGATATAAGCACAGGGACCGTTTCAAAAACCAACTTTGGAATTGACAAGACCGACACCTTCCTTAGTGAAAGAGACTCAAAACCCCATATTTCACACAGAGGAATATATCTGACTAGTAAGAATCTTAAAACCTATGTATTGATATGTCTCCATAAGGGAATCAAGTGTGTCTAGAGTGGCATAAACATGGCAGCGAGAATCAGCTCAAACCCACTATAAAAAGGAATTTCAAAAGCAAACCCAAAAAACAGGGAAATTCTTTACAATTCCTTCAGGGTGTCTGAGGAAACCTGGAAAGACCCTATCTACAATGACAGCTGGATGTGGCATAAGGCTGGACACTTGGGACTGAGAGGATTGGTGAGATTGGGTGAGCAAATGCAGACCCTTTCAAGCAATAATGCATGGCCCCCATTCCATGGGTCCCAACTCTCCAGGTTCAAGGGAATATTACTACAGCTATAACATGTACAGGAAACCTAGAGAATGGACACACTGTGAATACGAAAGGTTTCTAAAACTCAACGAATAGTCCCTCTCCTGGTGCTCCAGTTTGACTTTCCAACTGCCTTACTATCAATCTCCCTACTTGGACAGACAGGCCCTTTAACCTCCTGGTTTGCACAGGTTCCCAATTTGGCAGAGGATGGAAGGGACGAGGGAGAACCCATGAGAGAGTAGCTGTTAGGCATTTGGACGGGCACATGTCACTCTAATTTCCCGGCAGGAAGAAGAATTAACCAAAGTCTCAGCCACCCACCGGGAACCAGTAGAGGACATGATCCAAAATTTTGGACTTGCGTTCAGCTCACAAAAAACTAGTTGAGAAATGGAGCTCAGGGGCACAGCAATTCACAAACTGGCAGAGTGATAAAGGACAACTATCGTCCAAAAGTCTGTTGAGGGAAGTCAACGAGGCGGACTTGAAAGTGAGGCAAAATAGCAGGAAACATATTTCAAGAGGTACCTTGGAATCGCCTGTAAAGCACAGGAAGAGGGGCACAACTTGGACAATGGTGCACTTGGCCAAAAAGGGCGTATGCGTTTTCTCCTGAATATATTCAGGAGAAAACGCATACGCCCTTTTTGGCCAAGCAAGCAAGCGGGCAATGCAAATCTGCACTACAAAGAAGTATCACTTCCCACCGGTCAAAAGGGACATCCACAAAATGTGTAAAAACCAGAAAGGCAAGACAGGCCCTGGAGAACTGGGAGCCTTGTTATGCTGATGGGCGGGATGTAAATTGCCAAGTGCCTCACTGGAGGAGTGCATTGTGTTCCCTAAAACAAGTAAACAACAGAGCTACAGAGCCAAGGCCACTTCCAGTCTAGGGAATATACCTTGGGAAAACTGAAAATCAATAAGAAAGAGCCACCTCCAAATTTAGGGCTGCACTGACTACAAGAACCTCAACTTGGGTACACCTTAAATATCCCAGGAAATATAAAAATGGTTCAAAACATTGTGGTACTTACGTACGATGGAATATCCCTCAGCCATGAAATCAATGTCATAAGACCAGTAGCAGCAAAGTGAGTGGATTCAGGTACGATGATTCTAAGTGAAATAAGTCACACAGAAAAAGAAACTTATCATAAGATATCACTTATGAAGATCCTGTAAACATGGCTACACGTGAACTGAGTTAGGAAAGAGAACAGAGTCTCACATTTAGAAAACACTCTTATGCCTGCATAAAGGGGATGGAGAGGTGGGGTGATGCATAAAACCAGAGTTTGATATAAGCACAGGGACCGTTCCAAAAACCAACTTTGGAATAGACAAGACCTACACCTTCCTCAGTGAAAGAGACTCAAAACCCCATATTTCCCGCAGAGGAATATATCTGACTAGTAAGAATCTTAAAACCTATGTATTGATATGACTCCATAAGGGAATCAAGTGTGTCTAGAGTGGCATAAACATGGCAACGAGAATCAGCTCAAACCCACTATAAAAAGGAATTTCAAAAGCAAAACCAAAAAACAGGGAAATTCTTTACAATTCCTTCAGGGTGTCTGAGGAAACCTGGAAAGACCCTATCTACAATGACAGCTGGATGTGGCATAAGGCTGGACACTTGGGACTGAGAGGATTGGTGAGATTGGGTGAGCAAATGCAGACCCTTTCAAGCAATAATGCATGGCCCCCATTCCATGGGTCCCAACTCTCCAGGTTCAAGGGAATATTACTACAGCTATAACATGTACAGGAAACCTAGAGAATGGACACACTGTGAATACGAAAGGTTTCTAAAACTCAACGAATAGTCCCTCTCCTGGTGCTCCAGTTTGACTTTCCAACTGCCTTACTATCAATCTCCCAACTTGGAGAGACAGGCCCTTTAACCTCCTGGTTTGCACAGGTTCCCAATTTGGCAGAGGATGGAAGGGACGAGGGAGAACCCATGAGAGAGTAGCTGTTAGGCATTTGGACGGGCACATGTCACTCTAATTTCCCGGCAGGAAGAAGAATTAACCAAAGTCTCAGCCACCCACCGGGAACCAGTAGAGGACATGATCCAAAATTTTGGACTTGCGTTCAGCTCACAAAAAACGAATTGAGAAATGGAGCTCAGGGGCACAGCAATTCACAAACTGGCAGAGTGATAAAGGACAACTATCGTCCAAAAGTCTGTTGAGGGAAGTCAACGAGGCGGACTTGAAAGTGAGGCAAAATAGCAGGAAACATATTTCAAGAGGTACGTTGGAATCGCCTGTAAAGCACAGGAAGAGCGGCACAACTTGGACAATGGTGCACTTGGCCAAAAAGGGCGTATGCGTTTTCTCCTGAATATATTCAGGAGAAAACGCATACGCCCTTTTTGGCCAAGCAAGCAAGCGGGCAATGCAAATCTGCACTACAAAGAAGTATCACTTCCCACCGGTCAAAAGGGACATCCACAAAATGTGTAAAAACAAGAAAGGCAAGACAGGCCCTGGAGAACTGGGAGCCTTGTTATGCTGATGGGCGGGATGTAAATTGCCAACTGCCTCACTGGAGGAGTGCATTGTGTTCCCTAAAACAAGTAAACAACAGAGCTACAGAGCCAAGGCCACTTCCAGTCTAGGGAATATACCTTGGGAAAACTGAAAATCAATAAGAAAGAGCCACCTCCAAATTTAGGGCTGCACGGACTACAAGAACCTCAACTTGGGTACACCTTAAATATCCCAGGAAATATAAAAATGGTTCAAAACATTGTGGTACTTACGTACGATGGAATATCCCTCAGCCATGAAATCAATGTCATAAGACCAGTAGCAGCAAAGTGAGTGGATTCAGGTACGATGATTCTAAGTGAAATAAGTCACACAGAAAAAGAAACTTATCATAAGATATCACTTATGAAGATCCTGTAAACATGGCTACACGTGAACTGAGTTAGGAAAGAGAACAGAGTCTCACATTTAGAAAACACTCTTATGCCTGCATAAAGGGGATGGAGAGGTGGGGTGATGCATAAAACCAGAGTTTGATATAAGCACAGGGACCGTTCCAAAAACCAACTTTGGAATAGACAAGACCTACACCTTTTTCAGTGAAAGAGACTCAAAACCCCATATTTCCCGCAGAGGAATATATCTGACTAGTAAGAATCTTAAAACCTATGTATTGATATGACTCCATAAGGGAATCAAGTGTGTCTAGAGTGGCATAAACATGGCAACGAGAATCAGCTCAAAACCACTATAAAAAGGAATTTCAAAAGCAAACCCAAAAAACAGGGAAATTCTTTACAATTCCTTCAGGGTGTCTGAGGAAACCTGGAAAGACCCTATCTACAATGACAGCTGTATGTGGCATAAGGCTGGACACTTGGGACTGAGAGGATTGGTGAGATTGGGTGAGCAAATGCAGACCCTTTCAAGCAATAATGCATGGCCCCCATTCCATGGGTCCCACCTCTCCAGGTTCAAGGGAATATTACTACAGCTATAACATGTACAGGAAACCTAGAGAATAGACACACTGTGAATACGAAAGGTTTCCAAAACTCAACGAATAGTCCCTCTCCTGGTGCTCCAGTTTGACTTTCCAACTGCCTTACTATCAATCTCCCAACTTGGAGAGACAGGCCCTTTAACCTCCTGGTTTGCACAGGTTCCCAATTTGCCAGAGGATGGAAAGGACGAGGGAGAACCCATGAGAGAGTAGCTGTTAGGCATTTGGACGGGCACATGTCACTCTAATTTCCCGGCAGGAAGAAGAATTAACCAAAGTCTCAGCCTCCCACCGGGAACCAGTATAGGACACGATCCAAAATTTTGGACTTGCGTTCAGCTCACAAAAAAACGAGTTGAGAAATGGAGCTCAGGGGCACAGCAATTCACAAACTGGCAGAGTGATAAAGGACATCTATCGTCCAAAAATCTGTTGAGGGAAGTCAACGAGGCGGACTTGAAAGCGAGGCAAAATAGCAGGAAACAGATTTCAAGAGGTACGTTGGAATCGCCTGTAAAGCACAGGAAGAGGGGCACAACTTGGACAATGGTGCACTTGGCCAAAAAGGGCGTATGCGTTTTCTCCTGAATATATTAAGGAGAAAACGCATACGCCCTTTTTGGCCAAGCAAGCAAGCGGGCAATGCAAATCTGCACTACAAAGAAGTATCATTTCCCACCGGTCAAAAGGGACATCCACAAAATGTGTAAAAACCAGAAAGGCAAGACAGGCCCTGGAGAACTGGGAGCCTTGTTATGCTGATGGGTGGGATGTAAATTGCCAACTGCCTCACTGGAGGAGTGCATTGTGTTCCCTAAAACAAGTAAACAACAGAGCTACAGAGCCAAGGCCACTTCCAGTCTAGGGAATATACCTTGGGAAAACTGAAAATCAATAAGAAAGAGCCACCTCCAAATTTCGGGCTGCACTGACTACAAGAACCTCAACTTGGGTACACCTTAAATATCCCAGGAAATATAAAAATGGTTCAAAACATTGTGGTACTTACGTACGATGGAATATCCCTCAGCCATGAAATCAATGTCATAAGACCAGTAGCAACAAAGTGAGTGGATTCAGGTACGATGATTCTAAGTGAAATAAGTCACACAGAAAAATAAACTTATCATAAGATATCACTTATGAAGATCCTGTAAACATGGCTACACGTGAACTGAGTTAGGAAAGAGAACAGAGTCTCACATTTAGAAAACACTCTTATGCCTGCATAAAGGGGAAGGAGAGGTGGGGTGATGCATAAAACCAGAGTTTGATATAAGCACAGGGACCGTTTCAAAAACCAACTTTGGAATAGACAAGACCGACACCTTCCTCAGTGAAAGAGACTCAAAATCCCATATTTCCCACAGAGGAATATATCTGACTAGTAAGAAACTTAAAACCTATGTATTGATATGTCTCCATAAGGGGATCAAGTGTGTCTAGAGTGGCATAAACATGGCAGCGAGAATCAGCTCAAACCCACTATAAAAAGGAATTTCAAAAGCAAAACCAAAAAACAGGGAAATTCTTTACAATTCCTTCAGGGTGTCTGAGGAAACCTGGAAAGACCCTATCTACAATGACAGCTGGATGTGGCATAAGGCTGGACACTTGGGACTGAGAGGATTGGTGAGATTGGGTGAGCAAATGCAGACCCTTTCAAGCAATAATGCATGGCCCCCATTCCATGGGTCCCAACTCTCCAGGTTCAAGGGAATATTACTACAGCTATAACATGTACAGGAAACCTAGAGAATGGACACACTGTGAATACGAAAGGTTTCTAAAACTCAACGAATAGTCCCTCTCCTGGTGCTCCAGTTTGACTTTCCAACTGCCTTACTATCAATCTCCCAACTTGGAGAGACAGGCCCTTTAACCTCCTGGTTTGCACAGGTTCCCAATTTGGCAGAGGATGGAAGGGACGAGGGAGAACCCATGAGAGAGTAGCTGTTAGGCATTTGGACGGGCACATGTCACTCTAATTTCCCGGCAGGAAGAAGAATTAACCAAAGTCTCAGCCACCCACCGGGAACCAGTATAGGACATGATCCAAAATTTTGGACTTGCGTTCAGCTCACAAAAAACGAGTGGAGAAATGGAGCTCAGGGGCACAGCAATTCACAAACTGGCAGAGTGATAAAGGACAACTATCGTCCAAAAATCTGTTGAGGGAAGTCAACGAGGCGGACTTGAATGTGAGGCAAAATAGCAGGAAACAGATTTCAAGAGGTACCTTGGAATCGCCTGTAAAGCACAGGAAGAGGGGCACAACTTGGACAATGGTGCACTTGGCCAAAAAGGGCGTATGCGTTTTCTCCTGAATATATTCAGGAGAAAACGCATACGCCCTTTTTGGCCAAGCAAGCAAGCGGGCAATGCAAATCTGCACTACAAAGTAGTATCACTTCCCACCGGTCAAAAGGGACATCCACAAAATGTGTAAAAACCAGAAAGGCAAGACAGGCCCTGGAGAACTGGGAGCCTTGTTATGCTGATGGGCGGGATGTCAATTGCCAACTGCCTCACTGGAGGAGTGCATTGTGTTCCCTAAAACAAGTAAACAACAGAGCTACAGAGCCAAGGCCACTTCCAGTCTAGGGAATATACCTTGGGAAAACTGAAAATCAATAAGAAAGAGCCACCTCCAAATTTAGGGCTGCACTGACTACAAGAACCTCAACTTGGGTACACCTTAAATATCCCAGGAAATATAAAAATGGTTCAAAACATTGTGGTACTTACGTGTGATGGAATATCCCTCAGCGATGAAATCAATGTCATAAGTCCAGTAGCAGCAAAGTGAGTGGATTCACGTACGATGATTCTAAGTGAAATAAGTCACACAGAAAAAGAAACTTATCATAAGATATCACTTATGAAGATCCTGTAAACATGGCTAAACGTGAACTGAGTTAGGAAAGAGAACAGAGTCTCACATTTAGAAAACACTCTTATGCCTGCATAAAGGGGAAGGAGAGGTGGGGAGATGCATAAAACCAGAGTTTGATATAAGCACAGGGACCGTTTCAAAAACCAACTTTGGAATAGAAAAGACCTACACCTTCCTCAGTGAAAGAGACTCAAAACCCGATATTTCCCACAGAGGAATATATCTGACTAGTAAGAAACTTAAAACCTATGTATTGATATGTCTCCATAAGGGAATCAAGTGTGTCTAGAGTGGCATAAACATGGCAGCGAGAATCAGCTCAAACCCACTATAAAAAGGAATTTCAAAAGCAAAACCAAAAAACAGGGAAATTCTTTACAATTCCTTCAGGGTGTCTGAGGAAACCTGGAAAGACCCTATCTACAATGACAGCTGGATGTGGCATAAGGCTGGACACTTGGGACTGAGAGGATTGGTGAGATTGGGTGAGCGAATGCAGACCCTTTCAAGCAATAATGCATGGCCCCCATTCCATGGGTCCCAACTCTCCAGGTTCAAGGGAATTTTACTACAGCTATAACATGTACAGGAAACCTAGAGAATGGACACACTGTGAATACGAAAGGTTTCTAAAACTCAACGAATAGTCCCTCTCCTGGTGCTCCAGTTTGACTTTCCAACTGCCTTACTATCAATCTCCCAACTTGGAGAGACAGGCCCTTTAACCTCCTGGTTTGCACAGGTTCCCAATTTGGCAGAGGATGGAAGGGACGAGGGAGAACCCATGAGAGAGTAGCTGTTAGGCATTTGGACGGGCACATGTCACTCTAATTTCCCGGCAGGAAGAAGAATTAACCAAAGTCTCAGCCACCCACCGGGAACCAGTATAGGACGTGATCCAAAATTTTGGACTTGCGTTCAGCTCACAAAAAACGAGTTGAGAAATGGAGCTCAGGGGCACAGCAATTCACAAACTGGCAGAGTGATAAAAGACAACTATCGTCCAAAAATCTGTTGAGGGAAGTCTACGAGGTGGACTTGAAAGTGAGGCAAAATAGCAGGAAACAGATTTCAAGAGGTACCTTGGAATCGCCTGTAAAGCACAGGAAGAGGGGCACAACTTGGACAATGGTGCACTTGGCCAAAAAGGGCGTATGCGTTTTCTCCTGAATATATTCAGGAGAAAACGCATACGCCCTTTTTGGCCAAGCAAGCAAGCGGGCAATGCAAATCTGCACTACAAAGACGTATCACTTCCCACCGGTCAAAAGGGACATCCACAAAAAGTGTAAAAATCAGAAAGGCAAGACAGGCCCTGGAGAACTGGGAGCCTTGTTATGCTGAAGGGCGGGATGTAAACTGCCAACTGCCTCACTGGAGGAGTGCATTGTGTTCCCTAAAACAAGTAAACAACAGAGCTACAGAGCCAAGGCCACTTCCAGTCTAGGGAATATACCTTGGGAAAACTGAAAATCAATAAGAAAGAGCCACCTCCAAATTTAGGGCTGCACTGACTACAAGAACCTCAACTTGGGTACACCTTAAATATCCCAGGAAATATAAAAATGGTTCAAAACATTGTGGTACTTACGTACGATGGAATATCCCTCAGCCATGAAATCAATGTCATAAGACCAGTAGCAGCAAAGTGAGTGGATTCACGTACGATGATTCTAAGTGAAATAAGTCACACAGAAAAAGAAACTTATCATAAGATATCACTTATGAAGATCCTGTAAACATGGCTACACGTGAACTGAGTTAGGAAAGAGAACAGAGTCTCACATTTAGAAAACACTCTTATGCCGGCATAAAGGGGATGGAGAGGTCGGGTGATGCATAAAACCAGAGTTTGATATAAGCACAGGGACCGTTCCAAAAACCAACTTTGGAATAGACAAGACCTACACCTTCCTCAGTGAAAGAGACTCAAAACCCCATATTTCCCGCAGAGGAATATATCTGACTAGTAAGAATCTTAAAACCTATGTATTGATATGACTCCATAAGGGAATCAAGTGTGTCTAGAGTGGCATAAACATGGCAGCGAGAATCAGCTCAAACCCACTATAAAAAGGAATTTCAAAAGCAAAACCAAAAAACAGGGAAATTCTTTACAATTCCTTCAGGGTGTCTGAGGAAACCTGGAAAGACCCTATCTACAATGACAGCTGGATGTGGCATAAGGCTGGACACTTGGGACTGAGAGGATTGGTGAGATTGGGTGAGCAAATGCAGACCCTTTCAAGCAATAATGCATGGCCCCCATTCCATGGGTCCCAACTCTCCAGGTTCAAGGGAATATTACTACAGCTATAACATGTACAGGAAACCTAGAGAATGGACACACTGTGAATACGAAAGGTTTCTAAAACTCAACGAATAGTCCCTCTCCTGGTGCTCCAGTTTGACTTTCCAACTGCCTTACTATCAATCTCCCAACTTGGAGAGACAGGCCCTTTAACCTCCTGGTTTGCACAGGTTCCCAATTTGGCAGAGGATGGAAGGGACGAGGGAGAACCCATGAGAGAGTAGCTGTTAGGCATTTGGACGGGCACATGTCACTCTAATTTCCCGGCAGGAAGAAGAATTAACCAAAGTCTCAGCCACCCACCGGGAACCAGTAGAGGACATGATCCAAAATTTTGGACTTGCGTTCAGCTCACAAAAAACGAGTTGAGAAATGGAGCTCAGGGGCACAGCAATTCACAAACTGGCAGAGTGATAAAGGACAACTATCGTCCAAAAGTCTGTTGAGGGAAGTCAACGAGGCGGACTTGAAAGTGAGGCAAAATAGCAGGAAACATATTTCAAGAGGTACCTTGGAATCGCCTGTAAAGCACAGGAAGAGCGGCACAACTTGGACAATGGTGCACTTGGCCAAAAAGGGCGTATGCGTTTTCTCCTGAATATATTCAGGAGAAAACGCATACGCCCTTTTTGGCCAAGCAAGCAAGCGGGCAATGCAAATCTGCACTACAAAGAAGTATCACTTCCCACCGGTCAAAAGGGACATCCACAAAATGTGTAAAAACCAGAAAGGCAAGACAGGCCCTGGAGAACTGGGAGCCTTGTTATGCTGATGGGCGGGATGTAAATTGCCAACTGCCTCACTGGAGGAGTGCATTGTGTTCCCTAAAACAAGTAAACAACAGAGCTACAGAGCCAAGGCCACTTCCAGTCTAGGGAATATACCTTGGGAAAACTGAAAATCAATAAGAAAGAGCCACCTCCAAATTTAGGGCTGCACGGACTACAAGAACCTCAACTTGGGTACACCTTAAATATCCCAGGAAATATAAAAATGGTTCAAAACATTGTGGTACTTACGTACGATGGAATATCCCTCAGCCATGAAATCAATGTCATAAGACCAGTAGCAGCAAAGTGAGTGGATTCAGGTACGATGATTCTAAGTGAAATAAGTCACACAGAAAAAGAAACTTATCATAAGATATCACTTATGAAGATCCTGTAAACATGGCTACACGTGAACTGAGTTAGGAAAGAGAACAGAGTCTCACATTTAGAAAACACTCTTATGCCTGCATAAAGGGGATGGAGAGGTGGGGTGATGCATAAAACCAGAGTTTGATATAAGCACAGGGACCGTTCCAAAAACCAACTTTGGAATAGACAAGACCTACACCTTCTTCAGTGAAAGAGACTCAAAACCCCATATTTCCCGCAGAGGAATATATCTGACTAGTAAGAATCTTAAAACCTATGTATTGATATGACTCCATAAGGGAATCAAGTGTGTCTAGAGTGGCATAAACATGGCAACGAGAATCAGCTCAAAACCACTATAAAAAGGAATTTCAAAAGCAAACCCAAAAAACAGGGAAATTCTTTACAATTCCTTCAGGGTGTCTGAGGAAACCTGGAAAGACCCTATCTACAATGACAGCTGTATGTGGCATAAGGCTGGACACTTGGGACTGAGAGGATTGGTGAGATTGGGTGAGCAAATGCAGACCCTTTCAAGCAATAATGCATGGCCCCCATTCCATGGGTCCCACCTCTCCAGGTTCAAGGGAATATTACTACAGCTATAACATGTACAGGAAACCTAGAGAATAGACACACTGTGAATACGAAAGGTTTCTAAAACTCAACGAATAGTCCCTCTCCTGGTGCTCCAGTTTGACTTTCCAACTGCCTTACTATCAATCTCCCAACTTGGAGAGACAGGCCCTTTAACCTCCTGGTTTGCACAGGTTCCCAATTTGCCAGAGGATGGAAAGGACGAGGGAGAACCCATGAGAGAGTAGCTGTTAGGCATTTGGACGGGCACATGTCACTCTAATTTCCCGGCAGGAAGAAGAATTAACCAAAGTCTCAGCCTCCCACCGGGAACCAGTATAGGACACGATCCAAAATTTTGGACTTGCGTTCAGCTCACAAAAAAACGAGTTGAGAAATGGAGCTCAGGGGCACAGCAATTCACAAACTGGCAGAGTGATAAAGGACATCTATCGTCCAAAAATCTGTTGAGGGAAGTCAACGAGGCGGACTTGAAAGCGAGGCAAAATAGCAGGAAACAGATTTCAAGAGGTACGTTGGAATCGCCTGTAAAGCACAGGAAGAGGGGCACAACTTGGACAATGGTGCACTTGGCCAAAAAGGGCGTATGCGTTTTCTCCTGAATATATTAAGGAGAAAACGCATACGCCCTTTTTGGCCAAGCAAGCAAGCGGGCAATGCAAATCTGCACTACAAAGAAGTATCATTTCCCACCGGTCAAAAGGGACATCCACAAAATGTGTAAAAACCAGAAAGGCAAGACAGGCCCTGGAGAACTGGGAGCCTTGTTATGCTGATGGGTGGGATGTAAATTGCCAACTGCCTCACTGGAGGAGTGCATTGTGTTCCCTAAAACAAGTAAACAACAGAGCTACAGAGCCAAGGCCACTTCCAGTCTAGGGAATATACCTTGGGAAAACTGAAAATCAATAAGAAAGAGCCACCTCCAAATTTCGGGCTGCACTGACTACAAGAACCTCAACTTGGGTACACCTTAAATATCCCAGGAAATATAAAAATGGTTCAAAACATTGTGGTACTTACGTACGATGGAATATCCCTCAGCCATGAAATCAATGTCATAAGACCAGTAGCAACAAAGTGAGTGGATTCAGGTACGATGATTCTAAGTGAAATAAGTCACACAGAAAAATAAACTTATCATAAGATATCACTTATGAAGATCCTGTAAACATGGCTACACGTGAACTGAGTTAGGAAAGAGAACAGAGTCTCACATTTAGAAAACACTCTTATGCCTGCATAAAGGGGAAGGAGAGGTGGGGTGATGCATAAAACCAGAGTTTGATATAAGCACAGGGACCGTTTCAAAAACCAACTTTGGAATAGACAAGACCGACACCTTCCTCAGTGAAAGAGACTCAAAATCCCATATTTCCCACAGAGGAATATATCTGACTAGTAAGAAACTTAAAACCTATGTATTGATATGTCTCCATAAGGGAATCAAGTGTGTCTAGAGTGGCATAAACATGGCAGCGAGAATCAGCTCAAACCCACTATAAAAAGGAATTTCAAAAGCAAAACCAAAAAACAGGGAAATTCTTTACAATTCCTTCAGGGTGTCTGAGGAAACCTGGAAAGACCCTATCTACAATGACAGCTGGATGTGGCATAAGGCTGGACACTTGGGACTGAGAGGATTGGTGAGATTGGGTGAGCAAATGCAGACCCTTTCAAGCAATAATGCATGGCCCCCATTCCATGGGTCCCAACTCTCCAGGTTCAAGGGAATATTACTACAGCTATAACATGTACAGGAAACCTAGAGAATGGACACACTGTGAATACGAAAGGTTTCTAAAACTCAACGAATAGTCCCTCTCCTGGTGCTCCAGTTTGACTTTCCAACTGCCTTACTATCAATCTCCCAACTTGGAGAGACAGGCCCTTTAACCTCCTGGTTTGCACAGGTTCCCAATTTGGCAGAGGATGGAAGGGACGAGGGAGAACCCATGAGAGAGTAGCTGTTAGGCATTTGGACGGGCACATGTCACTCTAATTTCCCGGCAGGAAGAAGAATTAACCAAAGTCTCAGCCACCCACCGGGAACCAGTATAGGACATGATCCAAAATTTTGGACTTGCGTTCAGCTCACAAAAAACGAGTTGAGAAATGGAGCTCAGGGGCACAGCAATTCACAAACTGGCAGAGTGATAAAGGACAACTATCGTCCAAAAATCTGTTGAGGGAAGTCAACGAGGCGGACTTGAATGTGAGGCAAAATAGCAGGGAACAGATTTCAAGAGGTACCTTGGAATCGCCTGTAAAGCACAGGAAGAGGGGCACAACTTGGACAATGGTGCACTTGGCCAAAAAGGGCGTATGCGTTTTCTCCTGAATATATTCAGGAGAAAACGCATACGCCCTTTTTGGCCAAGCAAGCAAGCGGGCAATGCAAATCTGCACTACAAAGAAGTATCACTTCCCACCGGTCAAAAGGGACATCCACAAAATGTGTAAAAACCAGAAAGGCAAGACAGGCCCTGGAGAACTGGGAGCCTTGTTATGCTGATGGGTGGGATGTAAATTGCCAACTGCCTCACTGGAGGAGTGCATTGTGTTCCCTAAAACAAGTAAACAACAGAGCTACAGAGCCAAGGCCACTTCCAGTCTAGGGAATATACCTTGGGAAAACTGAAAATCAATAAGAAAGAGCCACCTCCAAATTTAGGGCTGCACTGACTACAAGAACCTCAACTTGGGTACACCTTAAATATCCCAGGAAATATAAAAATGGTTCAAAACATTGTGGTACTTACGTGTGATGGAATATCCCTCAGCGATGAAATCAATGTCATAAGTCCAGTAGCAGCAAAGTGAGTGGATTCACGTACGATGATTCTAAGTGAAATAAGTCACACAGAAAACGAAACTTATCATAAGATATCACTTATGAAGATCCTGTAAACATGGCTAAACGTGAACTGAGTTAGGAAAGAGAACAGAGTCTCACATTTAGAAAACACTCTTATGCCTGCATAAAGGGGAAGGAGAGGTGGGGAGATGCATAAAACCAGAGTTTGATATAAGCACAGGGACCGTTTCAAAAACCAACTTTGGAATAGACAAGACCTACACCTTCCTCAGTGAAAGAGACTCAAAACCCCATATTTCCCACAGAGGAATATATCTGACTAGTAAGAAACTTAAAACCTATGTATTGATATGTCTCCATAAGGGAATCAAGTGTGTCTAGAGTGGCATAAACATGGCAGCGAGAATCAGCTCAAACCCACTATAAAAAGGAATTTCAAAAGCAAAACCAAAAAACAGGGAAATTCTTTACAATTCCTTCAGGGTGTCTGAGGAAACCTGGAAAGACCCTATCTACAATGACAGCTGGATGTGGCATAAGGCTGGACACTTGGGACTGAGAGGATTGGTGAGATTGGGTGAGCGAATGCAGACCCTTTCAAGCAATAATGCATGGCCCCCATTCCATGGGTCCCAACTCTCCAGGTTCAAGGGAATATTACTACAGCTATAACATGTACAGGAAACCTAGAGAATGGACACACTGTGAATACGAAAGGTTTCTAAAACTCAACGAATAGTCCCTCTCCTGGTGCTCCAGTTTGACTTTCCAACTGCCTTACTATCAATCTCCCAACTTGGAGAGACAGGCCCTTTAACCTCCTGGTTTGCACAGGTTCCCAATTTGGCAGAGGATGGAAGGGACGAGGGAGAACCCATGAGAGAGTAGCTGTTAGGCATTTGGACGGGCACATGTCACTCTAATTTCCCGGCAGGAAGAAGAATTAACCAAAGTCTCAGCCACCCACCGGGAACCAGTATAGGACGTGATCCAAAATTTTGGACTTGCGTTCAGCTCACAAAAAACGAGTTGAGAAATGGAGCTCAGGGGCACAGCAATTCACAAACTGGCAGAGTGATAAAAGACAACTATCGTCCAAAAATCTGTTGAGGGAAGTCTACGAGGTGGACTTGAAAGTGAGGCAAAATAGCAGGAAACAGATTTCAAGAGGTACCTTGGAATCGCCTGTAAAGCACAGGAAGAGGGGCACAACTTGGACAATGGTGCACTTGGCCAAAAAGGGCGTATGCGTTTTCTCCTGAATATATTCAGGAGAAAACGCATACGCCCTTTTTGGCCAAGCAAGCAAGCGGGCAATGCAAATCTGCACTACAAATACGTATCACTTCCCACCGGTCAAAAGGGACATCCACAAAAAGTGTAAAAATCAGAAAGGCAAGACAGGCCCTGGAGAACTGGGAGCCTTGTTATGCTGAAGGGCGGGATGTAAACTGCCAACTGCCTCACTGGAGGAGTGCATTGTGTTCCCTAAAACAAGTAAACAACAGAGCTACAGAGCCAAGGCCACTTCCAGTCTAGGGAATATACCTTGGGAAAACTGAAAATCAATAAGAAAGAGCCACCTCCAAATTTAGGGCTGCACTGACTACAAGAACCTCAACTTGGGTACACCTTAAATATCCCAGGAAATATAAAAATGGTTCAAAACATTGTGGTACTTACGTACGATGGAATATCCCTCAGCCATGAAATCAATGTCATAAGACCAGTAGCAGCAAAGTGAGTGGATTCACGTACGATGATTCTAAGTGAAATAAGTCACACAGAAAAAGAAACTTATCATAAGATATCACTTATGAAGATCCTGTAAACATGGCTACACGTGAACTGAGTTAGGAAAGAGAACAGAGTCTCACATTTAGAAAACACTCTTATGCCGGCATAAAGGGGATGGAGAGGTCGGGTGATGCATAAAACCAGAGTTTGATATAAGCACAGGGACCGTTCCAAAAACCAACTTTGGAATAGACAAGACCTACACCTTCCTCAGTGAAAGAGACTCAAAACCCCATATTTCCCACAGAGGAATATATCTGACTAGTAAGAATCTTAAAACCTATGTATTGATATGACTCCATAAGGGAATCAAGTGTGTCTAGAGTGGCATAAACATGGCAGCGAGAATCAGCTCAAACCCACTATAAAAAGGAATTTCAAAAGCAAAACCAAAAAACAGGGAAATTCTTTACAATTCCTTCAGGGTGTCTGAGGAAACCTGGAAAGACCCTATCTACAATGACAGCTGGATGTGTCATAAGGCTGGACACTTGGGATTGAGAGGATTGGTGAGATTGGGTGAGCAAATGCATACCCTTTCAAGCAATAATGCATGGCCCCCATTCCATGGGTCCCAACTCTCCAGGTTCAAGGGAATATTACTACAGCTATAACATGTACAGGAAACCTAGAGAATGGACACACTGTGAATACGAAAGGTTTCTAAAACTCAATGAATTGTCCCTCTCCTGGTGCTCCAGTTTGACTTTCCAACTGCCTTACTATCAATCTCCCAACTTGGAGAGACAGGCCCTTTAACCTCCTGGTTTGCACAGGTTCCCAATTTGGCAGAGGATGGAAGGGACGAGGGAGAACCCATGAGAGAGTAGCTGTTAGGCATTTGGACGGGCACATGTCACTCTAATTTCCCGGCAGGAAGAAGAATTAACCAAAGTCTCAGCCACCCACCGGGAACCAGTATAGGACATGATCCAAAATTTTGGACTTGTGTTCAGCTCACAAAAAACGAGTTGAAAAATGGAGCTCAGGGGCACAGCAATTCACAAACTGGCAGAGTGATAAAGGACAACTATCGTCCAAAAATCTGTTGAGGGAAGTCAACGAGGCGGACTTGAAAGCGAGGCAAAATAGCAGGAAACAGATTTCAAGAGGTACCTTGGAATCGCCTGTAAAGCACAGGAAGAGGGGCACAACTTGGACAATGGTGCACTTGGCCAAAAAGGGCGTATGCGTTTTCTCCTGAATATATTCAGGAGAAAACGCATACGCCCTTTTTGGCCAAGCAAGCAAGCGGGCAATGCAAATCTGCACTACAAAGAAGTATCACTTCCCACCGGTCAAAAGGGACATCCACAAAATGTGTAAAAACCAGAAAGGCAAGACAGGCCCTGGAGAACTGGGAGCCTTGTTATGCTGATGGGCGGGATGTAAATTGCCAAGTGCCTCACTGGAGGAGTGCATTGTGTTCCCTAAAACAAGTAAACAACAGAGCTACAGAGCCAAGGCCACTTCCAGTCTAGGGAATATACCTTGGGAAAACTGAAAATCAATAAGAAAGAGCCACCTCCAAATTTAGGGCTGCACTGACTACAAGAACCTCAACTTGGGTACACCTTAAATATCCCAGGAAATATAAAAATGGTTCAAAACATTGTGGTACTTACGTACGATGGAATATCCCTCAGCCATGAAATCAATGTCATAAGACCAGTAGCAACAAAGTGAGTGGATTCAGGTACGATGATTCTAAGTGAAATAAGTCACACAGAAAAATAAACTTATCATAAGATATCACTTATGAAGATCCTGTAAACATGGCTACACGTGAACTGAGTTAGGAAAGAGAACAGAGTCTCACATTTAGAAAACACTCTTATGCCTGCATAAAGGGGAAGGAGAGGTGGGGTGATGCATAAAACCAGAGTTTGATATAAGCACAGGGACCGTTTCAAAAACCAACTTTGGAATAGACAAGACCGACACCTTCCTCAGTGAAAGAGACTCAAAATCCCATATTTCCCACAGAGGAATATATCTGACTAGTAAGAAACTTAAAACCTATGTATTGATATGTCTCCATAAGGGAATCAAGTGTGTCTAGAGTGGCATAAACATGGCAGCGAGAATCAGCTCAAACCCACTATAAAAAGGAATTTCAAAAGCAAAACCAAAAAACAGGGAAATTCTTTACAATTCCTTCAGGGTGTCTGAGGAAACCTGGAAAGACCCTATCTACAATGACAGCTGGATGTGGCATAAGGCTGGACACTTGGGACTGAGAGGATTGGTGAGATTGGGTGAGCAAATGCAGACCCTTTCAAGCAATAATGCATGGCCCCCATTCCATGGGTCCCAACTCTCCAGGTTCAAGGGAATATTACTACAGCTATAACATGTACAGGAAACCTAGAGAATGGACACACTGTGAATACGAAAGGTTTCTAAAACTCAACGAATAGTCCCTCTCCTGGTGCTCCAGTTTGACTTTCCAACTGCCTTACTATCAATCTCCCAACTTGGAGAGACAGGCCCTTTAACCTCCTGGTTTGCACAGGTTCCCAATTTGGCAGAGGATGGAAGGGACGAGGGAGAACCCATGAGAGAGTAGCTGTTAGGCATTTGGACGGGCACATGTCACTCTAATTTCCCGGCAGGAAGAAGAATTAACCAAAGTCTCAGCCACCCACCGGGAACCAGTATAGGACATGATCCAAAATTTTGGACTTGCGTTCAGCTCACAAAAAACGAGTTGAGAAATGGAGCTCAGGGGCACAGCAATTCACAAACTGGCAGAGTGAAAAAGGACAACTATCGTCCAAAAATCTGTTGAGGGAAGTCAACGAGGCGGACTTGAAAGTGAGGCAAAATAGCAGGAAACAGAGTTCAAGAGGTTCCTTGGAATCGCCTGTAAAGCACAGGAAGAGGGGCACAACTTGGACAATGGTGCACTTGGCCAAAAAGGGCGTATGCGTTTTCTCCTGAATATATTCAGGAGAAAAGGCATACGCCCTTTTTGGCCAAGCAAGCAAGCGGGCAATGCAAATCTGCACTACAAAGAAGTATCACTTCCCACCGGTCAAAAGGGACATCCACAAAATGTGTAAAAACCAGAAAGGCAAGACAGGCCCTGGAGAACTGGGAGCCTTGTTATGCTGATGGGCGGGATGTCAATTGCCAACTGCCTCACTGGAGGAGTGCATTGTGTTCCCTAAAACAAGTAAACAACCGAGCTACAGAGCCAAGGCCACTTCCAGTCTAGGGAATATACCTTGGGAAAACTGAAAATCAATAAGAAAGAGCCACCTCCAAATTTAGGGCTGCACTGACTACAAGAACCTCAACTTGGGTACACCTTAAATATCCCAGGAAATATAAAAATGGTTCAAAACATTGTGGTACTTACGTATGATGGAATATCCCTCAGCGATGAAATCAATGTCATAAGTCCAGTAGCAGCAAAGTGAGTGGATTCACGTACGATGATTCTAAGTGAAATAAGTCACACAGAAAAAGAAACTTATCATAAGATATCACTTATGAAGATCCTGTAAACATGGCTACACGTGAACTGAGTTAGGAAAGAGAACAGAGTCTCACATTTAGAAAACACTCTTATGCCTGCATAAAGGGGATGGAGAGGTGGGGTGATGCATAAAACCAGAGTTTGATATAAGCACAGGGACCGTTCCAAAAACCAACTTTGGAATAGACAAGACCTACACCTTCCTCAGTGAAAGAGACTCAAAACCCCATATTTCCCGCAGAGAAATATATCTGACTAGTAAGAATCTTAAAACCTATGTATTGATATGACTCCATAAGGGAATCAAGTGTGTCTAGAGTGGCATAAACATGGCAGCGAGAATCAGCTCAAACCCACTATAAAAAGGAATTTCAAAAGCAAAACCAAAAAACAGGGAAATTCTTTACAATTCCTTCAGGGTGTCTGAGGAAACCTGGAAAGACCCTATCTACAATGACAGCTGGATGTGGCATAAGGCTGGACACTTGGGATTGAGAGGATTGGTGAGATTGGGTGAGCAAATGCAGACCCTTTCAAGCAATAATGCATGGCCCCCATTCCATGGGTCCCAACTCTCCAGGTTCAAGGGAATATTACTACAGCTATAACATGTACAGGAAACCTAGAGAATGGACACACTGTGAATACGAAAGGTTTCTAAAACTCAATGAATAGTCCCTCTCCTGGTGCTCCAGTTTGACTTTCCAACTGCCTTACTATCAATCTCCCAACTTGGAGAGACAGGGCCTTTAACCTCCTGGTTTGCACAGGTTCCCAATTTGGCAGAGGATGGAAGGGACGAGGGAGAACCCATGAGAGAGTAGCTGTTAGGCATTTGGACGGGCACATGTCACTCTAATTTCCCGGCAGGAAGAAGAATTAACCAAAGTCTCAGCCACCCACCGGGAACCAGTATAGGACATGATCCAAAATTTTGGACTTGTGTTCAGCTCACAAAAAACGAGTTGAAAAATGGAGCTCAGGGGCAGAGCAATTCACAAACTGGCAGAGTGATAAAGGACAACTATCGTCCAAAAATCTGTTGAGGGAAGTCAACAAGGCGGACTTGAAAGCGAGGCAAAATAGCAGGAAACAGATTTCAAGAGGTACCTTGGAATCGCCTGTAAAGCACAGGAAGAGGGGCACAACTTGGACAATGGTGCACTTGGCCAAAAAGGGCGTATGCGTTTTCTCCTGAATATATTCAGGAGAAAACGCATACGCCCTTTTTGGGCAAGCATGCAAGCGGGCAATGCAAATCTGCACTACAAAGAAGTATCACTTCCCACCGGTCAAAAGGGACATCCACAAAATGTGTAAAAACCAGAAAGGCAAGACAGGCCCTGGAGAACTGGGAGCCTTGTTATGCTGATGGGCGGGATGTAAATTGCCAACTGCCTCACTGGAGGAGTGCATTGTGTTCCCTAAAACAAGTAAACAACAGAGCTACAGAGCCAAGGCCACTTCCAGTCTAGGGAATATACCTTGGGAAAACTGAAAATCAATAAGAAAGAGCCACCTCCAAATTTAGGGCTGCACTGACTACAAGAACCTCAACTTGGGTACACCTTAAATATCCCAGGAAATATAAAAATGGTTCAAAACATTGTGGTACTTACGTACGATGGAATATCCTTCAGCCATGAAATCAATGTCATAAGACCAGTAGCAGCAAAGTGAGTGGATTCAGGTACGATGATTCTAAGTGAAATAAGTCACACAGAAAAAGAAACTTATCATAAGATATCACTTATGAAGATCCTGTAAACATGGCTACACGTGAACTGAGTTAGGAAAGAGAACAGAGTCTCACATTTAGAAAACACTCTTATGCCTGCATAAAGGGGAAGGAGAGGTGGGGAGATGCATAAAACCAGAGTTTGATATAAGCACAGGGACCGTTTCAAAAACCAACTTTGGAATAGACAAGACCTACACCTTCCTCAGTGAAAGAGACTCAAAACCCCATATTTCCCACAGAGGAATATATCTGACTAGTAAGAAACTTAAAACCTATGTATTGATATGTCTCCATAAGGGAATCAAGTGTGTCTAGAGTGGCATAAACATGGCAGCGAGAATCAGCTCAAACCCACTATAAAAAGGAATTTCAAAAGCAAAACCAAAAAACAGGGAAATTCTTTACAATTCCTTCAGGGTGTCTGAGGAAACCTGGAAAGACCCTATCTACAATGACAGCTGGATGTGGCATAAGGCTGGACACTTGGGACTGAGAGGATTGGTGAGATTGGGTGAGCGAATGCAGACCCTTTCAAGCAATAATGCATGGCCCCCATTCCATGGGTCCCAACTCTCCAGGTTCAAGGGAATATTACTACAGCTATAACATGTACAGGAAACCTAGAGAATGGACACACTGTGAATACGAAAGGTTTCTAAAACTCAACGAATAGTCCCTCTCCTTGTGCTCCAGTTTGACTTTCCAACTGCCTTACTATCAATCTCCCAACTTGGAGAGACAGGCCCTTTAACCTCCTGGTTTGCACAGGTTCCCAATTTGCCAGAGGATGGAAGGGACGAGGGAGAACCCATGAGAGAGTAGCTGTTAGGCATTTGGACGGGCACATGTCACTCTAATTTCCCGGCAGGAAGAAGAATTAACCAAAGTCTCAGCCACCCACCGGGAACCAGTATAGGACATGATCCAAAATTTTGGACTTGCGTTCAGCTCACAAAAAACGAGTTGAGAAATGGAGCTCAGGGGCACAGCAATTCACAAACTGGCAGAGTGATAAAAGACAACTATCGTCCAAAAATCTGTTGAGGGAAGTCTACGAGGTGGACTTGAAAGTGAGGCAAAATAGCAGGAAACAGATTTCAAGAGGTACCTTGGAATCGCCTGTAAAGCACAGGAAGAGGGGCACAACTTGGACAATGGTGCACTTGGCCAAAAAGGGCGTATGCGTTTTCTCCTGAATATATTCAGGAGAAAACGCATACGCCCTTTTTGGCCAAGCAAGCAAGCGGGCAATGCAAATCTGCACTACAAAGACGTATCACTTCCCACCGGTCAAAAGGGACATCCACAAAAAGTGTAAAAATCAGAAAGGCAAGACAGGCCCTGGAGAACTGGGAGCCTTGTTATGCTGAAGGGCGGGATGTAAACTGCCAACTGCCTCACTGGAGGAGTGCATTGTGTTCCCTAAAACAAGTAAACAACAGAGCTACAGAGCCAAGGCCACTTCCAGTCTAGGGAATATACCTTGGGAAAACTGAAAATCAATAAGAAAGAGCCACCTCCAAATTTAGGGCTGCACTGACTACAAGAACCTCAACTTGGGTACACCTTAAATATCCCAGGAAATATAAAAATGGTTCAAAACATTGTGGTACTTACGTACGATGGAATATCCCTCAGCCATGAAATCAATGTCATAAGACCAGTAGCAGCAAAGTGAGTGGATTCACGTACGATGATTCTAAGTGAAATAAGTCACACAGAAAAAGAAACTTATCATAAGATATCACTTATGAAGATCCTGTAAACATGGCTACACGTGAACTGAGTTAGGAAAGAGAACAGAGTCTCACATTTAGAAAACACTCTTATGCCGGCATAAAGGGGATGGAGAGGTCGGGTGATGCATAAAACCAGAGTTTGATATAAGCACAGGGACCGTTCCAAAAACCAACTTTGGAATAGACAAGACCTACACCTTCCTCAGTGAAAGAGACTCAAAACCCCATATTTCCCGCAGAGGAATATATCTGACTAGTAAGAATCTTAAAACCTATGTATTGATATGACTCCATAAGGGAATCAAGTGTGTCTAGAGTGGCATAAACATGGCAGCGAGAATCAGCTCAAACCCACTATAAAAAGGAATTTCAAAAGCAAAACCAAAAAACAGGGAAATTCTTTACAATTCCTTCAGGGTGTCTGAGGAAACCTGGAAAGACCCTATCTACAATGACAGCTGGATGTGTCATAAGGCTGGACACTTGGGATTGAGAGGATTGGTGAGATTGGGTCAGCAAATGCATACCCTTTCAAGCAATAATGCATGGCCCCCATTCCATGGGTCCCAACTCTCCAGGTTCAAGGGAATATTACTACAGCTATAACATGTACAGGAAACCTAGAAAATGGACACACTGTGAATACGAAAGGTTTCTAAAACTCAATGAATAGTCCCTCTCCTGGTGCTCCAGTTTGACTTTCCAACTGCCTTACTATCAATCTCCCAACTTGGAGAGACAGGCCCTTTAACCTCCTGGTTTGCACAGGTTCCCAATTTGGCAGAGGATGGAAGGGACGAGGGAGAACCCATGAGAGAGTAGCTGTTAGGCATTTGGACGGGCACATGTCACTCTAATTTCCCGGCAGGAAGAAGAATTAACCAAAGTCTCAGCCACCCACCGGGAACCAGTATAGGACATGATCCAAAATTTTGGACTTGTGTTCAGCTCACAAAAAACGAGTTGAAAAATGGAGCTCAGGGGCACAGCAATTCACAAACTGGCAGAGTGATAAAGGACAACTATCGTCCAAAAATCTGTTGAGGGAAGTCAACGAGGCGGACTTGAAAGCGAGGCAAAATAGCAGGAAACAGATTTCAAGAGGTACCTTGGAATCGCCTGTAAAGCACAGGAAGAGGGGCACAACTTGGACAATGGTGCACTTGGCCAAAAAGGGCGTATGCGTTTTCTCCTGAATATATTCAGGAGAAAACGCATACGCCCTTTTTGGCCAAGCAAGCAAGCGGGCAATGCAAATCTGCACTACAAAGAAGTATCACTTCCCACCGGTCAAAAGGGACATCCACAAAATGTGTAAAAACCAGAAAGGCAAGACAGGCCCTGGAGAACTGGGAGCCTTGTTATGCTGATGGGCGGGATGTAAACTGCCAACTGCCTCACTGGAGGAGTGCATTGTGTTCCCTAAAACAAGTAAACAACAGAGCTACAGAGCCAAGGCCACTTCCAGTCTAGGGAATATACCTTGGGAAAACTGAAAATCAATAAGAAAGAGCCACCTCCAAATTTAGGGCTGCACTGACTACAAGAACCTCAACTTGGGTACACCTTAAATATCCCAGGAAATATAAAAATGGTTCAAAACATTGTGGTACTTACGTACGATGGAATATCCCTCAGCCATGAAATCAATGTCATAAGACCAGTAGCAGCAAAGTGAGTGGATTCAGGTACGATGATTCTAAGTGAAATAAGTCACACAGAAAAAGAAACTTATCATAAGATATCACTTATGAAGATCCTGTAAACATGGCTACACGTGAACTGAGTTAGGAAAGAGAACAGAGTCTCACATTTAGAAAACACTCTTATGCCTGCATAAAGGGGAAGGAGATGTGGGGAGATGCATAAAACCAGAGTTTGATATAAGCACAGGGACCGTTTCAAAAACCAACTTTGGAATAGACAAGACCTACACCTTCCTCAGTGAAAGAGACTCAAAACCTCATATTTCCCACAGAGGAATATATCTGACTAGTAATAAACTTAAAACCTATGTATTGATATGTCTCCATAAGGGAATCAAGTGTGTCTAGAGTGGCATAAACATGGCAGCGAGAATCAGCTCAAACACACTATAAAAAGGAATTTCAAAAGCAAAACCAAAAAACAGGGAAATTCTTTACAATTCCTTCAGGGTGTCTGAGGAAACCTGGAAAGACCCTATCTACAATGACAGCTGGATGTGGCATAAGGCTGGACACTTGGGACTGAGAGGATTGGTGAGATTGGGTGAGCGAATGCAGACCCTTTCAAGCAATAATGCATGGCCCCCATTCCATGGGTCCCAACTCTCCAGGTTCAAGGGAATATTACTACAGCTATAACATGTACAGGAAAGCTAGAGAATGGACACACTGTGAATACGAAAGGTTTCTAAAACTCAACGAATAGTCCCTCTCCTGGTGCTCCAGTTTGACTTTCCAACTGCCTTACTATCAATCTCCCAACTTGGAGAGACAGGCCCTTTAACCTCCTGGTTTGCACAGGTTCCCAATTTGCCAGAGGATGGAAGGGACGAGGGAGAACCCATGAGAGAGTAGCTGTTAGGCATTTGGACGGGCACATGTCACTCTAATTTCCCGGCAGGAAGAAGAATTAACCAAAGTCTCAGCCACCCACCGGGAACCAGTATAGGACATGATCCAAAATTTTGGACTTGCGTTCAGCTCACAAAAAACGAGTTGAGAAATGGAGCTCAGGGGCACAGCAATTCACAAACTGGCAGAGTGATAAAGGACAACTATCGTCCAAAAATCTGTTGAGGAAAGTCAACGAGGCGGACTTGAAAGTGAGGCAAAATAGCAGGAAACAGATTTCAAGAGGTACCTTGGAATCGCCTGTAAAGCACAGGAAGAGGGGCACAACTTGGACAATGGTGCACTTGGCCAAAAAGGGCGTATGCGTTTTCTCCTGAATATATTCAGGAGAAAACGCATACGCCCTTTTTGGCCAAGCAAGGAAGCGAGCAATTCAAATCTGCACTACAAAGAAGTATCACTTCCCACCGGTCAAAAGGGACATCCACAAAAAGTGTAAAAACCAGAAAGGCAAGACAGGCTCTGGAGAACTGGGGGCCTTGTTATGCTGATGGGCGGGATGTAAACTGCCAACTGCCTCACTGGAGGAGTGCATTGTGTTCCCTAAAACAAGTAAACAACAGAGCTACAGAGCCAAGGCCACTTCCAGTCTAGGGAATATACCTGGGGAAAACTGAAAATCAATAAGAAAGAGCCACCTCCAAATTTAGGGCTGCACTGGCTACAACAACCTCAACTTGGGTACACCTTAAATATCCCAGGAAATATAAAAATGGTTCAAAACATTGTGGTACTTACGTACGATGGAATATCCCTCAGCCATGAAATCAATGTCATAAGACCAGTAGCAGCAAAGTGAGTGGATTCAGGTACGATGATTCTAAGTGAAATAAGTCACACAGAAAAAGAAACTTATCATAAGATATCACTTATGAAGATCCTGTAAACATGGCTACACGTGAACTGAGTTAGGAAAGAGAACAGTGTCTCACATTTAGAAAACACTCTTATGCCTGCATAAAGGGGATGGAGAGGTGGGGTGATGCATAAAACCAGAGTTTGATATAAGCACAGGGACCGTTCCAAAAACCAACTTTGGAATAGACAAGACCTACACCTTCCTCAGTGAAAGAGACTCAAAACCCCATATTTCCTGCAGAGGAATATATCTGACTAGTAAGAATCTTAAAACCTATGTATTGATATGACTACATAAGGGAATCAAGTGTGTCTAGAGTGGCATAAACATGGCAGCGAGAATCAGCTCAAACCCACTATAAAAAGGAATTTCAAAAGCAAAACCAAAAAACAGGGAAATTCTTTACAATTCCTTCAGGGTGTCTGAGGAAACCTGGAAAGACCCTATCTACAATGACAGCTGGATGTGGCATAAGGCTGGACACTTGGGACTGAGAGGATTGGTGAGATTGGGTGAGCAAATGCAGACCCTTTCAAGCAATAATGCATGGCCCCCATTCCATGGGTCCCAACTCTCCAGGTTCAAGGGAATATTACTACAGCTATAACATGTACAGGAAACCTAGAGAATGGACACACTGTGAATACGAAAGGTTTCTAAAACTCAATGAATAGTCCCTCTCCTGGTGCTCCAGTTTGACTTTCCAACTGCCTTACTATCAATCTCCCAACTTGGAGAGACAGGCCCTTTAACCTCCTGGTTTGCACAGGTTCCCAGTTTGGCAGAGGATGGAAGGGACGAGGGAGAACCCATGAGAGAGTAGCTGTTAGGCATTTGGACGAGCACATGTCACTCTAATTTCCCGGCAGGAAGAAGAATTAACCAAAGTCTCAGCCACCCACCGGGAACCAGTATAGCACATGATCCAAAATTTTGGACTTGTGTTCAGCTCACAAAAAAAGAGTTGAAAAATGGAGCTCAGGGGCACAGCAATTCACAAACTGGCAGAGTGATAAAGGACAACTATCGTCCAAAAATCTGTTGAGGGAAGTCAACGAGGCGGACTTGAAAGCGAGGCAAAATAGCAGGAAACAGATTTCAAGAGGTACCTTGGAATCGCCTGTAAAGCACAGGAAGAGGGGCACAACTTGGACAATGGTGCACTTGGCCAAAAAGGGCGTATGCGTTTTCTCCTGAATATATTCAGGAGAAAAAGCATACGCCCTTTTTGGCCAAGCAAGCAAGTGGGCAATTCAAATCTGCACTACAAAGAAGTATCACTTCCCACCGGTCAAAAGGGACATCCACAAAATGTGTAAAAACCAGAAAGGCAAGACAGGCCCTGGAGAACTGGGAGCCTTGTTATGCTGATGGGCGGGATGTAAATTGCCAACTGCCTCACTGGAGGAGTGCATTGTGTTCCCTAAAACAAGTAAACAACAGAGCTACAGAGCCAAGGCCACTTCCAGTCTAGGGAATATACCTTGGGAAAACTGAAAATCAATAAGAAAGAGCCACCTCCAAATTTAGGGCTGCACTGACTACAAGAACCTCAACTTGGGTACACCTTAAATATCCCAGGACATATAAAAATGGTTCAAAACATTGTGGTACTTACGTACGATGGAATATCCCTCAGCCATGAAATCAATGTCATAAGACCAGTAGCAGCAAAGTGAGTGGATTCAGGTACGATGATTCTAAGTGAAATAAGTCACACAGAAAAAGAAACTTATCATAAGATATCACTTATGAAGATCCTGTAAACATGGCTACACGTGAACTGAGTTAGGAAAGAGAACAGAGTCTCACATTTAGAAAACACTCTTATGCCTGCATAAAGGGGAATGAGAGGTGGGGAGATGCATAAAACCAGAGTTTGATATAAGCACAGGGACCGTTTCAAAAACCAACTTTGGAATAGACAAGACCTACATCTTCCTCAGTGAAAGAGACTCAAAACCCCATATTTCCCACAGAGGAATATATCTGACTAGTAAGAAACTTAAAACCTATGTATTGATATGTCTCCATAAGGGAATCAAGTGTGTCTAGAGTGGCATAAACATGGCAGCGAGAATCAGCTCAAACCCACTATAAAAAGGAATTTCAAAAGCAAAACCAAAAAACAGGGAAATTCTTTACAATTCCTTCAGGGTGTCTGAGGAAACCTGGAAAGACCCTATCTACAATGACAGCTGGATGTGGCATAAGGCTGGACACTTGGGACTGAGAGGATTGGTGAGATTGGGTGAGCGAATGCAGACCCTTTCAAGCAATAATGCATGGCCCCCATTCCATGGGTCCCAACTCTCGAGGTTCAAGGGAATATTAATACAGCTATAACATGTACAGGAAACCTAGAGAATGGACACACTGTGAAAACGAAAGTTTTCTAAAACTCAACGAATAGTCCCTCTCCTGGTGCTCCAGTTTGACTTTCCAACTGCCTTACTATCAGTCTCCCAACTTGGAGAGACAGGCCCTTTAACCTCCTGGTTTGCACAGGTTCCCAATTTGGCAGAGGATGGAAGGGACGAGGGAGAACCCATGAGAGAGTAGCTGTTAGGCATTTGGACGGGCACATGTCACTCTAATTTCCCGGCAGGAAGAAGAATTAACCAAAGTCTCAGCCACCCACCGGGAACCAGTATAGGACATGATCCAAAATTTTGGACTTGCGTTCAGCTCACAAAAAACGAGTTGAGAAATGGAGCTCAGGGGCACAGCAATTCACAAACTGGCAGAGTGATAAAAGACAACTATCGTCCAAAAATCTGTTGAGGGAAGTCTACGAGGTGGACTTGAAAGTGAGGCAAAAGAGCAGGAAACAGATTTCAAGAGGTACCTTGGAATCGCCTGTAAAGCACAGGAAGAGGGGCACAACTTGGACAATGGTGCACTTGGCCAAAAAGGGCGTATGCGTTTTCTCCTGAATATATTCAGGAGAAAACGCATACGCCCTTTTTGGCCAAGCAAGCAAGCGGGCAATGCAAATCTGCACTACAAAGACGTATCACTTCCCACAGGTCAAAAGGGACATCCACAAAAAGTGTAAAAATCAGAAAGGCAAGACAGGCCCTGGAGAACTGGGAGCCTTGTTATGCTGATGGGCGGGATGTAAACTGCCAACTGCCTCACTGGAGGAGTGCATTGTGTTCCCTAAAACAAGTAAACAACAGAGCTACAGAGCCAAGGCCACTTCCAGTCTAGGGAATATACCTTGGGAAAACTGAAAATCAATAAGAAAGAGCCACCTCCAAATTTAGGGCTGCACTGACTACAAGAACCTCAACTTGGGTACACCTTAAATATCCCAGGAAATATAAAAATGGTTCAAAACATTGTGGTACTTACGTACGATGGAATATCCCTCAGCCATGAAATCAATGTCATAAGACCAGTAGCATCAAAGTGAGTGGATTCAGGTACGATGATTCTAAGTGAAATAAGTCACACAGAAAAAGAAACTTATCATAAGATATCACTTATGAAGATCCTGTAAACATGGCTACACGTGAACTGAGTTAGGAAAGAGAACAGAGTCTCACATTTAGAAAACACTCTTATGCCTGCATAAAGGGGATGGAGAGGTGGGGTGATGCATAAAACCAGAGTTTGATATAAGCACAGGGACCGTTCCAAAAAGCAACTTTGGAATAGACAAGACCTACACCTTCCTCAGTGAAAGAGACTCAAAACCCCATATTTCCCGCAGAGGAATATATCTGACTAGTAAGAATCTTAAAACCTATGTATTGATATGACCCCATAAGGGAATCAAGTGTGTCTAGAGTGGCATAAACATGGCAGCGAGAATCAGCTCAAACCCACTATAAAAAGGAATTTCAAAAGCAAAACCAAAAAACAGGGAAAATCTTTACAATTCCTTCAGGGTGTCTGAGGAAACCTGGAAAGACCCTATCTACAATGACAGCTGGATGTGGCATAAGGCTGGACACTTGGGACTGAGAGGATTGGTGAGATTGGGTGAGCAAATGCAGACCCTTTCAAGCAATAATGCATGGCCCACATTCCATGGGTCCCAACTCTCCATGTTCAAGGGAATATTACTACAGCTATAACATGTACAGGAAACCTAGAGAATGGACACACTGTGAATACGAAAGGTTTCTAAAACTCAACGAATAGTCCCTCTCCTGGTGCTCCAGTTTGACTTTCCAACTGCCTTACTATCAATCTCCCAACTTGGAGAGACAGGCCCTTTAACCTCCTGGTTTGCACAGGTTCCCAATTTGGTAGAGGATGGAAGGGACGAGAGAGAACCCATGAGAGAGTAGCTGTTAGGCATTTGGACGGGCACATGTCACTCTAATTTCCCGGCAGGAAGAAGAATTAACCAAAGTCTCAGCCACCCACCTGGAACCAGTATAGGACATGATCCAAAATTTTGGACTTGCGTTCAGCTCACAAAAAACGAGTTGAGAAATGGAGCTCAGGGGCACAGCAATTCACAAACTGGCAGAGTGATAAAGGACAACTATCGTCCAAAAATCTGTTGAGGGAAGTCAACGAGGCGGACTTGAAAGCGAGGCAAAATAGCAGGAAACAGATTTCAAGAGGTACCTTGGAATCGCCTGTAAAGCACAGGAAGAGGGGCACAACTTGGACAATGGTGCACTTGGCCAAAAAGGGCGTATGCGTTTTCTCCTGAATATATTCAGGAGAAAACGCATACGCCCTTTTTGGCCAAGCAAGCAAGCGGGCAATGCAAATCTGCACTATAAAGAAGTATCACATCCCACCGGTCAAAAGGGACATCCACAAAATGTGTAAAAACCAGAAAGGCAAGACAGGCCCTGGAGAACTGGGAGCCTTGTTATGCTGATGGGCGGGATGTAAATTGCCAACTGCCTCACTGGAGGAGTGCATTGTGTTCCCTAAAACAAGTAAACAACAGAGCTACAGAGCCAAGGCCACTTCCAGTCTAGGGAATATACCTTAGGAAAACTGAAAATCAATAAGAAAGAGCCACCTCCAAATTTAGGGCTGCACTGACTACAAGAACCTCAACTTGGGTACACCTTAAATATCCCAGGAAATATAAAAATGGTTCAAAACATTGTGGTACTTACGTACGATGGAATATCCCTCAGCCATTAAATCAATGTCATAAGACCAGTAGCAGCAAAGTGAGTGGATTCAGGTACGATGATTCTAAGTGAAATAAGTCACACAGAAAAAGAAACTTATCATAAGATATCACTTATGAAGATCCTGTAAACATGGCTACACGTGAACTGAGTTAGGAAAGAGAACAGAGTCTCACATTTAGAAAACACTCTTATGCCTGCATAAAGGGGAAGGAGAGGTGGGGTGATGCATAAAACCAGAGTTTGATATAAGCACAGGGACCGTTTCAAAAACCAACTTTGGAATTGACAAGACCGACACCTTCCTTAGTGAAAGAGACTCAAAACCCCATATTTCCCACAGAGGAATATATCTGACTAGTAAGAATCTTAAAACCTATGTATTGATATGTCTCCATAAGGGAATCAAGTGTGTCTAGAGTGGCATAAACATGGCAGCGAGAATCAGCTCAAACCCACTATAAAAAGGAATTTCAAAAGCAAAACCAAAAAACAGGGAAATTCTTTACAATTCCTTCAGGGTGTCTGAGGAAACCTGGAAAGACCCTATCTACAATGACAGCTGGATGTGGCATAAGGCTGGACACTTGGGACTGAGAGGATTGGTGAGATTGGGTGAGCAAATGCAGACCCTTTCAAGCAATAATGCATGGCCCACATTCCATTGGTCCCAACTCTCCATGTTCAAGGGAATATTACTACAGCTATAACATGTACAGGAAACCTAGAGAATGGACACACTGTGAATACGAAAGGTTTCTAAAACTCAACGAATAGTCCCTCTCCTGGTGCTCCAGTTTGACTTTCCAACTGCCTTACTATCAATCTCCCAACTTGGAGAGACAGGCCCTTTAACCTCCTGGTTTGCACAGGTTCCCAATTTGGTAGAGGATGGAAGGGACGAGAGAGAACCCATGAGAGAGTAGCTGTTAGGCATTTGGACGGGCACATGTCACTCTAATTTCCCGGCAGGAAGAAGAATTAACCAAAGTCTCAGCCACCCACCTGGAACCAGTATAGGACATGATCCAAAATTTTGGACTTGCGTTCAGCTCACAAAAAACGAGTTGAGAAATGGAGCTCAGGGGCACAGCAATTCACAAACTGGCAGAGTGATAAAGGACAACTATCGTCCAAAAATCTGTTGAGGGAAGTCAACGAGGCGGACTTGAAAGCGAGGCAAAATAGCAGGAAACAGATTTCAAGAGGTACCTTGGAATCGCCTGTAAAGCACAGGAAGAGGGGCACAACTTGGACAATGGTGCACTTGGCCAAAAAGGGCGTATGCGTTTTCTCCTGAATATATTCAGGAGAAAACGCATACGCCCTTTTTGGCCAAGTAAGCAAGCGGGCAATGCAAATCTGCACTATAAAGAAGTATCACATCTCACCGGTCAAAAGGGACATCCACAAAATGTGTAAAAACCAGAAAGGCAAGACAGGCCCTGGAGAACTGGGAGCCTTGTTATGCTGATGGGCGGGATGTCAATTGCCAACTGCCTCACTGGAGGAGTGCATTGTGTTCCCTAAAACAAGTAAACAACAGAGCTACAGAGCCAAGGCCACTTCCAGTCTAGGGAATATACCTTAGGAAAACTGAAAATCAATAAGAAAGAGCCACCTCCAAATTTAGGGCTGCACTGACTACAAGAAGCTCAACTTGGGTACACCTTAAATATCCCAGGAAATATAAAAATGGTTCAAAACATTGTGGTACTTACGTACGATGGAATATCCCTCAGCCATGAAATCAATGTCATAAGACCAGTAGCAGCAAAGTGAGTGGATTCAGGTACGATGATTCTAAGTGAAATAAGTCACACAGAAAAAGAAACTTATCATAAGATATCACTTATGAAGATCCTGTAAACATGGCTACACGTGAACTGAGTTAGGAAAGAGAACAGAGTCTCACATTTAGAAAACACTCTTATGCCTGCATAAAGGGGAAGGAGAGGTGGGGTGATGCATAAAACCAGAGTTTGATATAAGCACAGGGACCGTTTCAAAAACCAACTTTGGAATTGACAAGACCGACACCTTCCTTAGTGAAAGAGACTCAAAACCCCATATTTCCCACAGAGGAATATATCTGACTAGTAAGAATCTTAAAACCTATGTATTGATATGTCTCCATAAGGGAATCAAGTGTGTCTAGAGTGGCATAAACATGGCAGCGAGAATCAGTTCAAACCCACTATAAAAAGGAATTTCAAAAGCAAAACGAAAAAACAGGGAAATTCTTTACAATTCCTTCAGGGTGTCTGAGGAAACCTGGAAAGACCCTATCTACAATGACAGCTGGATGTGGCATAAGGCTGGACACTTGGGACTGAGAGGATTGGTGAGATTGGGTGAGCAAATGCAGACCCTTTCAAGCAATAATGCATGGCCCCCATTCCATGGGTCCCAACTCTCCAGGTTCAAGGGAATATTACTACAGCTATAACATGTACAGGAAACCTAGAGAATGGACACACTGTGAATACGAAAGGTTTCTAAAACTCAACGAATAGTCCTTCTCCTGGTGCTCCAGTTTGACTTTCCAACTGCCTTACTATCAATCTCCCAACTTGGAGAGACAGGCCCTTTAACCTCCTGGTTTGCACAGGTTCCCAATTTGGCAGAGGATGGAAGGGACGAGGGAGAACCCATGAGAGAGTAGCTGTTAGGCATTTGGACGGGCACATGTCACTCTAATTTCCCGGCAGGAAGAAGAATTAACCAAAGTCTCAGCCACCCACCGGGAACCAGTATAGGACATGATCCAAAATTTTGGACTTGCGTTCAGCTCACAAAAAACGAGTTGAGAAATGGAGCTCAGGGGCACAGCAATTCACAAACTGGCAGAGTGATAAAGGACAACTATCGTCCAAAAATCTGTTGAGGGAAGTCAATGAGGCGGCCTTGAGAGCGAGGCAAAATAGCAGGAAACAGATTTCAAGAGGTACCTTGGAATCGCCTGTAAAGCACAGGAAGAGGGGCACAACTTGGACAATGGTGCACTTGGCCAAAAAGGGCGTATGCGTTTTCTCCTGAATATATTCAGGAGAAAACGCATACGCCCTTTTTGGCCAAGCAAGCAAGCGGGCAATGCAAATCTGCACTACAAAGAGGTATCACTTCCCACCGGTCAAAAGGGACATTCACAAAATGTGTAAAAACCAGAAAGGCAAGACAGGCCCTGGAGAACTGGGAGCCTTGTTATGCTGATGGGCGGGATGTAAATTGCCAACTGCCTCACTGGAGGAGTGCATTGTGTTCCCTAAAACAAGTAAACAACAGAGCTACAGAGCCAAGGCCACTTCCAGTCTAGGGAATATACCTTGGGAAAACTGAAAATCAATAAGAAAGAGCCACCTCCAAATTTAGGGCTGCACTGACTACAAGAACCTCAACTTGGGTACACCTTAAATATCCCAGGAAATATAAAAATGGTTCAAAACATTGTGGTACTTACGTACGATGGAATATCCCTCAGCCATGAAATCAATGTCATAAGACCAGTAGCAGCAAAGTGAGTGGATTCAGGTACGATGATTCTAAGTGAAATAAGTCACACAGAAAAAGAAACTTATCATAAGATATCACTTATGAAGATCCTGTAAACATGGCTACACGTGAACTGAGTTAGGAAAGAGAACAGAGTCTCACATTTAGAAAACACTCTTATGCCTGCATAAAGGGGAAGGAGAGGTGGGGTGATGCATAAAACCAGAGTTTGATATAAGTACAGGGACCGTTTCAAAAACCAACTTTGGAATAGACAAGACCTACACCTTCCTCAGTGAAAGAGACTCAAAACCCCATATTTCCCGCAGAGGAATATATCTGACTAGTAAGAATCTTAAAACCTATGTATTGATATGACTCCATAAGGGAATCAAGTGTGTCTAGAGTGGCATAAACATGGCAGCGAGAATCTGCTCAAACCCAGTATAAAATGGAATTTCAAAAGCAAAACGAAAAAACAGGGAAATTCTTTACAATTCCTTCAGGGTGTCTGAGGAAACCTGGAAAGACCCTATCTACAATGACAGCTGGATGTGGCATAAGGCTGGACACTTGGGACTGAGAGGATTGGTGAGATTGGGTGAGCAAATGCAGACCCTTTCAAGCAATAATGCGTGGCCCCCATTCCATTGGTCCCAACTCTCCAGGTTCAAGGGAGTATTACTACAGCTATAACATGTACAGGAAACCTAGAGAATGGACACACTGTGAATACGAAAGGTTTCTAAAACTCAACGAATAGTCCCTCTCCTGGTGCTCCAGTTTGACTTTCCAACTGCCTTACTATCAATCTCCCAACTTGGAGAGACAGACCCTTTAACCTCCTGGTTTGCACAGGTTCCCAATTTGGCAGAGGATGGAAGGGACGAGAGAGAACCCATGAGAGAGTAGCTGTTAGGCATTTGGACGGGCACATGTCACTCTAATTTCCCGGCAGGAAGAAGAATTAACCAAAGTCTCAGCCACCCACCGGGAACCAGTATAGGACATGATCCAAAATTTTGGACTTGCGTTCAGCTCACAAAAAACGAGTTGAGAAATGGAGCTCAGGGGCACAGCAATTCACAAACTGGCAGAGTGATAAAGGACAACTATCGTCCAAAAATCTGTTGAGGGAAGTCAACGAGGCGTACTTGAAAGCGAGGCAAAATAGCAGGAAACAGATTTCAAGAGGTACCTTGGAATCGCCTGTAAAGCACAGGAAGAGGGGCACAACTTGGACAATGGTGCACTTGGCCAAAAAGGGCGTATGCGTTTTCTCCTGAATATATTCAGGAGAAAACGCATACGCCCTTTTTGGCCAAGCAAGCAAGCGGGCAATGCAAATCTGCACTACAAAGAAGTATCACTTCCCACCGGTCAAAAGGGACATCCACAAAATGTGTAAAAACCAGAAAGGCAAGACAGGCCCTGGAGAACTGGGAGCCTTGTTATGCTGATGGGCGGGATGTAAACTGCCAACTGCCTCACTGGAGGAGTGCATTGTGTTTCCTAAAACAAGTAAACAACAGAGCTACAGAGCCAAGGCCACTTCCAGTCTAGGGAATATACCTTGGGAAAACTGAAAATCAATAAGAAAGAGCCACCTCCAAATTTAGGGCTGCACTGACTACAAGAACCTCAACTTGGGTACACCTTAAATATCCCAGGAAATATAAAAATGGTTCAAAACATTGTGGTACTTACGTACGATGGAATATCCCTCAGCCATGAAATCAATGTCATAAGACCAGTAGCAGCAAAGTGAGTGGATTCAGGTACGATGATTCTAAGTGAAATAAGTCACACAGAAAAAGAAACTTATCATAAGATATCACTTATGAAGATCCTGTAAACATGGCTACACGTGAACTGAGTTAGGAAAGAGAACAGAGTCTCACATTTAGAAAACACTCTTATGCCTGCATAAAGGGGAAGGAGATGTGGGGAGATGCATAAAACCAGAGTTTGATATAAGCACAGGGACCGTTTCAAAAACCAACTTTGGAATAGACAAGACCTACACCTTCCTCAGTGAAAGAGACTCAAAACCTCATATTTCCCACAGAGGAATATATCTGACTAGTAATAAACTTAAAACCTATGTATTGATATGTCTCCATAAGGGAATCAAGTGTGTCTAGAGTGGCATAAACATGGCAGCGAGAATCAGCTCAAACACACTATAAAAAGGAATTTCAAAAGCAAAACCAAAAAACAGGGAAATTCTTTACAATTCCTTCAGGGTGTCTGAGGAAACCTGGAAAGACCCTATCTACAATGACAGCTGGATGTGGCATAAGGCTGGACACTTGGGACTGAGAGGATTGGTGAGATTGGGTGAGCAAATGCAGACCCTTTCAAGCAATAATGCATGGCCCCCATTCCATGGGTCCCAACTCTCCAGGTTCAAGGGAATATTACTACAGCTATAACATGTACAGGAAACCTAGAGAATGGACACACTGTGAATACGAAAGGTTTCTAAAACTCAATGAATAGTCCCTCTCCTGGTGCTCCAGTTTGACTTTCCAACTGCCTTACTATCAATCTCCCAACTTGGAGAGACAGGCCCTTTAACCTCCTGGTTTGCACAGGTTCCCAGTTTGGCAGAGGATGGAAGGGACGAGGGAGAACCCATGAGAGAGTAGCTGTTAGGCATTTGGACGGGCACATGTCACTCTAATTTCCCGGCAGGAAGAAGAATTAACCAAAGTCTCAGCCACCCACCGGGAACCAGTATAGCACATGATCCAAAATTTTGGACTTGTGTTCAGCTCACAAAAAAAGAGTTGAAAAATGGAGCTCAGGGGCACAGCAATTCACAAACTGGCAGAGTGATAAAGGACAACTATCGTCCAAAAATCTGTTGAGGGAAGTCAACGAGGCGGACTTGAAAGCGAGGCAAAATAGCAGGAAACAGATTTCAAGAGGTACCTTGGAATCGCCTGTAAAGCACAGGAAGAGGGGCACAACTTGGACAATGGTGCACTTGGCCAAAAAGGGCGTATGCGTTTTCTCCTGAATATATTCAGGAGAAAAAGCATACGCCCTTTTTGGCCAAGCAAGCAAGTGGGCAATTCAAATCTGCACTACAAAGAAGTATCACTTCCCACCGGTCAAAAGGGACATCCACAAAATGTGTAAAAACCAGAAAGGCAAGACAGGCCCTGGAGAACTGGGAGCCTTGTTATGCTGATGGGCGGGATGTAAATTGCCAACTGCCTCACTGGAGGAGTGCATTGTGTTCCCTAAAACAAGTAAACAACAGAGCTACAGATCCAAGGCCACTTCCAGTCTAGGGAATATACCTTGGGAAAACTGAAAATCAATAAGAAAGAGCCACCTCCAAATTTAGGGCTGCACTGACTACAAGAACCTCAACTTGGGTACACCTTAAATATCCCAGGAAATATAAAAATGGTTCAAAACATTGTGGTACTTACGTACGATGGAATATCCCTCAGCCATGAAATCAATGTCATAAGACCAGTAGCAGCAAAGTGAGTGGATTCAGGTACGATGATTCTAAGTGAAATAAGTCACACAGAAAAAGAAACTTATCATAAGATATCACTTATGAAGATCCTGTAAACATGGCTACACGTGAACTGAGTTAGGAAAGAGAACAGAGTCTCACATTTAGAAAACACTCTTATGCCTGCATAAAGGGGAATGAGAGGTGGGGAGATGCATAAAACCAGAGTTTGATATAAGCACAGGGACCGTTTCAAAAACCAACTTTGGAATAGACAAGACCTACATCTTCCTCAGTGAAAGAGACTCAAAACCCCATATTTCCCACAGAGGAATATATCTGACTAGTAAGAAACTTAAAACCTATGTATTGATATGTCTCCATAAGGGAATCAAGTGTGTCTAGAGTGGCATAAACATGGCAGCGAGAATCAGCTCAAACCCACTATAAAAAGGAATTTCAAAAGCAAAACCAAAAAACAGGGAAATTCTTTACAATTCCTTCAGGGTGTCTGAGGAAACCTGGAAAGACCCTATCTACAATGACAGCTGGATGTGGCATAAGGCTGGACACTTGGGACTGAGAGGATTGGTGAGATTGGGTGAGCGAATGCAGACCCTTTCAAGCAATAATGCATGGCCCCCATTCCATGGGTCCCAACTCTCCAGGTTCAAGGGAATATTAATACAGCTATAACATGTACAGGAAACCTAGAGAATGGACACACTGTGAAAACGAAAGTTTTCTAAAACTCAACGAATAGTCCCTCTCCTGGTGCTCCAGTTTGACTTTCCAACTGCCTTACTATCAGTCTCCCAACTTGGAGAGACAGGCCCTTTAACCTCCTGGTTTGCACAGGTTCCCAATTTGGCAGAGGATGGAAGGGACGAGGGAGAACCCATGAGAGAGTAGCTGTTAGGCATTTGGACGGGCACATGTCACTCTAATTTCCCGGCAGGAAGAAGAATTAACCAAAGTCTCAGCCACCCACCGGGAACCAGTATAGGACATGATCCAAAATTTTGGACTTGCGTTCAGCTCACAAAAAACGAGTTGAGAAATGGAGCTCAGGGGCACAGCAATTCACAAACTGGCAGAGTGATAAAAGACAACTATCGTCCAAAAATCTGTTGAGGGAAGTCTACGAGGTGGACTTGAAAGTGAGGCAAAAGAGCAGGAAACAGATTTCAAGAGGTACCTTGGAATCGCCTGTAAAGCACAGGAAGAGGGGCACAACTTGGACAATGGTGCACTTGGCCAAAAAGGGCGTATGCGTTTTCTCCTGAATATATTCAGGAGAAAACGCATACGCCCTTTTTGGCCAAGCAAGCAAGCGGGCAATGCAAATCTGCACTACAAAGACGTATCACTTCCCACAGGTCAAAAGGGACATCCACAAAAAGTGTAAAAATCAGAAAGGCAAGACAGGCCCTGGAGAACTGGGAGCCTTGTTATGCTGATGGGCGGGATGTAAACTGCCAACTGCCTCACTGGAGGAGTGCATTGTGTTCCCTAAAACAAGTAAACAACAGAGCTACAGAGCCAAGGCCACTTCCAGTCTAGGGAATATACCTTGGGAAAACTGAAAATCAATAAGAAAGAGCCACCTCCAAATTTAGGGCTGCACTGACTACAAGAACCTCAACTTGGGTACACCTTAAATATCCCAGGAAATATAAAAATGGTTCAAAACATTGTGGTACTTACGTACGATGGAATATCCCTCAGCCATGAAATCAATGTCATAAGACCAGTAGCATCAAAGTGAGTGGATTCAGGTACGATGATTCTAAGTGAAATAAGTCACACAGAAAAAGAAACTTATCATAAGATATCACTTATGAAGATCCTGTAAACATGGCTACACGTGAACTGAGTTAGGAAAGAGAACAGAGTCTCACATTTAGAAAACACTCTTATGCCTGCATAAAGGGGATGGAGAGGTGGGGTGATGCATAAAACCAGAGTTTGATATAAGCACAGGGACCGTTCCAAAAAGCAACTTTGGAATAGACAAGACCTACACCTTCCTCAGTGAAAGAGACTCAAAACCCCATATTTCCCGCAGAGGAATATATCTGACTAGTAAGAATCTTAAAACCTATGTATTGATATGACCCCATAAGGGAATCAAGTGTGTCTAGAGTGGCATAAACATGGCAGCGAGAATCAGCTCAAACCCACTATAAAAAGGAATTTCAAAAGCAAAACCAAAAAACAGGGAAAATCTTTACAATTCCTTCAGGGTGTCTGAGGAAACCTGGAAAGACCCTATCTACAATGACAGCTGGATGTGGCATAAGGCTGGACACTTGGGACTGAGAGGATTGGTGAGATTGGGTGAGCAAATGCAGACCCTTTCAAGCAATAATGCATGGCCCACATTCCATGGGTCCCAACTCTCCATGTTCAAGGGAATATTACTACAGCTATAACATGTACAGGAAACCTAGAGAATGGACACACTGTGAATACGAAAGGTTTCTAAAACTCAACGAATAGTCCCTCTCCTGGTGCTCCAGTTTGACTTTCCAACTGCCTTACTATCAATCTCCCAACTTGGAGAGACAGGCCCTTTAACCTCCTGGTTTGCACAGGTTCCCAATTTGGTAGAGGATGGAAGGGACGAGAGAGAACCCATGAGAGAGTAGCTGTTAGGCATTTGGACGGGCACATGTCACTCTAATTTCCCGGCAGGAAGAAGAATTAACCAAAGTCTCAGCCACCCACCTGGAACCAGTATAGGACATGATCCAAAATTTTGGACTTGCGTTCAGCTCACAAAAAACGAGTTGAGAAATGGAGCTCAGGGGCACAGCAATTCACAAACTGGCAGAGTGATAAAGGACAACTATCGTCCAAAAATCTGTTGAGGGAAGTCAACGAGGCGGACTTGAAAGCGAGGCAAAATAGCAGGAAACAGATTTCAAGAGGTACCTTGGAATCGCCTGTAAAGCACAGGAAGAGGGGCACAACTTGGACAATGGTGCACTTGGCCAAAAAGGGCGTATGCGTTTTCTCCTGAATATATTCAGGAGAAAACGCATACGCCCTTTTTGGCCAAGCAAGCAAGCGGGCAATGCAAATCTGCACTATAAAGAAGTATCACATCCCACCGGTCAAAAGGGACATCCACAAAATGTGTAAAAACCAGAAAGGCAAGACAGGCCCTGGAGAACTGGGAGCCTTGTTATGCTGATGGGCGGGATGTAAATTGCCAACTGCCTCACTGGAGGAGTGCATTGTGTTCCCTAAAACAAGTAAACAACAGAGCTACAGAGCCAAGGCCACTTCCAGTCTAGGGAATATACCTTAGGAAAACTGAAAATCAATAAGAAAGAGCCACCTCCAAATTTAGGGCTGCACTGACTACAAGAACCTCAACTTGGGTACACCTTAAATATCCCAGGAAATATAAAAATGGTTCAAAACATTGTGGTACTTACGTACGATGGAATATCCCTCAGCCATGAAATCAATGTCATAAGACCAGTAGCAGCAAAGTGAGTGGATTCAGGTACGATGATTCTAAGTGAAATAAGTCACACAGAAAAAGAAACTTATCATAAGATATCACTTATGAAGATCCTGTAAACATGGCTACACGTGAACTGAGTTAGGAAAGAGAACAGAGTCTCACATTTAGAAAACACTCTTATGCCTGCATAAAGGGGAAGGAGAGGTGGGGTGATGCATAAAACCAGAGTTTGATATAAGCACAGGGACCGTTTCAAAAACCAACTTTGGAATTGACAAGACCGACACCTTCCTTAGTGAAAGAGACTCAAAACCCCATATTTCCCACAGAGGAATATATCTGACTAGTAAGAATCTTAAAACCTATGTATTGATATGTCTCCATAAGGGAATCAAGTGTGTCTAGAGTGGCATAAACATGGCAGCGAGAATCAGCTCAAACCCACTATAAAAAGGAATTCCAAAAGCAAAACCAAAAAACAGGGAAATTCTTTACAATTCCTTCAGGGTGTCTGAGGAAACCTGGAAAGACCCTATCTACAATGACAGCTGGATGTGGCATAAGGCTGGACACTTGGGACTGAGAGGATTGGTGAGATTGGGTGAGCAAATGCAGACCCTTTCAAGCAATAATGCATGGCCCACATTCCATGGGTCCCAACTCTCCATGTTCAAGGGAATATTACTACAGCTATAACATGTACAGGAAACCTAGAGAATGGACACACTGTGAATACGAAAGGTTTCTAAAACTCAACGAATAGTCCCTCTCCTGGTGCTCCAGTTTGACTTTCCAACTGCCTTACTATCAATCTCCCAACTTGGAGAGACAGGCCCTTTAACCTCCTGGTTTGCACAGGTTCCCAATTTGGTAGAGGATGGAAGGGACGAGAGAGAACCCATGAGAGAGTAGCTGTTAGGCATTTGGACGGGCACATGTCACTCTAATTTCCCGGCAGGAAGAAGAATTAACCAAAGTCTCAGCCACCCACCTGGAACCAGTATAGGACATGATCCAAAATTTTGGACTTGCGTTCAGCTCACAAAAAACGAGTTGAGAAATGGAGCTCAGGGGCACAGCAATTCACAAACTGGCAGAGTGATAAAGGACAACTATCGTCCAAAAATCTGTTGAGGGAAGTCAACGAGGCGGACTTGAAAGCGAGGCAAAATAGCAGGAAACAGATTTCAAGAGGTACCTTGGAATCGCCTGTAAAGCACAGGAAGAGGGGCACAACTTGGACAATGGTGCACTTGGCCAAAAAGGGCGTATGCGTTTTCTCCTGAATATATTCAGGAGAAAACGCATACGCCCTTTTTGGCCAAGCAAGCAAGCGGGCAATGCAAATCTGCACTATAAAGAAGTATCACATCCCACCGGTCAAAAGGGACATCCACAAAATGTGTAAAAACCAGAAAGGCAAGACAGGCCCTGGAGAACTGGGAGCCTTGTTATGCTGATGGGCGGGATGTAAATTGCCAACTGCCTCACTGGAGGAGTGCATTGTGTTCCCTAAAACAAGTAAACAACAGAGCTACAGAGCCAAGGCCACTTCCAGTCTAGGGAATATACCTTAGGAAAACTGAAAATCAATAAGAAAGAGCCACCTCCAAATTTAGGGCTGCACTGACTACAAGAAGCTCAACTTGGGTACACCTTAAATATCCCAGGAAATATAAAAATGGTTCAAAACATTGTGGTACTTACGTACGATGGAATATCCCTCAGCCATGAAATCAATGTCATAAGACCAGTAGCAGCAAAGTGAGTGGATTCAGGTACGATGATTCTAAGTGAAATAAGTCACACAGAAAAAGAAACTTATCATAAGATATCACTTATGAAGATCCTGTAAACATGGCTACACGTGAACTGAGTTAGGAAAGAGAACAGAGTCTCACATTTAGAAAACACTCTTATGCCTGCATAAAGGGGAAGGAGAGGTGGGGTGATGCATAAAACCAGAGTTTGATATAAGCACAGGGACCGTTTCAAAAACCAACTTTGGAATTGACAAGACCGACACCTTCCTTAGTGAAAGAGACTCAAAACCCCATATTTCCCACAGAGGAATATATCTGACTAGTAAGAATCTTAAAACCTATGTATTGATATGTCTCCATAAGGGAATCAAGTGTGTCTAGAGTGGCATAAACATGGCAGCGAGAATCAGTTCAAACCCACTATAAAAAGGAATTTCAAAAGCAAAACGAAAAAACAGGGAAATTCTTTACAATTCCTTCAGGGTGTCTGAGGAAACCTGGAAAGACCCTATCTACAATGACAGCTGGATGTGGCATAAGGCTGGACACTTGGGACTGAGAGGATTGGTGAGATTGGGTGAGCAAATGCAGACCCTTTCAAGCAATAATGCATGGCCCCCATTCCATGGGTCCCAACTCTCCAGGTTCAAGGGAATATTACTACAGCTATAACATGTACAGGAAACCTAGAGAATGGACACACTGTGAATACGAAAGGTTTCTAAAACTCAACGAATAGTCCTTCTCCTGGTGCTCCAGTTTGACTTTCCAACTGCCTTACTATCAATCTCCCAACTTGGAGAGACAGGCCCTTTAACCTCCTGGTTTGCACAGGTTCCCAATTTGGCAGAGGATGGAAGGGACGAGGGAGAACCCATGAGAGAGTAGCTGTTAGGCATTTGGACGGGCACATGTCACTCTAATTTCCCGGCAGGAAGAAGAATTAACCAAAGTCTCAGCCACCCACCGGGAACCAGTATAGGACATGATCCAAAATTTTGGACTTGCGTTCAGCTCACAAAAAACGAGTTGAGAAATGGAGCTCAGGGGCACAGCAATTCACAAACTGGCAGAGTGATAAAGGACAACTATCGTCCAAAAATCTGTTGAGGGAAGTCAATGAGGCGGCCTTGAGAGCGAGGCAAAATAGCAGGAAACAGATTTCAAGAGGTACCTTGGAATCGCCTGTAAAGCACAGGAAGAGGGGCACAACTTGGACAATGGTGCACTTGGCCAAAAAGGGCGTATGCGTTTTCTCCTGAATATATTCAGGAGAAAACGCATACGCCCTTTTTGGCCAAGCAAGCAAGCGGGCAATGCAAATCTGCACTACAAAGAGGTATCACTTCCCACCGGTCAAAAGGGACATTCACAAAATGTGTAAAAACCAGAAAGGCAAGACAGGCCCTGGAGAACTGGGAGCCTTGTTATGCTGATGGGCGGGATGTAAATTGCCAACTGCCTCACTGGAGGAGTGCATTGTGTTCCCTAAAACAAGTAAACAACAGAGCTACAGAGCCAAGGCCACTTCCAGTCTAGGGAATATACCTTGGGAAAACTGAAAATCAATAAGAAAGAGCCACCTCCAAATTTAGGGCTGCACTGACTACAAGAACCTCAACTTGGGTACACCTTAAATATCCCAGGAAATATAAAAATGGTTCAAAACATTGTGGTACTTACGTACGATGGAATATCCCTCAGCCATGAAATCAATGTCATAAGACCAGTAGCAGCAAAGTGAGTGGATTCAGGTACGATGATTCTAAGTGAAATAAGTCACACAGAAAAAGAAACTTATCATAAGATATCACTTATGAAGATCCTGTAAACATGGCTACACGTGAACTGAGTTAGGAAAGAGAACAGAGTCTCACATTTAGAAAACACTCTTATGCCTGCATAAAGGGGAAGGAGAGGTGGGGTGATGCATAAAACCAGAGTTTGATATAAGCACAGGGACCGTTTCAAAAACCAACTTTGGAATAGACAAGACCTACACCTTCCTCAGTGAAAGAGACTCAAAACCCCATATTTCCCGCAGAGGAATATATCTGACTAGTAAGAATCTTAAAACCTATGTATTGATATGACTCCATAAGGGAATCAAGTGTGTCTAGAGTGGCATAAACATGGCAGCGAGAATCTGCTCAAACCCAGTATAAAATGGAATTTCAAAAGCAAAACGAAAAAACAGGGAAATTCTTTACAATTCCTTCAGGGTGTCTGAGGAAACCTGGAAAGACCCTATCTACAATGACAGCTGGATGTGGCATAAGGCTGGACACTTGGGACTGAGAGGATTGGTGAGATTGGGTGAGCAAATGCAGACCCTTTCAAGCAATAATGCGTGGCCCCCATTCCATTGGTCCCAACTCTCCAGGTTCAAGGGAATATTACTACAGCTATAACATGTACAGGAAACCTAGAGAATGGACACACTGTGAATACGAAAGGTTTCTAAAACTCAACGAATAGTCCCTCTCCTGGTGCTCCAGTTTGACTTTCCAACTGCCTTACTATCAATCTCCCAACTTGGAGAGACAGACCCTTTAACCTCCTGGTTTGCACAGGTTCCCAATTTGGCAGAGGATGGAACGGACGAGAGAGAACCCATGAGAGAGTAGCTGTTAGGCATTTGGACGGGCACATGTCACTCTAATTTCCCGGCAGGAAGAAGAATTAACCAAAGTCTCAGCCACCCACCGGGAACCAGTATAGGACATGATCCAAAATTTTGGACTTGCGTTCAGCTCACAAAAAACGAGTTGAGAAATGGAGCTCAGGGGCACAGCAATTCACAAACTGGCAGAGTGATAAAGGACAACTATCGTCCAAAAATCTGTTGAGGGAAGTCAACGAGGCGGACTTGAAAGCGAGGCAAAATAGCAGGAAACAGATTTCAAGAGGTACCTTGGAATCGCCTGTAAAGCACAGGAAGAGGGGCACAACTTGGACAATGGTGCACTTGGCCAAAAAGGGCGTATGCGTTTTCTCCTGAATATATTCAGGAGAAAACGCATACGCCCTTTTTGGCCAAGCAAGCAAGCGGGCAATGCAAATCTGCACTACAAAGAAGTATCACTTCCCACCGGTCAAAAGGGACATCCACAAAATGTGTAAAAACCAGAAAGGCAAGACAGGCCCTGGAGAACTGGGAGCCTTGTTATGCTGATGGGCGGGATGTAAACTGCCAACTGCCTCACTGGAGGAGTGCATTGTGTTCCCTAAAACAAGTAAACAACAGAGCTACAGAGCCAAGGCCACTTCCAGTCTAGGGAATATACCTTGGGAAAACTGAAAATCAATAAGAAAGAGCCACCTCCAAATTTAGGGCTGCACTGACTACAAGAACCTCAACTTGGGTACACCTTAAATATCCCAGGAAATATAAAAATGGTTCAAAACATTGTGGTACTTACGTACGATGGAATATCCCTCAGCCATGAAATCAATGTCATAAGACCAGTAGCAGCAAAGTGAGTGGATTCAGGTACGATGATTCTAAGTGAAATAAGTCACACAGAAAAAGAAACTTATCATAAGATATCACTTATGAAGATCCTGTAAACATGGCTACACGTGAACTGAGTTAGGAAAGAGAACAGAGTCTCACATTTAGAAAACACTCTTATGCCTGCATAAAGGGGAAGGAGATGTGGGGAGCTGCATAAAACCAGAGTTTGATATAAGCACAGGGACCGTTTCAAAAACCAACTTTGGAATAGACAAGACCTACACCTTCCTCAGTGAAAGAGACTCAAAACCTCATATTTCCCACAGAGGAATATATCTGACTAGTAATAAACTTAAAACCTATGTATTGATATGTCTCCATAAGGGAATCAAGTGTGTCTAGAGTGGCATAAACATGGCAGCGAGAATCAGCTCAAACACACTATAAAAAGGAATTTCAAAAGCAAAACCAAAAAACAGGGAAATTCTTTACAATTCCTTCAGGGTGTCTGAGGAAACCTGGAAAGACCCTATCTACAATGACAGCTGTATGTGGCATAAGGCTGGACACTTGGGACTGAGAGGATTGGTGAGATTGGGTGAGCGAATGCAGACCCTTTCAAGCAATAATGCATGGCCCCCATTCCATGGGTCCCAACTCTCCAGGTTCAAGGGAATATTACTACAGCTATAACATGTACAGGAAAGCTAGAGAATGGACACACTGTGAATACGAAAGGTTTCTAAAACTCAACGAATAGTCCCTCTCCTGGTGCTCCAGTTTGACTTTCCAACTGCCTTACTATCAATCTCCCAACTTGGAGAGACAGGCCCTTTAACCTCCTGGTTTGCACAGGTTCCCAATTTGCCAGAGGATGGAAGGGACGAGGGAGAACCCATGAGAGAGTAGCTGTTAGGCATTTGGACGGGCACATGTCACTCTAATTTCCCGGCAGGAAGAAGAATTAACCAAAGTCTCAGCCACCCACCGGGAACCAGTATAGGACATGATCCAAAATTTTGGACTTGCGTTCAGCTCACAAAAAACGAGTTGAGAAATGGAGCTCAGGGGCACAGCAATTCACAAACTGGCAGAGTGATAAAGGACAACTATCGTCCAAAAATCTGTTGAGGAAAGTCAACGAGGCGGACTTGAAAGTGAGGCAAAATAGCAGGAAACAGATTTCAAGAGGTACCTTGGAATCGCCTGTAAAGCACAGGAAGAGGGGCACAACTTGGACAATGGTGCACTTGGCCAAAAAGGGCGTATGCATTTTCTCCTGAATATATTCAGGAGAAAACGCATACGCCCTTTTTGGCCAAGCAAGGAAGCGAGCAATTCAAATCTGCACTACAAAGAAGTATCACTTCCCACCGGTCAAAAGGGACATCCACAAAAAGTGTAAAAACCAGAAAGGCAAGACAGGCTCTGGAGAACTGGGGGCCTTGTTATGCTGATGGGCGGGATGTAAACTGCCAACTGCCTCACTGGAGGAGTGCATTGTGTTCCCTAAAACAAGTAAACAACAGAGCTACAGAGCCAAGGCCACTTCCAGTCTAGGGAATATACCTGGGGAAAACTGAAAATCAATAAGAAAGAGCCACCTCCAAATTTAGGGCTGCACTGGCTACAACAACCTCAACTTGGGTACACCTTAAATATCCCAGGAAATATAAAAATGGTTCAAAACATTGTGGTACTTACGTACGATGGAATATCCCTCAGCCATGAAATCAATGTCATAAGACCAGTAGCAGCAAAGTGAGTGGATTCAGGTACGATGATTCTAAGTGAAATAAGTCACACAGAAAAAGAAACTTATCATAAGATATCACTTATGAAGATCCTGTAAACATGGCTACACGTGAACTGAGTTAGGAAAGAGAACAGTGTCTCACATTTAGAAAACACTCTTATGCCTGCATAAAGGGGATGGAGAGGTGGGGTGATGCATAAAACCAGAGTTTGATATAAGCACAGGGACCGTTCCAAAAACCAACTTTGGAATAGACAAGACCTACACCTTCCTCAGTGAAAGAGACTCAAAACCCCATATTTCCCGCAGAGGAATATATCTGACTAGTAAGAATCTTAAAACCTATGTATTGATATGACTACATAAGGGAATCAAGTGTGTCTAGAGTGGCATAAACATGGCAGCGAGAATCAGCTCAAACCCACTATAAAAAGGAATTTCAAAAGCAAAACCAAAAAACAGGGAAATTCTTTACAATTCCTTCAGGGTGTCTGAGGAAACCTGGAAAGACCCTATCTACAATGACAGCTGGATGTGGCATAAGGCTGGACACTTGGGACTGAGAGGATTGGTGAGATTGGGTGAGCAAATGCAGACCCTTTCAAGCAATAATGCATGGCCCCCATTCCATGGGTCCCAACTCTCCAGGTTCAAGGGAATATTACTACAGCTATAACATGTACAGGAAACCTAGAGAATGGACACACTGTGAATACGAAAGGTTTCTAAAACTCAATGAATAGTCCCTCTCCTGGTGCTCCAGTTTGACTTTCCAACTGCCTTACTATCAATCTCCCAACTTGGAGAGACAGGCCCTTTAACCTCCTGGTTTGCACAGGTTCCCAGTTTGGCAGAGGATGGAAGGGACGAGGGAGAACCCATGAGAGAGTAGCTGTTAGGCATTTGGACGGGCACATGTCACTCTAATTTCCCGGCAGGAAGAAGAATTAACCAAAGTCTCAGCCACCCACCGGGAACCAGTATAGCACATGATCCAAAATTTTGGACTTGTGTTCAGCTCACAAAAAAAGAGTTGAAAAATGGAGCTCAGGGGCACAGCAATTCACAAACTGGCAGAGTGATAAAGGACAACTATCGTCCAAAAATCTGTTGAGGGAAGTCAACGAGGCGGACTTGAAAGCGAGGCAAAATAGCAGGAAACAGATTTCAAGAGGTACCTTGGAATCGCCTGTAAAGCACAGGAAGAGGGGCACAACTTGGACAATGGTGCACTTGGCCAAAAAGGGCGTATGCGTTTTCTCCTGAATATATTCAGGAGAAAAAGCATACGCCCTTTTTGGCCAAGCAAGCAAGTGGGCAATTCAAATCTGCACTACAAAGAAGTATCACTTCCCACCGGTCAAAAGGGACATCCACAAAATGTGTAAAAACCAGAAAGGCAAGACAGGCCCTGGAGAACTGGGAGCCTTGTTATGCTGATGGGCGGGATGTAAATTGCCAACTGCCTCACTGGAGGAGTGCATTGTGTTCCCTAAAACAAGTAAACAACAGAGCTACAGAGCCAAGGCCACTTCCAGTCTAGGGAATATACCTTGGGAAAACTGAAAATCAATAAGAAAGAGCCACCTCCAAATTTAGGGCTGCACTGACTACAAGAACCTCAACTTGGGTACACCTTAAATATCCCAGGAAATATAAAAATGGTTCAAAACATTGTGGTACTTACGTACGATGGAATATCCCTCAGCCATGAAATCAATGTCATAAGACCAGTAGCAGCAAAGTGAGTGGATTCAGGTACGATGATTCTAAGTGAAATAAGTCACACAGAAAAAGAAACTTATCATAAGATATCACTTATGAAGATCCTGTAAACATGGCTACACGTGAACTGAGTTAGGAAAGAGAACAGAGTCTCACATTTAGAAAACACTCTTATGCCTGCATAAAGGGGAATGAGAGGTGGGGAGATGCATAAAACCAGAGTTTGATATAAGCACAGGGACCGTTTCAAAAACCAACTTTGGAATAGACAAGACCTACATCTTCCTCAGTGAAAGAGACTCAAAACCCCATATTTCCCACAGAGGAATATATCTGACTAGTAAGAAACTTAAAACCTATGTATTGATATGTCTCCATAAGGGAATCAAGTGTGTCTAGAGTGGCATAAACATGGCAGCGAGAATCAGCTCAAACCCACTATAAAAAGGAATTTCAAAAGCAAAACCAAAAAACAGGGAAATTCTTTACAATTCCTTCAGGGTGTCTGAGGAAACCTGGAAAGACCCTATCTACAATGACAGCTGGATGTGGCATAAGGCTGGACACTTGGGACTGAGAGGATTGGTGAGATTGGGTGAGCGAATGCAGACCCTTTCAAGCAATAATGCATGGCCCCCATTCCATGGGTCCCAACTCTCCAGGTTCAAGGGAATATTAATACAGCTATAACATGTACAGGAAACCTAGAGAATGGACACACTGTGAAAACGAAAGTTTTCTAAAACTCAACGAATAGTCCCTCTCCTGGTGCTCCAGTTTGACTTTCCAACTGCCTTACTATCAGTCTCCCAACTTGGAGAGACAGGCCCTTTAACCTCCTGGTTTGCACAGGTTCCCAATTTGGCAGAGGATGGAAGGGACGAGGGAGAACCCATGAGAGAGTAGCTGTTAGGCATTTGGACGGGCACATGTCACTCTAATTTCCCGGCAGGAAGAAGAATTAACCAAAGTCTCAGCCACCCACCGGGAACCAGTATAGGACATGATCCAAAATTTTGGACTTGCGTTCAGCTCACAAAAAACGAGTTGAGAAATGGAGCTCAGGGGCACAGCAATTCACAAACTGGCAGAGTGATAAAAGACAACTATCGTCCAAAAATCTGTTGAGGGAAGTCTACGAGGTGGACTTGAAAGTGAGGCAAAAGAGCAGGAAACAGATTTCAAGAGGTACCTTGGAATCGCCTGTAAAGCACAGGAAGAGGGGCACAACTTGGACAATGGTGCACTTGGCCAAAAAGGGCGTATGCGTTTTCTCCTGAATATATTCAGGAGAAAACGCATACGCCCTTTTTGGCCAAGCAAGCAAGCGGGCAATGCAAATCTGCACTACAAAGACGTATCACTTCCCACAGGTCAAAAGGGACATCCACAAAAAGTGTAAAAATCAGAAAGGCAAGACAGGCCCTGGAGAACTGGGAGCCTTGTTATGCTGATGGGCGGGATGTAAACTGCCAACTGCCTCACTGGAGGAGTGCATTGTGTTCCCTAAAACAAGTAAACAACAGAGCTACAGAGCCAAGGCCACTTCCAGTCTAGGGAATATACCTTGGGAAAACTGAAAATCAATAAGAAAGAGCCACCTCCAAATTTAGGGCTGCACTGACTACAAGAACCTCAACTTGGGTACACCTTAAATATCCCAGGAAATATAAAAATGGTTCAAAACATTGTGGTACTTACGTACGATGGAATATCCCTCAGCCATGAAATCAATGTCATAAGACCAGTAGCATCAAAGTGAGTGGATTCAGGTACGATGATTCTAAGTGAAATAAGTCACACAGAAAAAGAAACTTATCATAAGATATCACTTATGAAGATCCTGTAAACATGGCTACACGTGAACTGAGTTAGGAAAGAGAACAGAGTCTCACATTTAGAAAACACTCTTATGCCTGCATAAAGGGGATGGAGAGGTGGGGTGATGCATAAAACCAGAGTTTGATATAAGCACAGGGACCGTTCCAAAAAGCAACTTTGGAATAGACAAGACCTACACCTTCCTCAGTGAAAGAGACTCAAAACCCCATATTTCCCGCAGAGGAATATATCTGACTAGTAAGAATCATAAAACCTATGTATTGATATGACCCCATAAGGGAATCAAGTGTGTCTAGAGTGGCATAAACATGGCAGCGAGAATCAGCTCAAACCCACTATAAAAAGGAATTTCAAAAGCAAAACCAAAAAACAGGGAAAATCTTTACAATTCCTTCAGGGTGTCTGAGGAAACCTGGAAAGACCCTATCTACAATGACAGCTGGATGTGGCATAAGGCTGGACACTTGGGACTGAGAGGATTGGTGAGATTGGGTGAGCAAATGCAGACCCTTTCAAGCAATAATGCATGGCCCACATTCCATGGGTCCCAACTCTCCATGTTCAAGGGAATATTACTACAGCTATAACATGTACAGGAAACCTAGAGAATGGACACACTGTGAATACGAAAGGTTTCTAAAACTCAACGAATAGTCCCTCTCCTGGTGCTCCAGTTTGACTTTCCAACTGCCTTACTATCAATCTCCCAACTTGGAGAGACAGGCCCTTTAACCTCCTGGTTTGCACAGGTTCCCAATTTGGTAGAGGATGGAAGGGACGAGAGAGAACCCATGAGAGAGTAGCTGTTAGGCATTTGGACGGGCACATGTCACTCTAATTTCCCGGCAGGAAGAAGAATTAACCAAAGTCTCAGCCACCCACCTGGAACCAGTATAGGACATGATCCAAAATTTTGGACTTGCGTTCAGCTCACAAAAAACGAGTTGAGAAATGGAGCTCAGGGGCACAGCAATTCACAAACTGGCAGAGTGATAAAGGACAACTATCGTCCAAAAATCTGTTGAGGGAAGTCAACGAGGCGGACTTGAAAGCCAGGCAAAATAGCAGGAAACAGATTTCAAGAGGTACCTTGGAATCGCCTGTAAAGCACAGGAAGAGGGGCACAACTTGGACAATGGTGCACTTGGCCAAAAAGGGCGTATGCGTTTTCTCCTGAATATATTCAGGAGAAAAAGCATACGCCCTTTTTGGCCAAGCAAGCAAGTGGGCAATTCAAATCTGCACTACAAAGAAGTATCACTTCCCACCGGTCAAAAGGGACATCCACAAAATGTGTAAAAACCAGAAAGGCAAGACAGGCCCTGGAGAACTGGGAGCCTTGTTATGCTGATGGGCGGGATGTAAATTGCCAACTGCCTCACTGGAGGAGTGCATTGTGTTCCCTAAAACAAGTAAACAACAGAGCTACAGAGCCAAGGCCACTTCCAGTCTAGGGAATATACCTTGGGAAAACTGAAAATCAATAAGAAAGAGCCACCTCCAAATTTAGGGCTGCACTGACTACAAGAACCTCAACTTGGGTACACCTTAAATATCCCAGGAAATATAAAAATGGTTCAAAACATTGTGGTACTTACGTACGATGGAATATCCCTCAGCCATGAAATCAATGTCATAAGACCAGTAGCAGCAAAGTGAGTGGATTCAGGTACGATGATTCTAAGTGAAATAAGTCACACAGAAAAAGAAACTTATCATAAGATATCACTTATGAAGATCCTGTAAACATGGCTACACGTGAACTGAGTTAGGAAAGAGAACAGAGTCTCACATTTAGAAAACACTCTTATGCCTGCATAAAGGGGAATGAGAGGTGGGGAGATGCATAAAACCAGAGTTTGATATAAGCACAGGGACCGTTTCAAAAACCAACTTTGGAATAGACAAGACCTACATCTTCCTCAGTGAAAGAGACTCAAAACCCCATATTTCCCACAGAGGAATATATCTGACTAGTAAGAAACTTAAAACCTATGTATTGATATGTCTCCATAAGGGAATCAAGTGTGTCTAGAGTGGCATAAACATGGCAGCTAGAATCAGCTCAAACCCACTATAAAAAGGAATTTCAAAAGCAAAACCAAAAAACAGGGAAATTCTTTACAATTCCTTCAGGGTGTCTGAGGAAACCTGGAAAGACCCTATCTACAATGACAGCTGGATGTGGCATAAGGCTGGACACTTGGGACTGAGAGGATTGGTGAGATTGGGTGAGCGAATGCAGACCCTTTCAAGCAATAATGCATGGCCCCCATTCCATGGGTCCCAACTCTCCAGGTTCAAGGGAATATTAATACAGCTATAACATGTACAGGAAACCTAGAGAATGGACACACTGTGAAAACGAAAGTTTTCTAAAACTCAACGAATAGTCCCTCTCCTGGTGCTCCAGTTTGACTTTCCAACTGCGTTACTATCAGTCTCCCAACTTGGAGAGACAGGCCCTTTAACCTCCTGGTTTGCACAGGTTCCCAATTTGGCAGAGGATGGAAGGGACGAGGGAGAACCCATGAGAGAGTAGCTGTTAGGCATTTGGACGGGCACATGTCACTCTAATTTCCCGGCAGGAAGAAGAATTAACCAAAGTCTCAGCCACCCACCGGGAACCAGTATAGGACATGATCCAAAATTTTGGACTTGCGTTCAGCTCACAAAAAACGAGTTGAGAAATGGAGCTCAGGGGCACAGCAATTCACAAACTGGCAGAGTGATAAAAGACAACTATCGTCCAAAAATCTGTTGAGGGAAGTCTACGAGGTGGACTTGAAAGTGAGGCAAAAGAGCAGGAAACAGATTTCAAGAGGTACCTTGGAATCGCCTGTAAAGCACAGGAAGAGGGGCACAACTTGGACAATGGTGCACTTGGCCAAAAAGGGCGTATGCGTTTTCTCCTGAATATATTCAGGAGAAAACGCATACGCCCTTTTTGGCCAAGCAAGCAAGCGGGCAATGCAAATCTGCACTACAAAGACGTATCACTTCCCACAGGTCAAAAGGGACATCCACAAAAAGTGTAAAAATCAGAAAGGCAAGACAGGCCCTGGAGAACTGGGAGCCTTGTTATGCTGATGGGCGGGATGTAAACTGCCAACTGCCTCACTGGAGGAGTGCATTGTGTTCCCTAAAACAAGTAAACAACAGAGCTACAGAGCCAAGGCCACTTCCAGTCTAGGGAATATACCTTGGGAAAACTGAAAATCAATAAGAAAGAGCCACCTCCAAATTTAGGGCTGCACTGACTACAAGAACCTCAACTTGGGTACACCTTAAATATCCCAGGAAATATAAAAATGGTTCAAAACATTGTGGTACTTACGTACGATGGAATATCCCTCAGCCATGAAATCAATGTCATAAGACCAGTAGCAGCAAAGTGAGTGGATTCAGGTACGATGATTCTAAGTGAAATAAGTCACACAGAAAAAGAAACTTATCATAAGATATCACTTATGAAGATCCTGTAAACATGGCTACACGTGAACTGAGTTAGGAAAGAGAACAGAGTCTCACATTTAGAAAACACTCTTATGCCTGCATAAAGGGGATGGAGAGGTGGGGTGATGCATAAAACCAGAGTTTGATATAAGCACAGGGACCGTTCCAAAAAGCAACTTTGGAATAGACAAGACCTACACCTTCCTCAGTGAAAGAGACTCAAAACCCCATATTTCCCGCAGAGGAATATATCTGACTAGTAAGAATCTTAAAACCTATGTATTGATATGACCCCATAAGGGAATCAAGTGTGTCTAGAGTGGCATAAACATGGCAGCGAGAATCAGCTCAAACCCACTATAAAAAGGAATTTCAAAAGCAAAACCAAAAAACAGGGAAATTCTTTACAATTCCTTCAGGGTGTCTGAGGAAACCTGGAAAGACCCTATCTACAATGACAGCTGGATGTGGCATAAGGCTGGACACTTGGGACTGAGAGGATTGGTGAGATTGGGTGAGCAAATGCAGACCCTTTCAAGCAATAATGCATGGCCCACATTCCATGGGTCCCAACTCTCCATGTTCAAGGGAATATTACTACAGCTATAACATGTACAGGAAACCTAGAGAATGGACACACTGTGAATACGAAAGGTTTCTAAAACTCAACGAATAGTCCCTCTCCTGGTGCTCCAGTTTGACTTTCCAACTGCCTTACTATCAATCTCCCAACTTGGAGAGACAGGCCCTTTAACCTCCTGGTTTGCACAGGTTCCCAATTTGGTAGAGGATGGAAGGGACGAGAGAGAACCCATGAGAGAGTAGCTGTTAGGCATTTGGACGGGCACATGTCACTCTAATTTCCCGGCAGGAAGAAGAATTAACCAAAGTCTCAGCCACCCACCTGGAACCAGTATAGGACATGATCCAAAATTTTGGACTTGCGTTCAGCTCACAAAAAACGAGTTGAGAAATGGAGCTCAGGGGCACAGCAATTCACAAACTGGCAGAGTGATAAAGGACAACTATCGTCCAAAAATCTGTTGAGGGAAGTCAACGAGGCGGACTTGAAAGCGAGGCAAAATAGCAGGAAACAGATTTCAAGAGGTACCTTGGAATCGCCTGTAAAGCACAGGAAGAGGGGCACAACTTGGACAATGGTGCACTTGGCCAAAAAGGGCGTATGCGTTTTCTCCTGAATATATTCAGGAGAAAACGCATACGCCCTTTTTGGCCAAGCAAGCAAGCGGGCAATGCAAATCTGCACTATAAAGAAGTATCACATCCCACCGGTCAAAAGGGACATCCACAAAATGTGTAAAAACCAGAAAGGCAAGACAGGCCCTGGAGAACTGGGAGCCTTGTTATGCTGATGGGCGGGATGTAAATTGCCAACTGCCTCACTGGAGGAGTGCATTGTGTTCCCTAAAACAAGTAAACAACAGAGCTACAGAGCCAAGGCCACTTCCAGTCTAGGGAATATACCTTAGGAAAACTGAAAATCAATAAGAAAGAGCCACCTCCAAATTTAGGGCTGCACTGACTACAAGAACCTCAACTTGGGTACACCTTAAATATCCCAGGAAATATAAAAATGGTTCAAAACATTGTGGTACTTACGTACGATGGAATATCCCTCAGCCATGAAATCAATGTCATAAGACCAGTAGCAGCAAAGTGAGTGGATTCAGGTACGATGATTCTAAGTGAAATAAGTCACACAGAAAAAGAAACTTATCATAAGATATCACTTATGAAGATCCTGTAAACATGGCTACACGTGAACTGAGTTAGGAAAGAGAACAGAGTCTCACATTTAGAAAACACTCTTATGCCTGCATAAAGGGGAAGGAGAGGTAGGGAGATGCATAAAACCAGAGTTTGATATAAGCACAGGGACCGTTTCAAAAACCAACTTTGGAATTGACAAGACCGACACCTTCCTTAGTGAAAGAGACTCAAAACCCCATATTTCCCACAGAGGAATATATCTGACTAGTAAGAATCTTAAAACCTATGTATTGATATGTCTCCATAAGGGAATCAAGTGTGTCTAGAGTGGCATAAACATGGCAGCGAGAATCAGCTCAAACCCACTATAAAAAGGAATTTCAAAAGCAAAACCAAAAAACAGGGAAATTCTTTACAATTCCTTCAGGGTGTCTGAGGAAACCTGGAAAGACCCTATCTACAATGACAGCTGGATGTGGCATAAGGCTGGACACTTGGGACTGAGAGGATTGGTGAGATTGGGTGAGCAAATGCAGACCCTTTCAAGCAATAATGCATGGCCCACATTCCATGGGTCCCAACTCTCCATGTTCAAGGGAATATTACTACAGCTATAACATGTACAGGAAACCTAGAGAATGGACACACTGTGAATACGAAAGGTTTCTAAAACTCAACGAATAGTCCCTCTCCTGGTGCTCCAGTTTGACTTTCCAACTGCCTTACTATCAATCTCCCAACTTGGAGAGACAGGCCCTTTAACCTCCTGGTTTGCACAGGTTCCCAATTTGGTAGAGGATGGAAGGGACGAGAGAGAACCCATGAGAGAGTAGCTGTTAGGCATTTGGACGGGCACATGTCACTCTAATTTCCCGGCAGGAAGAAGAATTAACCAAAGTCTCAGCCACCCACCTGGAACCAGTATAGGACATGATCCAAAATTTTGGACTTGCGTTCAGCTCACAAAAAACGAGTTGAGAAATGGAGCTCAGGGGCACAGCAATTCACAAACTGGCAGAGTGATAAAGGACAACTATCGTCCAAAAATCTGTTGAGGGAAGTCAACGAGGCGGACTTGAAAGCGAGGCAAAATAGCAGGAAACAGATTTCAAGAGGTACCTTGGAATCGCCTGTAAAGCACAGGAAGAGGGGCACAACTTGGACAATGGTGCACTTGGCCAAAAAGGGCGTATGCGTTTTCTCCTGAATATATTCAGGAGAAAACGCATACGCCCTTTTTGGCCAAGCAAGCAAGCGGGCAATGCAAATCTGCACTATAAAGAAGTATCACATCCCACCGGTCAAAAGGGACATCCACAAAATGTGTAAAAACCAGAAAGGCAAGACAGGCCCTGGAGAACTGGGAGCCTTGTTATGCTGATGGGCGGGATGTAAATTGCCAACTGCCTCACTGGAGGAGTGCATTGTGTTCCCTAAAACAAGTAAACAACAGAGCTACAGAGCCAAGGCCACTTCCAGTCTAGGGAATATACCTTAGGAAAACTGAAAATCAATAAGAAAGAGCCACCTCCAAATTTAGGGCTGCACTGACTACAAGAAGCTCAACTTGGGTACACCTTAAATATCCCAGGAAATATAAAAATGGTTCAAAACATTGTGGTACTTACGTACGATGGAATATCCCTCAGCCATGAAATCAATGTCATAAGACCAGTAGCAGCAAAGTGAGTGGATTCAGGTACGATGATTCTAAGTGAAATAAGTCACACAGAAAAAGAAACTTATCATAAGATATCACTTATGAAGATCCTGTAAACATGGCTACACGTGAACTGAGTTAGGAAAGAGAACAGAGTCTCACATTTAGAAAACACTCTTATGCCTGCATAAAGGGGAAGGAGAGGTGGGGTGATGCATAAAACCAGAGTTTGATATAAGCACAGGGACCGTTTCAAAAACCAACTTTGGAATTGACAAGACCGACACCTTCCTTAGTGAAAGAGACTCAAAACCCCATATTTCCCACAGAGGAATATATCTGACTAGTAAGAATCTTAAAACCTATGTATTGATATGTCTCCATAAGGGAATCAAGTGTGTCTAGAGTGGCATAAACATGGCAGCGAGAATCAGTTCAAACCCACTATAAAAAGGAATTTCAAAAGCAAAACGAAAAAACAGGGAAATTCTTTACAAATCCTTCAGGGTGTCTGAGGAAACCTGGAAAGACCCTATCTACAATGACAGCTGGATGTGGCATAAGGCTGGACACTTGGGACTGAGAGGATTGGTGAGATTGGGTGAGCAAATGCAGACCCTTTCAAGCAATAATGCATGGCCCCCATTCCATGGGTCCCAACTCTCCAGGTTCAAGGGAATATTACTACAGCTATAACATGTACAGGAAACCTAGAGAATGGACACACTGTGAATACGAAAGGTTTCTAAAACTCAACGAATAGTCCTTCTCCTGGTGCTCCAGTTTGACTTTCCAACTGCCTTACTATCAATCTCCCAACTTGGAGAGACAGGCCCTTTAACCTCCTGGTTTGCACAGGTTCCCAATTTGGCAGAGGATGGAAGGGACGAGGGAGAACCCATGAGAGAGTAGCTGTTAGGCATTTGGACGGGCACATGTCACTCTAATTTCCCGGCAGGAAGAAGAATTAACCAAAGTCTCAGCCACCCACCGGGAACCAGTATAGGACATGATCCAAAATTTTGGACTTGCGTTCAGCTCACAAAAAACGAGTTGAGAAATGGAGCTCAGGGGCACAGCAATTCACAAACTGGCAGAGTGATAAAGGACAACTATCGTCCAAAAATCTGTTGAGGGAAGTCAATGAGGCGGCCTTGAAAGCGAGGCAAAATAGCAGGAAACAGATTTCAAGAGGTACCTTGGAATCGCCTGTAAAGCACAGGAAGAGGGGCACAACTTGGACAATGGTGCACTTGGCCAAAAAGGGCGTATGCGTTTTCTCCTGAATATATTCAGGAGAAAACGCATACGCCCTTTTTGGCCAAGCAAGCAAGCGGGCAATGCAAATCTGCACTATAAAGAAGTATCACATCCCACCGGTCAAAAGGGACATCCACAAAATGTGTAAAAACCAGAAAGGCAAGACAGGCCCTGGAGAACTGGGAGCCTTGTTATGCTGATGGGCGGGATGTAAATTGCCAACTGCCTCACTGGAGGAGTGCATTGTGTTCCCTAAAACAAGTAAACAACAGAGCTACAGAGCCAAGGCCACTTCCAGTCTAGGGAATATACCTTAGGAAAACTGAAAATCAATAAGAAAGAGCCACCTCCAAATTTAGGGCTGCACTGACTACAAGAAGCTCAACTTGGGTACACCTTAAATATCCCAGGAAATATAAAAATGGTTCAAAACATTGTGGTACTTACGTACGATGGAATATCCCTCAGCCATGAAATCAATGTCATAAGACCAGTAGCAGCAAAGTGAGTGGATTCAGGTACGATGATTCTAAGTGAAATAAGTCACACAGAAAAAGAAACTTATCATAAGATATCACTTATGAAGATCCTGTAAACATGGCTACACGTGAACTGAGTTAGGAAAGAGAACAGAGTCTCACATTTAGAAAACACTCTTATGCCTGCATAAAGGGGAAGGAGAGGTGGGGTGATGCATAAAACCAGAGTTTGATATAAGCACAGGGACCGTTTCAAAAACCAACTTTGGAATTGACAAGACCGACACCTTCCTTAGTGAAAGAGACTCAAAACCCCATATTTCCCACAGAGGAATATATCTGACTAGTAAGAATCTTAAAACCTATGTATTGATATGTCTCCATAAGGGAATCAAGTGTGTCTAGAGTGGCATAAACATGGCAGCGAGAATCAGTTCAAACCCACTATAAAAAGGAATTTCAAAAGCAAAACGAAAAAACAGGGAAATTCTTTACAAATCCTTCAGGGTGTCTGAGGAAACCTGGAAAGACCCTATCTACAATGACAGCTGGATGTGGCATAAGGCTGGACACTTGGGACTGAGAGGATTGGTGAGATTGGGTGAGCAAATGCAGACCCTTTCAAGCAATAATGCATGGCCCCCATTCCATGGGTCCCAACTCTCCAGGTTCAAGGGAATATTACTACAGCTATAACATGTACAGGAAACCTAGAGAATGGACACACTGTGAATACGAAAGGTTTCTAAAACTCAACGAATAGTCCTTCTCCTGGTGCTCCAGTTTGACTTTCCAACTGCCTTACTATCAATCTCCCAACTTGGAGAGACAGGCCCTTTAACCTCCTGGTTTGCACAGGTTCCCAATTTGGCAGAGGATGGAAGGGACGAGGGAGAACCCATGAGAGAGTAGCTGTTAGGCATTTGGACGGGCACATGTCACTCTAATTTCCCGGCAGGAAGAAGAATTAACCAAAGTCTCAGCCACCCACCGGGAACCAGTATAGGACATGATCCAAAATTTTGGACTTGCGTTCAGCTCACAAAAAACGAGTTGAGAAATGGAGCTCAGGGGCACAGCAATTCACAAACTGGCAGAGTGATAAAGGACAACTATCGTCCAAAAATCTGTTGAGGGAAGTCAATGAGGCGGCCTTGAAAGCGAGGCAAAATAGCAGGAAACAGATTTCAAGAGGTACCTTGGAATCGCCTGTAAAGCACAGGAAGAGGGGCACAACTTGGACAATGGTGCACTTGGCCAAAAAGGGCGTATGCGTTTTCTCCTGAATATATTCAGGAGAAAACGCATACGCCCTTTTTGGCCAAGCAAGCAAGCGGGCAATGCAAATCTGCACTATAAAGAAGTATCACATCCCACCGGTCAAAAGGGACATCCACAAAATGTGTAAAAACCAGAAAGGCAAGACAGGCCCTGGAGAACTGGGAGCCTTGTTATGCTGATGGGCGGGATGTAAATTGCCAACTGCCTCACTGGAGGAGTGCATTGTGTTCCCTAAAACAAGTAAACAACAGAGCTACAGAGCCAAGGCCACTTCCAGTCTAGGGAATATACCTTAGGAAAACTGAAAATCAATAAGAAAGAGCCACCTCCAAATTTAGGGCTGCACTGACTACAAGAACCTCAACTTGGGTACACCTTAAATATCCCAGGAAATATAAAAATGGTTCAAAACATTGTGGTACTTACGTACGATGGAATATCCCTCAGCCATGAAATCAATGTCATAAGACCAGTAGCAGCAAAGTGAGTGGATTCAGGTACGATGATTCTAAGTGAAATAAGTCACACAGAAAAAGAAACTTATCATAAGATATCACTTATGAAGATCCTGTAAACATGGCTACACGTGAACTGAGTTAGGAAAGAGAACAGAGTCTCACATTTAGAAAACACTCTTATGCCTGCATAAAGGGGAAGGAGAGGTGGGGTGATGCATAAAACCAGAGTTTGATATAAGCACAGGGACCGTTTCAAAAACCAACTTTGGAATTGACAAGACCGACACCTTCCTTAGTGAAAGAGACTCAAAACCCCATATTTCCCACAGAGGAATATATCTGACTAGTAAGAATCTTAAAACCTATGTATTGATATGTCTCCATAAGGGAATCAAGTGTGTCTAGAGTGGCATAAACATGGCAGCGAGAATCAGTTCAAACCCACTATAAAAAGGAATTTCAAAAGCAAAACGAAAAAACAGGGAAATTCTTTACAAATCCTTCAGGGTGTCTGAGGAAACCTGGAAAGACCCTATCTACAATGACAGCTGGATGTGGCATAAGGCTGGACACTTGGGACTGAGAGGATTGGTGAGATTGGGTGAGCAAATGCAGACCCTTTCAAGCAATAATGCATGGCCCCCATTCCATGGGTCCCAACTCTCCAGGTTCAAGGGAATATTACTACAGCTATAACATGTACAGGAAACCTAGAGAATGGACACACTGTGAATACGAAAGGTTTCTAAAACTCAACGAATAGTCCTTCTCCTGGTGCTCCAGTTTGACTTTCCAACTGCCTTACTATCAATCTCCCAACTTGGAGAGACAGGCCCTTTAACCTCCTGGTTTGCACAGGTTCCCAATTTGGCAGAGGATGGAAGGGACGAGGGAGAACCCATGAGAGAGTAGCTGTTAGGCATTTGGACGGGCACATGTCACTCTAATTTCCCGGCAGGAAGAAGAATTAACCAAAGTCTCAGCCACCCACCGGGAACCAGTATAGGACATGATCCAAAATTTTGGACTTGCGTTCAGCTCACAAAAAACGAGTTGAGAAATGGAGCTCAGGGGCACAGCAATTCACAAACTGGCAGAGTGATAAAGGACAACTATCGTCCAAAAATCTGTTGAGGGAAGTCAATGAGGCGGCCTTGAAAGCGAGGCAAAATAGCAGGAAACAGATTTCAAGAGGTACCTTGGAATCGCCTGTAAAGCACAGGAAGAGGGGCACAACTTGGACAATGGTGCACTTGGCCAAAAAGGGCGTATGCGTTTTCTCCTGAATATATTCAGGAGAAAACGCATACGCCCTTTTTGGCCAAGCAAGCAAGCGGGCAATGCAAATCTGCACTATAAAGAAGTATCACATCCCACCGGTCAAAAGGGACATCCACAAAATGTGTAAAAACCAGAAAGGCAAGACAGGCCCTGGAGAACTGGGAGCCTTGTTATGCTGATGGGCGGGATGTAAATTGCCAACTGCCTCACTGGAGGAGTGCATTGTGTTCCCTAAAACAAGTAAACAACAGAGCTACAGAGCCAAGGCCACTTCCAGTCTAGGGAATATACCTTAGGAAAACTGAAAATCAATAAGAAAGAGCCACCTCCAAATTTAGGGCTGCACTGACTACAAGAAGCTCAACTTGGGTACACCTTAAATATCCCAGGAAATATAAAAATGGTTCAAAACATTGTGGTACTTACGTACGATGGAATATCCCTCAGCCATGAAATCAATGTCATAAGACCAGTAGCAGCAAAGTGAGTGGATTCAGGTACGATGATTCTAAGTGAAATAAGTCACACAGAAAAAGAAACTTATCATAAGATATCACTTATGAAGATCCTGTAAACATGGCTACACGTGAACTGAGTTAGGAAAGAGAACAGAGTCTCACATTTAGAAAACACTCTTATGCCTGCATAAAGGGGAAGGAGAGGTGGGGTGATGCATAAAACCAGAGTTTGATATAAGCACAGGGACCGTTTCAAAAACCAACTTTGGAATTGACAAGACCGACACCTTCCTTAGTGAAAGAGACTCAAAACCCCATATTTCCCACAGAGGAATATATCTGACTAGTAAGAATCTTAAAACCTATGTATTGATATGTCTCCATAAGGGAATCAAGTGTGTCTAGAGTGGCATAAACATGGCAGCGAGAATCAGTTCAAACCCACTATAAAAAGGAATTTCAAAAGCAAAACGAAAAAACAGGGAAATTCTTTACAAATCCTTCAGGGTGTCTGAGGAAACCTGGAAAGACCCTATCTACAATGACAGCTGGATGTGGCATAAGGCTGGACACTTGGGACTGAGAGGATTGGTGAGATTGGGTGAGCAAATGCAGACCCTTTCAAGCAATAATGCATGGCCCCCATTCCATGGGTCCCAACTCTCCAGGTTCAAGGGAATATTACTACAGCTATAACATGTACAGGAAACCTAGAGAATGGACACACTGTGAATACGAAAGGTTTCTAAAACTCAACGAATAGTCCTTCTCCTGGTGCTCCAGTTTGACTTTCCAACTGCCTTACTATCAATCTCCCAACTTGGAGAGACAGGCCCTTTAACCTCCTGGTTTGCACAGGTTCCCAATTTGGCAGAGGATGGAAGGGACGAGGGAGAACCCATGAGAGAGTAGCTGTTAGGCATTTGGACGGGCACATGTCACTCTAATTTCCCGGCAGGAAGAAGAATTAACCAAAGTCTCAGCCACCCACCGGGAACCAGTATAGGACATGATCCAAAATTTTGGACTTGCGTTCAGCTCACAAAAAACGAGTTGAGAAATGGAGCTCAGGGGCACAGCAATTCACAAACTGGCAGAGTGATAAAGGACAACTATCGTCCAAAAATCTGTTGAGGGAAGTCAATGAGGCGGCCTTGAAAGCGAGGCAAAATAGCAGGAAACAGATTTCAAGAGGTACCTTGGAATCGCCTGTAAAGCACAGGAAGAGGGGCACAACTTGGACAATGGTGCACTTGGCCAAAAAGGGCGTATGCGTTTTCTCCTGAATATATTCAGGAGAAAACGCATACGCCCTTTTTGGCCAAGCAAGCAAGCGGGCAATGCAAATCTGCACTATAAAGAAGTATCACATCCCACCGGTCAAAAGGGACATCCACAAAATGTGTAAAAACCAGAAAGGCAAGACAGGCCCTGGAGAACTGGGAGCCTTGTTATGCTGATGGGCGGGATGTAAATTGCCAACTGCCTCACTGGAGGAGTGCATTGTGTTCCCTAAAACAAGTAAACAACAGAGCTACAGAGCCAAGGCCACTTCCAGTCTAGGGAATATACCTTAGGAAAACTGAAAATCAATAAGAAAGAGCCACCTCCAAATTTAGGGCTGCACTGACTACAAGAACCTCAACTTGGGTACACCTTAAATATCCCAGGAAATATAAAAATGGTTCAAAACATTGTGGTACTTACGTACGATGGAATATCCCTCAGCCATGAAATCAATGTCATAAGACCAGTAGCAGCAAAGTGAGTGGATTCAGGTACGATGATTCTAAGTGAAATAAGTCACACAGAAAAAGAAACTTATCATAAGATATCACTTATGAAGATCCTGTAAACATGGCTACACGTGAACTGAGTTAGGAAAGAGAACAGAGTCTCACATTTAGAAAACACTCTTATGCCTGCATAAAGGGGAAGGAGAGGTGGGGTGATGCATAAAACCAGAGTTTGATATAAGCACAGGGACCGTTTCAAAAACCAACTTTGGAATTGACAAGACCGACACCTTCCTTAGTGAAAGAGACTCAAAACCCCATATTTCCCACAGAGGAATATATCTGACTAGTAAGAATCTTAAAACCTATGTATTGATATGTCTCCATAAGGGAATCAAGTGTGTCTAGAGTGGCATAAACATGGCAGCGAGAATCAGCTCAAACCCACTATAAAAAGGAATTTCAAAAGCAAAACCAAAAAACAGGGAAATTCTTTACAATTCCTTCAGGGTGTCTGAGGAAACCTGGAAAGACCCTATCTACAATGACAGCTGGATGTGGCATAAGGCTGGACACTTGGGACTGAGAGGATTGGTGAGATTGGGTGAGCAAATGCAGACCCTTTCAAGCAATAATGCATGGCCCACATTCCATGGGTCCCAACTCTCCATGTTCAAGGGAATATTACTACAGCTATAACATGTACAGGAAACCTAGAGAATGGACACACTGTGAATACGAAAGGTTTCTAAAACTCAACGAATAGTCCCTCTCCTGGTGCTCCAGTTTGACTTTCCAACTGCCTTACTATCAATCTCCCAACTTGGAGAGACAGGCCCTTTAACCTCCTGGTTTGCACAGGTTCCCAATTTGGCAGAGGATGGAAGGGACGAGGGAGAACCCATGAGAGAGTAGCTGTTAGGCATTTGGACGGGCACATGTCACTCTAATTTCCCGGCAGGAAGAAGAATTAACCAAAGTCTCAGCCACCCACCGGGAACCAGTATAGGACATGATCCAAAATTTTGGACTTGCGTTCAGCTCACAAAAAACGAGTTGAGAAATGGAGCTCAGGGGCACAGCAATTCACAAACTGGCAGAGTGATAAAGGACAACTATCGTCCAAAAATCTGTTGAGGGAAGTCAACGAGGCGGACTTGAAAGCGAGGCAAAATAGCAGGAAACAGATTTCAAGAGGTACCTTGGAATCGCCTGTAAAGCACAGGAAGAGGGGCACAACTTGGACAATGGTGCACTTGGCCAAAAAGGGCGTATGCGTTTTCTCCTGAATATATTCAGGAGAAAACGCATACGCCCTTTTTGGCCAAGCAAGCAAGCGGGCAATGCAAATCTGCACTATAAAGAAGTATCACATCCCACCGGTCAAAAGGGACATCCACAAAATGTGTAAAAACCAGAAAGGCAAGACAGGCCCTGGAGAACTGGGAGCCTTGTTATGCTGATGGGCGGGATGTAAATTGCCAACTGCCTCACTGGAGGAGTGCATTGTGTTCCCTAAAACAAGTAAACAACAGAGCTACAGAGCCAAGGCCACTTCCAGTCTAGGGAATATACCTTAGGAAAACTGAAAATCAATAAGAAAGAGCCACCTCCAAATTTAGGGCTGCACTGACTACAAGAAGCTCAACTTGGGTACACCTTAAATATCCCAGGAAATATAAAAATGGTTCAAAACATTGTGGTACTTACGTACGATGGAATATCCCTCAGCCATGAAATCAATGTCATAAGACCAGTAGCAGCAAAGTGAGTGGATTCAGGTACGATGATTCTAAGTGAAATAAGTCACACAGAAAAAGAAACTTATCATAAGATATCACTTATGAAGATCCTGTAAACATGGCTACACGTGAACTGAGTTAGGAAAGAGAACAGAGTCTCACATTTAGAAAACACTCTTATGCCTGCATAAAGGGGAAGGAGAGGTGGGGTGATGCATAAAACCAGAGTTTGATATAAGCACAGGGACCGTTTCAAAAACCAACTTTGGAATTGACAAGACCGACACCTTCCTTAGTGAAAGAGACTCAAAACCCCATATTTCCCACAGAGGAATATATCTGACTAGTAAGAATCTTAAAACCTATGTATTGATATGTCTCCATAAGGGAATCAAGTGTGTCTAGAGTGGCATAAACATGGCAGCGAGAATCAGTTCAAACCCACTATAAAAAGGAATTTCAAAAGCAAAACGAAAAAACAGGGAAATTCTTTACAATTCCTTCAGGGTGTCTGAGGAAACCTGGAAAGACCCTATCTACAATGACAGCTGGATGTGGCATAAGGCTGGACACTTGGGACTGAGAGGATTGGTGAGATTGGGTGAGCAAATGCAGACCCTTTCAAGCAATAATGCATGGCCCCCATTCCATGGGTCCCAACTCTCCAGGTTCAAGGGAATATTACTACAGCTATAACATGTACAGGAAACCTAGAGAATGGACACACTGTGAATACGAAAGGTTTCTAAAACTCAACGAATAGTCCTTCTCCTGGTGCTCCAGTTTGACTTTCCAACTGCCTTACTATCAATCTCCCAACTTGGAGAGACAGGCCCTTTAACCTCCTGGTTTGCACAGGTTCCCAATTTGGCAGAGGATGGAAGGGACGAGGGAGAACCCATGAGAGAGTAGCTGTTAGGCATTTGGACGGGCACATGTCACTCTAATTTCCCGGCAGGAAGAAGAATTAACCAAAGTCTCAGCCACCCACCGGGAACCAGTATAGGACATGATCCAAAATTTTGGACTTGCGTTCAGCTCACAAAAAACGAGTTGAGAAATGGAGCTCAGGGGCACAGCAATTCACAAACTGGCAGAGTGATAAAGGACAACTATCGTCCAAAAATCTGTTGAGGGAAGTCAATGAGGCGGCCTTGAAAGCGAGGCAAAATAGCAGGAAACAGATTTCAAGAGGTACCTTGGAATCGCCTGTAAAGCACAGGAAGAGGGGCACAACTTGGACAATGGTGCACTTGGCCAAAAAGGGCGTATGCGTTTTCTCCTGAATATATTCAGGAGAAAACGCATACGCCCTTTTTGGCCAAGCAAGCAAGCGGGCAATGCAAATCTGCACTACAAAGAGGTATCACTTCCCACCGGTCAAAAGGGACATTCACAAAATGTGTAAAAACCAGAAAGGCAAGACAGGCCCTGGAGAACTGGGAGCCTTGTTATGCTGATGGGCGGGATGTAAATTGCCAACTGCCTCACTGGAGGAGTGCATTGTGTTCCCTAAAACAAGTAAACAACAGAGCTACAGAGCCAAGGCCACTTCCAGTCTAGGGAATATACCTTGGGAAAACTGAAAATCAATAAGAAAGAGCCACCTCCAAATTTAGGGCTGCACTGACTACAAGAACCTCAACTTGGGTACACCTTAAATATCCCAGGAAATATAAAAATGGTTCAAAACATTGTGGTACTTACGTACGATGGAATATCCCTCAGCCATGAAATCAATGTCATAAGACCAGTAGCAGCAAAGTGAGTGGATTCAGGTACGATGATTCTAAGTGAAATAAGTCACACAGAAAAAGAAACTTATCATAAGATATCACTTATGAAGATCCTGTAAACATGGCTACACGTGAACTGAGTTAGGAAAGAGAACAGAGTCTCACATTTAGAAAACACTCTTATGCCTGCATAAAGGGGAAGGAGAGGTGGGGTGATGCATAAAACCAGAGTTTGATATAAGCACAGGGACCGTTTCAAAAACCAACTTTGGAATAGACAAGACCTACACCTTCCTCAGTGAAAGAGACTCAAAACCCCATATTTCCCGCAGAGGAATATATCTGACTAGTAAGAATCTTAAAACCTATGTATTGATATGACTCCATAAGGGAATCAAGTGTGTCTAGAGTGGCATAAACATGGCAGCGAGAATCTGCTCAAACCCAGTATAAAATGGAATTTCAAAAGCAAAACGAAAAAACAGGGAAATTCTTTACAATTCCTTCAGGGTGTCTGAGGAAACCTGGAAAGACCCTATCTACAATGACAGCTGGATGTGGCATAAGGCTGGACACTTGGGACTGAGAGGATTGGTGAGATTGGGTGAGCAAATGCAGACCCTTTCAAGCAATAATGCGTGGCCCCCATTCCATTGGTCCCAACTCTCCAGGTTCAAGGGAATATTACTACAGCTATAACATGTACAGGAAACCTAGAGAATGGACACACTGTGAATACGAAAGGTTTCTAAAACTCAACGAATAGTCCCTCTCCTGGTGCTCCAGTTTGACTTTCCAACTGCCTTACTATCAATCTCCCAACTTGGAGAGACAGACCCTTTAACCTCCTGGTTTGCACAGGTTCCCAATTTGGCAGAGGATGGAAGGGACGAGAGAGAACCCATGAGAGAGTAGCTGTTAGGCATTTGGACGGGCACATGTCACTCTAATTTCCCGGCAGGAAGAAGAATTAACCAAAGTCTCAGCCACCCACCGGGAACCAGTATAGGACATGATCCAAAATTTTGGACTTGCGTTCAGCTCACAAAAAACGAGTTGAGAAATGGAGCTCAGGGGCACAGCAATTCACAAACTGGCAGAGTGATAAAGGACAACTATCGTCCAAAAATCTGTTGAGGGAAGTCAACGAGGCGGACTTGAAAGCGAGGCAAAATAGCAGGAAACAGATTTCAAGAGGTACCTTGGAATCGCCTGTAAAGCACAGGAAGAGGGGCACAACTTGGACAATGGTGCACTTGGCCAAAAAGGGCGTATGCGTTTTCTCCTGAATATATTCAGGAGAAAACGCATACGCCCTTTTTGGCCAAGCAAGCAAGCGGGCAATGCAAATCTGCACTACAAAGAAGTATCACTTCCCACCGGTCAAAAGGGACATCCACAAAATGTGTAAAAACCAGAAAGGCAAGACAGGCCCTGGAGAACTGGGAGCCTTGTTATGCTGATGGGCGGGATGTAAATTGCCAACTGCCTCACTGGAGGAGTGCATTGTGTTCCCTAAAACAAGTAAACAACAGAGCTACAGAGCCAAGGCCACTTCCAGTCTAGGGAATATACCTTGGGAAAACTGAAAATCAATAAGAAAGAGCCATCTCCAAATTTAGGGCTGCACTGACTACAAGAACCTCAACTTGGGTACACCTTAAATATCCCAGGAAATATAAAAATGGTTCAAAACATTGTGGTACTTACGTACGATGGAATATCCCTCAGCCATGAAATCAATGTCATAAGACCAGTAGCAGCAAAGTGAGTGGATTCAGGTACGATGATTCTAAGTGAAATAAGTCACACAGAAAAAGAAACTTATCATAAGATATCACTTATGAAGATCCTGTAAACATGGCTACACGTGAACTGAGTTAGGAAAGAGAACAGAGTCTCACATTTAGAAAACACTCTTATGCCTGCATAAAGGGGAAGGAGAGGTGGGGTGATGCATAAAACCAGAGTTTGATATAAGCACAGGGACCGTTTCAAAAACCAACTTTGGAATAGACAAGACCTACACCTTCCACAGTGAAAGAGACTCAAAACCCCATATTTCCCACAGAGGAATATATCTGACTAGTAAGAATCTTAAAACCTATGTATTGATATGTCTCCATAAGGGAATCAAGTGTGTCTAGAGTGGCATAAACATGGCAGCGAGAATCAGCTCAAACCCACTATAAAAAGGAATTTCAAAAGCAAAACCAAAAAACAGGGAAATTCTTTACAATTCCTTCAGGGTGTCTGAGAAACCTGGAAAGACCCTATCTACAATGACAGCTGGATGTGGCATAAGGCTGGACACTTGGGACTGAGAGGATTGGTGAGATTGGGTGAGCAAATGCAGACCCTTTCAAGCAATAATTCATGGCCCCCATTCCATGGGTCCCAACTCTCCATGTTCAAGGGAATATTACTACAGCTATAACATGTACAGGAAACCTAGAGAATGGACACACTGTGAATATGAAAGGTTTCTAAAACTCAACGAATAGTCCCTCTCCTGGTGCTCCAGTTTGACTTTCCAACTGCCTTACTATCAATCTCCCAACTTGGAGAGACAGGCCCTTTAACCTCCTGGTTTGCACAGGTTCCCAATTTGGCAGAGGATGGAAGGGACGAGGGAGAACCCATGAGAGAGTAGCTGTTAGGCATTTGGACGGGCACATGTCACTCTAATTTCCCGGCAGGAAGAAGAATTAACCAAAGTCTCAGCCACCCACCGGGAACCAGTATAGGACATGATCCAAAATTTTGGACTTGCGTTCAGCTCACAAAAAACGAGTTGAGAAATGGAGCTCAGGGGCACAGCAATTCACAAACTGGCAGAGTGATAAAGGTCAACTATCGTCCAAAAATCTGTTGAGGGAATTCAACGAGGTGGACTTGAAAGTGAGGCAAAATAGCAGGAAACAGATTTCAAGAGGTACGTTGGAATCGCCTGTAAAGCACAGGAAGAGGGGCACAACTTGGACAATGGTGCACTTGGCCAAAAAGGGCGTATGCGTTTTCTCCTGAATATATTCAGGAGAAAACGCATACGCCCTTTTTGGCCAAGCAAGCAAGCGGGCAATGCAAATCTGCACTACAAAGAAGTATCACTTCCCACCGGTCAAAAGGGACATCCACAAAATGTGTAAAAACCAGAAAGGCAAGACAGGTCCTGGAGAACTGGGAGCTTTGTTATGCTGATGGGCTGGATGTAAATTGCCAACTGCCTCACTGGAGGAGTGCATTGTGTTCCCTAAAACAAGTAAACAACAGAGCTTCAGAGCCAAGGCCACTTCCAGTCTAGGGAATATACCTGGGGAAAACTGAAAATCAATAAGAAAGAGCCACCTCCAAATTTAGGGCTGCACTGACTACAAGAACCTCAACTTGGGTACAGCTTAAATATCCCAGGAAATATAAAAATGGTTCAAAACATTGTGGTACTTACGTACGATGGAATATCCCTCAGCCATGAAATCAATGTCATAAGACCAGTAGCAGCAAAGTGAGTGGATTCAGGTACGATGATTCTAAGTGAAATAAGTCACACAGAAAAAGAAACTTATCATAAGATATCACTTATGAAGATCCTGTAAACATGGCTACACGTGAACTGAGTTAGGAAAGAGAACAGAGTCTCACATTTAGAAAACACTCTTATGCCTGCATAAAGGGGAAGGAGAGGTGGGGTGATGCATAAAACCAGAGTTTGATATAAGCACAGGGACCGTTTCAAAAACCAACTTTGGAATAGACAAGACCTACACCTTCCTCAGTGAAAGAGACTCAAAACCCCATATTTCCCACAGAGGAATATATCTGACTAGTAAGAATCTTAAAACCTATGTATTGATATGTCTCCATAAGGGAATCAAGTCTGTCTAGAGTGGCATAAACATGGCAGCGAGAATCAGCTCAAACCCACTATAAAAAGGAATTTCAAAAGCAAAACCAAAAAACAGGGAAATTCTTTACAATTCCTTCAGGGTGTCTGAGGAAACCTGGAAAGACCCTATCTACAATGACAGCTGTATGTGGCATAAGGCTGGACACTTGGGACTGAGAGGATTGGTGAGATTGGGTGAGCGAATGCAGACCCTTTCAAGCAATAATGCATGGCCCCCATTCCATGGGTCCCAACTCTCCAGGTTCAAGGGAATATTACTACAGCTATAACATGTACAGGAAACCTAGAGAATGGACACACTGTGAATACGAAAGGTTTCTAAAACTCAACGAATAGTCCCTCTCCTGGTGCTCCAGTTTGACTTTCCAACTGCCTTACTATCAATCTCCCAACTTGGAGAGACAGGCCCTTTAACCTCCTGGTTTGCACAGGTTCCCAATTTGGCAGAGAATGGAAGGGACGAGGGAGAACCCATGAGAGAGTAGCTGTTAGGCATTTGGACGGGCACATGTCACTCTAATTTCCCGGCAGGAAGAAGAATTAACCAAAGTCTCAGCCACCCAACGGGAACCAGTATAGGACATGATCCAAAATTTTGGACTTGCGTTCAGCTCACAAAAAACGAGTTGAGAAATGGAGCTCAGGGGCACAGCAATTCACAAACTGGCAGAGTGATAAAGGTCAACTATCGTCCAAAAATCTGTTGAGGGAATTCAACGAGGTGGACTTGAAAGTGAGGCAAAATAGCAGGAAACAGATTTCAAGAGGTACGTTGGAATCGCCTGTAAAGCACAGGAAGAGGGGCACAACTTGGACAATGGTGCACTTGGCCAAAAAGGGCGTATGCGTTTTCTCCTGAATATATTCAGGAGAAAAAGCATACGCCCTTTTTGGCCAAGCAAGCAAGTTGGCAATGCAAATCTGCACTACAAAGAAGTATCACTTCCCACCATCAAAAGGGACATCCACAAAATGTGTAAAAACCAGAAAGGCAAGACAGGCCCTGGAGAACTGGGAGCCTTGTTATGCTGATGGGCGGGATGTAAATTGCCAATTGCCTCACTGGAGGAGTGCATTGTGTTCCCTAAAACAAGTAAACAACAGAGCTACAGAGCCAAGGCCACTTCCAGTCTAGGGAATATACCTTGGGAAAACTGAAAATCAATAAGAAAGAGCCACCTCCAAATTTAGGGCTGCACTGACTACAAGAACCTCAACTTGGGTACACCTTAAATATCCCAGGAAATATAAAAATGGTTCAAAACATTGTGGTACTTACGTACGATGGAATATCCCTCAGCCATGAAATCAATGTCATAAGACCAGTAGCAGCAAAGTGAGTGGATTCAGGTACGATGATTCTAAGTGAAATAAGTCACACAGAAAAAGAAACTTATCATAAGATATCACTTATGAAGATCCTGTAAACATGGCTACACGTGAACTGAGTTAGGAAAGAGAACAGAGTCTCACATTTAGAAAACACTCTTATGCCTGCATAAAGGGGAAGGAGAGGTGGGGTGATGCATAAAACCAGAGTTTGATATAAGCACAGGGACCGTTTCAAAAACCAACTTTGGAATAGACAAGACCTACACCTTCCTCAGTGAAAGAGACTCAAAACCCCATATTTCCCACAGAGGAATATATCTGACTAGTAAGAATCTTAAAACCTATGTATTGATATGTCTCCATAAGGGAATCAAGTCTGTCTAGAGTGGCATAAACATGGCAGCGAGAATCAGCTCAAACCCACTATAAAAATGAATTTCAAAAGCAAAACCAAAAAACAGGGAAATTCTTTACAATTCCTTCAGGGTGTCTGAGGAAACCTGGAAAGACCCTATCTACAATGACAGCTGTATGTGGCATAAGGCTGGACACTTGGGACTGAGAGGATTGGTGAGATTGGGTGAGCGAATGCAGACCCTTTCAAGCAATAATGCATGGCCCCCATTCCATGGGTCCCAACTCTCCAGGTTCAAGGGAATATTACTACAGCTATAACATGTACAGGAAACCTAGAGAATGGACACACTGTGAATACGAAAGGTTTCTAAAACTCAACGAATAGTCCCTCTCCTGGTGCTCCAGTTTGACTTTCCAACTGCCTTACTATCAATCTCCCAACTTGGAGAGACAGGCCCTTTAACCTCCTGGTTTGCACAGGTTCCCAATTTGGCAGAGAATGGAAGGGACGAGGGAGAACCCATGAGAGAGTAGCTGTTAGGCATTTGGACGGGCACATGTCACTCTAATTTCCCGGCAGGAAGAAGAATTAACCAAAGTCTCAGCCACCCACCGTGAAGCAGTATAGGACATGATCCAAAATTTTGGACTTGCGTTCAGCTCACAAAAAACGAGTTGAGAAATGGAGCTCAGGGGCACAGCAATTCACAAACTGGCAGAGTGATAAAGGACAACTATCGTCCAAAAATCTGTTGAGGGAAGTCAACGAGGCGGACTTGAAAGTGAGGCAAAATAGCAGGAAACAGATTTCAAGAGGTACCTTGGAATCGCCTGTAAAGCACAGGAAGAGGGGCACAACTTGGACAATGGTGCACTTGGCCAAAAAGGGCGTATGCGTTTTCTCCTGAATATATTCAGGAGAAAACGCATACGCCCTTTTTGGCCAAGCAAGCAAGCGGGCAATGCAAATCTGCACTACAAAGAAGTATCACTTCCCACCGGTCAAAAGGGACATCCACAAAAAGTGTAAAAACCAGAAAGGCAAGACAGGCCCTGGAGAACTGGGAGCCTTGTTATGCTGATGGGCGGGATGTAAACTGCCAACTGCCTCACTGGAGGAATGCATTGTGTTCCCTAAAACAAGTAAACAACAGAGCTACAGAGCCAAGGCCACTTCCAGTCTAGGGAATATACCTTGGGAAAACTGAAAATCAATAAGAAAGAGCCACCTCCAAATTTAGGGCTGCACTGACTACAAGAACCTCAACTTGGGTACACCTTAAATATCCCAGGAAATATAAAAATGGTTCAAAACATTGTGGTACTTACGTACGATGGAATATCCCTCAGCCATGAAATCAATGTCATAAGACCAGTAGCAGCAAAGTGAGTGGATTCAGGTACGATGATTCTAAGTGAAATAAGTCACACAGAAAAAGAAACTTATCATAAGATATCACTTATGAAGATCCTGTAAACATGGCTACACGTGAACTGAGTTAGGAAAGAGAACAGAGTCTCACATTTAGAAAACACTCCTATGCCTGCATAAAGGGGATGGAGAGGTCGGGTGATGCATAAAACCAGAGTTTGATATAAGCACAGGGACCGTTCAAAAAACCAACTTTGGAATAGACAAGACCTACACCTTCCTCAGTGAAAGAGACTCAAAACCCCATATTTCCCGCAGAGGAATATATCTGACTAGTAAGAATCTTAAAACCTATGTATTGATATGACTCCATAAGGGAATCAAGTGTGTCTAGAGTGGCATAAACATGGCAGCGAGAATCAGCTCAAACCCACTATAAAAAGGAATTTCAAAAGCAAAACCAAAAAACAGGGAAATTCTTTACAATTCCTTCAGGGTGTCTGAGGAAACCTGGAAAGACCCTGTCTACAATGACAGCTGGATGTGGCATAAGGCTGGACACTTGGGACTGAGAGGATTGGTGAGATTGGGTGAGCAAATGCAGACCCTTTCAAGCAATAATGCATGGCCCCCATTCCATGGGTCCCAACTCTCCAGGTTCAAGGGAATATTACTACAGCTATAACATGTACAGGAAACCAAGAGAATGGACACACTGTGAATACGAAAGGTTTCTAAAACTCAACGAATAGTCCCTCTCCTGGTGCTCCAATTTCACTTTCCAACTGCCTTACTATCAATCTCCCAACTTGGAGAGACAGGCCCTTTAACCTCCTGGTTTGCACAGGTTCCCAATTTGGCAGAGGATGGAAGGGACGAGGAAGAACCCATGAGAGAGTAGCTGTTAGGAATTTGGACGGGCACATGTCACTCTAATTTCCCGGCAGGAAGAAGAATTAACCAAAGTCTCAGCCACCCACCGGGAATCAGTATAGGACATGATCCAAAATTTTGGACTTGTGTTCAGCTCACAAAAAACGAGTTGAGAAATGGAGCTCAGTGGCAGAGCAATTCACAAACTGGCAGAGTGATAAAGGACAACTATCGTCCAAAAATCTGTTGAGGGAAGTCAACGAGGCGGACTTGAAAGCGAGGCAAAATAGCAGGAAACAGATTTCAAGAGGTACCTTGGAATCGCCTGTAAAGCACAGGAAGAGGGGCTCTACTTGGACAATGGTGCACTTGGCCAAAAAGGGCGTATGCGTTTTCTCCTGAATATATTCAGGAGAAAACGCATACGCCCTTTTTGGCCAAGCAAGCAAGCGGGCAATGCAAATCTGCACTACAAAGAAGTATCACTTCCCACCGGTCAAAAGGGACATCCACAAAATGTGTAAAAACCAGAAAAGCAAGACAGGCCCTGGAGAAATGGGAGCCTTGTTATGCTGATGGGCGGGATGTAAACTGCCAACTGCCTCACTGGAGGAGTGCATTGTGTTCCCTAAAACAAGTAAACAACAGAGCTACAGAGCCAAGGCCACTTCCAGTCTAGGGAATATACCTTGGGAAAACTGAAAATCAATAAGAAAGAGCCACCTCCAAATTTAGGGCTGCACTGACTACAAGAACCTCAACTTGGGTACACCTTAAATATCCCAGGAAATATAAAAATGGTTCAAAACATTGTGGTACTTACGTACGATGGAATATCCCTCAGCCATGAAATCAATGTCATAAGACCAGTAGCAGCAAAGTGAGTGGATTCAGGTACGATGATTCTAAGTGAAATAAGTCACACAGAAAAAGAAACTTATCATAAGATATCACTTATGAAGATCCTGTAAACATGGCTACACGTGAACTGAGTTAGGAAAGAGAACAGAGTCTCACATTTAGAAAACACTCTTATGCCTGCATAAAGGGGAAGGAGAGGTGGGGTGATGCATAAAACCAGAGTTTGATATAAGCACAGGGACCGTTTCAAAAACCAACTTTGGAATAGACAAGACCTACACCTTCCTCAGTGAAAGAGACTCAAAACCCCATATTTCCCACAGAGGAATATATCTGACTAGTAAGAATCTTAAAACCTATGTATTGATATGTCTCCATAAGGGAATCAAGTGTGTCTAGAGTGGCATAAACATGGCAGCGAGAATCAGCTCAAACTCACTATAAAAAGGAATTTCAAAAGCAAAACCAAAAAACAGGGAAATTCTTTACAATTCCTTCAGTGTGTCTGAGGAAACCTGGAAAGACCCTATCTACAATGACAGCTGGATGTGGCATAAGGCTGGACACTTGGGACTGAGAGGATTGGTGAGATTGGGTGAGCAAATGCAGACCCTTTCAAGCAATAATGCATGGCCCCCATTCCATGGGTCCCAACTCTCCATGTTCAAGGGAATATTACTACAGCTATAACATGTACAGGAAACCTAGAGAATGGACACACTGTGAATACGAAAGGTTTCTAAAACTCAATAAATAGTCCCTCTCCTGGTGCTCCAGTTTGACTTTCCAACTGCCTTACTATCAATCTCCCAACTTGGAGAGACAGGCCCTTTAACCTCCTGGTTTGCACAGGTTCCCAATTTGGCAGAGGATGGAAGGGACGAGGGAGAACCCATGAGAGAGTAGCTGTTAGGCATTTGGACGGGCACATGTCACTCTAATTTCCCGGCAGGAAGAAGAATTAACCAAAGTCTCAGCCACCCACCGGGAACCAGTATAGGACATGATCCAAAATTTTGGACTTGTGTTCAGCTCACAAAAAACGATTTGAGAAATGGAGCTCAGGGGCACAGCAATTCACAAACTGGCAGAGTGATAAAGGTCAACTATCGTCCAAAAATCTGTTGAGGGAATTCAACGAGGTGGACTTGAATGTGAGGCAAAATAGCAGGAAACAGATTTCAAGAGGTACGTTGGAATCGCCTGTAAAGCACAGGAAGAGGGGCACAACTTGGACAATGGTGCACTTGGCCAAAAAGGGCGTATGCTTTTTCTCCTGAATATATTCAGGAGAAAACGCATACGCCCTTTTTGGCCATGCAAGCAAGTGGGCAATGCAAATCTGCCCTACAAAGAAGTATCACTTCCCACCGGTCAAAAGGGACATCCACAAAATGTGTAAAAACCAGAAAGGCAAGACAGGCCCTGGAGAACTGGGAGCCTTGTTATGCTGATGGGCGGGATGTAAATTGCCAACTGCCTCACTGGAGGAGTGCATTGTGTTCCCTAAAACAAGTAAACAACAGAGCTACAGAGCCAAGGCCACTTCCAGTCTAGGGAATATACCTTGGGAAAACTGAAAATCAATAAGAAAGAGCCACCTCCAAATTTAGGGCTGCACTGACTACAAGAACCTCAACTTGGGTACACCTTAAATATCCCAGGAAATATAAAAATGGTTCAAAACATTGTGGTACTTACGTACGATGGAATATCCCTCAGCCATGAAATCAATGTCATAAGACCAGTAGCAGCAAAGTGAGTGGATTCAGGTACGATGATACTAAGTGAAATAAGTCACACAGAAAAAGAAACTTATCATAAGATATCACTTATGAAGATCCTGTAAACATGGCTACACGTGAACTGAGTTAGGAAAGAGAACAGAGTCTCACATTTAGAAAACACTCTTATGCCTGCATAAAGGGGAAGGAGAGGTGGGGTGATGCATAAAACCAGAGTTTGATATAAGCACAGGGACCGTTTCAAAAACCAACTTTGGAATAGACAAGACCTACACCTTCCTCAGTGATAGAGACTCAAAACCCCATATTTCCCACAGAGGAATATATCTGACTAGTAAGAATCTTAAAACCTATGTATTGATATGTCTCCATAAGGGAATCAAGTGTGTCTAGAGTGGCATAAACATGGCAGCGAGAATCAGCTCAAACCCACTATAAAAAGGAATTTCAAAAGCAAAACCAAAAAACAGGGAAATTCTTTACAATTCCTTCAGGGTGTCTGAGAAACCTGGAAAGACCCTATCTACAATGACAGCTGGATGTGGCATAAGGCTGGACACTTGGGACTGAGAGGATTGGTGAGATTGGGTGAGCAAATGCAGACCCTTTCAAGCAATAATGCATGGCCCCCATTCCATGGGTCCCAACTCTCCATGTTCAAGGGAATATTACTACAGCTATAACATGTACAGGAAACCTAGAGAATGGACACACTGTGAATACGAAAGGTTTCTAAAACTCAACGAATAGTCCCTCTCCTGGTGCTCCAGTTTGACTTTCCAACTGCCTTACTATCAATCTCCCAACTTGGAGAGACAGGCCCTTTAACCTCCTGGTTTGCACAGGTTCCCAATTTGGCAGAGAATGGAAGGGACGAGGGAGAACCCATGAGAGAGTAGCTGTTAGGCATTTGGACGGGCACATGTCACTCTAATTTCCCGGCAGGAAGAAGAATTAACCAAAGTCTCAGCCACCCAACGGGAACCAGTATAGGACATGATCCAAAATTTTGGACTTGCGTTCAGCTCACAAAAAACGAGTTGAGAAATGGAGCTCAGGGGCACAGCAATTCACAAACTGGCAGAGTGATAAAGGACAACTATCGTCCAAAAATCTGTTGAGGGAAGTCAACGAGGCGGACTTGAAAGTGAGGCAAAATAGCAGGAAACAGATTTCAAGAGGTACCTTGGAATCGCCTGTAAAGCACAGGAAGAGGGGCACAACTTGGACAATGGTGCACTTGGCCAAAAAGGGCGTATGCGTTTTCTCCTGAATATATTCAGGAGAAAACGCATACGCCCTTTTTGGCCAAGCAAGCAAGCGGGCAATGCAAATCTGCAATACAAAGAAGTATCACTTCCCACCGGTCAAAAGGGACATCCACAAAAAGTGTAAAAACCAGAAAGGCAAGACAGGCCCTGGAGAACTGGGAGCCTTGTTATGCTGATGGGCGGGATGTAAACTGCCAACTGCCTCACTGGAGGAGTGCATTGTGTTCCCTAAAACAAGTAAACAACAGAGCTACAGAGCCAAGGCCACTTCCAGTCTAGGGAATATACCTTGGGAAAACTGAAAATCAATAAGAAAGAGCCACCTCCAAATTTAGGGCTGCACTGACTACAAGAACCTCAACTTGGGTACACCTTAAATATCCCAGGAAATATAAAAATGGTTCAAAACATTGTGGTACTTACGTACGATGGAATATCCCTCAGCCATGAAATCAATGTCATAAGACCAGTAGCAGCAAAGTGAGTGGATTCAGGTACGATGATTCTAAGTGAAATAAGTCACACAGAAAAAGAAACTTATCATAAGATATCACTTATGAAGATCCTGTAAACATGGCTACACGTGAACTGAGTTAGGAAAGAGAACAGAGTCTCACATTTAGAAAACACTCCTATGCCTGCATAAAGGGGATGGAGAGGTCGGGTGATGCATAAAACCAGAGTTTGATATAAGCACAGGGACCGTTCCAAAAACCAACTTTGGAATAGACAAGACCTACACCTTCCTCAGTGAAAGAGACTCAAAACCCCATATTTCCCGCAGAGGAATATATCTGACTAGTAAGAATCTTAAAACCTATGTATTGATATGACTCCATAAGGGAATCAAGTGTGTCTAGAGTGGCATAAACATGGCAGCGAGAATCAGCACAAACCAACTATAAAAAGGAATTTCAAAAGCAAAACCAAAAAACAGGGAAATTCTTTACAATTCCTTCAGGGTGTCTGAGGAAACCTGGAAAGACCCTGTCTACAATGACAGCTGGATGTGGCATAAGGCTGGACACTTGGGACTGAGAGGATTGGTGAGATTGGGTGATCAAATGCAGACCCTTTCAAGCAATAATGCATGGCCCCCATTCCATGGGTCCCAACTCTCCAGGTTCAAGGGAATATTACTACAGCTATAACATGTACAGGAAACCAAGAGAATGGACACACTGTGAATACGAAAGGTTTCTAAAACTCAACGAATAGTCCCTCTCCTGGTGCTCCAATTTCACTTTCCAACTGCCTTACTATCAATCTCCCAACTTGGAGAGACAGGCCCTTTAACCTCCTGGTTTGCACAGGTTCCCAATTTGGCAGAGGATGGAAGGGACGAGGAAGAACCCATGAGAGAGTAGCTGTTAGGAATTTGGACGGGCACATGTCACTCTAATTTCCCGGCAGGAAGAAGAATTAACCAAAGTCTCAGCCACCCACCGGGAACCAGTATAGGACATGATTCAAAATTTTGGACTTGTGTTCAGCTCACAAAAAACGAGTTGAGAAATGGAGCTCAGGGGCAGAGCAATTCACAAACTGGCAGAGTGATAAAGGACAACTATCGTCCAAAAATCTGTTGAGGGAAGTCAACGAGGCGGACTTGAAAGCGAGGCAAAATAGCAGGAAACAGATTTCAAGAGGTACCTTGGAATCGCCTGTAAAGCACAGGAAGAGGGGCACAACTTGGACAATGGTGCACTTGGCCAAAAAGGGCGTATGCGTTTTCTCCTGAATATATTCAGGAGAAAACGCATACGCCCTTTTTGGCCAAGCAAGCAAGCGGGCAATGCAAATCTGCACTACAAAGAAGTATCACTTCCCACCGGTCAAAAGGGACATCCACAAAATGTGTAAAAACCAGAAAAGCAAGACAGGCCCTGGAGAACTGGGAGCCTTGTTATGCTGATGGGCGGGATGTAAATTGCCAACTGCCTCACTGGAGGAGTGCATTGTGTTCCCTAAAACAAGTAAACAACAGAGCTACAGAGCCAAGGCCACTTCCAGTCTAGGGAATATACCTTGGGAAAACTGAAAATCAATAAGAAAGAGCCACCTCCAAATTTGGGGCTGCACTGACTACAAGAACCTCAACTTGGGTACACCTTAAATATCCCAGGAAATATAAAAATGGTTCAAAACATTGTGGTACTTACGTACGATGGAATATCCCTCAGCCATGAAATCAATGTCATAAGACCAGTAGCAGCAAAGTGAGTGGATTCAGGTACGATGATTCTAAGTGAAATAAGTCACACAGAAAAAGAAACTTATCATAAGATATCACTTATGAAGATCCTGTAAACATGGCTACACGTGAACTGAGTTAGGAAAGAGAACAGAGGCTCACATTTAGAAAACACTCTTATGCCTGCATAAAGGGGATGGAGAGGTGGGGTGATGCATAAAACCAGAGTTTGATATAAGCACAGGGACCGTTCCAAAAACCAACTTTGGAATAGACAAGAACTACACCTTCCTCAGTGAAAGAGACTCAAAACCCCATATTTCCCGCAAAGGAATATATCTGACTAGTAAGAATCTTAAAACCTATGTATTGATATGACTCCATAAGGGAATCAAGTGTGTCTAGAGTGGCATAAACATGGCAGCGAGAATCAGCTCAAACCCAGTATAAAATGGAATTTCAAAAGCAAAACGAAAAAACAGGGAAATTCTTTACAATTCCTTCAGGGTGTCTGAGGAAACCTGGAAAGACCCTATCTACAATGACAGCTGGATGTGGCATAAGGCTGGACACTTGGGACTGAGAGGATTGGTGAGATTGGGTGAGCAAATGCAGACCCTTTCAAGCAATAATGCATGGCCCCCATTCCATGGGTCCCAACTCTCCAGGTTCAAGGGAATATTACTACAGCTATAACATGTACAGGAAACCTAGAGAATGGACACACTGTGAATACGAAAGGTTTCTAAAACTCAACGAATAGTCCCTCTCCTGGTGCTCCAGTTTGACTTTCCAACTGCCTTACTATCAATCTCCCAACTTGGAGAGACAGGCCCTTTAACCTCCTGGTTTGCACAGGTTCCCAATTTGGCAGAGGATGGAAGGGACGAGGGAGAACCCATGAGAGAGTAGCTGTTAGGCATTTGGACGGGCACATGTCACTCTAATTTCCCGGCAGGAAGAAGAATTAACCAAAGTCTCAGCCACCCACCGGGAACCAGTATAGGACATGATCCAAAATTTTGGACTTGCGTTCAGCTCACAAAAAACGAGTTGAGAAATGGAGCTCAGGGGCACAGCAATTCACAAACTGGCAGAGTGATAAAGGTCAACTATCGTCCAAAAATCTGTTGAGGGAAGTCAACGAGGTGGACTTGAAAGCGAGGCAAAATAGCAGGAAACAGATTTCAAGAGGTACCTTGGAATCGCCTGTAAAGCACAGGAAGAGGGGCACAACTTGGACAATGGTGCACTTGGCCAAAAAGGGCGTATGCGTTTTCTCCTGAATATATTCAGGAGAAAAAGCATACGCCCTTTTTGGCCAAGCAAGCAAGTGGGCAATGCAAATCTGCACTACAAAGAAGTATCACTTCCCACCGGTCAAAAGGGACATCCACAAAATGTGTAAAAACCAGAAAGGCAAGACAGGCCCTGGAGAACTGGGAGCCTTGTTATGCTGATGGGCGGGATGTAAATTGCCAACTGCCTCACTGGAGGAGTGCATTGTGTTCCCTAAAACAAGTAAACAACAGAGCTACAGAGCCAAGGCCACTTCCAGTCTAGGGAATATACCTTGGGAAAACTGAAAATCAATAAGAAAGAGCCACCTCCAAATTTAGGGCTGCACTGACTACAAGAACCTCAACTTGGGTACACCTTAAATATCCCAGGAAATATAAAAATGGTTCAAAACATTGTGGTACTTACGTACGATGGAATATCCCTCAGCCATGAAATCAATGTCATAAGACCAGTAGCAGCAAAGTGAGTGGATTCAGGTACGATGATTCTAAGTGAAATAAGTCACACAGAAAAAGAAACTTATCATAAGATATCACTTATGAAGATCCTGTAAACATGGCTACACGTGAACTGAGTTAGGAAAGAGAACAGAGTCTCACATTTAGAAAACACTCTTATGCCTGCATAAAGGGGAAGGAGAGGTGGGGTGATGCATAAAACCAGAGTTTGATATAAGCACAGGGACCGTTTCAAAAACCAACTTTGGAATTGACAAGACCGACACCTTCCTCAGTGAAAGAGACTCAAAACCCCATATTTCCCACAGAGGAATATATCTGACTAGTAAGAATCTTAAAACTTATGTATTGATATGTCTCCATAAGGGAATCAAGTGTGTCTAGAGTGGCATAAACATGGCAGCGAGAATCAGCTCAAACCCACTATAAAAAGGAATTTCAAAAGCAAAACCAAAAAACAGGGAAATTCTTTACAATTCCTTCAGGGTGTCTGAGGAAACCTGGAAAGACCCTATCTACAATGACAGCTGGATGTGGCATAAGGCTGGACACTTGGGACTGAGAGGATTGGTGAGATTTGGTGAGCAAATGCAGACCCTTTCAAGCAATAATGCATGGCCCCCATTCCATGGGTCCCAACTCTCCAGGTTCAAGGGAATATTACTACAGCTATAACATGTACAGGAAACCTAGAGAATGGACACACTGTGAATACGAAAGGTTTCTAAAACTCAACGAATAGTCCCTCTCCTGGTGCTCCAGTTTGACTTTCCAACTGCCTTACTATCAATCTCCCAACTTGGAGAGACAGGCCCTTTAACCTCCTGGTGTGCACAGGTTCCCAGTTTGGCAGAGGATGGAAGGGACGAGGGAGAACCCATGAGAGAGTAGCTGTTAGGCATTTGGACGGGCACATGTCACTCTAATTTCCCGGCAGGAAGAAGAATTAACCAAAGTCTCAGCCACCCACCGGGAACCAGTATAGGACATGATCCAAAATTTTGGACTTGTGTTCAGCTCACAAAAAACGAGTTGAGAAATGGAGCTCAGGGGCACAGCAATTCACAAACTGGCAGAGTGATAAAGGACAACTATCGTCCAAAAATCTGTTGAGGGAAGTCAACGAGGCGGACTTGAAAGCGAGGCAAAATAGCAGGAAACAGATTTCAAGAGGTACCTTGGAATCGCCTGTAAAGCACAGGAAGAGGGGCACAACTTGGACAATGATGCACTTGGCCAAAAAGGGCGTATGTGTTTTCTCCTGAATATATTCAGGAGAAAACGCATACGCCCTTTTTGGCCAAGCAAGCAAGCGGGCAATGCAAATCTGCACTACAAAGAAGTATCACTTCCCACCGGTCAAAAGGGACATCCACAAAATGTGTAAAAAACAGAAAGGCAAGACAGGCCCTGGAGAACTGGGAGCCTTGTTATGCTGATGGGCGGGATGTAAACTGCCAACTGCCTCACTGGAGGAGTGCATTGTGTTCCCTAAAACAAGTAAACAACAGAGCTACAGAGCCAAGGCCACTTCCAGTCTAGGGAATATACCTTGGGAAAACTGAAAATCAATAAGAAAGAGCCACCTCCAAATTTAGGGCTGCACTGACTACAAGAACCTCAACTTGGGTACACCTTAAATATCCCAGGAAATATAAAAATGGTTCAAAACATTGTGGTACTTACGTACGATGGAATATCCCTCAGCCATGAAATCAATGTCATAAGACCAGTAGCAGCAAAGTGAGTGGATTCAGGTACGATGATTCTAAGTGAAATAAGTCACACAGAAAAAGAAACTTAACATAAGATATCACTTATGAAGATCCTGTAAACATGGCTACACGTGAACTGAGTTAGGAAAGAGAACAGAGTCTCACATTTAGAAAACACTCTTATGCCTGCATAAAGGGGAAGGAGAGGTGGGGTGATGCATAAAACCAGAGTTTGATATAAGCACAGGGACCGTTTCAAAAACCAACTTTGGAATTGACAAGACCGACACCTTCCTCAGTGAAAGAGACTCAAAACCCCATATTTCCCACAGAGGAATATATCTGACTAGTAAGAATCTTAAAACCTATGTATTGATATGTCTCCATAAGGGAATCAAGTGTGTCTAGAGTGGCATAAACATGGCAGCGAGAATCAGCTCAAACCCACTATAAAAAGGAATTTCAAAAGCAAAACCAAAAAAACAGGGAAATTCTTTACAATTCCTTCAGGGTGTCTGAGGAAACCTGGAAAGACCCTGTCTACAATGACAGCTGGATGTGGCATAAGGCTGGACACTTGGGACTGAGAGGATTGGTGAGATTGGGTGAGCAAATGCAGACCCTTTCAAGCAATAATGCATGGCCCCCATTCCATGGGTCCCAACTCTCCAGGTTCAAGGGAATATTACTACAGCTATAACATGTACAGGAAACCAAGAGAATGGACACACTGTGAATACGAAAGGTTTCTAAAACTCAACGAATAGTCCCTCTCCTGGTGCTCCAATTTCACTTTCCAACTGCCTTACTATCAATCTCCCAACTTGGAGAGACAGGCCCTTTAACCTCCTGGTTTGCACAGGTTCCCAATTTGGCAGAGGATGGAAGGGACGAGGAAGAACCCATGAGAGAGTAGCTGTTAGGAATTTGGACGGGCACATGTCACTCTAATTTCCCGGCAGGAAGAAGAATTAACCAAAGTCTCAGCCACCCACCGGGAACCAGTATAGGACATGATCCAAAATTTTGGACTTGTGTTCAGCTCACAAAAAACGAGTTGAGAAATGGAGCTCAGGGGCAGAGCAATTCACAAACTGGCAGAGTGATAAAGGACAACTATCGTCCAAAAATCTGTTGAGGGAAGTCTACGAGGCGGAGTTGAAAGCGAGGCAAAATAGCAGGAAACAGATTTCAAGAGGTACCTTGGAAGCGCCTGTAAAGCACAGGAAGAGGGGCACAACTTGGACAATGGTGCACTTGGCCAAAAAGGGCGTATGCGTTTTCTCCTGAATATATTCAGGAGAAAACGCATACGCCCTTTTTGGCCAAGCAAGCAAGCGGGCAATGCAAATCTGCACTACAAAGAAGTATCACTTCCCACCGGTCAAAAGGGACATCCACAAAATGTGTAAAAACCAGAAAAGCAAGACAGGCCCTGGAGAACTGGGAGCCTTGTTATGCTGATGGGCGGGATGTAAATTGCCAACTGCCTCACTGGAGGAGTGCATTGTGTTCCCTAAAACAAGTAAACAACAGAGCTACAGAGCCAAGGCCACTTCCAGTCTAGGGAATATACCTTGGGAAAACTGAAAATCAATAAGAAAGAGCCACCTACAAATTTGGGGCTGCACTGACTACAAGAACCTCAACTTGGGTACACCTTAAATATCCCAGGAAATATAAAAATGGTTCAAAACATTGTGGTACTTACGTATGATGGAATATCCCTCAGCCATGAAATCAATGTCATAAGACCAGTAGCAGCAAAGTGAGTGGATTCAGGTACGATGATTCTAAGTGAAATAAGTCACACAGAAAAAGAAACTTATCATAAGATATCACTTATGAAGATCCTGTAAACATGGCTACACGTGAACTGAGTTAGGAAAGAGAACAGAGGCTCACATTTAGAAAACACTCTTATGCCTGCATAAAGGGGATGGAGAGGTGGGGTGATGCATAAAACCAGAGTTTGATATAAGCACAGGGACCGTTCCAAAAACCAACTTTGGAATAGACAAGAACTACACCTTCCTCAGTGAAAGAGACTCAAAACCCCATATTTCCCGCAGAGGAATATATCTGACTAGTAAGAATCTTAAAACCTATGTATTGATATGACTCCATAAGGGAATCAAGTGTGTCTAGAGTGGCATAAACATGGCAGCGAGAATCAGCTCAAACCCAGTATAAAATGGAATTTCAAAAGCAAAACGAAAAAACAGGGAAATTCTTTACAATTCCTTCAGGGTGTCTGAGGAAACCTGGAAAGTCCCTATCTACAATGACAGCTGGATGTGGCATAAGGCTGGACACTTGGGACTGAGAGGATTGGTGAGATTGGGTGAGCAAATGCAGACCCTTTCAAGCAATAATGCATGGCCCCCATTCCATGGGTCCCAACTCTCCAGGTTCAAGGGAATATTACTACAGCTATAACATGTACAGGAAACCTAGAGAATGGACACACTGTGAATACGAAAGGTTTCTAAAACTCAACGAATAGTCCCTCTCCTGGTGCTCCAGTTTGACTTTCCAACTGCCTTACTATCAATCTCCCAACTTGGAGAGACAGGCCCTTTAACCTCCTGGTTTGCACAGGTTCCCAATTTGGCAGAGGATGGAAGGGACGAGAGAGAACCCATGAGAGAGTAGCTGTTAGGCATTTGGACGGGCACATGTCACTCTAATTTCCCGGCAGGAAGAAGAATTAACCAAAGTCTCAGCCACCCACCGGGAACCAGTATAGGACATGATCCAAAATTTTGGACTTGCGTTCAGCTCACAAAAAACGAGTTGAGAAATGGAGCTCAGGGGCACTGCAATTCACAAACTGGCAGAGTGATAAAGGACAACTATCGTCCAAAAATCTGTTGAGGGAAGTCAACGAGGCGGACTTGAAAGCGAGGCAAAATAGCAGGAAACAGATTTCAAGAGGTACCTTGGAATCGCCTGTAAAGCACAGGAAGAGGGGCACAACTTGGACAATGGTGCACTTGGCCAAAAAGGGCGTATGCGTTTTCTCCTGAATATATTCAGGAGAAAAAGTATACGCCCTTTTTGGCCAAGCAAGCAAGTGGGCAATGCAAATCTGCACTACAAAGAAGTATCACTTCCCACCGGTCAAAAGGGACATCCACAAAATGTGTAAAAACCAGAAAGGCAAGACAGGCCCTGGAGAACTGGGAGCCTTGTTATGCTGATGGGCGGGATGTAAATTGCCAACTGCCTCACTGGAGGAGTGCATTGTGTTCCCTAAAACAAGTAAACAACAGAGCTACAGAGCCAAGGCCACTTCCAGTCTAGGGAATATACCTTGGGAAAACTGAAAATCAATAAGAAAGAGCCACCTCCAAATTTAGGGCTGCACTGACTACAAGAACCTCAACTTGGGTACACCTTAAATATCCCAGGAAATATAAAAATGGTTCAAAACATTGTGGTACTTACGTACGATGGAATATCCCTCAGCCATGAAATCAATGTCATAAGACCAGTAGCAGCAAAGTGAGTGGATTCAGGTACGATGATTCTAAGTGAAATAAGTCACACAGAAAAAGAAACTTATCATAAGATATCACTTATGAAGATCCTGTAAACATGGCTACACGTGAACTGAGTTAGGAAAGAGAACAGAGTCTCACATTTAGAAAACACTCTTATGCCTGCATAAAGGGGAAGGAGAGGTGGGGTGATGCATAAAACCAGAGTTTGATATAAGCACAGGGACCGTTTCAAAAACCAACTTTGGAATAGACAAGACCTACACCTTCCTCAGTGAAAGAGACTCAAAACCCCATATTTCCCACAGAGGAATATATCTGACTAGTAAGAATCTTAAAACCTATGTATTGATATGTCTCCATAAGGGAATCAAGTGTGTCTAGAGTGGCATAAACATGGCAGCGAGAATCAGCTCAAACCCACTATAAAAAGGAATTTCAAATGCAAAACGAAAAAACAGGGAAATTCTTTACAATTCCTTCAGGGTGTCTGAGGAAACCTGGAAAGACCCTATCTACAATGACAGCTGGATGTGGCATAAGGCTGGACACTTGGGACTGAGAGGATTGGTGAGATTGGGTGAGCAAATGCAGACCCTTTCAAGCAATAATGCATGGCCCCCATTCCATGGGTCCCAACTCCCCATGTTCAAGGGAATATTACTACAGCTATAACATGTACAGGAAACCTAGAGAATGGACACACTGTGAATACGAAAGGTTTCTAAAACTCAACGAATAGTCCCTCTCCTGGTGCTCCAGTTTGACTTTCCAACTGCCTTACTATCAATCTCCCAACTTGGAGAGACAGGCCCTTTAACCTCCTGGTTTTCACAGGTTCCCAATTTGGCAGAGGATGGAAGGGACGAGGGAGAACCCATGAGAGAGTAGCTGTTAGGCATTTGGACGGGCACATGTCACTCTAATTTCCCGGCAGGAAGAAGAATTAACCAAAGTCTCAGCCACCCACCGGGAACCAGTATAGGACAGGATCCAAAATTTTGGACTTGCGTTCAGCTCACAAAAAACGAGTTGAGAAATGGAGCTCAGGGGCACAGCAATTCACAAACTGGCAGAGTGATAAAGGTCAACTATCGTCCAAAAATCTGTTGAGGGAATTCAACGAGGTGGACTTGAAAGTGAGGCAAAATAGCAGGAAACAGATTTCAAGAGGTATGTTGGAATCGCCTGTAAAGCACAGGAAGAGGGGCACAACTTGGACAATGGTGCACTTGGCCAAAAAGGGCGTATGCGTTTTCTCCTGAATATATTCAGGAGAAAAAGCATACGCCCTTTTTGGCCAAGCAAGCAAGTGGGCAATGCAAATCTGCACTAAAAAGAAGTATCACTTCCCACCGGTCAAAAGGGACATCCACAAAATGTGTAAAAACCAGAAAGGCAAGACAGGCCCTGGAGAACTGGGAGCCTTGTTATGCTGATGGGCGGGATGTAAATTGCCAACTGCCTCACTGGAGGAGTGCATTGTGTTCCCTAAAACAAGTAAACAACAGAGCTACAGAGCCAAGGCCACTTCCAGTCTAGGGAATATACCTGGGGAAAACTGAAAATCAATAAGAAAGAGCCACCTCCAAATTTAGGGCTGCACTGACTACAAGAACCTCAACTTGGGTACACCTTAAATATCCCAGGAAATATAAAAATGGTTCAAAACATTGTGGTACTTACGTACGATGGAATATCCCTCAGCCATGAAATCAATGTCATAAGACCAGTAGCAGCAAAGTGAGTGGATTCAGGTACGATGATTCTAAGTGAAATAAGTCACACAGAAAAAGAAACTTATCAAAAGATATCACTTATGAAGATCCTGTAAACATGGCTACACGTGAACTGAGTTAGGAAAGAGAACAGAGTCTCACATTTAGAAAACACTCTTATGCCTGCATAAAGGGGAAGGAGAGGTGGGGTGATGCATAACACCAGAGTTTGATATAAGCACAGGGACCGTTTCAAAAACCAACTTTGGAATTGACAAGACCGACATCTTCCTCAGTGAAAGAGACTCAAAACGCCATATTTCCCACAGAGGAATATATCTGACTAGTAAGAATCTTAAAACCTATGTATTGATATGTCTCCATAAGTGAATCAAGTGTGTCTAGAGTGGCATAAACATGGCAGCGAGAATCAGCTCAAACCCACTATAAAAAGGAATTTCAAAAGCAAAACCAAAAAACAGGGAAATACTTTACAATTCCTTCAGGGTGTCTGAGGAAACCTGGAAAGACCCTATCTACAATGACAGCTGGATGTGGCATAAGGCTGGACACTTGGGACTGAGAGGATTGGTGAGATTGGGTGAGCAAATGCAGACCCTTTCAAGCAATAATGCATGGCCCCCATTCCATGGGTCCCAACTCTCCAGGTTCAAGGGAATATTACTACAGCTATAACATATACAGGAAACCTAGAGAATGGACACACTGTGAATACGAAAGGTTTCTAAAACTCTACGAATAGTCCCGCTCCTGGTGCTCCAGTTTGACTTTCCAACTGCCTTACTATCAATCTCCCAACTTGGAGAGACAGGCCCTTTAACCTCCTGGTGTGCACAGGTTCCCAGTTTGGCAGAGGATGGAAGGGACGAGGGAGAACCCATGAGAGAGTAGCTGTTAGGCATTTGGACGGGCACATGTCACTCTAATTTCCCGGCAGGAAGAAGAATTAACCAAAGTCTCAGCCACCCACCGGGAACCAGTATAGGACATGATCCAAAATTTTGGACTTGTGTTCAGCTCACAAAAAACGAGTTGAGAAATGGAGCTCAGGGGCACAGCAATTCACAAACTGGCAGAGTGATAAAGGACAACTATCGTCCAAAAATCTGTTGAGGGAAGTCAACGAGGCGGACTTGAAAGCGAGGCAAAATAGCAGGAAACAGATTTCAAGAGGTACCTTGGAATCGCCTGTAAAGCACAGGAAGAGGGGCAAAACTTGGACAATGGTGCACTTGGCCAAAAAGGGCGTATGCGTTTTCTCCTGAATATATTCAGGAGAAAACGCATACGCCCTATTTGGCCAAGCAAGCAAGCGGGCAATGCAAATCTGCACTACAAAGAAGTATCACTTCCCACCGGTCAAAAGGGACATCCACAAAATGTGTAAAAACCAGAAAGGCAAGACAGGCCCTGGAGAACTGGGAGCCTTGTTATGCTGATGGGCGGGATGTAAATTGCCAACTGCCTCACTGGAGGAGTGCATTGTGTTCCCTAAAACAAGTAAACAACAGAGCTACAGAGCCAAGGCCACTTCCAGTCTAGGGAATATACCTTGGGAAAACTGAAAATCAATAAGAAAGAGCCACCTCCAAATTTAGGGCTGCACTGACTACAAGAACCTCAACTTGGGTACACCTTAAATATCCCAGGAAATATAAAAATGGTTCAAAACATTGTGGTACTTACGTACGATGGAATATCCCTCAGCCATGAAATCAATGTCATAAGACCAGTAGCAGCAAAGTGAGTGGATTCAGGTACGATGATTCTAAGTGGAATAAGTCACACAGAAAATGAAACTTAACATAAGATATCACTTATGAAGATCCTGTAAACATGGCTACACGTGAACTGAGTTAGGAAAGAGAACAGAGTCTCACATTTAGAAAACACTCTTATGCCTGCATAAAGGGGAAGGAGAGGTGGGGTGATGCATAAAACCAGAGTTTGATATAAGCACAGGGACCGTTTCAAAAACAAACTTTGGAATTGACAAGACCGACACCTTCTTCAGTGAAAGAGACTCAAAACCCCATATTTCCCACAGAGGAATATATCTGACTAGTAAGAATCTTAAAACCTATGTATTGATATGTCTCCATAAGGGAATCAAGTGTGTCTAGAGTGGCATAAACATGGCAGCGAGAATCAGCTCAAACCCACTATAAAAAGGAATTTCAAAAGCAAAACCAAAAAACAGGGAAAATCTTTACAATTCCTTCAGGGTGTCTGAGGAAACCTGGAAAGACCCTATCTACAATGACAGCTGGATGTGGCATAAGGCTGGACACTTGGGACTGAGAGGATTGGTGAGATTGGGTGAGCGAAGGCAGACCCTTTCAAGCAATAATGCATGGCCCCCATTCCATGGGTCCCAACTCTCCAGGTTCAAGGGAATATTACTACAGCTATAACATGTACAGGAAACCTAGAGAATGGACACACTGTGAATACGAAAGGTTTCTAAAACTCAACGAATAGTCCCTCTCCTGGTGCTCCAGTTTGACTTTCCAACTGCCTTACTATCAATCTCCCAACTTGGAGAGACAGGCCCTTTAACCTCCTGGTTTGCACAGGTTCCCAATTTGGCAGAGGATGGAAGGGACGAGGGAGAACCCATGAGAGAGTAGCTGTTAGGCATTTGGACGGGCACATGTCACTCTAATTTCCCGGCAGGAAGAAGAATTAACCAAAGTCTCAGCCACCCACCGGGAACCAGTATAGGACATGATCCAAAATTTTGGACTTGCGTTCAGCTCACAAAAAACGAGTTGAGAAATGGAGCTCAGGGGCACAGCAATTCACAAACTGGCAGAGTGATAAAAGACAACTATCGTCCAAAAATCTGTTGAGGGAAGTCGATGAGGTGGACTTGAAAGTGAGGCAAAATAGCAGGAAACAGATTTCAAGAGGTACCTTGGAATCGCCTGTAAAGCACAGGAAGAGGGGCACAACTTGGACAATGGTGCACTTGGCCAAAAAGGGCGTATGCGTTTTCTCCTGAATATATTCAGGAGAAAACGCATACGCCCTTTTTGGCCAAGCAAGCAAGCGGGCAATGCAAATCTGCACTACAAAGACGTATCACTTCCCACCGGTCAAAAGGGACATCCACAAAAAGTGTAAAAATCAGAAAGGCAAGACAGGCCCTGGAAAACTGGGAGCCTTGTTATGCTGATGGGCGGGATGTAAACTGCCAACTGCCTCACTGGAGGAGTGCATTGTGTTCCCTAAAACAAGTAAACAACAGAGCTACAGAGCCAAGGCCACTTCCAGTCTAGGGAATATACCTTGGGAAAACTGAAAATCAATAAGAAAGAGCCACCTCCAAATTTAGGGCTGCACTGACTACAAGAACCTCAACTTGGGTACACCTTAAATATCCCAGGAAATATAAAAATGGTTCAAAACATTGTGGTACTTACGTACGATGGAATATCCCTCAGCCATGAAATCAATGTCATAAGACCAGTAGCAGCAAAGTGAGTGGATTCAGGTACGATGATTCTAAGTGAAATAAGTCACACAGAAAAAGAAACTTATCATAAGATATCACTTATGAAGATCCTGTAAACATGGCTACACATGAACTGAGTTAGGAAAGAGAACAGAGTCTCACATTTAGAAAACACTCTTATGCCTGCATAAAGGGGATGGAGAGGTCGGGTGATGCATAAAACCAGAGTTTGATATAAGCACAGGGACCGTTCCAAAAACCAACTTTGGAATAGACAAGACCTACACCTTCCTCAGTGAAAGAGACTCAAAACCCCATATTTCCGCAGAGGAATATATCTGACTAGTAAGAATCTTAAAACCTATGTATTGATATGACTCCATAAGGGAATCAAGTGTGTCTAGAGTGGCATAAACATGGCAGCGAGAATCAGCTCAAACCCACTATAAAAAGGAATTTCAAAAGCAAAACCAAAAAACAGGGAAATTCTTTACAATTCCTTCAGGGTGTCTGAGGAAACCTGGAAAGACCCTATCTACAATGACAGCTGGATGTGGCATAAGGCTGGACACTTGGGACTGAGAGGATTGGTGAGATTGGGTGAGCAAATGCAGACCCTTTCAAGCAATAATGCATGGCCCCCATTCCATGGGTCCCAACTCTCCAGGTTCAAGGGAATATTACTACAGCTATAACATGTACAGGAAACCTAGAGAATGGACACACTGTGAATACGAAAGGTTTCTAAAACTCAACGAATAGTCCCTCTCCTGGTGCTCCAGTTTGACTTTCCAACTGCCTTACTATCAATCTCCCAACTTGGAGAGACAGGCCCTTTAACCTCCTGGTTTGCACAGGTTCCCAATTTGGTAGAGGATGGAAGGGACGAGAGAGAACCCATGAGAGAGTAGCTGTTAGGCATTTGGACGGGCACATGTCACTCTAATTTCCCGGCAGGAAGAAGAATTAACCAAAGTCTCAGCCACCCACCGGGAACCAGTATAGGACATGATCCAAAATTTTGGACTTGCGTTCAGCTCACAAAAAACGAGTTGAGAAATGGAGCTCAGGGGCACAGCAATTCACAAACTGGCAGAGTGTTAAAGGTCAACTATCGTCCAAAAATCTGTTGAGGGAATTCAACGAGGTGGACTTGAAAGTGAGGCAAAATAGCAGGAAACAGATTTCAAGAGGTACGTTGGAATCGCCTGTAAAGCACAGGAAGAGGGGCACAACTTGGACAATGGTGCACTTGGCCAAAAAGGGCGTATGCGTTTTCTCCTGAATATATTCAGGAGAAAAAGCATACGCCCTTTTTGGCCAAGCAAGCAAGTGGGCAATGCAAATCTGCACTACAAAGAAGTATCACTTCCCACCGGTCAAAAGGGACATCCACAAAATGTGTAAAAACCAGAAAGGCAAGACAGGCCCTGGAGAACTGGGAGCCTTGTTATGCTGATGGGCGGGATGTAAATTGCCAACTGCCTCACTGGAGGAGTGCATTGTGTTCCCTAAAACAAGTAAACAACAGAGCTACAGAGCCAAGGCCACTTCCAGTCTAGGGAATATACCTTGGGAAAACTGAAAATCAATAAGAAAGAGCCACCTCCAAATTTAGGGCTGCACTGACTACAAGAACCTCAACTTGGGTACACCTTAAATATCCCAGGAAATATAAAAATGGTTCAAAACATTGTGGTACTTACGTACGATGGAATATCCCTCAGCCATGAAATCAATGTCATAAGACCAGTAGCAGCAAAGTGAGTGGATTCAGGTACGATGATTCTAAGTGAAATAAGTCACACAGAAAAAGAAACTTATCATAAGATATCACTTATGAAGATCCTGTAAACATGGCTACACGTGAACTGAGTTAGGAAAGAGAACAGAGTCTCACATTTAGAAAACACTCTTATGCCTGCATAAAGGGGAAGGAGAGGTGGGGTGATGCATAAAACCAGAGTTTGATATAAGCACAGGGACCGTTCCAAAAACCAACTTTGGAATAGACAAGACCTACACCTTCCTCAGTGAAAGAGACTCAAAACCCCATATTTCCCACAGAGGAATATATCTGACTAGTAAGAATCTTAAAACCTATGTATTGATATGTCTCCATAAGGGAATCAAGTGTGTCTAGAGTGGCATAAACATGGCAGCGAGAATCAGCTCAAACCCACTATAAAAAGGAATTTCAAAAGCAAAACCAAAAAACAGGGAAATTCTTTACAATTCCTTCAGGGTGTCTGAGGAAACCTGGAAAGACCCTATCTACAATGACAGCTGGATGTGGCATAAGGCTGGACACTTGGGACTGAGAGGATTGGTGAGATTGGGTGAGCAAATGCAGACCCTTTCAAGCAATAATGCATGGCCCCCATTCCATGGGTCCCAACTCTCCAGCTTCAAGGGAATATTACTACAGCTATAACATGTACAGGAAACCTAGAGAATGGACACACTGTGAATACGAAAGGTTTCTAAAACTCAACGAATAGTCCCTCTCCTGGTGCTCCAGTTTGACTTTCCAACTGCCTTACTATCAATCTCCCAACTTGGAGAGACAGGCCCTTTAACCTGCTGGTTTGCACAGGTTCCCAATTTGGCAGAGAATGGAAGGGACGAGAGAGAACCCATGAGAGAGTAGCTGTTAGGAATTTGGACGGGCACATGTCACTCTAAATTCCCGGCAGGAAGAAGAATTAACCAAAGTCTCAGCCACCCACCGGGAATCAGTATAGGACATGATCCAAAATTTTGGACTTGCGTTCAGCTCACAAAAAACGAGTTGAGAAATGGAGCTCAGGGGCACAGCAATTCACAAACTGGCAGAGTGATAAAGGACAACTATCGTCCAAAAATCTGTTGAGGGAAGTCAACGAGGCGGCCTTGAAAGCGAGGCAAAATAGCAGGAAACAGATTTCAAGAGGTACCTTGGAATCGCCTGTAAAGCACAGGAAGAGGGGCACAACTTGGACAATGGTGCACTTGGCCAAAAAGGGCGTATGCGTTTTCTCCTGAATATATTCAGGAGAAAACGCATACGCCCTTTTTGGCCAAGCAAGCAAGCGGGCAATGCAAATCTGCACTACAAAGAAGTATCACTTCCCACCGGTCAAAAGGGACATCCACAAAATGTGTAAAAACCAGAAAGGCAAGACAGGCCCTGGAGAACTGGGAGCCTTGTTATGCTGATGGGCGGGATGTAAATTGCCAACTGCCTCACTGGAGGAGTGCATTGTGTTCCCTAAAACAAGTAAACAACAGAGCTACAGAGCCAAGGCCACTTCCAGTCTATAGAATATACCTTGGGAAAACTGAAAATGAATAAGAAAGAGCCACCTCCAAATTTAGGGCTGCACTGACTACAAGAACCTCAACTTGGGTACACCTTAAATATCCCAGGAAATATAAAAATGGTTCAAAACATTGTGGTACTTACGTACGATGGAATATCCCTCAGCCATGAAATCAATGTCATAAGACCAGTACAAGCAAAGTGAGTGGATTCAGGTACGATGATTCTAAGTGAAATAAGTCACACAGAAAAAGAAACTTATCATAAGATATCACTTATGAAGATCCTGTAAACATGGCTACACGTGAACTGAGTTAGGAAAGAGAACAGAGTCTCACATTTAGAAAACACACTTATGCCTGCATAAAGGGGATGGAGAGGTGCGGTGATGCATAAAACCAGAGTTTGATATAAGCACAGGGACCGTTCCAAAAACCAACTTTGGAATAGACAAGACCTACACCTTCCTCAGTGAAAGAGACTCAAAACCCCATATTTCCCACAGAGGAATATATCTGACTAGTAAGAATCTTAAAACCTATGTATTGATATGTCTCCATAAGGGAATCAAGTGTGTCTAGAGTGGCATAAACATGGCAGCGAGAATCAGCTCAAACCCACTATAAAAAGGAATTTCAAAAGCAAAACCAAAAAACAGGGAAATTCTTTACAATTCCTTCAGGGTGTCTGAGGAAACCTGGAAAGACCCTATGTACAATGACAGCTGGAAGTGGCATAAGGCTGGACACTTGGGACTGAGAGGATTGGTGAGATTGGGTGAGCAAATGCAGACCCTTTCAAGCAATAATGCATGGCCCCCATTCCATGGGTCCCAACTCTCCAGCTTCAAGGGAATATTACTACAGCTATAACATGTACAGGAAACCTAGAGAATGGACACACTGTGAATACGAAAGGTTTCTAAAACTCAACGAATAGTCCCTCTCCTGGTGCTCCAGTTTGACTTTGCAACTGCCTTACTATCAATCTCCCAACTTGGAGAGACAGGCCCTTTAACCTCCTGGTTTGCACAGGTTCCCAATTTGGCAGAGAATGGAAGGGATGAGAGAGAACCCATGAGAGAGTAGCTGTTAGGCATTTGGACGGGCACATGTCACTCTAAATTCCCGGCAGGAAGAAGAATTAACCAAAGTCTCAGCCACCCACCGGGAATCAGTATAGGACATGATCCAAAATTTTGGACTTGCGTTCAGCTCACAAAAAACGAGTTGAGAAATGGAGCTCAGGGGCACAGCAATTCACAAACTGGCAGAGTGATAAAGGACAACTATCGTCCAAAAATCTCTTGAGGGAAGTCAACGAGGCGGCCTTGAAAGCGAGGCAAAATAGCAGGAAACAGATTTCAAGATGTACCTTGGAATCGCCTGTAAAGCACAGGAAGAGGGGCACAACTTGGACAATGGTGCACTTGGCCAAAAAGGGCGTATGCGTTTTCTCCTGAATATATTCAGGAGAAAACGCATACGCCCTTTTTGGCCAAGCAAGCAAGCGGGCAATGCAAATCTGCACTACAAAGAAGTATCACTTCCCACCGGTCAAAAGGGACATCCACAAAATGTGTAAAAACCAGAAAGGCAAGACAGGCCCTGGAGAACTGGGAGCCTTGTTATGCTGATGGGCGGGATGTAAATTGCCAACTGCCTCACTGGAGGAGTTCATTGTGTTCCCTAAAACAAGTAAACAACAGAGCTACAGAGCCAAGGCCACTTCCAGTCTAGGGAATATACCTTAGGAAAACTGAAAATCAATAAGAAAGAGCCACCTCCAAATTTAGGGCTGCACTGACTACAAGAACCTCAACTTGGGTACACCTTAAATATCCCAGGAAATATAAAAATGGTTCAAAACATTGTGGTACTTACGTACGATGGAATATCCCTCAGCCATGAAATCAATGTCATAAGACCAGTAGCAGCAAAGTGAGTGGATTCAGGTACGATGATTCTAAGTGAAATAAGTCACACAGAAAAAGAAACTTATCATAAGATATCACTTATGAAGATCCTGTAAACATGGCTACACGTGAACTGAGTTAGGAAAGAGAACAGAGTCTCACATTTAGAAAACACTCTTATGCCTGCATAAAGGGGAAGGAGAGGTGGGGTGATGCATAAAACCAGAGTTTGATATAAGCACAGGGACCGTTTCAAAAACCAACTTTGAAATAGACAAGACCTACACCTTCCTCAGTGAAAGAGACTCAAAACCCCATATTTCCCACAGAGGAATATATCTGACTAGTAAGAATCTTAAAACCTATGTATTGATATGTCTCCATAAGGGAATCAAGTGTGTCTAGAGTGGCATAAACATGGCAGCGAGAATCAGCTCAAACCCACTATAAAAAGGAATTTCAAAAGCAAAACCAAAAAACAGGGAAATTCTTTACAATTCCTTCAGGGTGTCTGAGGAAACCTGGAAAGACCCTATCTACAATGACAGCTGGATGTGGCATAAGGCTGGACACTTGGGACTGAGAGGATTGGTGAGATTGGGTGAGCAAATGCAGACCCTTTCAAGCAATAATGCATGGCCCCCATTCCATGGGTCCCAACTCTCCATGTTCAAGGGAATATTACTACAGCTATAACATGTACAGGAAACCTAGAAAATGGACACACTGTGAATACGAAAGGTTTCTAAAACTCAACGAATAATCCCTCTCCTGGTGCTCCAGTTTGACTTTCCAACTGCCTTACTATCAATCTCCCAACTTGGAGAGACAGGCCCTTTAACCTCCTGGTTTGCACAGGTTCCCAATTTGGCAGAGGATGGAAGGGACGAGGGAGAACCCATGAGAGAGTAGCTGTTAGGCATTTGGACGGGCACATGTCACTCTAATTTCCCGGCAGGAAGAAGAATTAACCAAAGTCTCAGCCACCCAACGGGAACCAGTATAGGACATGATCCAAAATTTTGGACTTGCGTTCAGCTCACAAAAAACGAGTTGAGAAATGGAGCTCAGGGGCACAGCAATTCACAAACTGGCAGAGTGATAAAGGTCAACTATCGTCCAAAAATCTGTTGAGGGAATTCAACGAGGTGGACTTGAAAGTGAGGCAAAATAGCAGGAAACAGATTTCAAGAGGTACGTTGGAATCGCCTGTAAAGCACAGGAAGAGGGGCACAACTTGGACAATGGTGCACTTGACCAAAAAGGGCGTATGCGTTTTCTCCTGAATATATTCAGGAGAAAAAGCATACGCCCTTTTTGGCCAAGCAAGCAAGTGGGCAATGCAAATCTGCACTACAAAGAAGTATCACTTCCCTCCGGTCAAAAGGGACATCCACAAAATGTGTAAAAACCAGAAAGGCAAGACAGGCCCTGGAGAACTGGGAGCCTTGTTATGCTGATGGGCGGGATGTAAATTGCCAACTGCCTCACTGGAGGAGTGCATTGTGTTCCCTAAAACAAGTAAACAACAGAGCTACAGAGCCAAGGCCACTTCCATTCTAGGGAATATACCTTGGGAAAACTGAAAATCAATAAGAAAGAGCCACCTCCAAATTTAGGGCTGCACTGACTACAAGAACCTCAACTTGGGTACACCTTAAATATCCCAGGAAATATAAAAATGGTTCAAAACATTGTGGTACTTACGTACGATGGAATATCCCTCAGCCATGAAATCAATGTCATAAGACCAGTAGCAGCAAAGTGAGTGGATTCAGGTACGATGATTCTAAGTGAAATAAGTCACACAGAAAAAGAAACTTATCATAAGATATCACTTATGAAGATCCTGTAAACATGGCTACACGTGAACTGAGTTAGGAAAGAGAACAGAGTCTCACATTTAGAAAACACTCTTATGCCTGCATAAAGGGGAAGGAGAGGTGGGGTGATGCATAAAACCAGAGTTTGATATAAGCACAGGGACCGTTTCAAAAACCAACTTTGGAATAGACAAGACATACACCTTCCTCAGTGAAAGAGACTCAAAACCCCATATTTCCCGCAGAGGAATATATCTGACTAGTAAGAATCTTAAAACCTATGTATTGATATGACTCCATAAGGGAATCAAGTGTGTCTAGAGTGGCATAAACATGGCAGCGAGAATCAGCTCAAACCCAGTATAAAATGGAATTTCAAAAGCAAAACGAAAAAACAGGGAAATTCTTTACAATTCCTTCAGGGTGTCCGAGGAAACCTGGAAAGACCCTATCTACAATGACAGCTGGATGTGGCATAAGGCTGGACACTTGGGACTGAGAGGATTGGTGAGATTGGGTGAGCAAATGCAGACCCTTTCAAGCAATAATGCATGGCCCACATTCCATGGGTCCCAACTCTCCAGGTTCAAGGGAATATTACTACAGCTATAACATGTACAGGAAACCTAGAGAATGGACACACTGTGAATACGAAAGGTTTCTAAAACTCAATGAATAGTCCCTCTCCTGGTGCTCCAGTTTGACTTTCCAACTGCCTTACTATCAATCTCCCAACTTGGAGAGACAGGCCCTTTAACCTCCTGGTTTGCACAGGTTCCCAATTTGGTAGAGGATGGAAGGGACGAGAGAGAACCCATGAGAGAGTAGCTGTTAGGCATTTGGACGGGCACATGTCACTCTAATTTCCCGGCAGGAAGAAGAATTAACCAAAGTCTCAGCCACCCACCGGGAACCAGTATAGGACATGATCCAAAATTTTGGACTTGCGTTCAGCTCACAAAAAACGAGTTGAGAAATGGAGCTCAGGGGCACAGCAATTCACAAACTGGCAGAGTGATAAAGGACAACTATCGTCCAAAAATCTGTTGAGGGAAGTCAACGAGGCGGACTTGAAAGCGAGGCAAAATAGCAGGAAACAGATTTCAAGAGGTACCTTGGAATCGCCTGTAAAGCACAGGAAGAGGGGCACAACTTGGACAATGGTGCACTTGGCCAAAAAGGGCGTATGCATTTTCTCCTGAATATATTCAGGAGAAAACGCATACGCCCTTTTTGGCCAAGCAAGCAAGCGGGCAATGCAAATCTGCACTACAAAGAAGTATCACATCCCACCGGTCAAAAGGGACATCCACAAAATGTGTAAAAACCAGAAAGGCAAGACAGGCCCTGGAGAACTGGGAGCCTTGTTATGCTGATGGGCGGGATGTAAATTGCCAACTGCCTCACTGGAGGAGTGCATTGTGTTCCCTAAAACAAGTAAACAACAGAGCTACAGAGCCAAGGCCACTTCCAGTCTAGGGAATATACCTTAGGAAAACTGAAAATCAATAAGAAAGAGCCACCTCCAAATTTAGGGCTGCACTGACTACAAGAACCTCAACTTGGGTACACCTTAAATATCCCAGGAAATATAAAAATGGTTCAAAACATTGTGGTACTTACGTACGATGGAATATCCCTCAGCCATGAAATCAATGTCATAAGACCAGTAGCAGCAAAGTGAGTGGTTTTAGGTACGATGATTCTAAGTGAAATAAGTCACACAGAAAAAGAAACTTATCATAAGATATCACTTATGAAGATCCTGTAAACATGGCTACACGTGAACTGAGTTAGGAAAGAGAACAGAGTCTCACATTTAGAAAACACACTTATGCCTGCATAAAGGGGATGGAGAGGTGGGGTGATGCATAAAACCAGAGTTTGATATAAGCACAGGGACCGTTCCAAAAACCAACTTTGGAATAGAAAAGACCTACACCTTCCTCAGTGAAAGAGACTCAAAACCCCATATTTCCCACAGAGGAATATATCTGACTAGTAAGAATCTTAAAACCTATGTATTGATATGTCTCCATAAGGGAATCAAGTGTGTCTAGAGTGGCATAAACATGGCAGCGAGAATCAGCTCAAACCCACTATAAAAAGGAATTTCAAAAGCAAAACCAAAAAACAGGGAAATTCTTTACAATTCCTTCAGGGTGTCTGAGGAAACCTGGAAAGACCCTATCTACAATGACAGCTGGATGTGGCATAAGGCTGGACACTTGGGACTGAGAGGATTGGTGAGATTGGGTGAGCAAATGCAGACCCTTTCAAGCAATAATGCATGGCCCCCATTCCATGGGTCCCAACTCTCCAGGTTCAAGGGAATATTACTACAGCTATAACATGTACAGGAAACCTAGAGAATGGACACACTGTGAATACGAAAGGTTTCTAAAACTCAACGAATAGTCCCTCTCCTGGTGCTCCAGTTTGACTTTCCAACTGCCTTACTATCAATCTCCCAACTTGGAGAGACAGGCCCTTTAACCTGCTGGTTTGCACAGGTATCCAATTTGGCAGAGGATGGAAGGGACGAGAGAGAACCCATGAGAGAGTAGCTGTTAGGCATTTGGACGGGCACATGTCACTCTAAATTCCCGGCAGGAAGAAGAATTAACCAAAGTCTCAGCCACCCACCGGGAATCAGTATAGGACATGATCCAAAATTTTGGACTTGCGTTCAGCTCACAAAAAACGAGTTGAGAAATGGAGCTCAGGGGCACAGCAATTCACAAACTGGCAGAGTGATAAAGGACAACTATCGTCCAAAAATCTGTTGAGGGAAGTCAACGAGGCGGCCTTGAAAGCGAGGCAAAATAGCAGGAAACAGATTTCAAGAGGTACCTTGGAATCGCCTGTAAAGCACAGGAAGAGGGGCACAACTTGGACAATGGTGCACTTGGCCAAAAAGGTCGTATGCGTTTTCTCCTGAATATATTCAGGAGAAAACGCATACGACCTTTTTGGCCAAGCAAGCAAGCGGGCAATGCAAATCTGCACTACAAAGAAGTATCACTTCCCACCGGTCAAAAGGGACATCCACAAAATGTGTAAAAACCAGAAAGGCAAGACATGCCCTGGAGAACTGGGAGCCTTGTTATGCTGATGGGCGGGATGTAAATTGCCAACTGCCTCACTGGAGGAGTGCATTGTGTTCCCTAAAACAAGTAAACAACAGAGCTACAGAGCCAAGGCCACTTCCAGTCTATAGAATATACCTTGGGAAAACTGAAAATCAATAAGAAAGAGCCACCTCCAAATTTAGGGCTGCACTGACTACAAGAACCTCAACTTGGGTACACCTTAAATATCCCAGGAAATATAAAAATGGTTCAAAACATTGTGGTACTTACGTACGATGGAATATCCCTCAGCCATGAAATCAATGTCATAAGACCAGTAGCAGCAAAGTGAGTGGATTCAGGTACGATGATTCTAAGTGAAATAAGTCACACAGAAAAAGAAACTTATCATAAGATATCACTTATGAAGATCCTGTAAACATGGCTACACGTGAACTGAGTTAGGAAAGAGAACAGAGTCTCACATTTAGAAAACACTCTTATGCCTGCATAAAGGGAAAGGAGAGGTGGGGTGATGCATAAAACCAGAGTTTGATATAAGCACAGGGACCGTTTCAAAAACCAACTTTGGAATAGACAAGACCTACACCTTCCTCAGTGAAAGAGACTCAAAACCCCATATTTCCCACAGAGGAATATATCTGACTAGTAAGAATCTTAAAACCTATGTATTGATATGTCTCCATAAGGGAATCAAGTGTGACTAGAGTGGCATAAACATGGCAGCGAGAATCAGCTCAAACCCACTATAAAAAGGAATTTCAAAAGCAAAACCAAAAAACAGGGAAATTCTTTACAATTCCTTCAGGGTGTCTGAGGAAACCTGGAAAGACCCTATCTACACTGACAGCTGGATGTGGCATAAGGCTGGACACTTGGGACTGAGAGGATTGGTGAGATTGGGTGAGCAAATGCAGACCCTTTCAAGCAATAATGCATGGCCCCCATTCCATGGGTCCCAACTCTCCAGGTTCAAGGGAATATTACTACAGCTATAACATGTACAGGAAACCTAGAGAATGGACACACTGTGAATACGAAAGGTTTCTAAAACTCAACGAATAGTACCTCTCCTGGTGCTCCAGTTTGACTTTCCAACTGCCTTACTATCAATCTCCCAACTTGGAGAGACAGGCCCTTTAACCTGCTGGTTTGCACAGGTTCCCAATTTGGCAGAGGATGGAAGGGACGAGAGAGAACCCATGAGAGAGTAGCTGTTAGGCATTTGGACGGGCACATGTCACTCTAATTTCCCGGCAGGAAGAAGAATTAACCAAAGTCTCAGCCACCCACCGGGAACAAGTATAGGACATGATCCAAAATTTTGGACTTGCGTTCAGCTCACAAAAAACGAGTTGAGAAATGGAGCTCAGGGGCACAGCAATTCACAAACTGGCAGAGTGATAAAGGACAACTATCGTCCAAAAATCTGTTGAGGGAAGTCAACGAGGCGGACTTGAAAGCGAGGCAAAATAGCAGGAAACAGATTTCAATAGGTACCTTGGAATCGCCTGTAAAGCACAGGAAGAGGGGCACAACTTGGACAATGGTGCACTTGGCCAAAAAGGGTGTATGCGTTTTCTCCTGAATATATTCAGGATAAAACGCATACGCCCTTTTTGGCCAAGCAAGCAAGTGGGCAATGCAAATCTGCACTACAAAGAAGTATCACTTCCCACCGGTCAAAAGGGACATCCACAAAATGTGTAAAAACCAGAAAGGCAAGACAGGCCCTGGAGAACTGGGAGCCTTGTTATGCTGATGGGCGGGATGTAAATTGCCAACTGCCTCACTGGAGGAGTGCATTGTGTTCCCTAAAACAAGTAAACAACAGAGCTACAGAGCCAAGGCCACTTCCAGTCTAGGGAATATACCTTGGGAAAACTGAAAATCAATAAGAAAGAGCCACCTCCAAATTTAGGGCTGCACTGACTACAAGAACCTCAACTTGGGTACACCTTAAATATCCCAGGAAATATAAAAATGGTTCAAAACATTGTGGTACTTACGTACGATGGAATATCCCTCAGCCATGAAATCAATGTCATAAGACCAGTAGCAGCAAAGTGAGTGGATTCAGGTACGATGATTCTAAGTGAAATAAGTCACACAGAAAAAGAAACTTATCATAAGATATCACTTATGAAGATCCTGTAAACATGGCTACATGTGAACTGAGTTAGGAAAGAGAACAGAGTCTCACATTTAGAAAACACTCTTATGCCTGCATAAAGGGGAAGGAGAGGTGGGGTGATGCATAAAACCAGAGTTTGATATAAGCACAGGGACCGTTTCAAAAACCATCTTTGGAATAGACAAGACCTACACCTTCCTCAGTGAAAGAGACTCAAAACCCCATATTTCCCGCAGAGGAATATATCTGACTAGTAAGAATCTTAAAACCTATGTATTGATATGACTCCATAAGGGAATCAAGTGTGTCTAGAGTGGCATAAACATGGCAGCGAGAATCAGCTCAAACCCCGTATAAAATGGAATTTCAAAAGCAAAACGAAAAAACAGGGAAATTCTTTACAATTCCTTCAGGGTGTCTGAGGAAACCTGGAAAGACCCTATCTACAATGACAGCTGGATGTGGCATAAGGCTGGACACTTGGGACTGAGAGGATTGGTGAGATTGGGTGAGCAAATGCAGACCCTTTCAAGCAATAATGCATGGCCCCCATTCCATGGGTCCCAACTCTCCAGGTTCAAGGGAATATTACTACAGCTATAACATGTACAGGAAACCTAGAGAATGGACACACTGTGAATACGAAAGGTTTCTAAAACTCAACGAATAGTCCCTCTCCTGGTGCTCCAGTTTGACTTTCCAACTGCCTTACTATCAATCTCCCAACTTGGAGAGACAGACGATTTAACCTCCTGGTTTGCACAGGTTCCCAATTTGGCAGAGGATGGAAGGGACGAGAGAGAACCCATGAGAGAGTAGCTGTTAGGCATTTGGACGGACACATGTCACTCTAATTTCCCGGCAGGAAGAAGAATTAACCAAAGTCTCAGCCACCCACCGGGAACCAGTATAGGACATGATCCAAAATTTTGGACTTGCGTTCAGCTCACAAAAAACGAGTTGAGAAATGGAGCTCAGGGGCACAGCAATTCACAAACTGGCAGAGTGATAAAGGACAACTATCGTCCAAAAATCTGTTGAGGGAAGTCAACGAGGCGGACTTGAAAGCGAGGCAAAATAGCAGGAAACACATTTCAAGAGGTACCTTGGAATCGCCTGTAAAGCACAGGAAGAGGGGCACAACTTGGACAATGGTGCACTTGGCCAAAAAGGGCGTATGCGTTTTCTCCTGAATATATTCAGGAGAAAACGCATACGCCCTTTTTAGCCAAGCAAGCAAGCGGGCAATGCAAATCTGCACTACAAAGAAGTATCACTTCCCACCGGTCAAAAGGGACATCCACAAAATGTGTAAAAACCAGAAAGGCAAGACAGGCCCTGGAGAACTGGGAGCCTTGTTATGCTGATGGGCGGGATGTAAATTGCCAACTGCCTCACTGGAGGAGTGCATTGTGTTCCCTAAAACAAGTAAACAACAGAGCTACAGAGCCAAGGCCACTTCCAGTCTAGGGAATATACCTTGGGAAAACTGAAAATCAATAAGAAAGAGCCACCTCCAAATTTAGGGCTGCAGTGACTACAAGAACCTCAACTTGGGTACACCTTAAATATCCCAGGAAATATAAAAATGGTTCAAAACATTGTGGTACTTACGTACGATGGAATATCCCTCAGCCATGAAATCAATGTCATAAGACCAGTAGCAGCAAAGTGAGTGGATTCAGGTACGATGATACTAAGTGAAATAATTCACACAGAAAAAGAAACTTATCATAAGATATCACTTATGAAGATCCTGTAAACATGGCTACACGTGAACTGAGTTAGGAAAGAGAACAGAGTCTCACATTTAGAAAACACTCTTATGCCTGCATAAAGGGGAAGGAGAGGTGGGGTGATGCATAAAACCAGAGTTTGATATAAGCACAGGGACCGTTTCAAAAACCAACTTTGGAATAGACAAGACCTACACCTTCCTCAGTGAAAGAGACTCAAAACCCCATATTTCCCACAGAGGAATATATCTGACTAGTAAGAATCTTAAAACCTATGTATTGATATGTCTCCATAAGGGAATCAAGTGTGTCTAGAGTGGCATAAACATGGCAGCGAGAATCAGCTCAAACCCACTATAAAAAGGAATTTCAAAAGCAAAACCAAAAAACAGGGAAATTCTTTACAATTCCTTCAGGGTGTCTGAGAAACCTGGAAAGACCCTATCTACAATGACAGCTGGATGTGGCATAAGGCTGGACACTTGGGACTGAGAGGATTGGTGAGATTGGGTGAGCAAATGCAGACCCTTTCAAGCAATAATGCATGGCCCCCATTCCATGGGTCCCAACTCTCCATGTTCAAGGGAATATTACTACAGCTATAACATGTACAGGAAACCTAGAGAATGGACACACTGTGAATATGAAAGGTTTCTAAAACTCAACGAATAGTCCCTCTCCTGGTGCTCCAGTTTGACTTTCCAACTGCCTTACTATCAATCTCCCAACTTGGAGAGACAGACCCTTTAACCTCCTGGTTTGCACAGGTTCCCAATTTGGCAGAGGATGGAAGGGACGAGGGAGAACCCATGAGAGAGTAGCTGTTAGGCATTTGGACGGGCACATGTCACTCTAATTTCCTGGCAGGAAGAAGAATTAACCAAAGTCTCAGCCACCCACCGGGAACCAGTATAGGACATGATCCAAAATTTTGGACTTGCGTTCAGCTCACAAAAAACGAGTTGAGAAATGGAGCTCAGGGGCACAGCAATTCACAAACTGGCAGAGTGATAAAGGTCAACTATCGTCCAAAAATCTGTTGAGGGAATTCAACGAGGTGGACTTGAAAGTGAGGCAAAATAGCAGGAAACAGATTTCAAGAGGTACGTTGGAATCGCCTGTAAAGCACAGGAAGAGGGGCACAACTTGGACAATGGTGCACTTGGCCAAAAAGGGCGTATGCGTTTTCTCCTGAATATATTCAGGAGAAAAAGCATACGCCCTTTTTGGCCAAGCAAGCAAGCGGGCAATGCAAATCTGCACTACAAAGAAGTATCACTTCCCACCGGTCAAAAGGGACATCCACAAAATGTGTAAAAACCAGAAAGGCAAGACAGGCCCTGGAGAACTGGGAGCCTTGTTATGCTGATGGGCGGGATGTAAATTGCCAACTGCCTCACTGGAGGAGTGCATTGTGTTCCCTAAAACAAGTAAACAACAGAGCTACAGAGCCAAGGCCACTTCCAGTCTAGAGAATATACCTTGGGAAAACTGAAAATCAATAAGAAAGAGCCACCTCCAAATTTAGGGCTGCACTGACTACAAGAACCTCAACTTGGGTACACCTTAAATATCCCAGGAAATATAAAAATGGTTCAAAACATTGTGGTACTTACGTACGATGGAATATCCGTCAGCCATGAAATCAATGTCATAAGACCAGTAGCAGCAAAGTGAGTGGATTCAGGTACGATGATTCTAAGTGAAATAAGTCACACAGAAAAAGAAACTTATCATAAGATATCACTTATGAAGATCCTGTAAACATGGCTACACGTGAACTGAGTTAGGAAAGAGAACAGAGTCTCACATTTAGAAAACACTCTTATGCCTGCATAAAGGGGAAGGAGAGGTGGGGTGATGCATAAAACCAGAGTTTGATATAAGCACAGGGACCGTTTCAAAAACCAACTTTGGAATAGACAAGACCTACACCTTCCTCAGTGAAAGAGACTCAAAACCCCATATTTCCCACAGAGGAATATATCTGACTAGTAAGAATCTTAAAACCTATGTATTGATATGTCTCCATAAGGGAATCAAGTCTGTCTAGAGTGGCATAAACATGGCAGCGAGAATCAGCTCAAACCCACTATAAAAAGGAATTTCAAAAGCAAAACCAAAAAACAGGGAAATTCTTTACAATTCCTTCAGGGTGTCTGAGGAAACCTGGAAAGACCCTATCTACAATGACAGCTGGATGTGGCATAAGGCTGGACACTTGGGACTGAGAGGATTGGTGAGATTGGGTGAGCAAATGCAGACCCTTTCAAGCAATAATGCATGGCCCCCATTCCATGGGTCCCAACTCTCCAGGTTCAAGGGAATATTACTACAGCTATAACATGTACAGGAAACCTAGAGAATGGACACACTGTGAATACGAAAGGTTTCTAAAACTCAACGAATAGTACCTCTCCTGGTGCTCCAGTTTGACTTTCCAACTGCCTTACTATCAATCTCCCAACTTGGAGAGACAGGCCCTTTAACCTCCTGGTTTGCACAGGTTCCCAGTTTGGCAGAGGATGGAAGGGACGAGGGAGAACCCATGAGAGAGTAGCTGTTAGGCATTTGGACGGGCACATGTCACTCTAATTTCCCGGCAGGAAGAAGAATTAACCAAAGTCTCAGCCACCCACCGGGAACCAGTATAGGACATGATCCAAAATTTTGGACTTGCGTTCAGCTCACAAAAAACGAGTTGAGAAATGGAGCTCAGGGGCACAGCAATTCACAAACTGGCAGAGTGATAAAGGACAACTATCGTCCAAAAATCTGTTGAGGGAAGTCAACGAGGCGGACTTGAAAGCGAGGCAAAATAGCAGGAAACAGATTTCAAGAGGTACGTTGGAATCGCCTGTAAAGCACAGGAAGAGGGGCACAACTTGGACAATGGTGCACTTGGCCAAAAAGGGCGTATGCGTTTTCTCCTGAATATATTCAGGAGAAAACGCATACGCCCTTTTTGGCCAAGCAAGCAAGCGGGCAATGCAAATCTGCACTACAAAGAAGTATCACTTCCCACCGGTCAAAAGGGACATCCACAAAAAGTGTAAAAACCAGAAAGGCAAGACAGGCCCTGGAGAACTGGGAGCCTTGTTATGCTGATGGGCGGGATGTAAACTGCCAACTGCCTCACTGGAGGAGTGCATTGTGTTCCCTAAAACAAGTAAACAACAGAGCTACAGAGCCAAGGCCACTTCCAGTCTAGGGAATATACCTTGGGAAAACTGAAAATCAATAAGAAAGAGCCACCTCCAAATTTAGGGCTGCACTGACTACAAGAACCTCAACTTGGGTACACCTTAAATATCCCAGGAAATATAAAAATGGTTCAAAACATTGTGGTACTTACGTACGATGGAATATCCCTCAGCCATGAAATCAATGTCATAAGACCAGTAGCAGCAAAGTGAGTGGATTCAGGTACGATGATTCTAAGTGAAATAAGTCACACAGAAAAAGAAACTTATCATAAGATATCACTTATGAAGATCCTGTAAACATGGCTACACGTGAACTGAGTTAGGAAAGAGAACAGAGTCTCACATTTAGAAAACACTCCTATGCCTGCATAAAGGGGATGGAGAGGTCGGGTGATGCATAAAACCAGAGTTTGATATAAGCACAGGGACCGTTCCAAAAACCAACTTTGGAATAGACAAGACCTACACCTTCCTCAGTGAAAGAGACTCAAAACCCCATATTTCCCGCAGAGGAATATATCTGACTAGTAAGAATCTTAAAACCTATGTATTGATATGACTCCATAAGGGAATCAAGTGTGTCTAGAGTGGCATAAACATGGCAGCGAGAATCAGCTCAAACCCACTATAAAAAGGAATTTCAAAAGCAAAACCAAAAAACAGGGAAATTCTTTACAATTCCTTCAGGGTGTCTGAGGAAACCTGGAAAGACCCTGTCTACAATGACAGCTGGATGTGGCATAAGGCTGGACACTTGGGACTGAGAGGATTGGTGAGATTGGGTGAGCAAATGCAGACCCTTTCAAGCAATAATGCATGGCCCCCATTCCATGGGTCCCAACTCTCCAGGTTCAAGGGAATATTACTACAGCTATAACATGTACAGGAAACCAAGAGAATGGACACACTGTGAATACGAAAGGTTTCTAAAACTCAACGAATAGTCCCTCTCCTGGTGCTCCAATTTCACTTTCCAACTGCCTTACTATCAATCTCCCAACTTGGAGAGACAGGCCCTTTAACCTCCTGGTTTGCACAGGTTCCCAATTTGGCAGAGGATGGAAGGGACGAGGAAGAACCCATGAGAGAGTAGCTGTTAGGAATTTGGACGGGCACATGTCACTCTAATTTCCCAGCAGGAAGAAGAATTAACCAAAGTCTCAGCCACCCACCCGAACCAGTATAGGACATGATCCAAAATTTTGGACTTGTGTTCAGATCACAAAAAACGAGTTGAGAAATGGAGCTCAGGGGCAGAGCAATTCACAAACTGGCAGAGTGATAAAGGACAACTATCGTCCAAAAATCTGTTGAGGGAAGTCAACGAGGCGGACTTGAAAGCGAGGCAAAATAGCAGGAAACAGATTTCAAGAGGTACCCTGGAATCGCCTGTAAAGCACAGGAAGAGGGGCACAACTTGGACAATGGTGCACTTGGCCAAAAAGGGCGTATGCGTTTTCTCCTGAATATATTCAGGAGAAAACGCATACGCCCTTTTTGGCCAAGCAAGCAAGCGGGCAATGCAAATCTGCACTACAAAGAAGTATCACTTCCCACCGGTCAAAAGGGACATCCACAAAATGTGTAAAAACCAGAAAAGCAAGACAGGCCCTGGAGAACTGGGAGCCTTGTTATGCTGATGGGCGGGATGTAAATTGCCAACTGCCTCACTGGAGGAGTGCATTGTGTTCCCTAAAACAAGTAAACAACAGAGCTACAGAGCCAAGGCCACTTCCAGTCTAGGGAATATACCTTGGGAAAACTGAAAATCAATAAGAAAGAGCCACCTCCAAATTTAGGGCTGCACTGACTACAAGAACCTCAACTTGGGTACACCTTAAATATCCCAGGAAATATAAAAATGGTTCAAAACATTGTGGTACTTACGTACGATGGAATATCCCTCAGCCATGAAATCAATGTCATAAGACCAGTAGCAGCAAAGTGAGTGGATTCAGGTACGATGATTCTAAGTGAAATAAGTCACACAGAAAAAGAAACTTATCATAAGATATCACTTATGAAGAACCTGTAAACATGGCTACACGTGAATTGAGTTAGGAAAGAGAACAGAGTCTCACATTTAGAAAACACTCTTATGCCTGCATAAAGGGGAAGGAGAGGTGGGGTGATGCATAAAACCAGAGTTTGATATAAGCACAGGGACCGTTTCAAAAACCAACTTTGGAATTGACAAGACCGACACCTTCCTCAGTGAAAGAGACTCAAAACCCCATATTTCCCACAGAGGAATATATCTGACTAGTAAGAATCTTAAAACCTATGTATTGATATGTCTCCATAAGGGAATCAAGTGTGTCTAGAGTGGCATAAACATGGCAGCGAGAATCAGCTCAAACCCACTATAAAAAGGAATTTCAAAAGCAAAACCAAAAAAAAAGGGAAATTCTTTGCAATTCCTTCAGGGTGTCTGAGGAAACCTGGAAAGACCCTATCTACAATGACAGCTGGATGTGGCATAAGGCTGGACACTTGGGACTGAGAGGATTGGTGAGATTGGGTGAGCAAATGCAGACCCTTTCAAGCAATAATGCATGGCCCCCATTCCATGGGTCCCAACTCTCCAGGTTCAAGGGAATATTACTACAGCTATAACATGTACAGGAAACCTAGAGAATGGACACACTGTGAATACGAAAGGTTTCTAAAACTCAACGAATAGTCCCTCTCCTGGTGCTCCAGTTTGACTTTCCAACTGCCTTACTATCAATCTCCCAACTTGGAGAGACAGGCCCTTTAACCTACTGGTTTGCACAGGTTCCCAGTTTGGCAGAGGATGGAAGGGACGAGGGAGAACCCATGAGAGAGTAGCTGTTAGGCATTTGGACGGGCACATGTCACTCTAATTTCCCGGCAGGAAGAAGAATTAACCAAAGTCTCAGCCACCCACCGGGAACCAGTATAGGACATGATCCAAAATTTTGGACTTGCGTTCAGCTCACAAAAAACGAGTTGAGAAATGGAGCTCAGGGGCACAGCAATTCACAAACTGGCAGAGTGATAAAGGACAACTATCGTCCAAAAATCTGTTGAGGGAAGTCAACGAGGCGGACTTGAAAGCGAGGCAAAATAGCAGGAAACAGATTTCAAGAGGTACCTTGGAATCGCCTGTAAAGCACAGGAAGAGGGGCACAACTTGGACAATGGTGCACTTGGCCAAAAAGGGCGTATGCGTTTTCTCCTGAATATATTCAGGAGAAAACGCATACGCCCTTTTTGGCCAAGCAAGCAAGCGGGCAATGCAAATCTGCACTACAAAGAAGTATCACTTCCCACCGGTCAAAAGGGACATCCAGAAAATGTGTAAAAACCAGAAAGGCAAGACAGGCCCTGGAGAACTGGGAGCCTTGTTATGCTGATGGGCGGGATGTAAATTGCCAACTGCCTCACTGGAGGAGTGCATTGTGTTCCCTAAAACAAGTAAACAACAGAGCTACAGAGCCAAGGCCACTTCCAGTCTAGGGAATATACCTTGGGAAAACTGAAAATCAATAAGAAAGAGCCACCTCCAAATTTAGGGCTGCACTGACTACAAGAACCTCAACTTGGGTACACCTTAAATATCCCAGGAAATATAAAAATGGTTCAAAACATTGTGGTACTTACGTACGATGGAATATCCCTCAGCCATGAAATCAATGTCATAAGACCAGTAGCAGCAAAGTGAGTGGATTCAGGTACGATGATTCTAAGTGAAATAATTCACACAGAAAAAGAAACTTATCATAAGATATCACTTATGAAGATCCTGTAAACATGGCTACACGTGAACTGAGTTAGGAAAGAGAACAGAGTCTCACATTTAGAAAACACTCTTATGCCTGCATAAAGGGGAAGGAGAGGTGGGGTGATGCATAAAACCAGAGTTTGATATAAGCACAGGGACCGTTTCAAAAACCAACTTTGGAATAGACAAGACCTACACCTACCTCAGTGAAAGAGACTCAAAACCCCATATTTCCCACAGAGGAATATATCTGACTAGTAAGAATCTTAAAACCTATGTATTGATATGTCTCCATAAGGGAATCAAGTGTGTCTAGAGTGGCATAAACATGGCATCGAGAATCAGCTCAAACCCACTATAAAAAGGAATTTCAAAAGCAAAACCAAAAAACAGGGAAATTCTTTACAATTCCTTCAGGGTGTCTGAGAAACCTGGAAAGACCCTATCTACAATGACAGCTGGATGTGGCATAAGGCTGGACACTTGGGACTGAGAGGATTGGTGAGATTGGGTGAGCAAATGCAGACCCTTTCAAGCAATAATGCATGGCCCCCATTCCATGGGTCCCAACTCTCCATGTTCAAGGGAATATTACTACAGCTATAACATGTACAGGAAACCTAGAGAATGGACACACTGTGAATATGAAAGGTTTCTAAAACTCAACGAATAGTCCCTCTCCTGGTGCTCCAGTTTGACTTTCCAACTGCCTTACTATCAATCTCCCAACTTGGAGAGACAGGCCATTTAACCTCCTGGTTTTCACAGGTTCCCAATTTGGCAGAGGATGGAAGGGACGAGGGAGAACCCATGAGAGAGTAGCTGTTAGGCATTTGGACGGGCACATGTCACTCTAATTTCCTGGCAGGAAGAAGAATTAACCAAAGTCTCAGCCACCCACCGGGAACCAGTATAGGACATGATCCAAAATTTTGGACTTGCGTTCAGCTCACAAAAAACGAGTTGAGAAATGGAGCTCAGGGGCACAGCAATTCACAAACTGGCAGAGTGATAAAGGTCAACTATCGTCCAAAAATCTGTTGAGGGAATTCAACGAGGTGGACTTGAAAGTGAGGCAAAATAGCAGGAAACAGATTTCAAGAGGTACGTTGGAATCGCCTGTAAAGCACAGGAAGAGGGGCACAACTTGGACAATGGTGCACTTGGCCAAAAAGGGCGTATGCGTTTTCTCCTGAATATATTCAGGAGAAAAAGCATACGCCCTTTTTGGCCAAGCAAGCAAGTGGGCAATGCAAATCTGCACTACAAAGAAGTATCACTTCCCACCGGTCAAAAGGGACATCCACAAAATGTGTAAAAACCAGAAAGGCAAGACAGGCCCTGGAGAACTGGGAGCCTTGTTATGCTGATGGGCGGGATGTAAATTGCCAACTGCCTCACTGGAGGAGTGCATTGTGTTCCCTAAAACAAGTAAACAACAGAGCTACAGAGCCAAGGCCACTTCCAGTCTAGGGAATATACCTTGGGAAAACTGAAAATCAATAAGAAAGAGCCACCTCCAAATTTAGGGCTGCACTGACTACAAGAACCTCAACTTGGGTACACCTTAAATATCCCAGGAAATATAAAAATGGTTCAAAACATTGTGGTACTTACGTACGATGGAATATCCCTCAGCCATGAAATCAATGTCATAAGACCAGTAGCAGCAAAGTGAGTGGATTCAGGTACGATGATTCTAAGTGAAATAAGTCACACAGAAAAAGAAACTTATCATAAGATATCACTTATGAAGATCCTGTAAACATGGCTACACGTGAACTGAGTTAGGAAAGAGAACAGAGTCTCACATTTAGAAAACACTCCTATGCCTGCATAAAGGGGATGGAGAGGTCGGGTGATGCATAAAACCAGAGTTTGATATAAGCACAGGGACCGTTCCAAAAACCAACTTTGGAATAGACAAGACCTACACCTTCCTCAGTGAAAGAGACTCAAAACCCCATATTTCCCGCAGAGGAATATATCTGACTAGTAAGAATCTTAAAACCTATGTATTGATATGACTCCATAAGGGAATCAAGTGTGTCTAGAGTGGCATAAACATGGCAGCGAGAATCAGCTCAAACCCACTATAAAAAGGAATTTCAAAAGCAAAACCAAAAAACAGGGAAATTCTTTACAATTCCTTCAGGGTGTCTGAGGAAACCTGGAAAGACCCTGTCTACAATGACAGCTGGATGTGGCATAAGGCTGGACACTTGGGACTGAGAGGATTGGTGAGATTGGGTGAGCAAATGCAGACCCTTTCAAGCAATAATGCATGGCCCCCATTCCATGGGTCCCAACTCTCCAGGTTCAAGGGAATATTACTACAGCTATAACATGTACAGGAAACCAAGAGAATGGACACACTGTGAATACGAAAGGTTTCTAAAACTCAACGAATAGTCCCTCTCCTGGTGCTCCAATTTCACTTTCCAACTGCCTTACTATCAATCTCCCAACTTGGAGAGACAGGCCCTTTAACCTCCTGGTTTGCACAGGTTCCCAATTTGGCAGAGGATGGAAGGGACGAGGAAGAACCCATGAGAGAGTAGCTGTTAGGAATTTGGACGGGCACATGTCACTCTAATTTCCCAGCAGGAAGAAGAATTAACCAAAGTCTCAGCCACCCACCGGGAACCAGTATAGGACATGATCCAAAATTTTGGACTTGTGTTCAGCTCACAAAAAACGAGTTGAGAAATGGAGCTCAGGGGCAGAGCAATTCACAAACTGGCAGAGTGATAAAGGACAACTATCGTCCAAAAATCTGTTGAGGGAAGTCAACGAGGCGGACTTGAAAGCGAGGCAAAATAGCAGGAAACAGATTTCAAGAGGTACCTTGGAATCGCCTGTAAAGCACAGGAAGAGGGGCACAACTTGGACAATGGTGCACTTGGCCAAAAAGGGCGTATGCGTTTTCTCCTGAATATATTCAGGAGAAAACGCATACGCCCTTTTTGGCCAAGCAAGCAAGCGGGCAATGCAAATCTGCACTACAAAGAAGTATCACTTCCCACCGGTCAAAAGGGACATCCACAAAATGTGTAAAAACCAGAAAAGCAAGACAGGCCCTGGAGAACTGGGAGCCTTGTTATGCTGATGGGCGGGATGTAAATTGCCAACTGCCTCACTGGAGGAGTGCATTGTGTTCCCTAAAACAAGTAAACAACAGAGCTACAGAGCCAAGGCCACTTCCAGTCTAGGGAATATACCTTGGGAAAACTGAAAATCAATAAGAAAGAGCCACCTCCAAATTTAGGGCTGCACTGACTACAAGAACCTCAACTTGGGTACACCTTAAATATCCCAGGAAATATAAAAATGGTTCAAAACATTGTGGTACTTACGTACGATGGAATATCCCTCAGCCATGAAATCAATGTCATAAGACCAGTAGCAGCAAAGTGAGTGGATTCAGGTACGATGATTCTAAGTGAAATAAGTCACACAGAAAAAGAAACTTATCATAAGATATCACTTATGAAGAACCTGTAAACATGGCTACACGTGAATTGAGTTAGGAAAGAGAACAGAGTCTCACATTTAGAAAACACTCTTATGCCTGCATAAAGGGGAAGGAGAGGTGGGGTGATGCATAAAACCAGAGTTTGATATAAGCACAGGGACCGTTTCAAAAACCAACTTTGGAATTGACAAGACCGACACCTTCCTCAGTGAAAGAGACTCAAAACCCCATATTTCACACAGAGGAATATATCTGACTAGTAAGAATCTTAAAACCTATGTATTGATATGTCTCCATAAGGGAATCAAGTGTGTCTAGAGTGGCATAAACATGGCAGCGAGAATCAGCTCAAACCCACTATAAAAAGGAATTTCAAAAGCAAAACCAAAAAACAGGGAAATTCTTTACAATTCCTTCAGGGTGTCTGAGGAAACCTGGAAAGACCCTATCTACAATGACAGCTGGATGTGGCATAAGGCTGGACACTTGGGACTGAGAGGATTGGTGAGATTGGGTGAGCAAATGCAGACCCTTTCAAGCAATAATGCATGGCCCCCATTCCATGGGTCCCAACTCTCCAGGTTCAAGGGAATATTACTACAGCTATAACATGTACAGGAAACCTAGAGAATGGACACACTGTGAATACGAAAGGTTTCTAAAACTCAACGAATAGTCCCTCTCCTGGTGATCCATTTTGACTTTCCAACTGCCTTACTATCAATCTCCCAACTTGGAGAGACAGGCCCTTTAACCTACTGGTTTGCACAGGTTCCCAGTTTGGCAGAGGATGGAAGGGACGAGGGAGAACCCATGAGAGAGTAGCTGTTAGGCATTTGGACGGGCACATGTCACTCTAATTTCCCGGCAGGAAGAAGAATTAACCAAAGTCTCAGCCACCCACCGGGAACCAGTATAGGACATGATCCAAAATTTTGGACTTGCGTTCAGCTCACAAAAAACGAGTTGAGAAATGGAGCTCAGGGGCACAGCAATTCACAAACTGGCAGAGTGATAAAGGACAACTATCGTCCAAAAATCTGTTGAGGGAAGTCAACGAGGCGGACTTGAAAGCGAGGCAAAATAGCAGAAAACAGATTTCAAGAGGTACCTTGAAATCGCCTGTAAAGCACAGGAAGAGGGGCACAACTTGGACAATGGTGCAGTTGGCCAAAAAGGGCGTATGCGTTTTCTCCTGAATATATTCAGGAGAAAACGCATACGCCCTTTTTGGCCAAGCAAGCAAACGGGCAATGCAAATCTGCACTACAAAGTAGTATCACTTCCCACCGGTCAAAAGGGACATCCACAAAATGTGTAAAAACCAGAAAGGCAAGACAGGCCCTGGAGAACTGGGAGCCTTGTTATGCTGATGGGCGGGATGTAAATTGCCAACTGCCTCACTGGAGGAGTGCATTGTGTTCCCTAAAACAAGTAAACAACAGAGCTACAGAGCCAAGGCCACTTCCAGTCTAGGGAATATACCTTGGGAAAACTGAAAATCAATAAGAAAGAGCCACCTCCAAATTTAGGGCTGCACTGACTACAAGAACCTCAACTTGGGTACACCTTAAATATCCCAGGAAATATAAAAATGGTTCAAAACATTGTGGTACTTACGTACGATGGAATATCCCTCAGCGATGAAATCAATGTCATAAGACCAGTAGCAGCAAAGTGAGTGGATTCACATACGATGATTCTAAGTGAAATAAGTCACACAGAAAAAGAAACTTATCATAAGATATCACTTATGAAGATCCTGTAAACATGGCTACACGTGAACTGAGTTAGGAAAGAGAACAGAGTCTCACATTTAGAAAACACTCTTATGCCTGCATAAAGGGGAAGGAGAGGTGGGGTGATGCATAAAACCAGAGTTTGATATAAGCACAGGGACCGTTTCAAAAACCAACTTTGGAATTGACAAGACCGACAGCTTCTTCAGTGAAGGAGACTCAAAACCCCATATTTCCCACAGAGGAATATATCTGACTAGTAAGAATCTTAAAACCTATGTATTGATATGTCTCCATAAGGGAATCAAGTGTGTCTAGAGTGGCATAAACATGGCAGCGAGAATCAGCTCAAACCCACTATAAAAAGGAATTTCAAAAGCAAAACCAAAAAACAGGGAAATTCTTTACAATTCCTTCAGGGTGTCTGAGGAAACCTGGAAAGACCCTATCTACAATGACAGCTGGATGTGGCATAAGGCTGGACACTTGGGACTGAGAGTTTTGGTGAGATTGGGTGAGCAAATGCAGACCCTTTCAAGCAATAATGCATGGCCCCCATTCCATGGGTCCCAACTCTCCAGGTTCAAGGGAATATTACTACAGCTATAACATGTACAGGAAACCTAGAGAATGGACACACTGTGAATACGAAAGGTTTCTAAAACTCAACGAATAGTCCCTCTCCTGGTGCTCCAGTTTGACTTTCCAACTGCCTTACTATCAATCTCCCAACTTGGAGAGACAGGCCCTTTAACCTCCTGGTTTGCACAGGTTCCCAGTTTGGCAGAGGATGGAAGGGACGAGGGAGAACCCATGAGAGAGTAGCTGTTAGGTATTTGGACTGGCACATGTCACTCTAATTTCCCGGCAGGAAGAAGAATTAACCAAAGTCTCAGCCACCCAGCGGGAACCAGTATAGGATATGATCCAAAATTTTGGACTTGCGTTCAGCTCACAAAAAACGAGTTGAGAAATGGAGCTCAGGGGCACAGCAATTCACAAACTGGCAGAGTGATAAAGGACAACTATCGTCCAAAAATCTGTTGAGGGAAGTCAACGAGGCGGACTTGAAAGCGAGGCAAAATAGCAGGAAACAGATTTCAAGAGGTACCTTGGAATCGCCTGTAAAGCACAGGAAGAGGGGCACAACTTGGACAATGGTGCACTTGGCCAAAAAGGGCTTATGCGTTTTCTCCTGAATATATTCTGGAGAAAACGCATAAGCCCTTTGTGGCCAAGCAAGCAAGCGGGCAATGCAAATCTGCACTACAAAGAAGTATCACTTCCCACCGGTCAAAAGGGACATCCACAAAATGTGTAAAAACCAGAAAGGCAAGACAGGCCCTGGAGAACAGGGAGCCTTGTTATGCTGATGGGCGGGATGTAAATTGCCAACTGCCTCACTGGAGGAGTGCATTGTGTTCCCTAAAACAAGTAAACAACAGAGCTACAGAGCCAAGGCCACTTCCAGTCTAGGGAATATACTTGGGGAAAACTGAAAATCAATAAGAAAGAGCCACCTCCAAATTTAGGGCTGCACTGGCTACAAGAACCTCAACTTGGGTACACCTTAAATATCCCAGGAAATATAAAAATGGTTCAAAACATTGTGGTACTTACGTACGATGGAATATCCCTCAGCCATGAAATCAATGTCATAAGACCAGTAGCAGCAAAGTGAGTGGATTCAGGTACGATGATTCTAAGTGAAATAAGTCACACAGAAAAAGGAACTTATCATAAGATATCACTTATGAAGATCCTGTAAACATGGCTACACGTGAATTGAGTTAGGAAAGAGAACAGAGTCTCACATTTAGAAAACACTCTTATGCCTGCATAAAGGGGAAGGAGAGGTGGGGTGATGCATAAAACCAGAGTTTGATATAAGCACAGGGACCGTTTCAAAAACCAACTTTGGAATTGACAAGACCGACACCTTCCTCAGTGAAAGAGACTCAAAACCCCATATTTCCCACAGAGGAATATATCTGACTAGTAAGAATCTTAAAACCTATGTATTGATATGTCTCCATAAGGGAATCAAGTGTGTCTAGAGTGGCATAAACATGGCAGCGAGAATCAGCTCAAACCCACTATAAAAAGGAATTTCCAAAGCAAAACCAAAAAACAGGGAAATTCTTTACAATTCCTTCAGGGTGTCTGAGGAAACCTGGAAAGACCCTATCTACAATGACAGCTGGATGTGGCATAAGGCTGGACACTTGGGACTGAGAGGATTGGTGAGATTGGGTGAGCAAATGCAGACCCTTTCAAGCAATAATGCATGGCCCCCATTCCATGGGTCCCAACTCTCCAGGTTCAAGGGAATATTACTACAGCTATAACATGTACAGGAAACCTAGAGAATGGACACATTGTGAATACGAAAGGTTTCTAAAACTCAACGAATAGTCCCTCTCCTGGTTCTCCAGTTTGACTTTCCAACTGCCTTACTATCAATCTCCCAACTTGGAGAGACAGGCCCTTTAACCTCCTGGTTTGCACAGGTTTCCAATTTGGCAGAGGATGGATGGGACGAGGGAGAACCCATGAGAGAGTAGCTGTTAGGCATTTGGACGGGCACATGTCACTCTAATTTCCCGGCAGGAAGAAGAATTAACCAAAGTCTCAGCCACCCACCGGGAACCAGTATAGGACATGATCAAAAATTTTGGACTTGCGTTCAGCTCACAAAAAACGAGTTGAGAAATGGAGCTCAGGGGCACAGCAATTCACAAACTGGCAGAGTGATAAAGGACAACTATCGTCCAAAAATCTGTTGAGGGAAGTCAACGAGGCGGACTTGAAAGTGAGGCAAAATAGCAGGAAACAGATTTCAAGAGGTACGTTGGAATCGCCTGTAAAGCACAGGAAGAGGGGCACAACTTGGACAATGGTGCACTTGGCCAAAAAGGGCGTATGCGTTTTCTCCTGAATATATTCAGGAGAAAACGCATACGCCCTTTTTGGCCAAGCAAGCAAGCGGGCAATGCAAATCTGCACTACAAAGAAGTATCACTTCCCACCGGTCAAAAGGGACATCCACAAAATGTGTAAAAACCAGAAAGGCAAGACAGGCCCTGGAGAACTGGGAGCCTTGTTATGCTGATGTGCGGGATGTAAATTGCCAACTGCCTCACTGGAGGAGTGCATTCTGTTCCCTAAAACAAGTAAACAACAGAGCTACAGAGCCAAGGCCACTTCCAGTCTAGGGAATATACCTTGGGAAAACTGAAAATCAATAAGAAAGAGCCACCTCCAAATTTAGGGCTGCACTGACTACAAGAACCTCAACTTGGGTACACCTTAAATATCCCAGGAAATATAAAAATGGTTCAAAACATTGTGGTACTTACGTACGATGGAATATCCCTCAGCCATGAAATCAATGTCATAAGACCAGTAGCGGCAAAGTGAGTGGATTCAGGTACGATGATTCTAAGTGAAATAAGTCACACAGAAAAAGAAACTTATCAAAAGATATCACTTATGAAGATCCTGTAAACATGGCTACACGTGAACTGAGTTAGGAAAGAGAACAGAGTCTCACATTTAGAAAACACTCTTATGCCTGCATAAAGGGGAAGGAGAGGTGGGGTGATGCATAAAACCAGAGTTTGATATAAGCACAGGGACCGTTTCAAAAACCAACTTTGGAATTGACAAGACCGACACCTTCCTCAGTGAAAGAGACTCAAAACCCCATATTTCCCACAGAGGAATATATCTGACTAGTAAGAATCTTAAAACCTATGTATTGATATGTCTCCATAAGGGAATCAAGTGTGTCTAGAGTGGCATAAACATGGCAGCGAGAATCAGCTCAAACCCACTATAAAAAGGAATTTCAAAAGCAAAACCAAAAAACAGGGAAATTCTTTACAATTCCTTCAGGGTGTCTGAGGAAACCTGGAAAGACCCTATCTACAATGACAGCTGGATGTGGCATAAGGCTGGACACTTGGGACTGAGAGGATTGGTGAGATTGGGTGAGCAAATGCAGACCCTTTCAAGCAATAATGCATGGCCCCCATTCCATGGGTCCCAACTCTCCAGGTTCAAGGGAATATTACTACAGCTATAACATGTACAGGAAACCTAGAGAATGGACACACTGTGAATACGAAAGGTTTCTAAAACTCAACGAATAGTCCCTCTCCTGGTGCTCCAGTTTGACTTTCCAACTGCCTTACTATCAATCTCCCAACTTGGAGAGACAGGCCCTTTAACCTCCTGGTTTGCACAGGTTCCCAATTTGGCAGAGGATGGAAGGGACGAGGGAGAACCCATGAGAGAGTAGCTGTTAGGCATTTGGACGGGCACATGTCACTCTAATTTCCCGGCAGGAAGAAGAATTAACCAAAGTCTCAGCCACCCACCGGGAACCAGTATAGGACATGATCCAAAATTTTGGACTTGCGTTCAGCTCACAAAAAACGAGTTGAGAAATGGAGCTCAGGGGCACAGCAATTCACAAACTGGCAGAGTGATAAAGGACAACTATCGTCCAAAAATCTGTTGAGGGAAGTCAACGAGGCGGACTTGAAAGCGAGGCAAAATAGCAGGAAACAGATTTGAAGAGGTACCTTGGAATCGCCTGTAAAGCACAGGAAGAGGGGCACAACTTGGACAATGGTGCACTTGGCCAAAAAGGGCGTATGCGTTTTCTCCTGAATATATTCAGGAGAAAACGCATACGCCCTTTTTGGCCAAGCAAGCAAGCGGGCAATGCAAATCTGCACTACAAAGAAGTATCACTTCCCACCGGTCAAAAGGGACATCCACAAAATGTGTAAAAACCAGAAAGGCAAGACAGGCCCTGGAGAACAGGGAGCATTGTTATGCTGATGGGCGGGATGTAAATTGCCAACTGCCTCACTGGAGGAGTGCATTGTGCTCCCTAAAACAAGTAAACAACAGAGCTACAGAGCCAAGGCCTCTTCCAGTCTAGGGAATATACCTTGGGAAAACTGAAAATCAATAAGAAAGAGCCACCTCCAAATTTAGGGCTGCACTGGCTACAAGAACCTCAACTTGGGTACACCTTAAATATCCCAGGAAATATAAAAATGGTTCAAAACATTGTGGTACTTACGTACGATGGAATATCTTCAGCCATGAAATCAATGTCATAAGACCAGTAGCAGCAAAGTGAGTGGATTCAGGTACGATGATTCTAAGTGAAATAAGTCACACAGAAAAAGAAACTTATCAAAAGATATCACTTATGAAGATCCTGTAAACATGGCTACACGTGAACTGAGTTAGGAAAGAGAACAGAGTCTCACATTTAGAAAACACTCTTATGCCTGCATAAAGGGGAAGGAGAGGTGGGGTGATGCATAAAACCAGAGTTTGATATAAGCACAGGGACCGTTTCAAAAACAAACTTTGGAATTGACAAGACCGACACCTTCCTCAGTGAAAGAGACTCAAAACCCCATATTTCCCACAGAGGAATATATCTGACTAGTAAGAATCTTAAAACCTATGTATTGATATGTCTCCATAAGGGAATCAAGTGTGTCTAGAGTGGCATAAACATGGCAGCGAGAATCAGCTCAAACCCACTATAAAAAGGAATTTCAAAAGCAAAACCAAAAAACAGGGAAATTCTTTACAATTCCTTCAGGGTGTCTGAGGAAACCTGGAAAGACCCTATCTACAATGACAGCTGGATGTGGCATAAGGCTGGACACCTGGGACTGAGAGGATTGGTGAGATTGGGTGAGCAAATGCAGACCCTTTCAAGCAATAATGCATGGCCCCCATTCCATGGGTCCCAACTCTCCATGTTCAAGGGAACATTACTACAGCTGTAACATGTACAGGAAACCTAGAGAATGGACACACTGTGAATACGAAAGGTTTCTAAAACTCAACGAATAGTCCCTCTCCTGCTGCTCCAGTTTGACTTTCCAACTGCCTTACTATCAATCTCCCAACTTGGAGAGACAGGCCCTTTAACCTCCTGGTTTGCACAGGTTCCCAATTTGGCAGAGGATGGAAGGGACGAGGGAGAACCCATGAGAGAGTAGCTGTTAGGCATTTGGACGGGCACATGTCACTCTAATTTCCCGGGAGGAAGAAGAATTAACCAAAGTCTCATCCACCCACCGGGAACCAGTATAGGACATGATCCAAAATTTTGGACTTGCGTTCACCTCACAAAAAACGAGTTGAGAAATGGAGCTCAGGGGCACAGCAATTCACAAACTGGCAGAGTGATAAAGGACAACTATCGTCCAAAAATCTGTTGAGGGAAGTCAACGAGGCGGACTTGAAAGCGAGGCAAAATAGCAGGAAACAGATTTCAAGAGGTACCTTGGAATCGCCTGTAAAGCACAGTAAGAGGGGCACAACTTGGACAATGGTGCACTTGACCAAAAAGGGCGTATGCGTTTTCTCCTGAATATATTCAGGAGAAAACGCATACGCCCTTTTTGGCCAAGCAAGCAAGCGGGCAATGCAAATCTGCACTACAAAGAAGTATCACTTCCCACCAGTCAAAAGGGACATCCACAAAATGTGTAAAAACCAGAAAGGCAAGACAGGCCCTGGAGAACAGGGAGCCTTGTTATGCTGATGGGCGGGATGTAAATTGCCAACTGCCTCACTGGAGGAGTGCATTGTGCTCCCTAAAACAAGTAAACAACAGAGCTACAGAGCCAAGGCCACTTCCAGTCTAGGGAATATACCTTGGGAAAACTGAAAATCAATAAGAAAGAGCCACCTCCAAATTTAGGGCTGCACTGGCTACAAGAACCTCAACTTGGGTACACCTTAAATATCCCAGGAAATATAAAAATGGTTCAAAACATTGTGGTACTTACGTACGATGGAATATCCCTCAGCCATGAAATCAATGTCATAAGACCAGTAGCAGCAAAGTGAGTGGATTCAGGTACGATGATTCTAAGTGAAATAAGTCACACAGAAAAAGAAACTTATCATAAGATATCACTTATGAAGATCCTGTAAACATGGCTACACGTGAACTGAGTTAGGAAAGAGAACAGAGTCTCACATTTAGAAAACACTCTTATGCCTGCATAAAGGGGAAGGAGAGGTGGGGTGATGCATAAAACCAGAGTTTGATATAAGCACAGGGACCGTTTCAAAAACCAACTTTGGAATTGACAAGACCGACACATTCCTCAGTGAAAGAGACTCAAAACCCCATATTTCCCACAGAGGAATATATCTGACTAGTAAGAATCTTAAAACCTATGTATTGATATGTCTCCATAAGGGAATCAAGTGTGTCTAGAGTGGCATAAACATGGCAGCGAGAATCAGCTCAAACCCACTATAAAAAGGAATTTCAAAAGCAAAACCAAAAAACAGGGAAATTGTTTACAATTCCTTCAGGGTGTCTGAGGAAACCTGGAAAGACCCTATCTACAATGACAGCTGGATGTGGCATAAGGCTGGACACTTGGGACTGAGAGGATTGGTGAGATTGGGTGAGCAAATGCAGACCCTTTCAAGCAATAATGCATGGCCCCCATTCCATGGGTCCCAACTCTCCAGGTTCAAGGGAATATTACTACAGCTATAACATGTACAGGAAACCTAGAGAATGGACACACTGTGAATACGAAAGGTTTCTAAAACTCAACGAATAGTCCCTCTCCTGGTGCTCCAGTTTGACTTTCCAACTGCCTTACTATCAATCTCCCAACTTGGAGAGACAGGCCCTTTAACCTCCTGGTTTGCACAGGTTCCCAATTTGGCAGAGGATGGAAGGGACGAGGGAGAACCCATGAGAGAGTAGCTGTTAGGCATTTGGACGGGCACATGTCACTCTAATTTCCCGGCAGGAAGAAGAATTAACCAAAGTCTCTGCCACCCACCGGGAACCAGTATAGGACATGATCCAAAATTTTGGACTTGCGTTCAGCTCACAAAAAACGAGTTGAGAAATGGAGCTCAGGGGCACAGCAATTCACAAACTGGCAGAGTGATAAAGGACAACTATCGTCCAAAAATCTGTTGAGGGAAGTCAACGAGGCGGACTTGAAAGTGAGGCAAAATAGCAGGAAACAGATTTCAAGAGGTACATTGGAATCGCCTGTAAAGCACAGGAAGAGGGGCACAACTTGGACAATGGTGCACTTGGCCAAAAATGTCGTAAGCGTTTTCTCCTGAATATATTCAGGAGAAAACGCATACGCCCATTTTGGCCAAGCAAGCAAGCGGGCAATGCAAATCTGCACTACAAAGAAGTATCACTTCCCACCGGTCAAAAGGGACATCCACAAAATGTGTAAAAACCAGAAAGGCAAGACAGGCCCTGGAGAACTGGGAGCCTTGTTATGCTGATGGGCGGGATGTAAATTGCCAACTGCCTCACTGGAGGAGTGCATTGTGTTCCCTCAAACAAGTAAACAACAGAGCTACAGAGCCAAGGCCACTTCCAGTCTAGGGAATATACCTTGGGAAAACTGAAAATCAATAAGAAAGAGCCACGTCCAAATTTAGGGCTGCACTGACTACAAGAACCTCAACTTGGGTACACCTTAAATATCCCAGGAAATATAAAAATGGTTCAAAACATTGTGGTACTTACGTACGATGGAATATCCCTCAGCCATGAAATCAATGTCATAAGACCAGTAGCAGCAAAGTGAGTGGATTCAGGTACGATGATTCTAAGTGAAATAAGTCACACAGAAAAAGAAACTTATCATAAGATATCACTTATGAAGATCCTGTAAACATGGCTACACGTGAACTGAGTTAGGAAAGAGAACAGAGTCTCACATTTAGAAAACACTCTTATGCCTGCATAAAGGGGAAGGAGAGGTGGGGTGATGCATAAAACCAGAGTTTGATATAAGCACAGGGACCGTTTCAAAAACCAACTTTGGAATTGACAAGACCGACACCTTCCTCAGTGAAAGAGACTCAAAACCCCATATGTCCCACAGAGGAATATATCTGACTAGTAAGAAGCTTAAAACCTATGTATTGATATGTCTCCATAAGGGAATCAATTGTGTCTAGAGTGGCATAAACATGGCAGCGAGAATCAGCTCAAACCCACTATAAAAAGGAATTTCAAAAGCAAAACCAAAAAACAGGGAAATTCTTTACAATTCCTTCAGGGTGTCTGAGGAAACCTGGAAAGACCCTATCTACAATGACAGCTGGATGTGGCATAAGTCTGGACACTTGCGACTGAGAGGATTGGTGAGATTGGGTGAGCAAATGCAGACCCTTTCAAGCAATAATGCATGGCCCCCATTCCATGGGTCCCAACTCTCCAGGTTCAAGGGAATATTACTACAGCTATAACATGTACAGGAAACCTAGAGAATGGACACACTGTGAATACGAAAGGTTTCTAAAACTCAACGAATAGTCCCTCTCCTGGTGCTCCAGTTTGACTTTCCAACTGCTTTACTATCAATCTCCCAACTTGGAGAGACAGGCCCTTTAACCTCCTGGTTTGCACAGGTTCCCAGTTTGGCAGAGGATGGAAGGGACGAGGGAGAACCCATGAGAGAGTAGCTGTTAGGCATTTGGACGGGCACATGTCACTCTAATTTCCCGGCAGGAAGAAGAATTAACCAAAGTCTCAGCCACCCACCGGGAACCAGTATAGGACATGATCCAAAATTTTGGACTTGCGTTCAGCTCACAAAAAACGAGTTGAGAAATGGAGCTCAGGGGCACAGCAATTCACAAACTGGCAGAGTGATAAAGGACAACTATCGTCCAAAAATCTGTTGAGGGAAGTCAACGAGGCGGACTTGAAAGCGAGGCAAAATAGCAGGAAACAGATTTCAAGAGGTACCTTGGAATCGCCTGTAAAGCACAGTAAGAGGGGCACAACTTGGACAATGGTGCACTTGACCAAAAAGGGCGTATGCGTTTTCTCCTGAATATATTCAGGAGAAAACGCATACGCCCTTTTTGGCCAAGCAAGCAAGCGGGCAATGCAAATCTGCACTACAAAGATGTATCACTTCCCACCGGTCAAAAGGGACATCCACAAAATGTGTAAAAACCAGAAAGGCAAGACAGGCCCTGGAGAACTGGGAGCCTTGTTATGCTGATGGGCGGGATGTAAATTGCCAACTGCCTCACTGGAGGAGTGCATTGTGTTCCCTAAAACAAGTAAACAACAGAGCTACAGAGCCAAGGCCACTTCCAGTCTAGGGAATATACCTTGGGAAAACTGAAAATCAATAAGAAAGAGCCACCTCCAAATTTAGGGCTGCACTGACTACAAGAACCTCAACTTGGGTACACCTTAAATATCCCAGGAAATATAAAAATGGTTCAAAACATTGTGGTACTTACGTACGATGGAATATCCCTCAGCCATGAAATCAATGTCATAAGACCAGTAGCAGCAAAGTGAGTGGATTCAGGTACGATGATTCTAAGTGAAATAAGTCACACAGAAAAAGAAACTTATCAAAAGATATCACTTATGAAGATCCTGTAAACATGGCTACACGTGAACTGAGTTAGGAAAGAGAACAGAGTCTCACATTTAGAAAACACTCTTATGCCTGCATAAAGGGGAAGGAGAGGTGGGGTGATGCATAAAACCAGAGTTTGATATAAGCACAGGGACCGTTTCAAAAACCAACTTTGGAATTGACAAGACCGACACCTTCCTCAGTGAAAGAGACTCAAAACCCCATATTTCCCACAGAGGAATATATCTGACTAGTAAGAATCTTAAAACCTATGTATTGATATGTCTCCATAAGGGAATCAAGTGTGTCTAGAGTGGCATAAACATGGCAGCGAGAATCAGCTCAAACCCACTATAAAAAGGAATTTCAAAAGCAAAACCAAAAAACAGGGTAATTCTTTACAATTCCTTCAGGGTGTCTGAGGAAACCTGGAAAGACCCTATCTACAATGACAGCTGGATGTGGCATAAGGCTGGACACTTGGGACTGAGAGGATTGGTGAGATTGGGTGAGCAAATGCAGACCCTTTAAAGCAATAATGCATGGCCCACATTCCATGGGTCCCAACTCTCCAGGTTCAAGGGAATATTACTACAGCTATAACATGTACAGGAAACCTAGAGAATGGACACACTGTGAATACGAAAGGTTTCTAAAACTCAACGAATAGTCCCTCTCCTGGTGCTCCAGTTTGACTTTCCAACTGCCTTACTATCAATCTCCCAACTTGGAGAGACAGGCCCTTTAACCTCCTGGTTTGCACAGGTTCCCAGTTTGGCAGAGGACGGAAGGGACGAGGGAGAACCCATGAGAGAGTAGCTGTTAGGCATTTGGACGGGCACATGTCACTCTAATTTCCCGGCAGGAAGAAGAATTAACCAAAGTCTCAGCCACCCACCGGGAACCAGTATAGGACATGATCCAAAATTTTGGACTTGCGTTCAGCTCACAAAAAACGAGTTGAGAAATGGAGCTCAGGGGCACAGCAATTCACAAACTGGCAGAGTGATAAAGGACAACTATCGTCCAAAAATCTGTTGAGGGAAGTCAACGAGGCGGACTTGAAAGCGAGGCAAAATAGCAGGAAACAGATTTCAAGAGGTACCTTGGAATCGCCTGTAAAGCACAGTAAGAGGGGCACAACTTGGACAATGGTTCACTTGACCAAAAAGGGCGTATGCGTTTTCTCCTGAATATATTCAGGAGAAAACGCATACGCCGTTTTTGGCCAAGCAAGCAAGCGGGCAATGCAAATCTGCACTACAAAGAAGTATCACTTCCCACCGGTCAAAAGGGACATCCACAAAATGTGTAAAAACCAGAAAGGCAAGACAGGCCCTGGAGAACTGGGAGCCTTGTTATGCTGATGGGCGGGATGTAAATTGCCAACTGCCTCACTGGAGGAGTGCATTGTGTTCCCTAAAACAAGTAAACAACAGAGCTACAGAGCCAAGGCCACTTCCAGTCTAGGGAATATACCTTGGGAAAACTGAAAATCAATAAGAAAGAGCCACCTCCAAATTTAGGGCTGCACTGGCTACAAGAACCTCAACTTGGGTACACCTTAAATATCCCAGGAAATATAAAAATGGTTCAAAACATTGTGGTACTTACGTACGATGGAATATCCCTCAGCCATGAAATCAATGTCATAAGACCAGTAGCAGCAAAGTGAGTGGATTCAGGTACGATGATTCTAAGTGAAATAAGTCACACAGAAAAAGAAACTTATCATAAGATATCACTTATGAAGATCCTGTAAACATGGCTACACGTGAACTGAGTTAGGAAAGAGAACAGAGTCTCACATTTAGAAAACACTCTTATGCCTGCATAAAGGGGAAGGAGAGGTGGGGTGATGCATAAAACCAGAGTTTGATATAAGCACAGGGACCGTTTCAAAAACCAACTTTGGAATTGACAAGACCGACACCTTCCTCAGTGAAAGAGACTCAAAACCCCATATTTCCCACAGAGGAATATATCTGACTAGTAAGAATCTTAAAACCTATGTATTGATATGTCTCCATAAGGGAATCAAGTGTGTCTAGAGTGGCATAAACATGGCAGCGAGAATCAGCTCAAACCCACTATAAAAATGAATTTCAAAAGCAAAACCAAAAAACAGGGAAATTCTTTACAATTCCTTCAGGGTGTCTGAGGAAACCTGGAAAGACCCTATCTACAATGACAGCTGGATGTGGCATAAGGCTGGACACTTGGGACTGAGAGGATTGGTGAGATTGGGTGAGCAAATGCAGACCCTTTCAAGCAATAATGCATGGCCCCCATTCCATGGGTCCCAACTCTCCAGGTTCAAGGGAATATTACTACAGCTATAACATGTACAGGAAACCTAGAGAATGGACACACTGTGAATACGAAAGGTTTCTAAAACTCAACGAATAGTCCCTCTCCTGGTGCTCCAGTTTGACTTTCCAACTGCTTTACTATCAATCTCCCAACTTGGAGAGACAGGCCCTTTAACCTCCTGGTTTGCACAGGTTCCCAGTTTGGCAGAGGATGGAAGGGACGAGGGAGAACCCATGAGAGAGTAGCTGTTAGGCATTTGGACGGGCACATGTCACTCTAATTTCCCGGCAGGAAGAAGAATTAACCAAAGTCTCAGCCACCCACCGGGAACCAGTATAGGACATGATCCAAAATTTTGGACTTGCGTTCAGCTCACAAAAAACGAGTTGAGAAATGGAGCTCAGGGGCACAGCAATTCACAAACTGGCAGAGTGATAAAGGACAACTATCGTCCAAAAATCTGTTGAGGGAAGTCAACGAGGCGGACTTGAAAGCGAGGCAAAATAGCAGGAAACAGATTTCAAGAGGTACATTGGAATCGCCTGTAAAGCACAGGAAGAGGGGCACAACTTGGACAATGGTGCACTTGGCCAAAAGGGTCGTAAGCGTTTTCTCCTGAATATATTCAGGAGAAAACGCATACGCCCTTTTTGGCCAAGCAAGCAAGCGGGCAATGCAAATCTGCACTACAAAGAAGTATCACTTCCCACCGGTCAAAAGGGACATCCACAAAATGTGTAAAAACCAGAAAGGCAAGACAGGCCCTGGAGAACTGGGAGCCTTGTTATGCTGATGGGCGGGATGTAAATTGCCAACTGCCTCACTGGAGGAGTGCATTGTGTTCCCTAAAACAAGTAAACAACAGAGCTACAGAGCCAAGGCCACTTCCAGTCTAGGGAATATACCTTGGGAAAACTGAAAATCAATAAGAAAGAGCCACCTCCAAATTTAGGGCTGCACTGGCTACAAGAACCTCAACTTGGGTACACCTTAAATATCCCAGGAAATATAAAAATGGTTCAAAACATTGTGGTACTTACATACGATGGAATATCCCTCAGCCATGAAATCAATGTCATAAGACCAGTAGCAGCAAAGTGAGTGGATTCAGGTACGATGATTCTAAGTGAAATAAGTCACACAGAAAAAGAAACTTATCATAAGATATCACTTATGAAGATCCTGTAAACATGGCTACACGTGAACTGAGTTAGGAAAGAGAACAGAGTCTCACATTTAGAAAACACTCTTATGCCTGCATAAAGGGGAAGGAGAGGTGGGGTGATGCATAAAACCAGAGTTTGATATAAGCACAGGGACCGTTTCAAAAACCAACTTTGGAATTGACAAGACCGACACCTTCCTTAGTGAAAGAGACTCAAAACCCCATATTTCCCGCAGAGGAATATATCTGACTAGTAAGAATCTTAAAACCTATGTATTGATATGACTCCATAAGGGAATCAAGTGTGTCTAGAGTGGCATAAACATGGCAGCGAGAATCAGCTCAAACCCACTATAAAAAGGAATTTCAAAAGCAAAACCAAAAAACAGGGAAATTCTTTACAATTCCTTCAGGGTGTCTGAGGAAACCTGGAAAGACCCTATCTACAATGACAGCTGGATGTGGCATAAGGCTGGACACTTGGGACTGAGAGGATTGGTGAGATTGGGTGAGCAAATGCAGACCCTTTCAAGCAATAATGCATGGCCCCCATTCCATGGGTCCCAACTCTCCAGGTTCAAGGGAATATTACTACAGCTATAACATGTACAGGAAACCTAGAGAATGGACACACTGTGAATACGAAAGGTTTCTAAAACTCAACGAATAGTCCCTCTCCTGGTGCTCCAGTTTGACTTTCCAACTGCCTTACTATCAATCTCCCAACTTGGAGAGACAGGCCCTTTAACCTCCTGGTTTGCACAGGTTCCCAGTTTGGCAGAGGATGGAAGGGACGAGGGAGAACCCATGAGAGAGTAGCTGTTAGGCATTTGGACGGGCACATGTCACTCTAATTTCCCGGCAGGAAGAAGAATTAACCAAAGTCTCAGCCACCCACCGGGAACCAGTATAGGACATGATCCAAAATTTTGGACTTGCGTTCAGCTCACAAAAAACGAGTTGAGAAATGGAGCTCAGGGGCACAGCAATTCACAAACTGGCAGAGTGATAAAGGACAACTATCGTGCAAAAATCTGTTGAGGGAAGTCAACGAGGCGGACTTGAAAGCGAGGCAAAATAGCAGGATACAGATTTCAAGAGGTACCTTGGAATCGCCTGTAAAGCACAGGAAGAGGGGCACAACTTGGACAATGGTGCACTTGGCCAAAAAGGGCGTATGTGTTTTCTCCTGAATATATTCAGGAGAAAACGCATACGCCCTTTTTGGCCAAGCAAGCAAGCGGGCAATGCAAATCTGCACTACAAAGAAGTATCACTTCCCACCGGTCAAAAGGGACATCCACAAAATGTGTAAAAACCAGAAAGGCAAGACAGGCCCTGGAGAACTGGGAGCCTTGTTATGCTGATGGGCGGGATGTAAATTGCCAACTGCCTCACTGGAGGAGTGCATTGTGTTCCCTAAAACAAGTAAAAAACAGAGCTACAGAGCCAAGGCCACTTCCAGTCTAGGGAATATACCTGGGGAAAACTGAAAATCAATAAGAAAGAGCCACCTCCAAATTTAGGGCTGCACTGACTACAAGAACCTCAACTTGGGTACACCTTAAATATCCCAGGAAATATAAAAATGGTTCAAAACATTGTGGTACTTACGTACGATGGAATATCCCTCAGCCATGAAATCAATGTCATAAGACCAGTAGCAGCAAAGTGAGTGGATTCAGGTACGATGATTCTAAGTGAAATAAGTCACACAGAAAAAGAAACTTATCAAAAGATATCACTTATGAAGATCCTGTAAACATGGCTACACGTGAACTGAGTTAGGAAAGAGAACAGAGTCTCACATTTAGAAAACACTCTTATGCCTGCATAAAGGGGAAGGAGAGGTGGGGTGATGCATAAAACCAGAGTTTGATATAAGCACAGGGACCGTTTCAAAAACCAACTTTGGAATTGACAAGACCGACACCATCCTCAGTGAAAGAGACTCAAAACCCCATATTTCCCGCAGAGGAATATATCTGACTAGTAAGAATCTTAAAACCTATGTATTGATATGACTCCATAAGGGAATCAAGTGTGTCTAGAGTGGCATAAACATGGCAGCGAGAATCAGCTCAAACCCACTATAAAAAGGAATTTCAAAAGCAAAACCAAAAAACAGGGAAATTCTTTACAATTCCTTCAGGGTGTCTGAGGAAACCTGGAAAGACCCTATCTACAATGACAGCTGGATGTGGCATAAGGCTGGACACTTGGGACTGAGAGGATTGGTGAGATTGGGTGAGCAAATGCAGACCCTTTCAAGCAATAATGCATGGCCCCCATTCCATGGGTCCCAACTCTCCAGGTTCAAGGGAATATTACTACAGCTATAACATGTACAGGAAACCTAGAGAATGGACACACTGTGAATACGAAAGGTTTCTAAAACTCAACGAATAGTCCCTCTCCTGGTGCTCCAGTTTGACTTTCCAACTGCCTTACTATCAATCTCCCAACTTGGAGAGACAGGCCCTTTAACCTCCTGGTTTGCACAGGTTCCCAATTTGGCAGAGGATGGAAGGGACGAGGGAGAACCCATGAGAGAGTAGCTGTTAGGCATTTGGACGGGCACATGTCACTCTAATTTCCCGGCAGGAAGAAGAATTAACCAAAGTCTCAGCCACCCACCGGGAACCAGTTTAGGACATGATCCAAAATTTTGGACTTGCGTTCAGCTCACAAAAAACGAGTTGAGAAATGGAGCTCAGGGGCACAGCAATTCACAAACTGGCAGAGTGATAAAGGACAATTATCGTCCAAAAATCTGTTGAGGGAAGTCAACGAGGCGGACTTGAAAGTGAGGCAAAATAGCAGGAAACAGATTTCAAGAGGTACCTTGGAATCGCCTGTAAAGAACAGGAAGAGGGGCACAACTTGGACAATGGTGCACTTGGCCAAAAAGGGCATATGCGTTTTCTCTTGAATATATTCAGGAGAAAACGCATATGCCCTTTTTGGCCAAGCAAGCAAGCGGGCAATGCAAATCTGCACTACAAAGAAGTATCACTTCCCACCGGTCAAAAGGGACATCCACAAAATGTGTAAAAACCAGAAAGGCAAGACAGGCCCTGGAGAACAGGGAGCCTTGTTATGCTGATGGGCGGGATGTAAATTGCCAACTGCCTCACTGGAGGAGTGCATTGTGTTCCCTAAAACAAGTAAACAACAGAGCTACAGAGCCAAGGCCACTTCCAGTCTAGGGAATATACCTTGGGAAAACTGAAAATCAATAAGAAAGAGCCACCTCCAAATTTAGGGCTGCACTGATTACAAGAACCTCAACGTGGGTACACCTTAAATATCCCAGGAAATATAAAAATGGTTCAAAACATTGTGGTACTTACGTACGATGGAATATCCCTCAGCCATGAAATCAATGTCATAAGACCAGTAGCAGCAAAGTGAGTGGATTCAGGTACGATGATTCTAAGTGAAATAAGTCACACAGAAAAAGGAACTTATCATAAGATATCACTTATGAAGATCCTGTAAACATGGCTACACGTGAACTGAGTTAGGAAAGAGAACAGAGTCTCACATTTAGAAAACACTCTTATGCCTGCATAAAGGGGAAGGAGAGGTGGGGTGATGCATAAAACCAGAGTTTGATATAAGCACAGGGACCGTTTCAAAAACCAACTTTGGAATTGACAAGACCGACACCTTCCTCAGTGAAAGAGACTCAAAACCCCATATTTCCCACAGAGGAATATATCTGACTAGTAAGAATCTTAAAACCTAAGTATTGATATGTCTCCATAAGGGAATCAAGTGTGTCTAGAGTGGCATAAACATGGCAGCGAGAATCAGCTCAAACCCACTATAAAAAGGAATTTCAAAAGCAAAACCAAAAAACAGGGAAATTCTTTACAATTCCTTCAGGGTGTCTGAGGAAACCTGGAAAGACCCTATCTACAATGACAGCTGGATGTGGCATAAGGCTGGACACTTGGGACTGAGAGGATTGGTGAGATTGGGTGAGCAAATGCAGACACTTTCAAGCAATATTGCTTGTCCCCCATTCCATGGGTCCCAACTCTCCAGGTTCAAGGGAATATTACTACAGCTATAACATGTACAGGAAACCTAGAGAAGGACACACTGTGAATACGAAAGTTTTCTAAAACTCAACGAATAGTCCCTCTCCTGGTGCTCCAGTTTGACTTTCCAACTGCCTTACTATCAATCTCCCAACTTGGAGAGACAGGCCCTTTAACCTCCTGGTTTGCACAGGTTCCCAGTTTGGCAGAGGATGGAAGGGACGAGGGAGAACCCATGAGAGAGTAGCTGTTAGGCATTTGGACGGGCACATGTCACTCTAATTTCCCGGCAGGAAGAAGAATTAACCAAAGTCTCAGCCACCCACCGGGAACCAGTATAGGACATGATCCAAAATTTTGGACTTGCGTTCAGCTCACAAAAAACGAGTTGAGAAATGGAGCTCAGGGGCACAGCAATTCACAAACTGGCAGAGTGATAAAGGACAACTATCATCCAAAAATCTGTTGAGGGAAGTCAACGAGGCGGACTTGAAAGCTAGGCAAAATAGCAGGAAACAGATTTGAAGAGGTACCTTGGAATCGCCTGTAAAGCACAGGAAGAGGGGCACAACTTGGACAATGGTGCACTTGGCCAAAAAGGGCGTATGCGTTTTCTCCTGAATATATTCAGGAGAAAACGCATACGCCCTTTTTGGCCAAGCAATCAAGCGGGCAATGCAAATCTGCACTACAAAGAAGTATCACTTCCCACCGGTCAAAAGGGACATCCACAAAATGTGTAAAAACCAGAAAGGCAAGACAGGCCCTGGAGTACTGGGAGCCTTGTTATGCTTATGGGCGGGATGTAAATTGCCAACTGCCTCACTGGAGGAGTGCATTGTGTTCCCTAAAACAAGTAAACAACAGAGCTACAGAGCCAAGGCCACTTCCAGTCTAGGGAATATACCTGGGGAAAACTGAAAATCAATAAGAAAGAGCCACCTCCAAATTTAGGGCTGCACTGACTACAAGAACCTCAACTTGGGTACACCTTAAATATCCCAGGAAATATAAAAATGGTTCAAAACATTGTGGTACTTACGTACGATGGAATATCCCTCAGCCATGAAATCAATGTCATAAGACCAGTAGCAGCAAAGTGAGTGGATTCAGGTACGATGATTCTAAGTGAAATAAGTCACACAGAAAAAGAAACTTATCAAAAGATATCACTTATGAAGATCCTGTAAACATGGCTACACGTGAACTGAGTTAGGAAAGAGAACAGAGTCTCACATTTAGAAAACACTCTTATGCCTGCATAAAGGGGAAGGAGAGGTGGGGTGATGCATAAAACCAGAGTTTGATATAAGCACAGGGACCGTTTCAAAAACCAACTTTGGAATTGACAAGACCGACACCTTCCTCAGTGAAAGAGACTCAAAACCCCATATTTCCCACAGAGGAATATATCTGACTAGTAAGAATCTTAAAACCTATGTATTGATATGTCTCCATAAGGGAATCAAGTGTGTCTAGAGTGGCATAAACATGGCAGCGAGAATCAGCTCAAACCCACTATAAAAAGGAATTTCAAAAGCAAAACCAAAAAACAGGGAAATTCTTTACAATTCCTTCAGGGTGTCTGAGGAAACCTGGAAAGACCCTATCTACAATGACAGCTGGATGTGGCATAAGGCTGGACACTTGGGACTGAGAGGATTGGTGAGATTGGGTGAGCAAATGCAGACCCTTTCAAGCAATAATGCATGGCCCCCATTCCATGGGTCCCAACTCTCCAGGTTCAAGGGAATATTACTACAGCTATAACATGTACAGGAAACCTAGAGAATGGACACACTGTGAATACGAAAGGTTTTTAAAACTCAAAGAATAGTCCCTCTCCTGGTGCTCCAGTTTGACTTTCCAACTGCCTTACTATCAATCTCCCAACTTGGAGAGACAGGCCCTTTAACCTCCTGGTTTGCACAGGTTCCCAGTTTGGCAGAGGATGGAAGGGACGAGGGAGAACCCATGAGAGAGTAGCTGTTAGGCATTTGGACGGGCACATGTCACTCTAATTTCCCGGCAGGAAGAAGAATTAACCAAAGTCTCAGCCACCCACCGGGAACCAGTATAGGACATGATCCAAAATTTTGGACTTGCGTTCAGCTCCCAAAAAACGAGTTGAGAAATGGAGCTCAGGGTCACAGCAATTCACAAACTGGCAGAGTGATAAAGGACAACTATCGTCCAAAAATCTGTTGAGGGAATTCAACGAGGCGGACTTGAAAGCGAGGCAAAATAGCAGGAAACAGATTTCAAGAGGTACCTTGGAATCGCCTGTAAAGCACAGGAAGAGGGGCACAACTTGGACAATGGTGCACTTGGCCAAAAAGGGCGTATGCGTTTTCTCCTGAATATATTCAGGAGAAAACGCATACGCCCTTTTTGGCCAAGCAAGCAAGCGGGCAATGCAAATCTGCACTACAAAGAAGTATCACTTCCCACTGGTCAAAAGGGACATCCACAAAATGTGTAAAAACCAGAAAGGCAAGACAGGCCCTGGAGAACTGGGAGCCTTGTTATGCTGATGGGCGGGATGTAAGTTGCCAACTGCCTCACTGGAGGAGTGCATTGTGTTCCCTAAAACAAGTAAACAACAGAGCTACAGAGCCAAGGCCACTTCCAGTCTAGGGAATATACCTGGGGAAAACTGAAAATCAATAAGTAAGAGCCACCTCCAAATTTAGGGCTGCACTGACTACAAGAACCTCAACTTGGGTACACCTTAAATATCCCAGGAAATATAAAAATGGTTCAAAATATTGTGGTACTTACGTAATATGGAATATCCCTCAGCCATGAAATCAATGTCATAAGACCAGTAGCAGCAAAGTGAGTGGATTCAGGTACGATGATTCTAAGTGAAATAAGTCACACAGAAAAAGAAACTTATCAAAAGATATCACTTATGAAGATCCTGTAAACATGGCTACACGTGAACTGAGTTAGGAAAGAGAACAGAGTCTCACATTTAGAAAACACTCTTATGCCTGCATAAAGGGGAAGGAGAGCTGGGGTGATGCATAAAACCAGAGTTTGATATAAGCACATGGACCGTTTCAAAAACCAACTTTGGAATTGACAAGACCGACACCTTCCTCAGTGAAAGAGACTCAAAACCCCATATTTCCCACAGAGGAATATATCTGACTAGTAAGAATCTTAAAACCTATGTATTGATATGTCTCCATAAGGGAATCAAGTGTGTCTAGAGTGGCATAAACATGGCAGCGAGAATCAGCTCAAACCCACTATAAAAAGGAATTTCAAAAGCAAAACCAAAAAACAGGGAAATTCTTTACAATTCCTTCAGGGTGTCTGAGGAAACCTGGAAAGACCCTATCTACAATGACAGCTGGATGTGGCATAAGGCTGGACACTTGGGACTGAGAGGATTGGTGAGATTGGGTGAGCAAATGCAGACCCTTTCAAGCAATAATGCATGGCCCCCATTCCATGGGTCCCAACTCTCCAGGTTCAAGGGAATATTACTACAGCTATAACATGTACAGGAAACCTAGAGAATGGACACACTGTGAATACGAAAGGTTTCTAAAACTCAACGAATAGTCCCTCTCCTGGTGCTCCAGTTTGACTTTCCAACTGCCTTACTATCAATCTCCCAACTTGTAGAGACAGGCCCTTTAACCTCCTGGTTTGCACAGGTTCCCAGTTTGGCAGAGGATGGAAGGGACGAGGGAGAACCCATGAGAGAGTAGCTGTTAGGCATTTGGACGGGCACATGCCACTCTAATTTCCCGGCAGGAAGAAGAATTAACCAAAGTCTCAGCCACCCACCGGGAACCAGTATAGGACATGATCCAAAATTTTGGACTTGCGTTCAGCTCACAAAAAACGAGTTGAGAAATGGAGCTCAGGGGCACAGCAATTCACAAACTGGCAGAGTGATAAAGGACAACTATCGTCCAAAAATCTGTTGAGGGAAGTCAACGAGGCGGACTTGAAAGCGAGGCAAAATAGCAGGAAACAGATTTCAAGAGGTACCTTGGAATCGCCTGTAAAGCACAGGAAGAGGGGCACAACTTGGACAATGGTGCACTTGGCCAAAAAGGGTGTATGCGTTTTCTCCTGAATATATTCAGGAGAAAACGCATACGCCCTTTTTGGCCAAGAAAGCAAGCGGGCAATGCAAATCTGCACTACAAAGAAGTATGACTTCCCACCGGTCAAAAGGGACATCCACAAAATGTGTAAAAACCAGAAAGGCAAGACAGGCCCTGGAGAACTGGGAGCCTTGTTATGCTGATGGGAAGGATGTAAATTGCCAACTGCCTCACTGGAGGAGTGCATTGTGTTCCCTAAAACAAGTAAACAACAGAGCTACAGAGCCAAGGCCACTTCCAGTCTAGGGAATATACCTTGGGAAAACTGAAAATCAATAAGAAAGAGCCACCTCCAAATTTAGGGCTGCACTGATTACAAGAACCTCAACTTGGGTACACCTTAAATATCCCAGGAAATATAAAAATGGTTCAAAACATTGTGGTACTTACGTACGATGGAATATCTCTCAGCCATGAAATCAATGTCATAAGACCAGTAGCAGCAAAGTGAGTGGATTCAGGTACGATGATTCTAAGTGAAATAAGTCACACAGAAAAAGGAACTTATCATAAGATATCACTTATGAAGATCCTGTAAACATGGCTACACGTGAACTGAGTTAGAAAAGAGAACAGAGTCTCACATTTAGAAAACACTCTTATGCCTGCATAAAGGGGAAGGAGAGGTGGGGTGATGCATAAAACCAGAGTTTGATATAAGCACAGGGACCGTTTCAAAAACCAACTTTGGAATTGACAAGACCGACACCTTCCTCAGTGAAAGAGACTCAAAACCCCATATTTCCCACAGAGGAATATATCTGACTAGTAAGAATCTTAAAACCTATGTATTGATATGTCTCCATAAGGGAATCAAGTGTGTCTAGAGTGGCATAAACATGGCAGCGAGAATCAGCTCAAACCCACTATAAAAAGGAATTTCAAAAGCAAAACCAAAAAACAGGGAAATTCTTTACAATTCCTTCAGGGTGTCTGAGGAACCCTGGAAAGACCCTATCTACAATGACAGCTGGATGTGGCATAAGGCTGGACACTTGGGACTGAGAGGATTGGTGAGATTGGGTGAGCAAATGCAGACCCTTTCAAGCAATAATGCATGGCCCCCATTCCATGGGTCCCAACTCTCCAGGTTCAAGGGAATATTACTACAGCTATAACATGTACAGGAAACCTAGAGAATGGACACACTGTGAATACGAAAGGTTTCTAAAACTCAACGAATAGTCCCTCTCCTGGTGCTCCAGTTTGACTTTCCAACTGCCTTACTATCAATCTCCCAACTTGGAGAGACAGGCCCTTTAACCTCCTGGTTTGCACAGGTTCCCAATTTGGCAGAGGATGGAAGGGACGAGGGAGAACCCATGAGAGAGTAGCTGTTAGGCATTTGGACGGGCACATGTCACTCTAATTTCCCGGCAGGAAGAAGAATTAACCAAAGTCTCAGCCACCCACCGGGAACCAGTTTAGGACATGATCCAAAATTTTGGACTTGCGTTCAGCTCACAAAAAACGAGTTGAGAAATGGAGCTCAGGGGCACAGCAATTCACAAACTGGCAGAGTGATAAAGGACAATTATCGTCCAAAAATCTGTTGAGGGAAGTCAACGAGGCGGACTTGAAAATGAGGCAAAATAGCAGGAAACAGATTTCAAGAGGTACCTTGGAATCGCCTGTAAAGAACAGGAAGAGGGGCACAACTTGGACAATGGTGCACTTGGCCAAAAAGGGCATATGCGTTTTCTCCTGAATATATTCAGGAGAAAACGCATATGCCCTTTTTGGCCAAGCAAGCAAGCGGGCAATGCAAATCTGCACTACAAAGAAGTATCACTTCCCACCGGTCAAAAGGGACATCCACAAAATGTGTAAAAACCAGAAAGGCAAGACAGGCCCTGGAGAACAGGGAGCCTTGTTATGCTGATGGGCGGGATGTAAATTGCCAACTGCCTCACTGGAGGAGTGCATTGTGTTCCCTAAAACAAGTAAACAACAGAGCTACAGAGCCAAGGCCACTTCCAGTCTAGGGAATATACCTTGGGAAAACTGAAAATCAATAAGAAAGAGCCACCTCCAAATTTAGGGCTGCACTGATTACAAGAACCTCAACGTGGGTACACCTTAAATATCCCAGGAAATATAAAAATGGTTCAAAACATTGTGGTACTTACGTACGATGGAATATCCCTCAGCCATGAAATCAATGTCATAAGACCAGTAGCAGCAAAGTGAGTGGATTCAGGTACGATGATTCTAAGTGAAATAAGTCACACAGAAAAAGGAACTTATCATAAGATATCACTTATGAAGATCCTGTAAACATGGCTACACGTGAACTGAGTTAGGAAAGAGAACAGAGTCTCACATTTAGAAAACACTCTTATGCCTGCATAAAGGGGAAGGAGAGGTGGGGTGATGCATAAAACCAGAGTTTGATATAAGCACAGGGACCGTTTCAAAAACCAACTTTGGAATTGACAAGACCGACACCTTCCTCAGTGAAAGAGACTCAAAACCCCATATTTCCCACAGAGGAATATATCTGACTAGTAAGAATCTTAAAACCTATGTATTGATATGTCTCCATAAGGGAATCAAGTGTGTCTAGAGTGGCATAAACATGGCACGGAGAATCAGCTCAAACCCACTATAAAAAGGAATTTCAAAAGCAAAACCAAAAAACAGGGAAATTCTTTACAATTCCTTCAGGGTGTCTGAGGAAACCTGGAAAGACCCTATCTACAATGACAGCTGGATGTGGCATAAGGCTGGACACTTGGGACTGAGAGGATTGGTGAGATTGGGTGAGCAAATGCAGACACTTTCAAGCAATATTGCTTGTCCCCCATTCCATGGGTCCCAACTCTCCAGGTTCAAGGGAATATTACTACAGCTATAACATGTACAGGAAACCTAGAGAAGGACACACTGTGAATACGAAAGGTTTCTAAAACTCAACGAATAGTCCCTCTCCTGGTGCTCCAGTTTGACTTTCCAACTGCCTTACTATCAATCTCCCAACTTGGAGAGACAGGCCCTTTAACCTCCTGGTTTGCACAGGTTCCCAGTTTGGCAGAGGATGGAAGGGACGAGGGAGAACCCATGAGAGAGTAGCTGTTAGGCATTTGGACGGGCACATGTCACTCTAATTTCCCGGCAGGAAGAAGAATTAACCAAAGTCTCAGCCACCCACCGGGAACCAGTATAGGACATGATCCAAAATTTTGGACTTGCGTTCAGCTCACAAATAACGAGTTGAGAAATGGAGCTCAGGGGCACAGCAATTCACAAACTGGCAGAGTGATAAAGGACAACTATCATCCAAAAATCTGTTGAGGGAAGTCAACGAGGCGGACTTGAAAGCTAGGCAAAATAGCAGGAAACAGATTTGAAGAGGTACCTTGGAATCGCCTGTAAAGCACAGGAAGAGGGGCACAACTTGGACAATGGTGCACTTGGCCAAAAAGGGCGTATGCGTTTTCTCCTGAATATATTCAGGAGAAAACGCATACGCCCTTTTTGGCCAAGCAAGCAAGCGGGCAATGCAAATCTGCACTACAAAGAAGTATCACTTCCCACCAGTCAAAAGGGACATCCACAAAATGTGTAAAAACCAGAAAGTCAAGACAGGCCCTGGAGTACTGGGAGCCTTGTTATGCTTATGGGCGGGATGTAAATTGCCAACTGCCTCACTGGAGGAGTGCATTGTGTTCCCTAAAACAAGTAAACAACAGAGCTACAGAGCCAAGGCCACTTCCAGTCTAGGGAATATACCTGGGGAAAACTGAAAATCAATAAGAAAGAGCCACCTCCAAATTTAGGGCTGCACTGACTACAAGAACCTCAACTTGGGTACACCTTAAATATCCCAGGAAATATAAAAATGGTTCAAAACATTGTGGTACTTACGTACGATGGAATATCCCTCAGCCATGAAATCAATGTCATAAGACCAGTAGCAGCAAAGTGAGTGGATTCAGGTACGATGATTCTAAGTGAAATAAGTCACACAGAAAAAGAAACTTATCAAAAGATATCACTTATGAAGATCCTGTAAACATGGCTACACGTGAACTGAGTTAGGAAAGAGAACAGAGTCTCACATTTAGAAAACACTCTTATGCCTGCATAAAGGGGAAGGAGAGGTGGGGTGATGCATAAAACCAGAGTTTGATATAAGCACAGGGACCGTTTCAAAAACCAACTTTGGAATTGACAAGACCGACACCTTCCTCAGTGAAAGAGACTCAAAACCCCATATTTCCCACAGAGGAATATATCTGACTAGTAAGAATCTTAAAACCTATGTATTGATATGTCTCCATAAGGGAATCAAGTGTGTCTAGAGTGGCATAAACATGGCAGCGAGAATCAGCTCAAACCCACTATAAAAAGGAATTTCAAAAGCAAAACCAAAAAACAGGGAAATTCTTTACAATTCCTTCAGGGTGTCTGAGGAAACCTGGAAAGACCCTATCTACAATGACAGCTGGATGTGGCATAAGGCTGGACACTTGGGACTGAGAGGATTGGTGAGATTGGGTGAGCAAATGCAGACCCTTTCAAGCAATAATGCATGGCCCCCATTCCATGGGTCCCAATTCTCCAGGTTCAAGGGAATATTACTACAGCTATAACATGTACAGGAAACCTAGAGAATGGACACACTGTGAATACGAAAGGTTTCTAAAACTCAAAGAATAGTCCCTCTCCTGGTGCTCCAGTTTGACTTTCCAACTGCCTTACTATCAATCTCCCAACTTGGAGAGACAGGCCCTTTAACCTCCTGGTTTGCAAAGGTTCCCAGTTTGGCAGAGGATGGAAGGGACGAGGGAGAACCCATGAGAGAGTAGCTGTTAGGCATTTGGACGGGCACATGTCACTCTAATTTCCCGGCAGGAAGAAGAATTAACCAAAGTCTCAGCCACCCACCGGGAACCAGTATAGGACATGATCCAAAATTTTGGACTTGCGTTCAGCTCACAAAAAACGAGTTGAGAAATGGAGCTCAGGGGCACAGCAATTCACAAACTGGCAGAGTGATAAAGGACAACTATCGTCCAAAAATCTGTTGAGGGAAGTCAACGAGGCGGACTTGAAAGCGAGGCAAAATAGCAGGAAACAGATTTCAAGAGGTACCTTGGAATCGCCTGTAAAGCACAGGAAGAGGGGCACAACTTGGACAATGGTGCACTTGGCCAAAAAGGGCGTATGCGTTTTCTCCTGAATATATTCAGGAGAAAACGCATACGCCCTTTTTGGCCAAGAAAGCAAGCGGGCAATGCAAATCTGCACTACAAAGAAGTATGACTTCCCACCGGTCAAAAGGGACATCCACAAAATGTGTAAAAACCAGAAAGGCAAGACAGGCCCTGGAGAACTGGGAGCCTTGTTATGCTGATGGGAAGGATGTAAATTGCCAACTGCCTCACTGGAGGAGTGCATTGTGTTCCCTAAAACAAGTAAACAACAGAGCTACAGAGCCAAGGCCACTTCCAGTCTAGGGAATATACCTTGGGAAAACTGAAAATCAATAAGAAAGAGCCACCTCCAAATTTAGGGCTGCACTGATTACAAGAACCTCAACTTGGGTACACCTTAAATATCCCAGGAAATATAAAAATGGTTCAAAACATTGTGGTACTTACGTACGATGGAATATCCCTCAGCCATGAAATCAATGTCATAAGACCAGTAGCAGCAAAGTGAGTGGATTCAGGTACGATGATTCTAAGTGAAATAAGTCACACAGAAAAAGGAACTTATCATAAGATATCACTTATGAAGATCCTGTAAACATGGCTACACGTGAACTGAGTTAGAAAAGAGAACAGAGTCTCACATTTAGAAAACACTCTTATGCCTGCATAAAGGGGAAGGAGAGGTGGGGTGATGCATAAAACCAGAGTTTGATATAAGCACAGGGACCGTTTCAAAAACCAACTTTGGAATTGACAAGACCGACACCTTCCTCAGTGAAAGAGACTCAAAACCCCATATTTCCCACAGAGGAATATATCTGACTAGTAAGAATCTTAAAACCTATGTATTGATATGTCTCCATAAGGGAATCAAGTGTGTCTAGAGTGGCATAAACATGGCAGCGAGAATCAGCTCAAACCCACTATAAAAAGGAATTTCAAAAGCAAAACCAAAAAACAGGGAAATTCTTTACAATTCCTTCAGGGTGTCTGAGGAACCCTGGAAAGACCCTATCTACAATGACAGCTGGATGTGGCATAAGGCTGGACACTTGGGACTGAGAGGATTGGTGAGATTGGGTGAGCAAATGCAGACCCTTTCAAGCAATAATGCATGGCCCCCATTCCATGGGTCCCAACTCTCCAGGTTCAAGGGAATATTACTACAGCTATAACATGTACAGGAAACCTAGAGAATGGACACACTGTGAATACGAAAGGTTTCTAAAACTCAACGAATAGTCCCTCTCCTGGTGCTCCAGTTTGACTTTCCAACTGCCTTACTATCAATCTCCCAACTTGGAGAGACAGGCCCTTTAACCTCCTGGTTTGCACAGGTTCCCAATTTGGCAGAGGATGGAAGGGACGAGGGAGAACCCATGAGAGAGTAGCTGTTAGGCATTTGGACGGGCACATGTCACTCTAATTTCCCGGCAGGAAGAAGAATTAACCAAAGTCTCAGCCACCCACCGGGAACCAGTTTAGGACATGATCCAAAATTTTGGACTTGCGTTCAGCTCACAAAAAACGAGTTGAGAAATGGAGCTCAGGGGCACAGCAATTCACAAACTGGCAGAGTGATAAAGGACAATTATCGTCCAAAAATCTGTTGAGGGAAGTCAACGAGGCGGACTTGAAAGTGAGGCAAAATAGCAGGAAACAGATTTCAAGAGGTACCTTGGAATCGCCTGTAAAGAACAGGAAGAGGGGCACAACTTGGACAATGGTGCACTTGGCCAAAAAGGGCATATGCGTTTTCTCCTGAATATATTCAGGAGAAAACGCATATGCCCTTTTTGGCCAAGCAAGCAAGCGGGCAATGCAAATCTGCACTACAAAGAAGTATCACTTCCCACCGGTCAAAAGGGACATCCACAAAATGTGTAAAAACCAGAAAGGCAAGACAGGCCCTGGAGAACAGGGAGCCTTGTTATGCTGATGGGCGGGATGTAAATTGCCAACTGCCTCACTGGAGGAGTGCATTGTGTTCCCTAAAACAAGTAAACAACAGAGCTACAGAGCCAAGGCCACTTCCAGTCTAGGGAATATACCTTGGGAAAACTGAAAATCAATAAGAAAGAGCCACCTCCAAATTTAGGGCTGCACTGATTACAAGAACCTCAACGTGGGTACACCTTAAATATCCCAGGAAATATAAAAATGGTTCAAAACATTGTGGTACTTACGTACGATGGAATATCCCTCAGCCATGAAATCAATGTCATAAGACCAGTAGCAGCAAAGTGAGTGGATTCAGGTACGATGATTCTAAGTGAAATAAGTCACACAGAAAAAGGAACTTATCATAAGATATCACTTATGAAGATCCTGTAAACATGGCTACACGTGAACTGAGTTAGGAAAGAGAACAGAGTCTCACATTTAGAAAACACTCTTATGCCTGCATAAAGGGGAAGGAGAGGTGGGGTGATGCATAAAACCAGAGTTTGATATAAGCACAGGGACCGTTTCAAAAACCAACTTTGGAATTGACAAGACCGACACCTTCCTCAGTGAAAGAGACTCAAAACCCCATATTTCCCACAGAGGAATATATCTGACTAGTAAGAATCTTAAAACCTATGTATTGATATGTCTCCATAAGGGAATCAAGTGTGTCTAGAGTGGCATAAACATGGCAGCGAGAATCAGCTCAAACCCACTATAAAAAGGAATTTCAAAAGCAAAACCAAAAAACAGGGAAATTCTTTACAATTCCTTCAGGGTGTCTGAGGAAACCTGGAAAGACCCTATCTACAATGACAGCTGGATGTGGCATAAGGCTGGACACTTGGGACTGAGAGGATTGGTGAGATTGGGTGAGCAAATGCAGACACTTTCAAGCAATATTGCTTGTCCCCCATTCCATGGGTCCCAACTCTCCAGGTTCAAGGGAATATTACTACAGCTATAACATGTACAGGAAACCTAGAGAAGGACACACTGTGAATACGAAAGGTTTCTAAAACTCAACGAATAGTCCCTCTCCTGGTGCTCCAGTTTGACTTTCCAACTGCCTTACTATCAATCTCCCAACTTGGAGAGACAGGCCCTTTAACCTCCTGGTTTGCACAGGTTCCCAGTTTGGCAGAGGATGGAAGGGACGAGGGAGAACCCATGAGAGAGTAGCTGTTAGGCATTTGGACGGGCACATGTCACTCTAATTTCCCGGCAGGAAGAAGAATTAACCAAAGTCTCAGCCACCCACCGGGAACCAGTATAGGACATGATCCAAAATTTTGGACTTGCGTTCAGCTCACAAATAACGAGTTGAGAAATGGAGCTCAGGGGCACAGCAATTCACAAACTGGCAGAGTGATAAAGGACAACTATCATCCAAAAATCTGTTGAGGGAAGTCAACGAGGCGGACTTGAAAGCTAGGCAAAATAGCAGGAAACAGATTTGAAGAGGTACCTTGGAATCGCCTGTAAAGCACAGGAAGAGGGGCACAACTTGGACAATGGTGCACTTGGCCAAAAAGGGCGTATGCGTTTTCTCCTGAATATATTCAGGAGAAAACGCATACGCCCTTTTTGGCCAAGCAAGCAAGCGGGCAATGCAAATCTGCACTACAAAGAAGTATCACTTCCCACCAGTCAAAAGGGACATCCACAAAATGTGTAAAAACCAGAAAGGCAAGACAGGCCCTGGAGTACTGGGAGCCTTGTTATGCTTATGGGCGGGATGTAAATTGCCAACTGCCTCACTGGAGGAGTGCATTGTGTTCCCTAAAACAAGTAAACAACAGAGCTACAGAGCCAAGGCCACTTCCAGTCTAGGGAATATACCTGGGGAAAACTGAAAATCAATAAGAAAGAGCCACCTCCAAATTTAGGGCTGCACTGACTACAAGAACCTCAACTTGGGTACACCTTAAATATCCCAGGAAATATAAAAATGGTTCAAAACATTGTGGTACTTACGTACGATGGAATATCCCTCAGCCATGAAATCAATGTCATAAGACCAGTAGCAGCAAAGTGAGTGGATTCAGGTACGATGATTCTAAGTGAAATAAGTCACACAGAAAAAGAAACTTATCAAAAGATATCACTTATGAAGATCCTGTAAACATGGCTACACGTGAACTGAGTTAGGAAAGAGAACAGAGTCTCACATTTAGAAAACACTCTTATGCCTGCATAAAGGGGAAGGAGAGGTGGGGTGATGCATAAAACCAGAGTTTGATATAAGCACAGGGACCGTTTCAAAAACCAACTTTGGAATTGACAAGACCGACACCTTCCTCAGTGAAAGAGACTCAAAACCCCATATTTCCCACAGAGGAATATATCTGACTAGTAAGAATCTTAAAACCTATGTATTGATATGTCTCCATAAGGGAATCAAGTGTGTCTAGAGTGGCATAAACATGGCAGCGAGAATCAGCTCAAACCCACTATAAAAAGGAATTTCAAAAGCAAAACCAAAAAACAGGGAAATTCTTTACAATTCCTTCAGGGTGTCTGAGGAAACCTGGAAAGACCCTATCTACAATGACAGCTGGATGTGGCATAAGGCTGGACACTTGGGACTGAGAGGATTGGTGAGATTGGGTGAGCAAATGCAGACCCTTTCAAGCAATAATGCATGGCCCCCATTCCATGGGTCCCAACTCTCCAGGTTCAAGGGAATATTACTACAGCTATAACATGTACAGGAAACCTAGAGAATGGACACACTGTGAATACGAAAGGTTTCTAAAACTCAAAGAATAGTCCCTCTCCTGGTGCTCCAGTTTGACTTTCCAACTGCCTTACTATCAATCTCCCAACTTGGAGAGACAGGCCCTTTAACCTCCTGGTTTGCAAAGGTTCCCAGTTTGGCAGAGGATGGAAGGGACGAGGGAGAACCCATGAGAGAGTAGCTGTTAGGCATTTGGACGGGCACATGTCACTCTAATTTCCCGGCAGGAAGAAGAATTAACCAAAGTCTCAGCCACCCACCGGGAACCAGTATAGGACATGATCCAAAATTTTGGACTTGCGTTCAGCTCCCAAAAAACGAGTTGAGAAATGGAGCTCAGGGTCACAGCAATTCACAAACTGGCAGAGTGATAAAGGACAACTATCATCCAAAAATCTGTTGAGGGAATTCAACGAGGCGGACTTGAAAGCGAGGCAAAATAGCAGGAAACAGATTTCAAGAGGTACCTTGGAATCGCCTGTAAAGCACAGGAAGAGGGGCACAACTTGGACAATGGTGCACTTGGCCAAAAAGGGCGTATGCGTTTTCTCCTGAATATATTCAGGAGAAAACGCATACGCCCTTTTTGGCCAAGCAAGCAAGCGGGCAATGCAAATCTGCACTACAAAGAAGTATCACTTCCCACTGGTCAAAAGGGACATCCACAAAATGTGTAAAAACCAGAAAGGCAAGACAGGCCCTGGAGAACTGGGAGCCTTGTTATGCTGATGGGCGGGATGTAAGTTGCCAACTGCCTCACTGGAGGAGTGCATTGTGTTCCCTAAAACAAGTAAACAACAGAGCTACAGAGCCAAGGCCACTTCCAGTCTAGGGAATATACCTGGGGAAAACTGAAAATCAATAAGAAAGAGCCACCTCCAAATTTAGGGCTGCACTGACTACAAGAACCTCAACTTGGGTACACCTTAAATATCCCAGGAAATATAAAAATGGTTCAAAATATTGTGGTACTTACGTAATATGGAATATCCCTCAGCCATGAAATCAATGTCATAAGACCAGTAGCAGCAAAGTGAGTGGATTCAGGTACGATGATTCTAAGTGAAATAAGTCACACAGAAAAAGAAACTTATCAAAAGATATCACTTATGAAGATCCTGTAAACATGGCTACACGTGAACTGAGTTAGGAAAGAGAACAGAGTCTCACATTTAGAAAACACTCTTATGCCTGCATAAAGGGGAAGGAGAGCTGGGGTGATGCATAAAACCAGAGTTTGATATAAGCACATGGACCGTTTCAAAAACCAACTTTGGAATTGACAAGACCGACACCTTCCTCAGTGAAAGAGACTCAAAACCCCATATTTCCCACAGAGGAATATATCTGACTAGTAAGAATCTTAAAACCTATGTATTGATATGTCTCCATAAGGGAATCTAGTGTGTCTAGAGTGGCATAAACATGGCAGCGAGAATCAGCTCAAACCCACTATAAAAAGGAATTTCAAAAGCAAAACCAAAAAACAGGGAAATTCTTTACAATTCCTTCAGGGTGTCTGAGGAAACCTGGAAAGACCCTATCTACAATGACAGCTGGATGTGGCATAAGGCTGGACACTTGGGACTGAGAGGATTGGTGAGATTGGGTGAGCAAATGCAGACCCTTTCAAGCAATAATGCATGGCCCCCATTCCATGGGTCCCAACTCTCCAGGTTCAAGGGAATATTACTACAGCTATAACATGTACAGGAAACCTAGAGAATGGACACACTGTGAATACGAAAGGTTTCTAAAACTCAACGAATAGTCCCTCTCCTGGTGCTCCAGTTTGACTTTCCAACTGCCTTACTATCAATCTCCCAACTTGTAGAGACAGGCCCTTTAACCTCCTGGTTTGCACAGGTTCCCAGTTTGGCAGAGGATGGAAGGGACGAGGGAGAACCCATGAGAGAGTAGCTGTTAGGCATTTGGACGGGCACATGTCACTCTAATTTCCCGGCAGGAAGAAGAATTAACCAAAGTCTCAGCCACCCACCGGGAACCAGTATAGGACATGATCCAAAATTTTGGACTTGCGTTCAGCTCACAAAAAACGAGTTGAGAAATGGAGCTCAGGGGCACAGCAATTCACAAACTGGCAGAGTGATAAAGGACAACTATCGTCCAAAAATCTGTTGAGGGAAGTCAACGAGGCGGACTTGAAAGCGAGGCAAAATAGCAGGAAACAGATTTCAAGAGGTACCTTGGAATCGCCTGTAAAGCACAGGAAGAGGGGCACAACTTGGACAATGGTGCACTTGGCCAAAAAGGGCGTATGCGTTTTCTCCTGAATATATTCAGGAGAAAACGCATACGCCCTTTTTGGCCAAGAAAGCAAGCGGGCAATGCAAATCTGCACTACAAAGAAGTATGACTTCCCACCGGTCAAAAGGGACATCCACAAAATGTGTAAAAACCAGAAAGGCAAGACAGGCCCTGGAGAACTGGGAGCCTTGTTATGCTGATGGGAAGGATGTAAATTGCCAACTGCCTCACTGGAGGAGTGCATTGTGTTCCCTAAAACAAGTAAACAACAGAGCTACAGAGCCAAGGCCACTTCCAGTCTAGGGAATATACCTTGGGAAAACTGAAAATCAATAAGAAAGAGCCACCTCCAAATTTAGGGCTGCACTGATTACAAGAACCTCAACTTGGGTACACCTTAAATATCCCAGGAAATATAAAAATGGTTCAAAACATTGTGGTACTTACGTACGATGGAATATCCCTCAGCCATGAAATCAATGTCATAAGACCAGTAGCAGCAAAGTGAGTGGATTCAGGTACGATGATTCTAAGTGAAATAAGTCACACAGAAAAAGGAACTTATCATAAGATATCACTTATGAAGATCCTGTAAACATGGCTACACGTGAACTGAGTTAGAAAAGAGAACAGAGTCTCACATTTAGAAAACACTCTTATGCCTGCATAAAGGGGAAGGAGAGGTGGGGTGATGCATAAAACCAGAGTTTGATATAAGCACAGGGACCGTTTCAAAAACCAACTTTGGAATTGACAAGACCGACACCTTCCTCAGTGAAAGAGACTCAAAACCCCATATTTCCCACAGAGGAATATATCTGACTAGTAAGAATCTTAAAACCTATGTATTGATATGTCTCCATAAGGGAATCAAGTGTGTCTAGAGTGGCATAAACATGGCAGCGAGAATCAGCTCAAACCCACTATAAAAAGGAATTTCAAAAGCAAAACCAAAAAACAGGGAAATTCTTTACAATTCCTTCAGGGTGTCTGAGGAAACCTGGAAAGACCCTATCTACAATGACTGCTGGATGTGGCATAAGGCTGGACACTTGGGACTGAGAGGATTGGTGAGATTGGGTGAGCAAATGCAGACCCTTTCAAGCAATAATGCATGGCCCCCATTCCATGGGTCCCAAATCTCCAGGTTCAAGGGAATATTACTACAGCTATAACATGTACAGGAAACCTAGAGAATGCACACACTGTGAATACGAAAGGTTTCTAAAACTCAACGAATAGTCCCTCTCCTGGTGCTCCAGTTTGACTTTCCAACTGCCTTACTATCAATCTCCCAACTTGTAGAGACAGGCCCTTTAACCTCCTGGTTTGCACAGGTTCCCAGTTTGGCAGAGGATGGAAGGGACGAGGGAGAACCCATGAGAGAGTAGCTGTTAGGCATTTGGACGGGCACATGTCACTCTAATTTCCCGGCAGGAAGAAGAATTAACCAAAGTCTCAGCCACCCACCGGGAACCAGTATAGGACATGATCCAAAATTTTGGACTTGCGTTCAGCTCACAAAAAACGAGTTGAGAAATGGAGCTCAGGGGCACAGCAATTCACAAACTGGCAGAGTGATAAAGGACAACTATCGTCCAAAAATCTGTTGAGGGAAGTCAACGAGGCGGACTTGAAAGCGAGGCAAAATAGCAGGAAACAGATTTCAAGAGGTACCTTGGAATCGCATGTAAAGCACAGGAAGAGGGGCACAACTTGGACAATGGTGAACTTGGCCAAAAAGGGCGTATGCGTTTTCTCCTGAATATATTCAGGAGAAAACGCATACGCCCTTTTTGGCCAAGCAAGCAAGCGGGCAATGCAAATCTGCACTACAAAGTAGTATCACTTCCCACCGGTCAAAAGGGACATCCACAAAATGTGTAAAAACCAGAAAGGCAAGACAGGCCCTGGAGAACTGGGAGCCTTGTTATGCTGATGGGCGGGATGTAAATTGCCAACTGCCTCACTGGAGGAGTGCATTGTGTTCCCTAAAACAAGTAAACAACAGAGCTACAGAGCCAAGGCCACTTCCAGTCTAGGGAATATACCTGGGGAAAACTGAAAATCAATAAGAAAGAGCCACCTCCAAATTTAGGGCTGCACTAACTACAAGAACCTCAACTTGGGTACACCTTAAATATCCCAGGAAATATAAAAATGGTTCAAAACATTGTGGTACTTACGTACGATGGAATATCCCTCAGCCATGAAATCAATGTCATAAGACCAGTAGCAGCAAAGTGAGTGGATTCAGGTACGATGATTCTAAGTGAAATAAGTCACACAGAAAAAGAAACTTATCCAAAGATATCTCTTATGAAGATCCTGTAAACATGGCTACACGTGAACTGAGTTAGGAAAGAGAACAGAGTCTCACATTTAGAAAACACTCTTATGCCTGCATAAAGGGGAAGGAGAGGTGGGGTGATGCATAAAACCAGAGTTTGATATAAGCACAGGGACCGTTTCAAAAACCAACTTTGGAATTGACAAGACCGACACCTTCCTCAGTGAAAGAGACTCAAAACCCCATATTTCCCACAGAGGAATATATCTGACTAGTAAGAATCTTAAAACCTATGTATTGATATGTCTCCATAAGGGAATCAAGTGTGTCTAGAGTGGCATAAACATGGCAGCGAGAATCAGCTCAAACCCACTATAAAAAGGAATTTCAAAAGCAAAACCAAAAAACAGGGAACTTCTTTACAATTCCTTCAGGGTGTCTGAGGAAACCTGGAAAGACCCTATCTACAATGACAGCTGGATGTGGCATAAGGCTGAACACTTGGGACTGAGAGGATTGGTGAGATTGGGTGAGCGAATGCAGACCCTTTCAAGCAATAATGCATGGCCCCCATTCCATGGGTCCCAACTCTCCAGGTTCAAGGGAATATTACTACAGCTATAACATGTACAGGAAACCTAGAGAATGGACACACTGTGAATACGAAAGGTTTCTAAAACTCAACGAATAGTCCCTCTCCTGGTGCTCCAGTTTGACTTTCCAACTGCCTTACTATCAATCTCCCAACTTGGAGAGACAGGCCCTTTAACCTCCTGGTTTGCACAGGTTCCCAATTTGGAAGAGGATGGAAGGGACGAGGGAGAACCCATGAGAGAGTAGCTGTTAGGCATTTGGACGGGCACATGTCACTCTAATTTCCCGGCAGGAAGAAGAATTAACCAAAGTCTCAGCCACCCACCGGGAACCAGTAAAGGACATGATCCAAAATTTTGGACTTGCGTTCAGCTCACAAAAAACGAGTTGAGAAATGGAGCTCAGGGGCACAGCAATTCACAAACTGGCAGAGTGATAAAGGACAACTATTGTCCAAAAATCTGTTGAGGGAAGTCAACGAGGCGGACTTGAAAGTGAGGCAAAATAGCAGGAAACAGATTTCAAGAGGTACCTTGGAATCGCCTGTAAAGCACAGGAAGAGGGGCACAATTTGGACAATGGTGCACTTGGCCAAAAAGGGCGTATGCGTTTTCTCCTGAATATATTCAGGAGAAAACGCATACGCCCTTTTTGGCCAAGCAAGCAAGCGGGCAATGCAAATCTGCACTACAAAGAAGTATCACTTCCCACCGGTCAAAAGGGACATCCACAAAATGTGTAAAAACCAGAAAGGCAAGACAGGCCCTGGAGAACAGGGAGCCTTGTTATGCTGATGGGCGGGATGTAAATTGCCAACTGCCTCACTGGAGGAGTGCATTGTGTTCCCTAAAACAAGTAAACAACAGAGCTACAGAGCCAAGGCCACTTCCAGTCTAGGGAATATACTTGGGGAAAACTGAAAATCAATAAGAAAGAGCCACTTCCAAATTTAGGGCTGCACTGGCTACAAGAACCTCAACTTGGGTACACCTTAAATATCCCAGGAAATATAAAAATGGTTCAAAACATTGTGGTACTTACGTACGATTGAATATCCCTCAGCGATGAAATCAATGTCATAAGACCAGTAGCAGCAAAGTGAGTGGATTCAGGTACGATGATTCTAAGTGAAATAAGTCACACAGAAAAAGGAACTTATCATAAGATATAACTTATGAAGATCCTGTAAACATGGCTACACGTGAACTGAGTTAGGAAAGAGAACAGAGTCTCACATTTAGAAAACACTCTTATGCCTGCATAAAGGGGAAGGAGAGGTGGGGTGATGCATAAAACCAGAGTTTGATATAAGCACAGGGACCGTTTCAAAAACCAACTTTGGAATTGACAAGACCGACACCTTCCTCAGTGAAAGAGACTCAAAACCCCATATTTCCCACAGAGGAATATATCTGACTAGTAAGAATCTTAAAACCTATGTATTGATATGTCTCCATAAGGGAATCAATTGTGTCTAGAGTGGCATAAACATGGCAGCGAGAATCAGCTCAAACCCACTATAAAAAGGAATTTCAAAAGCAAAACCAAAAAACAGGGAACTTCTTTACAATTCCTTCAGGGTGTCTGAGGAAACCTGGAAAGACCCTATCTACAATGACAGCTGGATGTGGCATAAGGCTGGACACTTGGGACTGAGAGGATTGGTGAGATTGGGTGAGCAAATGCAGACCCTTTCAAGCAATAATGCATGTCCTCCATTCCATGGGTCCCAAATCTCCAGGTTCAAGGGAATATTACTACAGCTATAACATGTACAGGAAACCTAGAGAATGGACACACTGTGAATACGAAAGGTTTCTAAAACTCAACGAATAGTCCCTCTCCTGGTTCTCCAGTTTGACTTTCCAACTGCCTTACTATCAATCTCCCAACTTGGAGAGACAGGCCCTTTAACCTCCTGGTTTGCACAGGTTCCCAGTTTGGCAGAGGATGGAAGGGACGAGGGAGAACCCATGAGAGAGTAGCTGTTAGGCATTTGGACGGGCACATGTCACTCTAATTTCCCGGCAGGAAGAAGAATTAACCAAAGTCTCAGCCACCCACCGGGAACCAGTATAGGACATGATCCAAAATTTTGGACTTGCGTTCAGCTCACAAAAAACGAGTTGAGAAATGGAGCTCAGGGGCACAGCAATTCACAAACTGGCAGAGTGATAAAGGACAACTATCGTCCAAAAATCTGTTTAGGGAAGTCAACGAGGCGGACTTGAAAGTGAGGCAAAATAGCAGGAAACAGATTTCAAGAGGTACCTTGGAATCGCCTGTAAAGCACAGGAAGAGGGGCACAACTTGGACAATGGTGCACTTGGCCAAAAAGGGCGTATGCGTTTTCTTCAGGAGAAAACGCATACGCCCTTTTTGGCCAAGCAAGCAAGCGGGCAATGCAAATCTGCACTACAAAGAAGTATCACTTCCCACCGGTCAAAAGGGACATCCACAAAATGTGTAAAAACCAGAAAGGCAAGACAGGCCCTGGAGAACAGGGAGCCTTGTTATGCTGATGGGCGGGATGTAAATTGCCAACTGCCTCACTGGAGGAGTGCATTGTGTTCCCTAAAACAAGTAAACAACAGAGCTACAGAGCCAAGGCCACTTCCAGTCTAGGGAATATACCTGGGGAAAACTGAAAATCAATAAGAAAGAGCCACCTCCAAATTTAGGGCTGCACTGGCTACAAGAACCTCAACTTGGGTACACCTTAAATATCCCAGGAAATATAAAAATGGTTCAAAACATTGTGGTACTTACGTAAGATTGAATATCCCTCAGCGATGAAATCAATGTCATAAGACCAGTAGCAGCAAAGTGAGTGGATTCAGGTACGATGATTCTAAGTGAAATAAGTCACACAGAAAAAGGAACTTATCATAAGATATCACTTATGAAGATCCTGTAACATGGCTACACGTGAACTGAGTTAGGAAAGAGAACAGAGTCTCATATTTAGAAAACACTCTTATGCCTGCATAAAGGGGAAGGAGAGGTGGGGTGATGCATAAAACCAGAGTTTGATATAAGCACAGGGACCGTTTCAAAAACCAACTTTGGAATTGACAAGACCGACACCTTCCTTAGTGAAAGAGACTCAAAACCCCATATTTCCCGCAGAGGAATATATCTGACTAGTAAGAATCTTAAAACTTATGTATTGATATGACTCCATAAGGGAATCAAGTGTGTCTAGAGTGGCATAAACATGGCAGCGAGAATCAGCTCAAACCCACTATAAAAAGGAATTTCAAAAGCAAAACCAAAAAACAGGGAAATTCTTTACAATTCCTTCAGGGTGTCTGAGGAAACCTGGAAAGACCCTATCTACAATGACAGCTGGATGTGGCATAAGGCTGGACACTTGGGACTGAGAGGATTGGTGAGATTGGGTGAGCAAATGCAGACCCTTTCAAGCAATAATGCATGTCCCCCATTCCATGGGTCCCAACTCTCCAGGTTCAAGGGAATATTACTACAGCTATAACATGTACAGGAAACCTAGAGAATGGACACACTGTGAATACGAAAGGTTTCTAAAACTCAACGAATAGTCCCTCTCCTGGTGCTCCAGTTTGACTTTCCAACTGCCTTACTATCAATCTCCCAACTTGGAGAGACAGGCCCTTTAACCTCCTGGTTTGCACAGGTTCCCAGTTTGGCAGAGGATGGAAGGGACGAGGGAGAACCCATGAGAGAGTAGCTGTTAGGCATTTGGACGGGCACATGTCACTCTAATTTCCCGGCAGGAAGAAGAATTAACCAAAGTCTCAGCCACCCACCGGGAACCAGTATAGGACATGATCCAAAATTTTGGACTTGCGTTCAGCTCACAAAAAACGAGTTGAGAAATGGAGCTCAGGGGCACAGCAATTCACAAACTGGCAGAGTGATAAAGGACAACTATCGTCTAAAAATCTGTTGAGGGAAGTCAACGAGGCGGACTTGAAAGCGAGGCAAAATAGCAGGAAACAGATTTCAAGAGGTACCTTGGAATCGCCTGTAAAGCACAGGAAGAGGGGCACAACTTGGACAATGGTGCACTTGGCCAAAAAGGGCGTATGCGTTTTCTCCTGAATATATTCAGGAGAAAACGCATACACCCTTTTTGGCCAAGCAAGCAAGCGGGCAATGCAAATCTGCACTACAAAGAAGTATCACTTCCCACCGGTCAAAAGGGACATCCACAAAATGTGTAAAAACCAGAAAGGCAAGACAGGCCCTGGAGAACTGGGAGCCTTGTTATGCTGATGGGCGGGATGTAAATTGCCAACTGCCTCACTGGAGGAGTGCATTGTGTTCCCTAAAACAAGTAAACAACAGAGCTACAGAGCCAAGGCCACTTCCAGTCTAGGGAATATACCTGGGGAAAACTGAAAATCAATAAGAAAGAGCCACCTCCAAATTTAGGGCTGCACTAACTACAAGAACCTCAACTTGGGTACACCTTAAATATCCCAGGAAATATAAAAATGGTTCAAAACATTGTGGTACTTACGTACGATGGAATATCCCTCAGCCATGAAATCAATGTCATAAGACCAGTAGCAGCAAAGTGAGTGGATTCAGGTACGATGATTCTAAGTGAAATAAGTCACACAGAAAAAGAAACTTATCCAAAGATATCTCTTATGAAGATCCTGTAAACATGGCTACACGTGAACTGAGTTAGGAAAGAGAACAGAGTCTCACATTTAGAAAACACTCTTATGCCTGCATAAAGGGGAAGGAGAGGTGGGGTGATGCATAAAACCAGAGTTTGATATAAGCACAGGGACCGTTTCAAAAACCAACTTTGGAATTGACAAGACCGACACCTTCCTCAGTGAAAGAGACTCAAAACCCCATATTTCCCACAGAGGAATATATCTGACTAGTAAGAATCTTAAAACCTATGTATTGATATGTCTCCATAAGGGAATCAAGTGTGTCTAGAGTGGCATAAACATGGCAGCGAGAATCAGCTCAAACCCACTATAAAAAGGAATTTCAAAAGCAAAACCAAAAAACAGGGAAATTCTTTACAATTCCTTCAGGGTGTCTGAGGAAACCTGGAAAGACCCTATCTACAATGACTGCTGGATGTGGCATAAGGCTGGACACTTGGGACTGAGAGGATTGGTGAGATTGGGTGAGCGAATGCAGACCCTTTCAAGCAATAATGCATGGCCCCCATTCCATGGGTCCCAAATCTCCAGGTTCAAGGGAATATTACTACAGCTATAACATGTACAGGAAACCTAGAGAATGCACACACTGTGAATACGAAAGGTTTCTAAAACTCAACGAATAGTCCCTCTCCTGGTGCTCCAGTTTGACTTTCCAACTGCCTTACTATCAATCTCCCAACTTGTAGAGACAGGCCCTTTAACCTCCTGGTTTGCACAGGTTCCCAGTTTGGCAGAGGATGGAAGGGACGAGGGAGAACCCATGAGAGAGTAGCTGTTAGGCATTTGGACGGGCACATGTCACTCTAATTTCCCGGCAGGAAGAAGAATTAACCAAAGTCTCAGCCACCCACCGGGAACCAGTATAGGACATGATCCAAAATTTTGGACTTGCGTTCAGCTCACAAAAAACGAGTTGAGAAATGGAGCTCAGGGGCACAGTAATTCACAAACTGGCAGAGTGATAAAGGACAACTATCGTCCAAAAATCTGTTGAGGGAAGTCAACGAGGCGGACTTGAAAGCGAGGCAAAATAGCAGGAAACAGATTTCAAGAGGTACCTTGGAATCGCCTGTAAAGCACAGGAAGAGGGGCACAACTTGGACAATGGTGCACTTGGCCAAAAAGGGCGTATGCGTTTTCTCCTGAATATATTCAGGAGAAAACGCATACGCCCTTTTTGGCCAAGCAAGCAAGCGGGCAATGCAAATCTGCACTACAAAGTAGTATCACTTCCCACCGGTCAAAAGGGACATCCACAAAATGTGTAAAAACCAGAAAGGCAAGACAGGCCCTGGAGAACTGGGAGCCTTGTTATGCTGATGGGCGGGATGTAAATTGCCAACTGCCTCACTGGAGGAGTGCATTGTGTTCCCTAAAACAAGTAAACAACAGAGCTACAGAGCCAAGGTCACTTCCAGTCTAGGGAATATACCTTGGGAAAACTGAAAATCAATAAGAAAGAGCCACCTCCAAATTTAGGGCTGCACTAACTACAAGAACCTCAACTTGGGTACACCTTAAATATCCCAGGAAATATAAAAATGGTTCAAAACATTGTGGTACTTACGTACGATGGATTATCCCTCAGCCATGAAATCAATGTCATAAGACCAGTAGCAGCAAAGTGAGTGGATTCAGGTACGATGATTCTAAGTGAAATAAGTCACACAGAAAAAGAAACTTATCCAAAGATATCTCTTATGAAGATCCTGTAAACATGGCTACACGTGAACTGAGTTAGGAAAGAGAACAGAGTCTCACATTTAGAAAACACTCTTATGCCTGCATAAAGGGGAAGGAGAGGTGGGGTGATGCATAAAACCAGAGTTTGATATAAGCACAGGGACCGTTTCAAAAACCAACTTTGGAATTGACAAGACCGACACCTTCCTCAGTGAAAGAGACTCAAAACCCCATATTTCCCACAGAGGAATATATCTGACTAGTAAGAATCTTAAAACCTATGTATTGATATGTCTCCATAAGGGAATCAAGTGTGTCTAGAGTGGCATAAACATGGCAGCGAGAATCAGCTCAAACCCACTATAAAAAGGAATTTCAAAAGCAAAACCAAAAAACAGGGAACTTCTTTACAATTCCTTCAGGGTGTCTGAGGAAACCTGGAAAGACCCTATCTACAATGACAGCTGGATGTGGCATAAGGCTGAACACTTGGGACTGAGAGGATTGGTGAGATTGGGTGAGTGAATGCAGACCCTTTCAAGCAATAATGCATGGCCCCCATTCCATGGGTCCCAACTCTCCAGGTTCAAGGGAATATTACTACAGCTATAACATGTACAGGAAACCTAGAGAATGGACACACTGTGAATACGAAAGGTTTCTAAAACTCAACGAATAGTCCCTCTCCTGGTGCTCCAGTTTGACTTTCCAACTGCCTTACTATCAATCTCCCAACTTGGAGAGACAGGCCCTTTAACCTCCTGGTTTGCACAGGTTCCCAATTTGGAAGAGGATGGAAGGGACGAGGGAGAACCCATGAGAGAGTAGCTGTTAGGCATTTGGACGGGCACATGTCACTCTAATTTCCCGGCAGGAAGAAGAATTAACCAAAGTCTCAGCCACCCACCGGGAACCAGTAAAGGACATGATCCAAAATTTTGGACTTGCGTTCAGCTCACAAAAAACGAGTTGAGAAATGGAGCTCAGGGGCACAGCAATTCACAAACTGGCAGAGTGATAAAGGACAACTATTGTCCAAAAATCTGTTGAGGGAAGTCAACGAGGCGGACTTGAAAGTGAGGCAAAATAGCAGGAAACAGATTTCAAGAGGTACCTTGGAATCGCCTGTAAAGCACAGGAAGAGGGGCACAACTTGGACAATGGTGCACTTGGCCAAAAAGGGCGTATGCGTTTTCTCCTGAATATATTCAGGAGAAAATGCATACGCCCTTTTTGGCCAAGCAAGCAAGCGGGCAATGCAAATCTGCACTACAAAGAAGTATCACTTCCCACCGGTCAAAAGGGACATCCACAAAATGTGTAAAAACCAGAAAGGCAAGACAGGCCCTGGAGAACAGGGAGCCTTGTTATGCTGATGGGCGGGATGTAAATTGCCAACTGCCTCACTGGAGGAGTGCATTGTGTTCCCTAAAACAAGTAAACAACAGAGCTACAGAGCCAAGGCCACTTCCAGTCTAGGGAATATACTTGGGGAAAACTGAAAATCAATAAGAAAGAGCCACTTCCAAATTTAGGGCTGCACTGGCTACAAGAACCTCAACTTGGGTACACCTTAAATATCCCAGGAAATATAAAAATGGTTCAAAACATTGTGGTACTTACGTACGATTGAATATCCCTCAGCGATGAAATCAATGTCATAAGACCAGTAGCAGCAAAGTGAGTGGATTCAGGTACGATGATTCTAAGTGAAATAAGTCACACAGAAAAAGGAACTTATCATAAGATATCACTTATGAAGATCCTGTAAACATGGCTACACGTGAACTGAGTTAGGAAAGAGAACAGAGTCTCACATTTAGAAAACACTCTTATGCCTGCATAAAGGGGAAGGAGAGGTGGGGTGATGCATAAAACCAGAGTTTGATATAAGCACAGGGACCGTTTCAAAAACCAACTTTGGAATTGACAAGACCGACACCTTCCTCAGTGAAAGAGACTCAAAACCCCATATTTCCCACAGAGGAATATATCTGACTAGTAAGAATCTTAAAACCTATGTATTGATATGTCTCCATAAGGGAATCAATTGTGTCTAGAGTGGCATAAACATGGCAGCGAGAATCAGCTCAAACCCACTATAAAAAGGAATTTCAAAAGCAAAACCAAAAAACAGGGAACTTCTTTACAATTCCTTCAGGGTGTCTGCGGAAACCTGGAAAGACCCTATCTACAATGACAGCTGGATGTGGCATAAGGCTGGACACTTGGGACTGAGAGGATTGGTGAGATTGGGTGAGCAAATGCAGACCCTTTCAAGCAATAATGCATGTCCTCCATTCCATGGGTCCCAAATCTCCAGGTTCAAGGGAATATTACTACAGCTATAACATGTACAGGAAACCTAGAGAATGGACACACTGTGAATAAGAAAGGTTTCTAAAACTCAACGAATAGTCCCTCCCCTGGTTCTCCAGTTTGACTTTCCAACTGCCTTACTATCAATCTCCCAACTTGTAGAGACAGGCCCTTTAACCTCCTGGTTTGCACAGGTTCCCAGTTTGGCAGAGGATGGAAGGGACGAGGGAGAACCCATGAGAGAGTAGCTGTTAGGCATTTGGACGGGCACATGTCACTCTAATTTCCCGGCAGGAAGAAGAATTAACCAAAGTCTCAGCCACCCACCGGGAACCAGTATAGGACATGATCCAAAATTTTGGACTTGCGTTCAGCTCACAAAAAACGAGTTGAGTAATGGAGCTCAGGGGCACAGCAATTCACAAACTGGCAGAGTGATAAAGGACAACTATCGTCCAAAAATCTGTTTAGGGAAGTCAACGAGGCGGACTTGAAAGTGAGGCAAAATAGCAGGAAACAGATTTCAAGAGGTACCTTGGAATCGCCTGTAAAGCACAGGAAGAGGGGCACAACTTGGACAATGGTGCACTTGGCCAAAAAGGGCGTATGCGTTTTCTTCAGGAGAAAACGCATACGCCCTTTTTGGCCAAGCAAGCAAGCGGGCAATGCAAATCTGCACTACAAAGAAGTATCACTTCCCACCGGTCAAAAGGGACATCCACAAAATGTGTAAAAACCAGAAAGGCAAGACAGGCCCTGGAGAACAGGGAGCCTTGTTATGCTGATGGGCGGGATGTAAATTGCCAACTGCCTCACTGGAGGAGTGCATTGTGTTCCCTAAAACAAGTAAACAACAGAGCTACAGAGCCAAGGCCACTTCCAGTCTAGGGAATATACCTGGGGAAAACTGAAAATCAATAAGAAAGAGCCACCTCCAAATTTAGGGCTGCACTGGCTACAAGAACCTCAACTTGGGTACACCTTAAATATCCCAGGAAATATAAAAATGGTTCAAAACATTGTGGTACTTACGTAAGATTGAATATCCCTCAGCGATGAAATCAATGTCATAAGACCAGTAGCAGCAAAGTGAGTGGATTCAGGTACGATGATTCTAAGTGAAATAAGTCACACAGAAAAAGGAACTTATCATAAGATATCACTTATGAAGATCCTGTAACATGGCTACACGTGAACTGAGTTAGGAAAGAGAACAGAGTCTCATATTTAGAAAACACTCTTATGCCTGCATAAAGGGGAAGGAGAGGTGGGGTGATGCATAAAACCAGAGTTTGATATAAGCACAGGGACCGTTTCAAAAACCAACTTTGGAATTGACAAGACCGACACCTTCCTCAGTGAAAGAGACTCAAAACCCCATATTTCCCACAGAGGAATATATCTGACTAGTAAGAATCTTAAAACCTATGTATTGATATGTCTCCATAAGGGAATCAATTGTGTCTAGAGTGGCATAAACATGGCAGCGAGAATCAGCTCAAACCCACTATAAAAAGGAATTTCAAAAGCAAAACCAAAAAACAGGGAAATTCTTTACAATTCCTTCAGGGTGTCTGAGGAAACCTGGAAAGACCCTATCTACAATGACAGCTGGATGTGGCATAAGGCTGGACACTTGGGACTGAGAGGATTGGTGAGATTGGGTGAGCAAATGCAGACCCTTTCAAGCAATAATGCATGTCCCCCATTCCATGGGTCCCAACTCTCCAGGTTCAAGGGAATATTACTACAGCTATAACATGTACAGGAAACCTAGAGAATGGACACACTGTGAATACGAAAGGTTTCTAAAACTCAACGAATAGTCCCTCTCCTGGTGCTCCAGTTTGACTTTCCAACTGCCTTACTATCAATCTCCCAACTTGGAGAGACAGACCCTTTAACCTCCTGGTTTGCACAGGTTCCCAGTTTGGCAGAGGATGGAAGGGACGAGGGAGAACCCATGAGAGAGTAGCTGTTAGGCATTTGGACGGGCACATGTCACTCTAATTTCCCGGCAGGAAGAAGAATTAACCAAAGTCTCAGCCACCCACCGGGAACCAGTATAGGACATGATCCAAAATTTTGGACTTGCGTTCAGCTCACAAAAAACGAGTTGAGAAATGGAGCTCAGGGGCACAGCAATTCACAAACTGGCAGAGTGATAAAGGACAACTATCGTCCAAAAATCTGTTGAGGGAAGTCAACGAGGCGGACTTGAAAGCGAGGCAAAATAGCAGGAAACAGATTTCAAGAGGTACCTTGGAATCGCCTGTAAAGCACAGGAAGAGGGGCACAACTTGGACAATGGTGCACTTGGCCAAAAAGGGCGTATGCGTTTTCTCCTGAATATATTCAGGAGAAAACGCATACACCCTTTTTGGCCAAGCAAGCAAGCGGGCAATGCAAATCTGCACTACAAAGAAGTATCACTTCCCACCGGTCAAAAGGGACATCCACAAAATGTGTAAAAACCAGAAAGGCAAGACAGGCCCTGGAGAACTGGGAGCCTTGTTATGCTGATGGGCGGGATGTAAATTGCCAACTGCCTCACTGGAGGAGTGCATTGTGTTCCCTAAAACAAGTAAACAACAGAGCTACAGAGCCAAGGCCACTTCCAGTCTAGGGAATATACCTGGGGAAAACTGAAAATCAATAAGAAAGAGCCACCTCCAAATTTAGGGCTGCACTAACTACAAGAACCTCAACTTGGGTACACCTTAAATATCCCAGGAAATATAAAAATGGTTCAAAACATTGTGGTACTTACGTACGATGGAATATCCCTCAGCCATGAAATCAATGTCATAAGACCAGTAGCAGCAAAGTGAGTGGATTCAGGTACGATGATTCTAAGTGAAATAAGTCACACAGAAAAAGAAACTTATCCAAAGATATCTCTTATGAAGATCCTGTAAACATGGCTACACGTGAACTGAGTTAGGAAAGAGAACAGAGTCTCACATTTAGAAAACACTCTTATGCCTGCATAAAGGGGAAGGAGAGGTGGGGTGATGCATAAAACCAGAGTTTGATATAAGCACAGGGACCGTTTCAAAAACCAACTTTGGAATTGACAAGACCGACACCTTCCTCAGTGAAAGAGACTCAAAACCCCATATTTCCCACAGAGGAATATATCTGACTAGTAAGAATCTTAAAACCTATGTATTGATATGTCTCCATAAGGGAATCAAGTGTGTCTAGAGTGGCATAAACATGGCAGCGAGAATCAGCTCAAACCCACTATAAAAAGGAATTTCAAAAGCAAAACCAAAAAACAGGGAACTTCTTTACAATTCCTTCAGGGTGTCTGAGGAAACCTGGAAAGACCCTATCTACAATGACAGCTGGATGTGGCATAAGGCTGAACACTTGGGACTGAGAGGATTGGTGAGATTGGGTGAGCGAATGCAGACCCTTTCAAGCAATAATGCATGGCCCCCATTCCATGGGTCCCAACTCTCCAGGTTCAAGGGAATATTACTACAGCTATAACATGTACAGGAAACCTAGAGAATGGACACACTGTGAATACGAAAGGTTTCTAAAACTCAACGAATAGTCCCTCTCCTGGTGCTCCAGTTTGACTTTCCAACTGCCTTACTATCAATCTCCCAACTTGGAGAGACAGGCCCTTTAACCTCCTGGTTTGCACAGGTTCCCAATTTGGAAGAGGATGGAAGGGACGAGGGAGAACCCATGAGAGAGTAGCTGTTAGGCATTTGGACGGGCACATGTCACTCTAATTTCCCGGCAGGAAGAAGAATTAACCAAAGTCTCAGCCACCCACCGGGAACCAGTAAAGGACATGATCCAAAATTTTGGACTTGCGTTCAGCTCACAAAAAACGAGTTGAGAAATGGAGCTCAGGGGCACAGCAATTCACAAACTGGCAGAGTGATAAAGGACAACTATTGTCCAAAAATCTGTTGAGGGAAGTCAACGAGGCGGACTTGAAAGTGAGGCAAAATAGCAGGAAACAGATTTCAAGAGGTACCTTGGAATCGCCTGTAAAGCACAGGAAGAGGGGCACAACTTGGACAATGGTGCACTTGGCCAAAAAGGGCGTATGCGTTTTCTCCTGAATATATTCAGGAGAAAACGCATACGCCCTTTTTGGCCAAGCAAGCAAGCGGGCAATGCAAATCTGCACTACAAAGAAGTATCACTTCCCACCGGTCAAAAGGGACATCCACAAAATGTGTAAAAACCAGAAAGGCAAGACAGGCCCTGGAGAACAGGGAGCCTTGTTATGCTGATGGGCGGGATGTAAATTGCCAACTGCCTCACTGGAGGAGTGCATTGTGTTCCCTAAAACAAGTAAACAACAGAGCTACAGAGCCAAGGCCACTTCCAGTCTAGGGAATATACTTGGGGAAAACTGAAAATCAATAAGAAAGAGCCACTTCCAAATTTAGGGCTGCACTGGCTACAAGAACCTCAACTTGGGTACACCTTAAATATCCCAGGAAATATAAAAATGGTTCAAAACATTGTGGTACTTACGTACGATGGAATATCCCTCAGCGATGAAATCAATGTCATAAGACCAGTAGCAGCAAAGTGAGTGGATTCAGGTACGATGATTCTAAGTGAAATAAGTCACACAGAAAAAGGAACTTATCATAAGATATCACTTATGAAGATCCTGTAAACATGGCTACACGTGAACTGAATTAGGAAAGAGAACAGAGTCTCACATTTAGAAAACACTCTTATGCCTGCATAAAGGGGAAGGAGAGGTGGGGTGATGCATAAAACCAGAGTTTGATATAAGCACAGGGACCGTTTCAAAAACCAACTTTGGAATTGACAAGACCGACACCTTCCTCAGTGAAAGAGACTCAAAACCCCATATTTCCCACAGAGGAATATATCTGACTAGTAAGAATCTTAAAACCTATGTATTGATATGTCTCCATAAGGGAATCAATTGTGTCTAGAGTGGCATAAACATGGCAGCGAGAATCAGCTCAAACCCACTATAAAAAGGAATTTCAAAAGCAAAACCAAAAAACAGGGAACTTCTTTACAATTCCTTCAGGGTGTCTGAGGAAACCTGGAAAGACCCTATCTACAATGACAGCTGGATGTGGCATAAGGCTGGACACTTGGGACTGAGAGGATTGGTGAGATTGGGTGAGCAAATGCAGACCCTTTCAAGCAATAATGCATGTCCTCCATTCCATGGGTCCCAAATCTCCAGGTTCAAGGGAATATTACTACAGCTATAACATGTACAGGAAACCTAGAGAATGGACACACTGTGAATACGAAAGGTTTCTAAAACTCAACGAATAGTCCCTCTCCTGGTTCTCCAGTTTGACTTTCCAACTGCCTTACTATCAATCTCCCAACTTGGAGAGACAGGCCCTTTAACCTCCTGGTTTGCACAGGTTCCCAGTTTGGCAGAGGATGGAAGGGACGAGGGAGAACCCATGAGAGAGTAGCTGTTAGGCATTTGGACGGGCACATGTCACTCTAATTTCCCGGCAGGAAGAAGAATTAACCAAAGTCTCAGCCACCCACCGGGAACCAGTATAGGACATGATCCAAAATTTTGGACTTGCGTTCAGCTCACAAAAAACGAGTTGAGAAATGGAGCTCAGGGGCACAGCAATTCACAAACTGGCAGAGTGATAAAGGACAACTATCGTCCAAAAATCTGTTTAGGGAAGTCAACGAGGCGGACTTGAAAGTGAGGCAAAATAGCAGGAAACAGATTTCAAGAGGTACCTTGGAATCGCCTGTAAAGCACAGGAAGAGGGGCACAACTTGGACAATGGTGCACTTGGCCAAAAAGGGCGTATGCGTTTTCTTCAGGAGAAAACGCATACGCCCTTTTTGGCCAAGCAAGCAAGCGGGCAATGCAAATCTGCACTACAAAGAAGTATCACTTCCCACCGGTCAAAAGGGACATCCACAAAATGTGTAAAAACCAGAAAGGCAAGACAGGCCCTGGAGAACAGGGAGCCTTGTTATGCTGATGGGCGGGATGTAAATTGCCAACTGCCTCACTGGAGGAGTGCATTGTGTTCCCTAAAACAAGTAAACAACAGAGCTACAGAGCCAAGGCCACTTCCAGTCTAGGGAATATACCTGGGGAAAACTGAAAATCAATAAGAAAGAGCCACCTCCAAATTTAGGGCTGCACTGACTACAAGAACCTCAACTTGGGTACACCTTAAATATCCCAGGAAATATAAAAATGGTTCAAAACATTGTGGTACTTACGTACGATGGAATATCCCTCAGCGATGAAATCAATGTCATAAGACCAGTAGCAGCAAAGTGAGTGGATTCAGGTACGATGATTCTAAGTGAAATAAGTCACACAGAAAAAGGAACTTATCATAAGATATCACTTATGAAGATCCTGTAACATGGCTACACGTGAACTGAGTTAGGAAAGAGAACAGAGTCTCATATTTAGAAAACACTCTTATGCCTGCATAAAGGGGAAGGAGAGGTGGGGTGATGCATAAAACCAGAGTTTGATATAAGCACAGGGACCGTTTCAAAAACCAACTTTGGAATTGACAAGACCGACACCTTCCTCAGTGAAAGAGACTCAAAACCCCATATTTCCCACAGAGGAATATATCTGACTAGTAAGAATCTTAAAACCTATGTATTGATATGTCTCCATAAGGGAATCAATTGTGTCTAGAGTGGCATAAACATGGCAGCGAGAATCAGCTCAAACCCACTATAAAAAGGAATTTCAAAAGCAAAACCAAAAAACAGGGAAATTCTTTACAATTCCTTCAGGGTGTCTGAGGAAACCTGGAAAGACCCTATCTACAATGACAGCTGGATGTGGCATAAGGCTGGACACTTGGGACTGAGAGGATTGGTGAGATTGGGTGAGCAAATGCAGACCCTTTCAAGCAATAATGCATGTCACCCATTCCATGGGTCCCAACTCTCCAGGTTCAAGGGAATATTACTACAGCTATAACATGTACAGGAAACCTAGAGAATGGACACACTGTGAATACGAAAGGTTTCTAAAACTCAACGAATAGTCCCTCTCCTGGTGCTCCAGTTTGACTTTCCAACTGCCTTACTATCAATCTCCCAACTTGGAGAGACAGGCCCTTTAACCTCCTGGTTTGCACAGGTTCCCAGTTTGGCAGAGGATGGAAGGGACGAGGGAGAACCCATGAGAGAGTAGCTGTTAGGCATTTGGACGGGCACATGTCACTCTAATTTCCCGGCAGGAAGAAGAATTAACCAAAGTCTCAGCCACCCACCGGGAACCAGTATAGGACATGATCCAAAATTTTGGACTTGCGTTCAGCTCACAAAAAACGAGTTGAGAAATGGAGCTCAGGGGCACAGCAATTCACAAACTGGCAGAGTGATAAAGGACAACTATCGTCCAAAAATCTGTTGAGGGAAGTCAACGAGGCGGACTTGAAAGCGAGGCAAAATAGCAGGAAACAGATTTCAAGAGGTACCTTGGAATCGCCTGTAAAGCACAGGAAGAGGGGCACAACTTGGACAATGGTGCACTTGGCCAAAAAGGGCGTATGCGTTTTCTCCTGAATATATTCAGGAGAAAACGCATACGCCCTTTTTGGCCAAGCAAGCAAGCGGGCAATGCAAATCTGCACTACAAAGAAGTATCACTTCCCACCGGTCAAAAGGGACATCCACAAAATGTGTAAAAACCAGAAAGGCAAGACAGGCCCTGGAGAACTGGGAGCCTTGTTATGCTGATGGGCGGGATGTAAATTGCCAACTGCCTCACTGGAGGAGTGCATTGTGTTCCCTAAAACAAGTAAACAACAGAGCTACAGAGCCAAGGCCACTTCCAGTCTAGGGAATATACCTTGGGAAAACTGAAAATCAATAAGAAAGAGCCACCTCCAAATTTAGGGCTGCACTAACTACAAGAACCTCAACTTGGGTACACCTTAAATATCCCAGGAAATATAAAAATGGTTCAAAACATTGTGGTACTTACGTACGATGGAATATCCCTCAGCCATGAAATCAATGTCATAAGACCAGTAGCAGCAAAGTGAGTGGATTCAGGTACGATGATTCTAAGTGAAATAAGTCACACAGAAAAAGAAACTTATCCAAAGATATCTCTTATGAAGATCCTGTAAACATGGCTACACGTGAACTGAGTTAGGAAAGAGAACAGAGTCTCACATTTAGAAAACACTCTTATGCCTGCATAAAGGGGAAGGAGAGGTGGGGTGATGCATAAAACCAGAGTTTGATATAAGCACAGGGACCGTTTCAAAAACCAACTTTGGAATTGACAAGACCGACACCTTCCTCAGTGAAAGAGACTCAAAACCCCATATTTCCCACAGAGGAATATATCTGACTAGTAAGAATCTTAAAACCTATGTATTGATATGTCTCCATAAGGGAATCAAGTGTGTCTAGAGTGGCATAAACATGGCAGCGAGAATCAGCTCAAACCCACTATAAAAAGGAATTTCAAAAGCAAAACCAAAAAACAGGGAACTTCTTTACAATTCCTTCAGGGTGTCTGAGGAAACCTGGAAAGACCCTATCTACAATGACAGCTGGATGTGGCATAAGGCTGGACACTTGGGACTGAGAGGATTGGTGAGATTGGGGGAGCGAATGCAGACCCTTTCAAGCAATAATGCATGGCCCCCATTCCATGGGTCCCAACTCTCCAGGTTCAAGGGAATATTACTACAGCTATAACATGTACAGGAAACCTAGAGAATGGACACACTGTGAATACGAAAGGTTTCTAAAACTCAACGAATAGTCCCTCTCCTGGTGCTCCAGTTTGACTTTCCAACTGCCTTACTATCAATCTCCCAACTTGGAGAGACAGGCCCTTTAACCTCCTGGTTTGCACAGGTTCCCAATTTGGAAGAGGATGGAAGGGACGAGGGAGAACCCATGAGAGAGTAGCTGTTAGGCATTTGGACGGGCACATGTCACTCTAATTTCCTGGCAGGAAGAAGAATTAACCAAAGTCTCAGCCACCCACCGGGAACCAGTAAAGGACATGATCCAAAATTTTGGACTTGCGTTCAGCTCACAAAAAACGAGTTGAGAAATGGAGCTCAGGGGCACAGCAATTCACAAACTGGCAGAGTGATAAAGGACAACTATCGTCCAAAAATCTGTTGAGGGAAGTCAACGAGGCGGACTTGAAAGTGAGGCAAAATAGCAGGAAACAGATTTCAAGAGGTACCTTGGAATCGCCTGTAAAGCACAGGAAGAGGGGCACAACTTGGACAATGGTGCACTTGGCCAAAAAGGGCGTATGCGTTTTCTCCTGAATATATTCAGGAGAAAACGCATACGCCCTTTTTGGCCAAGCAAGCAAGCGGGCAATGCAAATCTGCACTACAAGAAGTATCACTTCCCACCGGTCAAAAGGGACATCCACAAAATGTGTAAAAACCAGAAAGGCAAGACAGGCCCTGGAGAACAGGGAGCCTTGTTATGCTGATGGGCGGGATGTAAATTGCAAACTGCCTCACTGGAGGAGTGCATTGTGTTCCCTAAAACAAGTAAACAACAGAGCTACAGAGCCAAGGCCACTTCCAGTCTAGGGAATATACTTGGGGAAAACTGAAAATCAATAAGAAAGAGCCACTTCCAAATTTAGGGCTGCACTGGCTACAAGAACCTCAACTTGGGTACACCTTAAATATCCCAGGAAATATAAAAATGGTTCAAAACATTGTGGTACTTACGTACGATTGAATATCCCTCAGCGATGAAATCAATGTCATAAGACCAGTAGCAGCAAAGTGAGTGGATTCAGGTACGATGATTCTAAGTGAAATAAGTCACACAGAAAAAGGAACTTATCATAAGATATCACTTATGAAGATCCTGTAAACATGGCTACACGTGAACTGAGTTAGGAAAGAGAACAGAGTCTCACATTTAGAAAACACTCTTATGCCTGCATAAAGGGGAAGGAGAGGTGGGGTGATGCATAAAACCAGAGTTTGATATAAGCACAGGGACCGTTTCAAAAACCAACTTTGGAATTGACAAGACCGACACCTTCCTCAGTGAAAGAGACTCAAAACCCCATATTTCCCACAGAGGAATATATCTGACTAGTAAGAATCTTAAAACCTATGTATTGATATGTCTCCATAAGGGAATCAATTGTGTCTAGAGTGGCATAAACATGGCAGCGAGAATCAGCTCAAACCCACTATAAAAAGGAATTTCAAAAGCAAAACCAAAAAACAGGGAACTTCTTTACAATTCCTTCAGGGTGTCTGAGGAAACCTGGAAAGACCCTATCTACAATGACAGCTGGATGTGGCATAAGGCTGGACACTTGGGACTGAGAGGATTGGTGAGATTGGGTGAGCAAATGCAGACCCTTTCAAGCAATAATGCATGTCCTCCATTCCATGGGTCCCAAATCTCCAGGTTCAAGGGAATATTACTACAGCTATAACATGTACAGGAAACCTAGAGAATGGACACACTGTGAATACGAAAGGTTTCTAAAACTCAACGAATAGTCCCTCTCCTGGTTCTCCAGTTTGACTTTCCAACTGCCTTACTATCAATCTCCCAACTTGTAGAGACAGGCCCTTTAACCTCCTGGTTTGCACAGGTTCCCAGTTTGGCAGTGGATGGAAGGGACGAGGGAGAACCCATGAGAGAGTAGCTGTTAGGCATTTGGACGGGCACATGTCACTCTAATTTCCCGGCAGGAAGAAGAATTAACCAAAGTCTCAGCCACCCACCGGGAACCAGTATAGGACATGATCCAAAATTTTGGACTTGCGTTCAGCTCACAAAAAACGAGTTGAGAAATGGAGCTCAGGGGCACAGCAATTCACAAACTGGCAGAGTGATAAAGGACAACTATCGTCCAAAAATCTGTTTAGGGAAGTCAACGAGGCGGACTTGAAAGTGAGGCAAAATAGCAGGAAACAGATTTCAAGAGGTACCTTGGAATCGCCTGTAAAGCACAGGAAGAGGGGCACAACTTGGACAATGGTGCACTTGGCCAAAAAGGGCGTATGCGTTTTCTTCAGGAGAAAACGCATACGCCCTTTTTGACCAAGCAAGCAAGCGGGCAATGCAAATCTGCACTACAAAGAAGTATCACTTCCCACCGGTCAAAAGGGACATCCACAAAATGTGTAAAAACCAGAAAGGCAAGACAGGCCCTGGAGAACAGGGAGCCTTGTTATGCTGATGGGCGGGATGTAAATTGCCAACTGCCTCACTGGAGGAGTGCATTGTGTTCCCTAAAACAAGTAAACAACAGAGCTACAGAGCCAAGGCCACTTCCAGTCTAGGGAATATACCTGGGGAAAACTGAAAATCAATAAGAAAGAGCCACCTCCAAATTTAGGGCTGCACTGGCTACAAGAACCTCAACTTGGGTACACCTTAAATATCCCAGGAAATATAAAAATGGTTCAAAACATTGTGGTACTTACGTAAGATTGAATATCCCTCAGCGATGAAATCAATGTCATAAGACCAGTAGCAGCAAAGTGAGTGGATTCAGGTACGATGATTCTAAGTGAAATAAGTCACACAGAAAAAGGAACTTATCATAAGATATCACTTATGAAGATCCTGTAACATGGCTACACGTGAACTGAGTTAGGAAAGAGAACAGAGTCTCATATTTAGAAAACACTCTTATGCCTGCATAAAGGGGAAGGAGAGGTGGGGTGATGCATAAAACCAGAGTTTGATATAAGCACAGGGACCGTTTCAAAAACCAACTTTGGAATTGACAAGACCGACACCTTCCTCAGTGAAAGAGACTCAAAACCCCATATTTCCCACAGAGGAATATATCTGACTAGTAAGAATCTTAAAACCTATGTATTGATATGTCTCCATAAGGGAATCAAGTGTGTCTAGAGTGGCATAAACATGGCAGCGAGAATCAGCTCAAACCCACTATAAAAAGGAATTTCAAAAGCAAAACCAAAAAACAGGGAAATTCTTTACAATTCCTTCAGGGTGTCTGAGGAAACCTGGAAAGACCCTATCTACAATGACAGCTGGATGTGGCATAAGGCTGGACACTTGGGACTGAGAGGATTGGTGAGATTGGGTGAGCAAATGCAGACCCTTTCAAGCAATAATGCATGTCCCCCATTCCATGGGTCCCAACTCTCCAGGTTCAAGGGAATATTACTACAGCTATAACATGTACAGGAAACCTAGAGAATGGACACACTGTGAATACGAAAGGTTTCTAAAACTCAACGAATAGTCCCTCTCCTGGTGCTCCAGTTTGACTTTCCAACTGCCTTACTATCAATCTCCCAACTTGGAGAGACAGGCCCTTTAACCTCCTGGTTTGCACAGGTTCCCAGTTTGGCAGAGGATGGAAGGGACGAGGGAGAACCCATGAGAGAGTAGCTGTTAGGCATTTGGACGGGCACATGTCACTCTAATTTCCCGGCAGGAAGAAGAATTAACCAAAGTCTCAGCCACCCACCGGGAACCAGTATAGGACATGATCCAAAATTTTGGACTTGCGTTCAGCTCACAAAAAACGAGTTGAGAAATGGAGCTCAGGGGCACAGCAATTCACAAACTGGCAGAGTGATAAAGGACAACTATCGTCCAAAAATCTGTTGAGGGAAGTCAACGAGGCGGACTTGAAAGCGAGGCAAAATAGAAGGAAACAGATTTCGAGAGGTACCTTGGAATCGCCTGTAAAGCACGGGAAGAGGGGCACAACTTGGACAATGGTGCACTTGGCCAAAAAGGGCGTATGCGTTTTCTCCTGAATATATTCAGGAGAAAACGCATACGCCCTTTTTGGCCAAGCAAGCAAGCGGGCAATGCAAATCTGCACTACAAAGAAGTATCACTTCCCACCGGTCAAAAGGGACATCCACAAAATGTGTAAAAACCAGAAAGGCAAGACAGGCCCTGGAGAACTGGGAGCCTTGTTATGCTGATGGGCGGGATGTAAATTGCCAACTGCCTCACTGGAGGAGTGCATTGTGTTCCCTAAAACAAGTAAACAACAGAGCTACAGAGCCAAGGCCACTTCCAGTCTAGGGAATATACTTGGGGAAAACTGAAAATCAATAAGAAAGAGCCACCTCCAAATTTAGGGCTGCACTAACTACAAGAACCTCAACTTGGGTACACCTTAAATATCCCAGGAAATATAAAAATGGTTCAAAACATTGTGGTACTTACGTACGATGGAATATCCCTCAGCCATGAAATCAATGTCATAAGACCAGTAGCAGCAAAGTGAGTGGATTCAGGTACGATGATTCTAAGTGAAATAATTCACAAAGAAAAAGAAACTTATCCAAAGATATCTCTTATGAAGATCCTGTAAACATGGCTACACGTGAACTGAGTTAGGAAAGAGAACAGAGTCTCACATTTAGAAAACACTCTTATGCCTGCATAAAGGGGAAGGAGAGGTGGGGTGATGCATAAAACCAGAGTTTGATATAAGCACAGGGACCGTTTCAAAAACCAACTTTGGAATTGACAAGACCGACACCTTCCTCAGTGAAAGAGACTCAAAACCCCATATTTCCCACAGAGGAATATATCTGACTAGTAAGAATCTTAAAACCTATGTATTGATATGTCTCCATAAGGGAATCAAGTGTGTCTAGAGTGGCATAAACATGGCAGCGAGAATCAGCTCAAACCCACTATAAAAAGGAATTTCAAAAGCAAAACCAAAAAACAGGGAACTTCTTTACAATTCCTTCAGGGTGTCTTAGGAAACCTGGAAAGACCCTATCTACAATGACAGCTGGATGTGGCATAAGGCTGGACACTTGGGACTGAGAGGATTGGTGAGATTGGGTGAGCGAATGCAGACCCTTTCAAGCAATAATGCATGGCCCCCATTCCATGGGTCCCAACTCTCCAGGTTCAAGGGAATATTACTACAGCTATAACATGTACAGGAAACCTAGAGAATGGACACACTGTGAATACGAAAGGTTTCTAAAACTCAACGAATAGTCCCTCTCCTGGTGCTCCAGTTTGACTTTCCAACTGCCTTACTATCAATCTCCCAACTTGGAGAGACAGGCCCTTTAACCTCCTGGTTTGCACAGGTTCCCAATTTGGAAGAGGATGGAAGGGACGAGGGAGAACCCATGAGAGAGTAGCTGTTAGGCATTTGGACGGGCACATGTCACTCTAATTTCCTGGCAGGAAGAAGAATTAACCAAAGTCTCAGCCACCCACCGGGAACCAGTAAAGGACATGATCCAAAATTTTGGACTTGCGTTCAGCTCACAAAAAACGAGTTGAGAAATGGAGCTCAGGGGCACAGCAATTCACAAACTGGCAGAGTGATAAAGGACAACTATCGTCCAAAAATCTGTTGAGGGAAGTCAACGAGGCGGACTTGAAAGTGAGGCAAAATAGCAGGAAACAGATTTCAAGAGGTACCTTGGAATCGCCTGTAAAGCACAGGAAGAGGGGCACAACTTGGACAATGGTGCACTTGGCCAAAAAGGGCGTATGCGTTTTCTCCTGAATATATTCAGGAGAAAACACATACGCCCTTTTTGGCCAAGCAAGCAAGCGGGCAATGCAAATCTACACTACAAAGAAGTATCACTTCCCACCGGTCAAAAGGGACATCCACAAAATGTGTAAAAACCAGAAAGGCAAGACAGGCCCTGGAGAACAGGGAGCCTTGTTATGCTGATGGGCGGGATGTAAATTGCAAACTGCCTCACTGGAGGAGTGCATTGTGTTCCCTAAAACAAGTAAACAACAGAGCTACAGAGCCAAGGCCACTTCCAGTCTAGGGAATATACTTGGGGAAAACTGAAAATCAATAAGAAAGAGCCACTTCCAAATTTAGGGCTGCACTGGCTACAAGAACCTCAACTTGGGTACACCTTAAATATCCCAGGAAATATAAAAATGGTTCAAAACATTGTGGTACTTACGTACGATTGAATATCCCTCAGCGATGAAATCAATGTCATAAGACCAGTAGCAGCAAAGTGAGTGGATTCAGGTACGATGATTCTAAGTGAAATAAGTCACACAGAAAAAGGAACTTATCATAAGATATCACTTATGAAGATCCTGTAAACATGGCTACACGTGAACTGAGTTAGGAAAGAGAACAGAGTCTCACATTTAGAAAACACTCTTATGCCTGCATAAAGGGGAAGGAGAGGTGGGGTGATGCATAAAACCAGAGTTTGATATAAGCACAGGGACCGTTTCAAAAACCAACTTTGGAATTGACAAGACCGACACCTTCCTCAGTGAAAGAGACTCAAAACCCCATATTTCCCACAGAGGAATATATCTGACTAGTAAGAATCTTAAAACCTATGTATTGATATGTCTCCATAAGGGAATCAATTGTGTCTAGAGTGGCATAAACATGGCAGCGAGAATCAGCTCAAACCCACTATAAAAAGGAATTTCAAAAGCAAAACCAAAAAACAGGGAACTTCTTTACAATTCCTTCAGGGTGTCTGCGGAAACCTGGAAAGACCCTATCTACAATGACAGCTGGATGTGGCATAAGGCTGGACACTTGGGACTGAGAGGATTGGTGAGATTGGGTGAGCAAATGCAGACCCTTTCAAGCAATAATGCATGTCCCCCATTCCATGGGTCCCAAATCTCCAGGTTCAAGGGAATATTACTACAGCTATAACATGTACAGGAAACCTAGAGAATGGACACACTGTGAATACGAAAGGTTTCTAAAACTCAACGAATAGTCCCTCTCCTGGTTCTCCAGTTTGACTTTCCAACTGCCTTACTATCAATCTCCCAACTTGGAGAGACAGGCCCTTTAACCTCCTGGTTTGCACAGGTTCCCAGTTTGGCAGAGGATGGAAGGGACGAGGGAGAACCCATGAGAGAGTAGCTGTTAGGCATTTGGACGGGCACATGTCACTCTAATTTCCCGGCAGGAAGAAGAATTAACCAAAGTCTCAGCCACCCACCGGGAACCAGTATAGGACATGATCCAAAATTTTGGACTTGCGTTCAGCTCACAAAAAACGAGTTGAGAAATGGAGCTCAGGGGCACAGCAATTCACAAACTGGCAGAGTGATAAAGGACAACTATCGTCCAAAAATCTGTTGAGGGAAGTCAACGAGGCGGACTTGAAAGTGAGGCAAAATAGCAGGAAACAGATTTCAAGAGGTACCTTGGAATCGCCTGTAAAGCACAGGAAGAGGGGCACAACTTGGACAATGGTGCACTTGGCCAAAAAGGGCGTATGCGTTTTCTTCAGGAGAAAACGCATACGCCCTTTTTGGCCAAGCAAGCAAGCGGGCAATGCAAATCTGCACTACAAAGAAGTATCACTTCCCACTGGTCAAAAGGGACATCCACAAAATGTGTAAAAACCAGAAAGGCAAGACAGGCCCTGGAGAACAGGGAGCCTTGTTATGCTGATGGGCGGGATGTAAATTGCCAACTGCCTCACTGGAGGAGTGCATTGTGTTCCCTAAAACAAGTAAACAACAGAGCTACAGAGCCAAGGCCACTTCCAGTCTAGGGAATATACCTGGGGAAAACTGAAAATCAATAAGAAAGAGCCACCTCCAAATTTAGGGCTGCACTGGCTACACGAACCTCAACTTGGGTACACCTTAAATATCCCAGGAAATATAAAAATGGTTCAAAACATTGTGGTACTTACGTATGATTGAATATCCCTCAGCGATGAAATCAATGTCATAAGACCAGTAGCAGCAAAGTGAGTGGATTCAGGTACGATGATTCTAAGTGAAATAAGTCACACAGAAAAAGGAACTTATCATAAGATATCACTTATGAAGATCCTGTAAACATGGCTACACGTGAACTGAGTTAGGAAAGAGAACAGAGTCTCACATTTAGAAAACACTCTTATGCCTGCATAAAGGGGAAGGAGAGGTGGGGTGATGCATAAAACCAGAGTTTGATATAAGCACAGGGACCGTTTCAAAAACCAACTTTGGAATTGACAAGACTGACACCTTCCTCAGTGAAAGAGACTAAAAACCCCATATTTCCCACAGAGGAATATATCTGACTAGTAAGAATCTTAAAACCTATGTATTGATATGTCTCGATAAGGGAATCAATTGTGTCTAGAGTGGCATAAACATGGCAGCGAGAATCAGCTCAAACCCACTATAAAAAGGAATTTCAAAAGCAAAACCAAAAAACAGGGAAATTCTTTACAATTCCTTCAGCGTGTCTGAGGAAACCTGGAAAGACCCTATCTACAATGACAGCTGGATGTGGCATAAGGCTGGACACTTGGGACTGAGAGGATTGGTGAGATTGGGTGAGCAAATGCAGACCCTTTCAAGCAATAATGCATGTCCCCCATTCCATGGGTCCCAAATCTCCAGGTTCAAGGGAATATTACTACAGCTATAACATGTACAGGAAACCTAGAGAATGGACACACTGTGAATACGAAAGGTTTCTAAAACTCAACGAATAGTCCCTCTCCTGGTTCTCCAGTTTGACTTTCCAACTGCCTTACTATCAATCTCCCAACTTGGAGAGACAGGCCCTTTAACCTCCTGGTTTGCACAGGTTCCCAGTTTGGCAGAGGATGGAAGGGACGAGGGAGAACCCATGAGAGAGTAGCTGTTAGGCATTTGGACGGGCACATGTCACTCTAATTTCCCGGCAGGAAGAAGAATTAACCAAAGTCTCAGCCACCCACCGGGAACCAGTATAGGACATGATCCAAAATTTTGGACTTGCGTTCAGCTCACAAAAAACGAGTTGAGAAATGGAGCTCAGGGGCACAGCAATTCACAAACTGGCAGAGTGATAAAGGACAACTATCGTCCAAAAATCTGTTTAGGGAAGTCAACGAGGCGGACTTGAAAGTGAGGCAAAACAGCAGAAAACAGATTTCAAGAGGTACCTTGGAATCGCCTGTAAAGCACAGGAAGAGGGTCACAACTTGGACAATGGTGCACTTGGCCAAAAAGGGCGTATGCGTTTTCTTCAGGAGAAAACGCATACGCCCTTTTTGGCCAAGCAAGCAAGCGGGCAATGCAAATCTGCACTACAAAGAAGTATCACTTCCCACCGGTCAAAAGGGACATCCACAAAATGTGTAAAAACCAGAAAGGCAAGACAGGCCCTGGAGAACAGGGAGCCTTGTTATGCTGATGGGCGGGATGTAAATTGTCAACTGCCTCACTGGAGGAGTGCATTGTGTTCCCTAAAACAAGTAAACAACAGAGCTACAGAGCCAAGGCCACTTCCAGTCTAGGGAATATACCTGGGGAAAACTGAAAATCAATAAGAAAGAGCCACCTCCAAATTTAGGGCTGCACTGGCTACAAGAACCTCAACTTGGGTACACCTTAAATATCCCAGGAAATATAAAAATGGTTCAAAACATTGTGGTACTTACGTATGATTGAATATCCCTCAGCGATGAAATCAATGTCATAAGACCAGTAGCAGCAAAGTGAGTGGATTCAGGTACGATGATTCTAAGTGAAATAAGTCACACAGAAAAAGGAACTTATCATAAGATATCACTTATGAAGATCCTGTAAACATGGCTACACGTGAACTGAGTTAGGAAAGAGAACAGAGTCTCACATTTAGAAAACACTCTTATGCCTGCATAAAGGGGAAGGAGAGGTGGGGTGATGCATAAAACCAGAGTTTAATATAAGCACAGGGACCGTTTCAAAAACCAACTTTGGAATTGACAAGACCGACACCTTCCTCAGTGAAAGAGACTCAAAACCCCATATTTCCCACAGAGGAATATATCTGACTAGTAAGAATCTTAAAACCTATGTATTGATATGTCTCCATAAGGGAATCAAGTGTGTCTAGAGTGGCATAAACATGGCAGCGAGAATCAGCTCAAACCCACTATAAAAAGGAATTTCAAAAGCAAAACCAAAAAACAGGGAAATTCTTTACAATTCCTTCAGGGTGTCTGAGGAAACCTGGAAAGACCCTATCTACAATGACAGCTGGATGTGGCATAAGGCTGGACACTTGGGACTGAGAGGATTGGTGAGATTGGGTGAGCAAATGCAGACCCTTTCAAGCAATAATGCATGGCCCCCATTCCATGGGTCCCAACTCTCCAGGTTCAAGGGAATATTACTACAGCTATAACATGTACAGGAAACCTAGAGAATGGACACACTGTGAATACGAAAGGTTTCTAAAACTCAACGAATAGTCCCTCTCCTGGTGCTCCAGTTTGACTTTCCAACTGCCTTACTATCAATCTCCCAACTTGGAGAGACAGGCCCTTTACCCTCCTGGTTTGCACAGTTTCCCAGTTTGGCAGATGATGGAAGGGACGAGGGAGAACCCATGAGAGAGTAGCTGTTAGGCATTTGGACGGGCACATGTCACTCTAATTTCCCGGCAGGAAGAAGAATTAACCAAAGTCTCAGCCACCCACCGGGAACCAGTATAGGACATGATCCAAAATTTTGGACTTGCGTTCAGCTCACAAAAAACGAGTTGAGAAATGGAGCTCAGGGGCACAGCAATTCACAAACTGGCAGAGTGATAAAGGACAACTATCGTCCAAAAATCTGTTTAGGGAAGTCAACGAGGCGGACTTGAAAGCGAGGCAAAATAGCAGGAAACAGATTTCAAGAGGTACCTTGGAATCGCCTGTAAAGCACAGGAAGAGGGGCACAACTTGGACAATGGTGCCCTTGGCCAAAAAGGGCGTATGCGTTTTCTCCTGAATATATTCAGGAGAAAACGCATACGCCCTTTTTGGCCAAGCAAGCAAGCGGGCAATGCAAATCTGCACTACAAAGAAGTATGACTTCCCACCGGTCAAAAGGGACATCCACAAAATGTGTAAAAACCAGAAAGGCAAGACAGGCCATGGAGAACTGGGAGCCTTGTTATGCTGATGGGCGGGATGTAAATTGCCAACTGCCTCACTGGAGGAGTGCATTGTGTTCCCTAAAACAAGTAAACAACAGAGCTACAGAGCCAAGGCCACTTCCAGTCTAGGGAATATACTTGGGGAAAAGTGAAAATCAATAAGAAAGAGCCACCTCCAAATTTAGGGCTGCACTGGCTACAAGAACCTCAACTTGGGTACACCTTAAATATCCCAGGAAATATAAAAATGGTTCAAAACATTGTGGTACTTACATACGATTGAATATCCCTCAGCGATGAAATCAATGTCATAAGACCAGTAGCAGCAAAGTGAGTGGATTCAGGTACGATGATTCTAAGTGAAATAAGTCACACAGAAAAAGGACTTATCATAAGATATCACTTATGAAGATCCTGTAAACATGGCTACACGTGAACTGAGTTAGGAAAGAGAACAGAGTCTCACATTTAGAAAACACTCTTATGCCTGCATAAAGGGGAAGGAGAGGTGGGGTGATGCATAAAACCAGAGTTTGATATAAGCACAGGGACCGTTTCAAAAACCAACTTTGGAATTGACAAGACCGACACCTTCCTCAGTGAAAGAGACTCAAAACCCCATATTTCCCACAGAGGAATATATCTGACTAGTAAGAATCTTAAAACCTATGTATTGATATGTCTCCATAAGGGAATCAAGTGTGTCTAGAGTGGCATAAACATGGCAGCGAGAATCAGCTCAAACCCACTATAAAAAGGAATTTCAAAAGCAAAACCAAAAAACAGGGAAATTCTTTACAATTCCTTCAGGGTGTCTGAGGAAACCTGGAAAGACCCTATCTACAATGACAGCTGGATATGGCATAAGGCTGGACACTTGGGACTGAGAGGATTGGTGAGATTGGGTGAGCAAATGCAGACCCTTTCAAGCAATAATGCATGGCCCCCATTCCATGGGTCCCAACTCTCCAGGTTCAAGGGAATATTACTACAGCTATAACATGTACAGGAAACCTAGAGAATGGACACACTGTGAATACGAAAGGTTTCTAAAACTCAAAGAATAGTCCCTCTCCTGGTGCTCCAGTTTGACTTTCCAACTGCCTTACTATCAATCTCCCAACTTGGAGAGACAGGCCCTTTAACCTCCTGGTTTGCACAGGTTCCCAGTTTGGCAGAGGATGGAAGGGACGAGGGAGAACCCATGAGAGAGTAGCTGTTAGGCATTTGGACGGGCACATGTCACTCTAATTTCCCGGCAGGAAGAAGAATTAACCAAAGTCTCAGCCACCCACCGGGAACCAGTATAGGACATGATCCAAAATTTTGGACTTGCGTTCAGCTCACAAAAAACGAGTTGAGAAATGGAGCTCAGGGGCACAGCAATTCACAAACTGGCAGAGTGATAAAGGACAACTATCGTCCAAAAATCTGTTGAGGGAAGTCAACGAGGCGGACTTGAAAGCGAGGCAAAATAGCAGGAAACAGATTTCAAGAGGTACCTTAGAATCGCCTGTAAAGCACAGGAAGAGGGGCACAACTTGGACAATGGTGCACTTGGCCAAAAAGGGCGTATGCGTTTTCTCCTGAATATATTCAGGAGAAAACGCATACGCCCTTTTTGGCCAAGCAAGCAAGCGGGCAATGCAAATCTGCACTACAAAGATGTATGACTTCCCACCGGTCAAAAGGGACATCCACAAAATGTGTAAAAACCAGAAAGGCAAGACAGGCCATGGAGAACTGGGAGCCTTGTTATGGTGATGGGCGGGATGTAAATTGCCAACTGCCTCACTGGAGGAGTGCATTGTGTTCCCTAAAACAAGTAAACAACAGAGCTACAGAGCCAAGGCCACTTCCAGTCTAGGGAATATACTTGGGGAAAAGTGAAAATCAATAAGAAAGAGCCACCTCCAAATTTAGGGCTGCACTGGCTACAAGAACCTCAACTTGGGTACACCTTAAATATCCCAGGAAATATAAAAATGGTTCAAAACATTGTGGTACTTACATACGATTGAATATCCCTCAGCGATGAAATCAATGTCATAAGACCAGTAGCAGCAAAGTGAGTGGATTCAGGTACGATGATTCTAAGTGAAATAAGTCACACAGAAAAAGGAACTTATCATAAGATATCACTTATGAAGATCCTGTAAACATGGCTACACGTGAACTGAGTTAGGAAAGAGAACAGAGTCTCACATTTAGAAAACACTCTTATGCCTGCATAAAGGGGAAGGAGAGGTGGGGTGATGCATAAAACCAGAGTTTGATATAAGCAGAGGGACCGTTTCAAAAACCAACTTTGGAATTGACAAGACCGACACCTTCCTCAGTGAAAGAGACTAAAAACCCCATATTTCCCACAGAGGAATATATCTGACTAGTAAGAATCTTAAAACCTATGTATTGATATGTCTCGATAAGGGAATCAATTGTGTCTAGAGTGGCATAAACATGGCAGCGAGAATCAGCTCAAACCCACTATAAAAAGGAATTTCAAAAGCAAAACCAAAAAACAGGGAAATTCTTTACAATTCCTTCAGCGTGTCTGTGGAAACCTGGAAAGACCCTATCTACAATGACAGCTGGATGTGGCATAAGGCTGGACACTTGGGACTGAGAGCATTGGTGAGATTGGGTGAGCAAATGCAGACCCTTTCAAGCAATAATGCATGTCCCCCATTCCATGGGTCCCAAATCTCCAGGTTCAAGGGAATATTACTACAGCTATAACATGTACAGGAAACCTAGAGAATGGACACACTGTGAATACGAAAGGTTTCTAAAACTCAACGAATAGTCCCTCTCCTGGTTCTCCAGTTTGACTTTCCAACTGCCTTACTATCAATCTCCCAACTTGGAGAGACAGGCCCTTTAACCTCCTGGTTTGCACAGGTTCCCAGTTTGGCAGAGGATGGAAGGGACGAGGGAGAACCCATGAGAGAGTAGCTGTTAGGCATTTAGACGGGCACATGTCACTCTAATTTCCCGGCAGGAAGAAGAATTAACCAAAGTCTCAGCCACCCACCGGGAACCAGTATAGGACATGATCCAAAATTTTGGACTTGCGTTCAGCTCACAAAAAACGAGTTGAGAAATGGAGCTCAGGGGCACAGCAATTCACAAACTGGCAGAGTGATAAAGGACAACTATCGTCCAAAAATCTGTTTAGGGAAGTCAACGAGGCGGACTTGAAAGTGAGGCAAAACAGCAGGAAACAGATTTCAAGAGGTACCTTGGAATCGCCTGTAAAGCACAGGAAGAGGGGCACAACTTGGACAATGGTGCACTTGGCCAAAAAGGGCGTATGCGTTTTCTTCAGGAGAAAACGCATACGCCCTTTTTGGCCAAGCAAGCAAGCGGGCAATGCAAATCTGCACTACAAAGAAGTATCACTTCCCACCGGTCAAAAGGGACATCCACAAAATGTGTAAAAACCAGAAAGGCAAGACAGGCCCTGGAGAACAGGGAGCCTTGTTATGCTGATGGGCGGGATGTAAATTGTCAACTGCCTCACTGGAGGAGTGCATTGTGTTCCCTAAAACAAGTAAACAACAGAGCTACAGAGCCAAGGCCACTTCCAGTCTAGGGAATATACCTGGGGAAAACTGAAAATCAATAAGAAAGAGCCACCTCCAAATTTAGGGCTGCACTGGCTACAAGAACCTCAACTTGGGTACACCTTAAATATCCCAGGAAATATAAAAATGGTTCAAAACATTGTGGTACTTACGTATGATTGAATATCCCTCAGCGATGAAATCAATGTCATAAGACCAGTAGCAGCAAAGTGAGTGGATTCAGGTACGATGATTCTAAGTGAAATAAGTCACACAGAAAAAGGAACTTATCATAAGATATCACTTATGAAGATCCTGTAAACATGGCTACACGTGAACTGAGTTAGGAAAGAGAACAGAGTCTCACATTTAGAAAACACTCTTATGCCTGCATAAAGGGGAAGGAGAGGTGGGGTGATGCATAAAACCAGAGTTTGATATAAGCACAGGGACCGTTTCAAAAACCAACTTTGGAATTGACAAGACCGACACCTTCCTCAGTGAAAGAGACTCAAAACCCCATATTTCCCACAGAGGAATATATCTGACTAGTAAGAATCTTAAAACCTATGTATTGATATGTCTCCATAAGGGAATCAAGTGTGTCTAGAGTGGCATAAACATGGCAGCGAGAATCAGCTCAAACCCACTATAAAAAGGAATTTCAAAAGCAAAACCAAAAAACAGGGAAATTCTTTACAATTCCTTCAGGGTGTCTGAGGAAACCTGGAAAGACCCTATCTACAATGACAGCTGGATGTGGCATAAGGCTGGACACTTGGGACTGAGAGGATTGGTGAGATTGGGTGAGCAAATGCAGACCCTTTCAAGCAATAATGCATGGCCCCCATTCCATGGGTCCCAACTCTCCAGGTTCAAGGGAATATTACTACAGCTATAACATGTACAGGAAACCTAGAGAATGGACACACTGTGAATACGAAAGGTTTCTAAAACTCAACGAATAGTCCCTCTCCTGGTGCTCCAGTTTGACTTTCCAACTGCCTTACTATCAATCTCCCAACTTGGAGAGACAGGCCCTTTACCCTCCTGGTTTGCACAGTTTCCCAGTTTGGCAGATGATGGAAGGGACGAGGGAGAACCCATGAGAGAGTAGCTGTTAGGCATTTGGACGGGCACATGTCACTCTAATTTCCCGGCAGGAAGAAGAATTAACCAAAGTCTCAGCCACCCACCGGGAACCAGTATAGGACATGATCCAAAATTTTGGACTTGCGTTCAGCTCACAAAAAACGAGTTGAGAAATGGAGCTCAGGGGCACAGCAATTCACAAACTGGCAGAGTGATAAAGGACAACTATCGTCCAAAAATCTGTTTAGGGAAGTCAACGAGGCGGACTTGAAAGCGAGGCAAAATAGCAGGAAACAGATTTCAAGAGGTACCTTGGAATCGCCTGTAAAGCACAGGAAGAGGGGCACAACTTGGACAATGGTGCACTTGGCCAAAAAGGGCGTATGCGTTTTCTCCTGAATATATTCAAGAGAAAACGCATACACCCTTTTTGGCCAAGCAAGCAAGCGGGCAATGCAAATCTGCACTACAAAGAAGTATGACTTCCCACCGGTCAAAAGGGACATCCACAAAATGTGTAAAAACCAGAAAGGCAAGACAGGCCATGGAGAACTGGGAGCCTTGTTATGCTGATGGGCGGGATGTAAATTGCCAACTGCCTCACTGGAGGAGTGCATTGTGTTCCCTAAAACAAGTAAACAACAGAGCTACAGAGCCAAGGCCACTTCCAGTCTAGGGAATATACTTGGGGAAAAGTGAAAATCAATAAGAAAGAGCCACCTCCAAATTTAGGGCTGCACTGGCTACAAGAACCTCAACTTGGGTACACCTTAAATATCCCAGGAAATATAAAAATGGTTCAAAACATTGTGGTACTTACATACGATTGAATATCCCTCAGCGATGAAATCAATGTCATAAGACCAGTAGCAGCAAAGTGAGTGGATTCAGGTACGATGATTCTAAGTGAAATAAGTCACACAGAAAAAGGACTTATCATAAGATATCACTTATGAAGATCCTGTAAACATGGCTACACGTGAACTGAGTTAGGAAAGAGAACAGAGTCTCACATTTAGAAAACACTCTTATGCCTGCATAAAGGGGAAGGAGAGGTGGGGTGATGCATAAAACCAGAGTTTGATATAAGCACAGGGACCGTTTCAAAAACCAACTTTGGAATTGACAAGACCGACACCTTCCTCAGTGAAAGAGACTCAAAACCCCATATTTCCCACAGAGGAATATATCTGACTAGTAAGAATCTTAAAACCTATGTATTGATATGTCTCCATAAGGGAATCAATTGTGTCTAGAGTGGCATAAACATGGCAGCGAGAATCAGCTCAAACCCACTATAAAAAGGAATTTCAAAAGCAAAACCAAAAAACAGGGAAATTCTTTACAATTCCTTCAGCGTGTCTGAGGAAACCTGGAAAGACCCTATCTACAATGACAGCTGGATGTGGCATAAGGCTGGACACTTGGGACTGAGAGGATTGGTGAGATTGGGTGAGCAAATGCAGACCCTTTCAAGCAATAATGCATGTCCCCCATTCCATGGGTCCCAAATCTCCAGGTTCAAGGGAATATTACTACAGCTATAACATGTACAGGAAACCTAGAGAATGGACACACTGTGAATACGAAAGGTTTCTAAAACTCAACGAATAGTCCCTCTCCTGGTTCTCCAGTTTGACTTTCCAACTGCCTTACTATCAATCTCCCAACTTGGAGAGACAGGCCCTTTAACCTCCTGGTTTGCACAGGTTCCCAGTTTGGCAGAGGATGGAAGGGACGAGGGAGAACCCATGAGAGAGTAGCTGTTAGGCATTTGGACGGGCACATGTCACTCTAATTTCCCGGCAGGAAGAAGAATTAACCAAAGTCTCAGCCACCCACCGGGAACCAGTATAGGACATGATCCAAAATTTTGGACTTGCGTTCAGCTCACAAAAAACGAGTTGAGAAATGGAGCTCAGGGGCACAGCAATTCACAAACTGGCAGAGTGATAAAGGACAACTATCGTCCAAAAATCTGTTTAGGGAAGTCAACGAGGCGGACTTGAAAGTGAGGCAAAATAGCAGGAAACAGATTTCAAGAGGTACCTTGGAATCGCCTGTAAAGCACAGGAAGAGGGGCACAACTTGGACAATGGTGCACTTGGCCAAAAAGGGCGTATGCGTTTTCTTCAGGAGAAAACGCATACGCCCTTTTTGGCCAAGCAAGCAAGCGGGCAATGCAAATCTGCACTACAAAGAAGTATCACTTCCCACCGGTCAAAAGGGACATCCACAAAATGTGTAAAAACCAGAAAGGCAAGACAGGCGCTGGAGAACAGGGAGCCTTGTTATGCTGATGGGCGGGATGTAAATTGTCAACTGCCTCACTGGAGGAGTGCATTGTGTTCCCTAAAACAAGTAAACAACAGAGCTACAGAGCCAAGGCCACTTCCAGTCTAGGGAATATACCTGGGGAAAACTGAAAATCAATAAGAAAGAGCCACCTCCAAATTTAGGGCTGCACTGGCTACAAGAACCTCAACTTGGGTACACCTTAAATATCCCAGGAAATATAAAAATGGTTCAAAACATTGTGGTACTTACGTACGATGGAATATCCCTCAGCCATGAAATCAATGTCATAAGACCAGTGGCAGCAAAGTGAGTGGATTCAGGTACGATGATTCTAAGTGAAATAAGTCACACAGAAAAAGAAACTTATCATAAGATATCACTTATGAAGATCCTGTAAACATGGCTACACGTGAACTGAGTTAGGAAAGAGAACAGAGTCTCACATTTAGAAAACACTCTTATGCCTGCATAAAGGGGAAGGAGAGGTGGGGTGATGCATAAAACCAGAGTTTGATATAAGCACAGGGACCGTTTCAAAAACCAACTTTGGAATTGACAAGACCGACACCTTCCTCAGTGAAAGAGACTCAAAACCCCATATTTCCCACAGAGGAATATATCTGACTAGTAAGAATCTTAAAACCTATGTATTGATATGTCTCCATAAGGGAATCAATTGTGTCTAGAGTGGCATAAACATGGCAGCGAGAATCAGCTCAAACCCACTATAAAAAGGAATTTCAAAAGCAAAACCAAAAAACAGGGAAATTCTTTACAATTCCTTCAGGGTGTCTGAGGAAACCTGGAAAGACCCTATCTACAATGACAGCTGGATGTGGCATAAGGCTGGACACTTGGGACTGAGAGGATTGGTGAGATTGGGTGAGCAAATGCAGACCCTTTCAAGCAATAATGCATGTCCCCCATTCCATGGGTCCCAACTCTCCAGGTTCAAGGGAATATTACTACAGCTATAACATGTACAGGAAACCTAGAGAATGGACACACAGTGAATACGAAAGGTTTCTAAAACTCAACGAATAGTCCCTCTCCTGGTGCTCCAGTTTGACTTTCCAACTGCCTTACTATCAATCTCCCAACTTGGAGAGACAGGCCCTTTAACCTCCTGGTTTGCACAGGTTCCCAGTTTGGCAGAGGATGGAAGGGACGAGGGAGAACCCATGAGAGAGTAGCTGTTAGGCATTTGGACGGGCACATGTCACTCTAATTTCCCGGCAGGAAGAAGAATTAACCAAAGTCTCAGCCACCCACCGGGAACCAGTATAGGACATGATCCAAAATTTTGGACTTGCGTTCAGCTCACAAAAAACGAGTTGAGAAATGGAGCTCAGGGTCACAGCAATTCACAAACTGGCAGAGTGATAAAGCACAACTATCGTCCAAAAATCTGTTGAGGGAAGTCAACGAGGCGGACTTGAAAGCGAGGCAAAATAGCAGGAAACAGATTTCAAGAGGTACCTTGGAATCGCCTGTAAAGCACAGGAAGAGGGGCACAACTTGGACAATGGTGCACTTGGCCAAAAAGGGCGTATGCGTTTTCTCCTTAATATATTCAGGAGAAAACGCATACGCCCTTTTTGGCCAAGCAAGCAAGCGGGCAATGCAAATCTGCACTACAAAGAAGTATCACTTCCCACCGGTCAAAAGGGACATCCACAAAATGTGTAAAAAGCAGAAAGGCAAGACAGGCCCTGGAGAACTGTGAGCCTTGTTATGCTGATGGGCGGGATGTAAATTGCCAACTGCCTCACTGGAGGAGTGCATTGTGTTCCCTAAAACAAGTAAACAACAGAGCTACAGAGCCAAGGCCACTTCCAGTCTAGGGAATATACCTGGGGAAAACTGAAAATCAATAAGAAAGAGCCACCTCCAAATTTAGGGCTGCACTGACTACAACAACCTCAACTTGGGTACACCTTAAATATCCCAGGAAATATAAAAATGGTTCAAAACATTGTGGTACTTACGTACGATGGAATATCCCTCAGCCATGAAATCAATGTCATAAGACCAGTAGCAGCAAAGTGAGTGGATTCAGGTACGATGATTCTAAGTGAAATAAGTCACACAGAAAAAGAAACTTATCATAAGATATCACTTATGAAGATCCTGTAAACATGGCTACAAGTGAACTGAGTTAGGAAAGAGAACAGAGTCTCACATTTAGAAAACACTCTTATGCCTGCATAAAGGGGAAGGAGAGGTGGGGTGATGCATAAAACCAGAGTTTGATATAAGCACAGGGACCGTTTCAAAAACCAACTTTGGAATTGACAAGACCGACACCTTCCTCAGTGAAAGAGACTCAAAACCCCATATTTCCCACAGAGGAATATATCTGACTAGTAAGAATCTTAAAACCTATGTATTGATATGTCTCCATAAGGGAATCAAGTGTGTCTAGAGTGGCATAAACATGGCAGCGAGAATCAGCTCAAACCCACTATAAAAAGGAATTTCAAAAGCAAAACCAAAAAAAAGGGAAATTCTTTACAATTCCTTCAGGGTGTCTGAGGAAACCTGGAAAGACCCTATCTACAATGACAGCTGGATGTGGCATAAGGCTGGACACTTGGGACTGAGAGAATTGGTGAAATTGGGTGAGCAAATGCAGACCCTTTCAAGCAGTATTGCTTGTCCCCCATTCCATGGGTCCCAACTCTCCAGGTTCAAGGGAATATTACTACAGCTATAACATGTACAGGAAACCTAGAGAATGGACACACTGTGAATACGAAAGGTTTCTAAAACTCAACGAATAGTCCCTCTCCTGGTGCTCCAGTTTGACTTTCCAACTGCCTTACTATCAATCTCCCAACTTGGAGAGACAGGCCCTTTAACCTCCTGGTTTGCACAGGTTCCCAGTTTGGCAGAGGATGGAAGGGACGAGGGAGAACCCATGAGAGAGTAGCTGTTAGGCATTTGGACGGGCACATGTCACTCTAATTTCCCGGCAGGAAGAAGAATTAACCAAAGTCTCAGCCACCCACCGGGAACCAGTATAGGACATGATCCAAAATTTTGGACTTGCGTTCAGCTCACAAAAAACGAGTTGAGAAATGGAGCTCAGGGGCACAGCAATTCACAAACTGGCAGAGTGATAAAGGACAACTATCGTCCAAAAATCTGTTGAGGGAAGTCAACGAGGCGGACTTGAAAGCGAGACAAAATAGCAGGAAACAGATTTCAAGAGGTACCTTGGAATCGCCTGTAAAGCACAGGAAGAGGGGCACAACTTGGACAATGGTGCACTTGGCCAAAAAGGGCGTATGCGTTTTCTCCTGAATATATTCAGGAGAAAACGCATACGCCCTTTTTGGCCAAGCAAGCAAGCGGGCAATGCAAATCTGCACTACAAAGAAGTATCACTTCCCACCGGTCAAAAGGGACATCCACAAAATGTGTAAAAACCAGAAAGGCAAGACAGGCCCTGGAGAACAGGGAGCCTTGTTATGCTGATGGGCGGGATGTAAATTGCCAACTGCCTCACTGGAGGAGTGCATTGTGTTCCCTAAAACAAGTAAACAACAGAGCTACAGAGCCAAGGCCACTTCCAGTCTAGGGAATATACCTGGGGAAAACTGAAAATCAATAAGAAAGAGCCACCTCCAAATTTAGGGCGACACTGGCTACAAGAACCTCAACTTGGGTACACCTTAAATATCCCAGGAAATATAAAAATGGTTCAAAACATTGTGGTTCTTACGTACGATTGAATATCCCTCAGCGATGAAATCAATGTCATAAGACCAGTAGCAACAAAGTGAGTGGATTCAGGTACGATGATTCTAAGTGAAATAAGTCACACAGAAAAAGGAACTTATCATAAGATATCACTTATGAAGATCCTGTAAACATGGCTACACGTGAACTGAGTTAGGAAAGAGAACAGAGTCTCACATTTAGAAAACACTCTTATGCCTGCATAAAGGGGAAGGAGAGGTGGGGTGATGCATAAAACCAGAGTTTGATATAAGCACAGGGACCGTTTCAAAAACCAACTTTGGAATTGACAAGACCGACACCTTCCTCAGTGAAAGAGACTCAAAACCCCATATTTCCCACAGAGGAATATATCTGACTAGTAAGAATCTTAAAACCTATGTATTGATATGTCTCCATAAGGGAATCAAGTGTGTCTAGAGTGGCATAAACATGGCAGCGAGAATCAGCTCAAACCCACTATAAAAAGGAATTTCAAAAGCCAAACCAAAAAACAGGGAAATTCTTTACAATTCCTTCAGGGTGTCTGAGGAAACCTGGAAAGACCCTATCTACAATGACAGCTGGATGTGGCATAAGGCTGGACACTTGGGACTGAGAGGATTGGTGAGATTGGGTGAGCAAATGCAGACCCTTTCAAGCAATAATGCATGTCCCCCATTCCATGGGTCCCAAATCTCCAGGTTCAAGGGAATATTACTACAGCTATAACATGTACAGGAAACCTAGAGAATGGACACACTGTGAATACGAAAGGTTTCTAAAACTCAACGAATAGTCCCTCTCCTGGTTCTCCAGTTTGACTTTCCAACTGCCTTACTATCAATCTCCCAACTTGGAGAGACAGGCCCTTTAACCTCCTGGTTTGCACAGGTTCCCAGTTTGGCAGAGGATGGAAGGGACGAGGGAGAACCCATGAGAGAGTAGCTGTTAGGCATTTGGACGGGCACATGTCACTCTAATTTCCCGGCAGGAAGAAGAATTAACCAAAGTCTCAGCCACCCACCGGGAACCAGTATAGGACATGATCCAAAATTTTGGACTTGCGTTCAGCTCACAAAAAACGAGTTGAGAAATGGAGCTCAGGGGCACAGCAATTCACAAACTGGCAGAGTGATAAAGGACAACTATCGTCCAAAAATCTGTTTAGGGAAGTCAACGAGGCGGACTTGAAAGTGAGGCAAAATAGCAGGAAACAGATTTCAAGAGGTACCTTGGAATCGCCTGTAAAGCACAGGAAGAGGGGCACAACTTGGACAATGGTGCACTTGGCCAAAAAGGGCGTATGCGTTTTCTTCAGGAGAAAACGCATACGCCCTTTTTGGCCAAGCAAGCAAGCGGGCAATGCAAATCTGCACTACAAAGAAGTATCACTTCCCACCGGTCAAAAGGGACATCCACAAAATGTGTAAAAACCAGAAAGGCAAGACAGGCGCTGGAGAACAGGGAGCCTTGTTATGCTGATGGGCGGGATGTAAATTGTCAACTGCCTCACTGGAGGAGTGCATTGTGTTCCCTAAAACAAGTAAACAACAGAGCTACAGAGCCAAGGCCACTTCCAGTCTAGGGAATATACCTGGGGAAAACTGAAAATCAATAAGAAAGAGCCACCTCCAAATTTAGGGCTGCACTGGCTACAAGAACCTCAACTTGGGTACACCTTAAATATCCCAGGAAATATAAAAATGGTTCAAAACATTGTGGTACTTACGTACGATGGAATATCCCTCAGCCATGAAATCAATGTCATAAGACCAGTGGCAGCAAAGTGAGTGGATTCAGGTACGATGATTCTAAGTGAAATAAGTCACACAGAAAAAGAAACTTATCATAAGATATCACTTATGAAGATCCTGTAAACATGGCTACACGTGAACTGAGTTAGGAAAGAGAACAGAGTCTCACATTTAGAAAACACTCTTATGCCTGCATAAAGGGGAAGGAGAGGTGGGGTGATGCATAAAACCAGAGTTTGATATAAGCACAGGGACCGTTTCAAAAACCAACTTTGGAATTGACAAGACCGACACCTTCCTCAGTGAAAGAGACTCAAAACCCCATATTTCCCACAGAGGAATATATCTGACTAGTAAGAATCTTAAAACCTATGTATTGATATGTCTCCATAAGGGAATCAATTGTGTCTAGAGTGGCATAAACATGGCAGCGAGAATCAGCTCAAACCCACTATAAAAAGGAATTTCAAAAGCAAAACCAAAAAACAGGGAAATTCTTTACAATTCCTTCAGGGTGTCTGAGGAAACCTGGAAAGACCCTATCTACAATGACAGCTGGATGTGGCATAAGGCTGGACACTTGGGACTGAGAGGATTGGTGAGATTGGGTGAGCAAATGCAGACCCTTTCAAGCAATAATGCATGTCCCCCATTCCATGGGTCCCAACTCTCCAGGTTCAAGGGAATATTACTACAGCTATAACATGTACAGGAAACCTAGAGAATGGACACACAGTGAATACGAAAGGTTTCTAAAACTCAACGAATAGTCCCTCTCCTGGTGCTCCAGTTTGACTTTCCAACTGCCTTACTATCAATCTCCCAACTTGGAGAGACAGGCCCTTTAACCTCCTGGTTTGCACAGGTTCCCAGTTTGGCAGAGGATGGAAGGGACGAGGGAGAACCCATGAGAGAGTAGCTGTTAGGCATTTGGACGGGCACATGTCACTCTAATTTCCCGGCAGGAAGAAGAATTAACCAAAGTCTCAGCCACCCACCGGGAACCAGTATAGGACATGATCCAAAATTTTGGACTTGCGTTCAGCTCACAAAAAACGAGTTGAGAAATGGAGCTCAGGGTCACAGCAATTCACAAACTGGCAGAGTGATAAAGCACAACTATCGTCCAAAAATCTGTTGAGGGAAGTCAACGAGGCGGACTTGAAAGCGAGGCAAAATAGCAGGAAACAGATTTCAAGAGGTACCTTGGAATCGCCTGTAAAGCACAGGAAGAGGGGCACAACTTGGACAATGGTGCACTTGGCCAAAAAGGGCGTATGCGTTTTCTCCTTAATATATTCAGGAGAAAACGCATACGCCCTTTTTGGCCAAGCAAGCAAGCGGGCAATGCAAATCTGCACTACAAAGAAGTATCACTTCCCACCGGTCAAAAGGGACATCCACAAAATGTGTAAAAACCAGAAAGGCAAGACAGGCCCTGGAGAACTGGGAGCCTTGTTATGCTGATGGGCGGGATGTAAATTGCCAACTGCCTCACTGGAGGAGTGCATTGTGTTCCCTAAAACAAGTAAACAACAGAGCTACAGAGCCAAGGCCACTTCCAGTCTAGGGAATATACCTGGGGAAAACTGAAAATCAATAAGAAAGAGCCACCTCCAAATTTAGGGCTTCACTGACTACAACAACCTCAACTTGGGTACACCTTAAATATCCCAGGAAATATAAAAATGGTTCAAAACATTGTGGTACTTACGTACGATGGAATATCCCTCAGCCATGAAATCAATGTCATAAGACCAGTAGCAGCAAAGTGAGTGGATTCAGGTACGATGATTCTAAGTGAAATAAGTCACACAGAAAAAGAAACTTATCATAAGATATCACTTATGAAGATCCTGTAAACATGGCTACAAGTGAACTGAGTTAGGAAAGAGAACAGAGTCTCACATTTAGAAAACACTCTTATGCCTGCATAAAGGGGAAGGAGAGGTGGGGTGATGCATAAAACCAGAGTTTGATATAAGCACAGGGACCGTTTCAAAAACCAACTTTGGAATTGACAAGACCGACACCTTCCTCAGTGAAAGAGACTCAAAACCCCATATTTCCCACAGAGGAATATATCTGACTAGTAAGAATCTTAAAACCTATGTATTGATATGTCTCCATAAGGGAATCAAGTGTGTCTAGAGTGGCATAAACATGGCAGCGAGAATCAGCTCAAACCCACTATAAAAAGGAATTTCAAAAGCAAAACCAAAAAAAAGGGAAATTCTTTACAATTCCTTCAGGGTGTCTGAGGAAACCTGGAAAGACCCTATCTACAATGACAGCTGGATGTGGCATAAGGCTGGACACTTGGGACTGAGAGGATTGGTGAGATTGGGTGAGCAAATGCAGACCCTTTCAAGCAATAATGCATGTCCCCCATTCCATGGGTCCCAACTCTCCAGGTTCAAGGGAATATTACTACAGCTATAACATGTACAGGAAACCTAGAGAATGGACACACAGTGAATACGAAAGGTTTCTAAAACTCAACGAATAGTCCCTCTCCTGGTTCTCCAGTTTGACTTTCCAACTGCCTTACTATCAATCTCCCAACTTGGAGAGACAGGCCCTTTAACCTCCTGGTTTGCACAGGTTCCCAGTTTGGCAGAGGATGGAAGGGACGAGGGAGAACCCATGAGAGAGTAGCTGTTAGGCATTTGGACGGGCACATGTCACTCTAATTTCCCGGCAGGAAGAAGAATTAACCAAAGTCTCAGCCACCCACCGGGAACCAGTATAGGACATGATCCAAAATTTTGGACTTGCGTTCAGCTCACAAAAAACGAGTTGAGAAATGGAGCTCAGGGTCACAGCAATTCACAAACTGGCAGAGTGATAAAGCACAACTATCGTCCAAAAATCTGTTGAGGGAAGTCAACGAGGCGGACTTGAAAGCGAGGCAAAATAGCAGGAAACAGATTTCAAGAGGTACCTTGGAATCGCCTGTAAAGCACAGGAAGAGGGGCACAACTTGGACAATGGTGCACTTGGCCAAAAAGGGCGTATGCGTTTTCTCCTTAATATATTCAGGAGAAAACGCATACGCCCTTTTTGGCCAAGCAAGCAAGCGGGCAATGCAAATCTGCACTACAAAGAAGTATCACTTCCCACCGGTCAAAAGGGACATCCACAAAATGTGTAAAAAGCAGAAAGGCAAGACAGGCCCTGGAGAACTGTGAGCCTTGTTATGCTGATGGGCGGGATGTAAATTGCCAACTGCCTCACTGGAGGAGTGCATTGTGTTCCCTAAAACAAGTAAACAACAGAGCTACAGAGCCAAGGCCACTTCCAGTCTAGGGAATATACCTGGGGAAAACTGAAAATCAATAAGAAAGAGCCACCTCCAAATTTAGGGCTTCACTGACTACAACAACCTCAACTTGGGTACACCTTAAATATCCCAGGAAATATAAAAATGGTTCAAAACATTGTGGTACTTACGTACGATGGAATATCCCTCAGCCATGAAATCAATGTCATAAGACCAGTAGCAGCAAAGTGAGTGGATTCAGGTACGATGATTCTAAGTGAAATAAGTCACACAGAAAAAGAAACTTATCATAAGATATCACTTATGAAGATCCTGTAAACATGGCTACAAGTGAACTGAGTTAGGAAAGAGAACAGAGTCTCACATTTAGAAAACACTCTTATGCCTGCATAAAGGGGAAGGAGAGGTGGGGTGATGCATAAAACCAGAGTTTGATATAAGCACAGGGACCGTTTCAAAAACCAACTTTGGAATTGACAAGACCGACACCTTCCTCAGTGAAAGAGACTCAAAACCCCATATTTCCCACAGAGGAATATATCTGACTAGTAAGAATCTTAAAACCTATGTATTGATATGTCTCCATAAGGGAATCAAGTGTGTCTAGAGTGGCATAAACATGGCAGCGAGAATCAGCTCAAACCCACTATAAAAAGGAATTTCAAAAGCAAAACCAAAAAAAAGGGAAATTCTTTACAATTCCTTCAGGGTGTCTGAGGAAACCTGGAAAGACCCTATCTACAATGACAGCTGGATGTGGCATAAGGCTGGACACTTGGGACTGAGAGGATTGGTGAAATTGGGTGAGCAAATGCAGACCCTTTCAAGCAGTATTGCTTGTCCCCCATTCCATGGGTCCCAACTCTCCAGGTTCAAGGGAATATTACTACAGCTATAACATGTACAGGAAACCTAGAGAATGGACACACTGTGAATACGAAAGGTTTCTAAAACTCAACGAATAGTCCCTCTCCTGGTGCTCCAGTTTGACTTTCCAACTGCCTTACTATCAATCTCCCAACTTGGAGAGACAGGCCCTTTAACCTCCTGGTTTGCACAGGTTCCCAGTTTGGCAGAGGATGGAAGGGACGAGGGAGAACCCATGAGAGAGTAGCTGTTAGGCATTTGGACGGGCACATGTCACTCTAATTTCCCGGCAGGAAGAAGAATTAACCAAAGTCTCAGCCACCCACCGGGAAGCAGTATAGGACATGATCCAAAATTTTGGACTTGCGTTCAGCTCACAAAAAACGAGTTGAGAAATGGAGCTCAGGGGCACAGCAATTCACAAACTGGCAGAGTGATAAAGGACAACTATCGTCCAAAAATCTGTTGAGGGAAGTCAACGAGGCGGACTTGAAAGCGAGACAAAATAGCAGGAAACAGATTTCAAGAGGTACCTTGGAATCGCCTGTAAAGCACAGGAAGAGGGGCACAACTTGGACAATGGTGCACTTGGCCAAAAAGGGCGTATGCGTTTTCTCCTGAATATATTCAGGAGAAAACGCATACGCCCTTTTTGGCCAAGCAAGCAAGCGGGCAATGCAAATCTGCACTACAAAGAAGTATCACTTCCCACCGGTCAAAAGGGACATCCACAAAATGTGTAAAAACCAGAAAGGCAAGACAGGCCCTGGAGAACAGGGAGCCTTGTTATGCTGATGGGCGGGATGTAAATTGCCAACTGCCTCACTGGAGGAGTGCATTGTGTTCCCTAAAACAAGTAAACAACAGAGCTACAGAGCCAAGGCCACTTCCAGTCTAGGGAATATACCTGGGGAAAACTGAAAATCAATAAGAAAGAGCCACCTCCAAATTTAGGGCGACACTGGCTACAAGAACCTCAACTTGGGTACACCTTAAATATCCCAGGAAATATAAAAATGGTTCAAAACATTGTGGTTCTTACGTACGATTGAATATCCCTCAGCGATGAAATCAATGTCATAAGACCAGTAGCAGCAAAGTGAGTGGATTCAGGTACGATGATTCTAAGTGAAATAAGTCACACAGAAAAAGGAACTTATCATAAGATATCACTTATGAAGATCCTGTAAACATGGCTACACGTGAACTGAGTTAGGAAAGAGAACAGAGTCTCACATTTAGAAAACACTCTTATGCCTGCATAAAGGGGAAGGAGAGGTGGGGTGATGCATAAAACCAGAGTTTGATATAAGCACAGGGACCGTTTCAAAAACCAACTTTGGAATTGACAAGACCGACACCTTCCTCAGTGAAAGAGACTCAAAACCCCATATTTCCCACAGAGGAATATATCTGACTAGTAAGAATCTTAAAACCTATGTATTGATATGTCTCCATAAGGGAATCAAGTGTGTCTAGAGTGGCATAAACATGGCAGCGAGAATCAGCTCAAACCCACTATAAAAAGGAATTTCAAAAGCCAAACCAAAAAACAGGGAAATTCTTTACAATTCCTTCAGGGTGTCTGAGGAAACCTGGAAAGACCCTATCTACAATGACAGCTGGATGTGGCATAAGGCTGGACACTTGGGACTGAGAGGATTGGTGAGATTGGGTGAGCAAATGCAGACCCTTTCAAGCAATAATGCATGGCCCCCATTCCATGGGTCCCAACTCTCCAGGTTCAAGGGAATATTACTACAGCTATAACATGTACAGGAAACCTAGAGAATGGACACACTGTGAATACGAAAGGTTTCTAAAACTCAAAGAATAGTCCCTCTCCTGGTGCTCCAGTTTGACTTTCCAACTGCCTTACTATCAATCTCCCAACTTGGAGAGACATGCCCTTTAACCTCCTGGTGTGCACAGGTTCCCAGTTTGGCAGAGGATGGAAGGGACGAGGGAGAACCCATGAGAGAGTAGCTGTTAGGCATTTGGACGGGCACATGTCACTCTAATTTCCCGGCAGGAAGAAGAATTAACCAAAGTCTCAGCCACCCACCGGGAACCAGTATAGGACATGATCCAAAATTTTGGACTTGCGTTCAGCTCACAAAAAACGAGTTGAGAAATGGAGCTCAGGGGCACAGCAATTCACAAACTGGCAGAGTGATAAAGGACAACTATCGTCCAAAAATCTGTTGAGGGAAGTCAACGAGGCGGCCTTGAAAGCGAGGCAAAATAGCAGGAAACAGATTTCAAGAGGTACCTTGGAATCGCCTGTAAAGCACAGGAAGAGGGGCACAACTTGGACAATGGTGCACTTGGCCGAAAAGGGGGTATGTGTTTTCTCCTGAATATATTCAGGAGAAAACGCATACGCCCTTTTTGGCCAAGCAAGCAAGCGGGCAATGCAAATCTGCACTACAAAGAAGTATCACTTCCCACCGGTCAAAAGGGACATCCACAAAATGTGTAAAAACCAGAAAGGCAAGACAGGCCCTGGAGAACTGGGAGCCTTGTTATGCTGATGGGCGGGATGTAAATTGCCAACTGCCTCACAGGAGGAGTGCATTGTGTTCCCTAAAACAAGTAAACAACAGAGCTACAGAGCCAAGGCCACTTCCAGTCTAGGGAATATACCTGGGGAAAACTGAAAATCAATAAGAAAGAGCCACCTCCAAATTTAGGGCTGCACTGACTACAAGAACCTCAACTTGGGTACACCTTAAATATCCCAGGAAATATAAAATTGGTTCAAAACATTGTGGTACTTACGTACGATGGAATATCCCTCAGCCATGAAATCAATGTCATAAGACCAGTAGCAGCAAAGTGAGTGGATTCAGGTACGATGATTCTAAGTGAAATAAGTCACACAGAAAAAGAAACTTATCAAAAGATATCACTTATGAAGATCCTGTAAACATGGCTACACGTGAACTGAGTTAGGAAAGAGAACAGAGTCTCACATTTAGAAAACACTCTTATGCCTGCATAAAGGGGAAGGAGAGGTGGGGTGATGCATAAAACCAGAGTTTGATATAAGCACAGGGACCGTTTCAAAAACCAACTTTGGAATTGACAAGACCGACACCTTCCTCAGTGAAAGAGACTCAAAACCCCATATTTCCCACACAGGAATATATCTGACTAGTAAGAATCTTAAAACCTATGTATTGATATGTCTCCATAAGGGAATCAAGTGTTTCTAGAGTGGCATAAACATGGCAGCGAGAATCAGCTCAAACCCACTATAAAAAGGAATTTCAAAAGCAAAACCAAAAAACAGGGAAATTCTTTACAATTCCTTCAGGGTGTCTGAGGAAACCTGGAAAGACCCTATCTACAATGACAGCTGGATGTGGCATAAGGCTGGACACTTGGGACTGAGAGGATTGGTGAGATTGGGTGAGCAAATGCAGACCATTTCAAGCAATAATGCATGGCCCCCATTCCATGGGTCCCAACTCTCCAGGTTCAAGGGAATATTACTACAGCTATAACATGTACAGGAAACCTAGAGAATGGACACACTGTGAATACGAAAGGTTTCTAAAACTCAACGAATAGTCCCTCTCCTGGTGCTCCAGTTTGACTTTCCAACTGCCTTACTATCAATCTCCCAACTTGGAGAGACAGGCCCTTTAACCTGCTGGTTTGCACAGGTTCCCAATTTGGCAGAGGATGGAAGGGACGAGAGAGAACCCATGAGAGAGTAGCTGTTAGGCATTTGGACGGGCACATGTCACTCTAATTTCCCGGCAGGAAGAAGAATTAACCAAAGTCTCAGCCACCCACCGGGAACCAGTATAGGACATGATCCAAAATTTTGGACTTGCGTTCAGCTCACAAAAAACGAGTTGAGAAATGGAGCTCAGGGGCACAGCAATTCACAAACTGGCAGAGTGATAAAGGACAACTATCGTCCAAAAATCTGTTGAGGGAAGTCAACGAGGCGGCCTTGAAAGCGAGGCAAAATAGCAGGAAACAGATTTCAAGAGGTACCTTGGAATCGCCTGTAAAGCACAGGAAGAGGGGCACAACTTGGACAATGGTGCACTTGGCCAAAAAGGGCGTATGCGTTTTCTCCTGAATATATTCAGGAGAAAACGCATACGCCCTTTTTGGCCAAGCAAGCAAGCGGGCAATGCAAATCTGCACTACAAAGAAGTATCACTTCCCACCGGTCAAAAGGGACATCCACAAAATGTGTAAAAACCAGAAAGGCAAGACAGGCCCTGGAGAACTGGGAGCCTTGTTATGCTGATGGGCGGGATGTAAATTGCCAACTGCCTCACTGGAGGAGTGCATTGTGTTCCCTAAAACAAGTAAACAACAGAGCTACAGAGCCAAGGCCACTTCCAGTCTAGGGAATATACCTTGGGAAAACTGAAAATCAATAAGAAAGAGCCACTTCCAAATTTAGGGCTGCACTGACTACAAGAACCTCAACTTGGGTACACCTTAAATATCCCAGGAAATATAAAAATGTTTCAAAACATTGTGGTACTTACGTACGATGGAATATCCCTCAGCCATGAAATCAATGTCATAAGACTAGTAGCAGCAAAGTGAGTGGATTCAGGTACGATGATTCTAAGTGAAATAAGTCACACAGAAAAAGAAACTTATCATAAGATATCACTTATGAAGATCCTGTAAACATGGCTACACGTGAACTGAGTTAGGAAAGAGAACAGAGTCTCACATTTAGAAAACACTCTTATGCCTGCATAAAGGGGAAGGAGAGGTGGGGTGATGCATAAAACCAGAGTTTGATATAAGCACAGGGACCGTTTCAAAAACCAACTTTGGAATTGACAAGACCGACACCTTCCTCAGTGAAAGAGACTCAAAACCCCATATTTCCCACAGAGGAATATATCTGACTAGTAAGAATCTTAAAACCTATGTATTGATATGTCTCCATAAGGGAATCAAGTGTGTCTAGAGTGGCATAAACATGGCAGCGAGAATCAGCTCAAACCCACTATAAAAAGGAATTTCAAAAGCAAAACCAAAAAACAGGGAAATTCTTTACAATTCCTTCAGGGTGTCTGAGGAAACCTGGAAAGACCCTATCTACAATGACAGCTGGATGTGGCATAAGGCTGGACACTTGGGACTGAGAGGATTGGTGAGATTGGGTGAGCAAATGCAGACCCTTTCAAGCAATAATGCATGGCCCCCATTCCATGGGTCCCAACTCTCCAGGTTCAAGGGAATATTACTACAGCTATAACATGTACAGGAAACCTAGAGAATGGACACACTGTGAATACGAAAGGTTTCTAAAACTCAAAGAATAGTCCCTCTCCTGGTGCTCCAGTTTGACTTTCCAACTGCCTTACTATCAATCTCCCAACTTGGAGAGACATGCCCTTTAACCTCCTGGTTTGCACAGGTTCCCAGTTTGGCAGAGGATGGAAGGGACGAGGGAGAACCCATGAGAGAGTAGCTGTTAGGCATTTGGACGGGCACATGTCACTCTAATTTCCCGGCAGGAAGAAGAATTAACCAAAGTCTCAGCCACCCACCGGGAACCAGTATAGGACATGATCCAAAATTTTGGACTTGCGTTCAGCTCACAAAAAACGAGTTGAGAAATGGAGCTCAGGGGCACAGCAATTCACAAACTGGCAGAGTGATAAAGGACAACTATCGTCCAAAAATCTGTTGAGGGAAGTCAACGAGGCGGACTTGAAAGCGAGGCAAAATAGCAGGAAACAGATTTCAAGAGGTACCTTGGAATCGCCTGTAAAGCACAGGAAGAGGGGCACAACTTGGACAATGGTGCACTTGGCCAAAAAGGGCGTATGCGTTTTCTCCTGAATATATTCAGGAGAAAACGCATACGCCCTTTTTGGCCAAGCAAGCAAGCGGGCAATGCAAATCTGCACTACAAAGAAGTATCACTTCCCACCGGTCAAAAGGGACATCCACAAAATGTGTAAAAACCAGAAAGGCAAGACAGGCCCTGGAGAACTGGGAGCCTTGTTATGCTGATGGGCGGGATGTAAATTGCCAACTGCCTCACAGGAGGAGTGCATTGTGTTCCCTAAAACAAGTAAACAACAGAGCTACAGAGCCAAGGCCACTTCCAGTCTAGGGAATATACCTGGGGAAAACTGAAAATCAATAAGAAAGAGCCACCTCCAAATTTAGGGCTGCACTGACTACAAGAACCTCAACTTGGGTACACCTTAAATATCCCAGGAAATATAAAATTGGTTCAAAACATTGTGGTACTTACGTACGATGGAATATCCCTCAGCCATGAAATCAATGTCATAAGACCAGTAGCAGCAAAGTGAGTGGATTCTGGTACGATGATTCTAAGTGAAATAAGTCACACAGAAAGAGAAACTTATCAAAAGATATCACTTATGAAGATCCTGTAAACATGGCTACACGTGAACTGAGTTAGGAAAGAGAACAGAGTCTCACATTTAGAAAACACTCTTATGCCTGCATAAAGGGGAAGGAGAGGTGGGGTGATGCATAAAACCAGAGTTTGATATAAGCACAGGGACCGTTTCAAAAACCAACTTTGGAATTGACAAGACCGACACCTTCCTCAGTGAAAGAGACTCAAAACCCCATATTTCCCACACAGGAATATATCTGACTAGTAAGAATCTTAAAACCTATGTATTGATATGTCTCCATAAGGGAATCAAGTGTGTCTAGAGTGGCATAAACATGGCAGCGAGAATCAGCTCAAACCCACTATAAAAAGGAATTTCAAAAGCAAAACCAAAAAACAGGGAAATTCTTTACAATTCCTTCAGGGTGTCTGAGGAAACCTGGAAAGACCCTATCTACAATGACAGCTGGATGTGGCATAAGGCTGGACACTTGGGACTGAGAGGATTGGTGAGATTGGGTGAGCAAATGCAGACACTTTCAAGCAATAATGCATGGCCCCCATTCCATGGGTCCCAACTCTCCAGGTTCAAGGGAATATTACTACAGCTATAACATGTACAGGAAACCTAGAGAATGGACACACTGTGAATACGAAAGGTTTCTAAAACTCAACGAATAGTCCCTCTCCTGGTGCTCCAGTTTGACTTTCCAACTGCCTTACTATCAATCTCCCAACTTGGAGAGACAGGCCCTTTAACCTGCTGGTTTGCACAGGTTCCCAATTTGGCAGAGGATGGAAGGGACGAGAGAGAACCCATGAGAGAGTAGCTGTTAGGCATTTGGACGGGCACATGTCACTCTAATTTCCCGGCAGGAAGAAGAATTAACCAAAGTCTCAGCCACCCACCGGGAACCAGTATAGGACATGATCCAAAATTTTGGACTTGCGTTCAGCTCACAAAAAACGAGTTGAGAAATGGAGCTCAGGGGCACAGCAATTCACAAACTGGCAGAGTGATAAAGGACAACTATCGTCCAAAAATCTGTTGAGGGAAGTCAACGAGGCGGCCTTGAAAGCGAGGCAAAATAGCAGGAAACAGATTTCAAGAGGTACCTTGGAATCGCCTGTAAAGCACAGGAAGAGGGGCACAACTTGGACAATGGTGCACTTGGCCGAAAAGGGGGTATGTGTTTTCTCCTGAATATATTCAGGAGAAAACGCATACGCCCTTTTTGGCCAAGCAAGCAAGCGGGCAATGCAAATCTGCACTACAAAGAAGTATCACTTCCCACCGGTCAAAAGGGACATCCACAAAATGTGTAAAAACCAGAAAGGCAAGACAGGCCCTGGAGAACTGGGAGCCTTGTTATGCTGATGGGCGGGATGTAAATTGCCAACTGCCTCACAGGAGGAGTGCATTGTGTTCCCTAAAACAAGTAAACAACAGAGCTACAGAGCCAAGGCCACTTCCAGTCTAGGGAATATACCTGGGGAAAACTGAAAATCAATAAGAAAGAGCCACCTCCAAATTTAGGGCTGCACTGACTACAAGAACCTCAACTTGGGTACACCTTAAATATCCCAGGAAATATAAAATTGGTTCAAAACATTGTGGTACTTACGTACGATGGAATATCCCTCAGCCATGAAATCAATGTCATAAGACCAGTAGCAGCAAAGTGAGTGGATTCAGGTACGATGATTCTAAGTGAAATAAGTCACACAGAAAAAGAAACTTATCAAAAGATATCACTTATGAAGATCCTGTAAACATGGCTACACGTGAACTGAGTTAGGAAAGAGAACAGAGTCTCACATTTAGAAAACACTCTTATGCCTGCATAAAGGGGAAGGAGAGGTGGGGTGATGCATAAAACCAGAGTTTGATATAAGCACAGGGACCGTTTCAAAAACCAACTTTGGAATTGACAAGACCGACACCTTCCTCAGTGAAAGAGACTCAAAACCCCATATTTCCCACACAGGAATATATCTGACTAGTAAGAATCTTTAAACCTATGTATTGATATGTCTCCATAAGGGAATCAAGTGTGTCTAGAGTGGCATAAACATGGCAGCGAGAATCAGCTCAAACCCACTATAAAAAGGAATTTCAAAAGCAAAACCAAAAAACAGGGAAATTCTTTACAATTCCTTCAGGGTGTCTGAGGAAACCTGGAAAGACCCTATCTACAATGACAGCTGGATGTGGCATAAGGCTGGACACTTGGGACTGAGAGGATTGGTGAGATTGGGTGAGCAAATGCAGACCCTTTCAAGCAATAATGCATGGCCCCCATTCCATGGGTCCCAACTCTCCAGGTTCAAGGGAATATTACTACAGCTATAACATGTACAGGAAACCTAGAGAATGGACACACTGTGAATACGAAAGGTTTCTAAAACTCAACGAATAGTCCCTCTCCTGGTGCTCCAGTTTGACTTTCCAACTGCCTTACTATCAATCTCCCAACTTGGAGAGACAGGCCCTTTAACCTGCTGGTTTGCACAGGTTCCCAATTTGGCAGAGAATGGAAGGGACGAGAGAGAACCCATGAGAGAGTAGCTGTTAGGCATTTGGACGGGCACATGTCACTCTAATTTCCCGGCAGGAAGAAGAATTAACCAAAGTCTCAGCCACCCACCGGGAACCAGTATAGGACATGATCCAAAATTTTGGACTTGCGTTCAGCTCAAAAAAACGAGTTGAGAAATGGAGCTCAGGGGCACAGCAATTCACAAACTGGCAGAGTGATAAAGGACAACTATCGTCCAAAAATCTGTTGAGGGAAGTCAACGAGGCGGCCTTGAAAGCGAGGCAAAATAGCAGGAAACAGATTTCAAGAGGTACCTTGGAATCGCCTGTAAAGCACAGGAAGAGGGGCACAACTTGGACAATGGTGCACTTGGCCAAAAAGGGCGTATGCGTTTTCTCCTGAATATATTCAGGAGAAAACGCATACGCCCTTTTTGGCCAAGCAAGCAAGCGGGCAATGCAAATCTGCACTACAAAGAAGTATCACTTCCCACCGGTCAAAATGGACATCCACAAAATGTGTAAAAACCAGAAAGGCAAGACAGGCCCTGGAGAACTGGGAGCCTTGTTATCCTGATGGGCGGGATGTAAATTGCCAACTGCCTCACTGGAGGAGTGCATTGTGTTCCCTAAAACAAGTAAACAACAGAGCTACAGAGCCAAGGCCACTTCCAGTCTAGGGAATATACCTGGGGAAAACTGAAAATCAATAAGAAAGAGCCACTTCCAAATTTAGGGCTGCACTGACTACAAGAACCTCAACTTGGGTACACCTTAAATATCCCAGGAAATATAAAAATGTTTCAAAACATTGTGGTACTTACGTACGATGGAATATCCCTCAGCCATGAAATCAATGTCATAAGACTAGTAGCAGCAAAGTGAGTGGATTCAGGTACGATGATTCTAAGTGAAATAAGTCACACAGAAAAAGAAACTTATCATAAGATATCACTTATGAAGATCCTGTAAACATGGCTACACGTGAACTGAGTTAGGAAAGAGAACAGAGTCTCACATTTAGAAAACACTCTTATGCCTGCATAAAGGGGAAGGAGAGGTGGGGTGATGCATAAAACCAGAGTTTGATATAAGCACAGGGACCGTTTCAAAAACCAACTTTGGAATTGACAAGACCGACACCTTCCTCAGTGAAAGAGACTCAAAACCCCATATTTCCCACACAGGAATATATCTGACTAGTAAGAATCTTAAAACCTATGTATTGATATGTCTCCATAAGGGAATCAAGTGTGTCTAGAGTGGCATAAACATGGCAGCGAGAATCAGCTCAAACCCACTATAAAAAGGAATTTCAAAAGCAAAACCAAAAAACAGGGAAATTCTTTACAATTCCTTCAGGGTGTCTGAGGAAACCTGGAAAGACCCTATCTACAATGATAGCTGGATGTGGCATAAGGCTGGACACTTGGGACTGAGAGGATTGGTGAGATTGGGTGAGCAAATGCAGACCCTTTCAAGCAATAATGCATGGCCCCCATTCCATGGGTCCCAACTCTCCAGGTTCAAGGGAATATTACTACAGCTATAACATGTACAGGAAACCTAGAGAATGGACACACTGTGAATACGAAAGGTTTCTAAAACTCAACGAATAGTCCCTCTCCTGGTGCTCCAGTTTGACTTTCCAACTGCCTTACTATCAATCTCCCAACTTGGAGAGACAGGCCCTTTAACCTCCTGGTTTGCACAGGTTCCCAATTTGGCAGAGGATGGAAGGGACGAGGGAGAACGCATGAGAGAGTAGCTGTTAGGCATTTGGACGGGCACATGTCACTCTAATTTCCCGGCAGGAAGAAGAATTAACCAAAGTCTCAGCCACCCACCGGGAACCAGTATAGGACATGATCCAAAATTTTGGACTTGCGTTCAGCTCACAAAAAACGAGTTGAGAAATGGAGCTCAGGGGCACAGCAATTCACAAACTGGCAGAGTGATAAAGGACAACTATCGTCCAAAAATCTGTTGAGGGAAGTCAACGAGGCGGACTTGAAAGCGAGGCAAAATAGCAGGAAACAGATTTCAAGAGGTACCTTGGAATCGCCTGTAAAGCACAGGAAGAGGGGCACAACTTGGACAATGGTGCACTTGGACAAAAAGGGCGTATGCGTTTTCTCCTGAATATATTCAGGAGAAAACGCATACGCCCTTTTTGGCCAAGCAAGCAAGCGGGCAATGCAAATCTGCACTACAAAGAAGTATCACTTCCCACTGGTCAAAAGGGACATCCACAAAATGTGTAAAAACCAGAAAGGCAAGACAGGCCCTGGAGAACTGGGAGCCTTGTTATGCTGATGGGCGGGATGTAAATTGCCTACTGCCTCACTGGAGGAGTGCATTGTGTTCCCTAAAACAAGTAAACAACAGAGCTACAGAGCCAAGGCCACTTCCAGTCTAGGGAATATACCTTGGGAAAACTGAAAATCAATAAGAAAGAGCCACTTCCAAATTTAGGGCTGCACTGACTACAAGAACCTCAACTTGGGTACACCTTAAATATCCCAGGAAATATAAAAATGGTTCAAAACATTGTGGTACTTACGTACGATGGAATATCCCTCAGCCATGAAATCAATGTCATAAGACCAGTAGCAGCAAAGTGAGTGGATTCAGGTACGATGATTCTAAGTGAAATAAGTCACACAGAAAAAGAAACTTATCATAAGATATCACTTAGGAAGATCCTGTAAACATGGCTACACGTGAACTGAGTTAGGAAAGAGAACAGAGTCTCACATTTAGAAAACACTCTTATGCCTGCATGAAGGGGAAGGAGAGGTGGGGTGATGCATAAAACCAGAGTTTGATATAAGCACAGGGACCGTTTCAAAAACCAACTTTGGAATTGACAAGACCGACACCTTCCTCAGTGAAAGAGACTCAAAACCCCATATTTCCCACAGAGGAATATATCTGACTAGTAAGAATCTTAAAACCTATGTACTGATACGTCTCCATAAGGGAATCAAGTGTGTCTAGAGTGGCATAAACATGGCAGTGAGAATCAGCTCAAACCCACTATAAAAAGGAATTTCAAAAGCAAAACCAAAAAACAGGGAAATTCTTTACAATTCCTTCAGGGTGTCTGAGGAAACCTGGAAAGACCCTATCTACAATGACAGCTGGATGTGGCATAAGGCTGGACACTTGGGACTGAGAGGATTGGTGAGATTGGGTGAGCAAATGCAGACCCTTTCAAGCAATAATGCATGGCCCCCATTCCATGGGTCCCAACTCTCCAGGTTCAAGGGAATATTACTACAGCTATAACATGTACAGGAAACCTAGAGAATGGACACACTGTGAATACGAAAGGTTTCTAAAACTCAACGAATAGTCCCTCTCCTGGTGCTCCAGTTTGACTTTCCAACTGCCTTACTATCAATCTCCCAACTTGGAGAGACAGGCCCTTTAACCTCCTGGTTTGCACAGGTTCCCAATTTGGCAGAGGATGGAAGGGACGAGGGAGAACCCATGAGAGAGTAGCTGTTAGGCATTTGGACGGGCACATGTCACTCTAATTTCCCGGCAGGAAGAAGAATTAACCAAAGTCTCAGCCACCCACCGGGAACCAGTATAGGACATGATACAAAATTTTGGACTTGCGTTCAGCTCACAAAAAACGAGTTGAGAAATGGAGCTCAGGGGCACAGCAATTCACAAACTGGCAGAGTGATAAAGGACAACTATCGTCCAAAAATCTGTTGAGGGAAGTCAACGAGGCGGACTTGAAAGCGAGGCAAAATAGCAGGAAACAGATTTCAAGAGGTACCTTGGAATCGCCTGTAAAGCACAGGAAGAGGGGCACAACTTGGACAATGGTGCACTTGGCCAAAAAGGGCGTATGCGTTTTCTCCTGAATATATTCAGGAGAAAACGCATACGCCCTTTTTGGCCAAGCAAGCAAGCGGGCAATGCAAATCTGCACTACAAAGAAGTATCACTTCCCACCGGTCAAAAGGGACATCCACAAAATGTGTAAAAACCAGAAAGGCAAGACAGGCCCTGGAGAACTGGGAGCTTTGTTATGCTGATGGGCGGGATGTAAATTGCCAACTGCCTCACTGGAGGAGTGCATTGTGTTCCCTAAAACAAGTAAACAACAGAGCTTCAGAGCCAAGGCCACTTCCAGTCTAGGGAATATACCTGGGGAAAACTGAAAATCAATAAGAAAGAGCCACCTCCAAATTTAGGGCTGCACTGACTACAAGAACCTCAACTTGGGTACACCTTAAATATCCCAGGAAATATAAAAATGGTTCAAAACATTGTGGTACTTACGTACGATGGAATATCCCTCAGCCATGAAATCAATGTCATAAGACCAGTAGCAGCAAAGTGAGTGGATTCAGGTACGATGATTCTAAGTGAAATAAGTCACACAGAAAAAGAAACTTATCATAAGATATCACTTATGAAGATCCTGTAAACATGGCTACACGTGAACTGAGTTAGGAAAGAGAACAGAGTCTCACATTTAGAAAACACTCTTATGCCTGCATAAAGGGGAAGGAGAGGTGGGGTGATGCATAAAACCAGAGTTTGATATAAGCACAGGGACCGTTTCAAAAACCAACTTTGGAATTGACAAGACCGACACCTTCCTCAGTGAAAGAGACTCAAAACCCCATATTTCCCACACAGGAATATATCTGACTAGTAAGAATCTTAAAACCTATGTATTGATATGTCTCCATAAGGGAATCAAGTGTGTCTAGAGTGGCATAAACATGGCAGCGAGAATCAGCTCAAACCCACTATAAAAAGGAATTTCAAAAGCAAAACCAAAAAACAGGGAAATTCTTTACAATTCCTTCAGGGTGTCTGAGGAAACCTGGAAAGACCCTATCTACAATGACAGCTGGATGTGGCATAAGGCTGGACACTTGGGACTGAGAGGATTGGTGAGATTGGGTGAGCAAATGCAGACCCTTTCAAGCAATAATGCATGGCCCCCATTCCATGGGTCCCAACTCTCCAGGTTCAAGGGAATATTACTACAGCTATAACATGTACAGGAAACCTAGAGAATGGACACACTGTGAATACGAAAGGTTTCTAAAACTCAACGAATAGTCCCTCTCCTGGTGCTCCAGTTTGACTTTCCAACTGCCTTACTATCAATCTCCCAACTTGGAGAGACAGGCCCTTTAACCTCCTGGTTTGCACAGGTTCCCAATTTGGCAGAGGATGGAAGGGACGAGGGAGAACCCATGAGAGAGTAGCTGTTAGGCATTTGGACGGGCACATGTCACTCTAATTTCCCGGCAGGAAGAAGAATTAACCAAAGTCTCAGCCACCCACCGGGAACCAGTATAGGACATGATCCAAAATTTTGGACTTGCGTTCAGCTCACAAAAAACGAGTTGAGAAATGGAGCTCAGGGGCACAGCAATTCACAAACTGGCAGAGTGATAAAGGACAACTATCGTCCAAAAATCTGTTGAGGGAAGTCAACGAGGCGGACTTGAAAGCGAGGCAAAATAGCAGGAAACAGATTTCAAGAGGTACCTTGGAATCGCCTGTAAAGCACAGGAAGAGGGGCACAACTTGGACAATGGTGCACTTGGCCAAAAAGGGCGTATGCGTTTTCTCCTGAATATATTCAGGAGAAAACGCATACGCCCTTTTTGGCCAAGCAAGCAAGCGGGCAATGCAAATCTGCACTACAAAGAAGTATCACTTCCCACCGGTCAAAAGGGACATCCACAAAATGTGTAAAAACCAGAAAGGCAAGACAGGCCCTGGAGAACTGGGAGCCTTGTTATGCTGATGGGCGGGATGTAAATTGCCAACTGCCTCACAGGAGGACTGGATTGTGTTCCCTAAAACAAGTAAACAACAGAGCTACAGAGCCAAGGCCACTTCCAGTCTAGGGAATATACCTGGGGAAAACTGAAAATCAATAAGAAAGAGCCACCTCCAAATTTAGGGCTGCACTGACTACAAGAACCTCAACTTGGGTACACCTTAAATATCCCAGGAAATATAAAATTGGTTCAAAACATTGTGGTACTTACGTACGATGGAATATCCCTCAGCCATGAAATCAATGTCATAAGACCAGTAGCAGCAAAGTGAGTGGATTCAGGTACGATGATTCTAAGTGAAATAAGTCACACAGAAATAGAAACTTATCAAAAGATATCACTTATGAAGATCCTGTAAACATGGCTACACGTGAACTGAGTTAGGAAAGAGAACAGAGTCTCACATTTAGAAAACACTCTTATGCCTGCATAAAGGGGAAGGAGAGGTGGGGTGATGCATAAAACCAGAGTTTGATATAAGCACAGGGACCGTTTCAAAAACCAACTTTGGAATTGACAAGACCGACACCTTCCTCAGTGAAAGAGACTCAAAACCCCATATTTCCCACACAGGAATATATCTGACTAGTAAGAATCTTAAAACCTATGTATTGATATGTCTCCATAAGGGAATCAAGTGTGTCTAGAGTGGCATAAACATGGCAGCGAGAATCAGCTCAAACCCACTATAAAAAGGAATTTCAAAAGCAAAACCAAAAAACAGGGAAATTCTTTACAATTCCTTCAGGGTGTCTGAGGAAACCTGGAAAGACCCTATCTACAATGACAGCTGGATGTGGCATAAGGCTGGACACTTGGGACTGAGAGGATTGGTGAGATTGGGTGAGCAAATGCAGACCCTTTCAAGCAATAATGCATGGCCCCCATTCCATGGGTCCCAACTCTCCAGGTTCAAGGGAATATTACTACAGCTATAACATGTACAGGAAACCTAGAGAATGGACACACTGTGAATACGAAAGGTTTCTAAAACTCTACGAATAGTCCCTCTCCTGGTGCTCCAGTTTGACTTTCCAACTGCCTTACTATCAATCTCCCAACTTGGAGAGACAGGCCCTTTAACCTGCTGGTTTGCACAGGTTCCCAATTTGGCAGAGGATGGAAGGGACGAGAGAGAACCCATGAGAGAGTAGCTGTTAGGCATTTGGACGGGCACATGTCACTCTAATTTCCCGGCAGGAAGAAGAATTAACCAAAGTCTCAGCCACCCACCGGGAACCAGTATAGGACATGATCCAAAATTTTGGACTTGCGTTCAGCTCACAAAAAACGAGTTGAGAAATGGAGCTCAGGGGCACAGCAATTCACAAACTGGCAGAGTGATAAAGGACAACTATCGTCCAAAAATCTGTTGAGGGAAGTCAACGAGGCGGCCTTGAAAGCGAGGCAAAATAGCAGGAAACAGATTTCAAGAGGTACCTTGGAATCGCCTGTAAAGCACAGGAAGAGGGGCACAACTTGGACAATGGTGCACTTGGCCGAAAAGGGGGTATGTGTTTTCTCCTGAATATATTCAGGAGAAAACGCATACGCCCTTTTTGGCCAAGCAAGCAAGCGGGCAATGCAAATCTGCACTACAAAGAAGTATCACTTCCCACCGGTCAAAAGGGACATCCACAAAATGTGTAAAAAACAGAAAGGCAAGACAGGCCCTGGAGAACTGGGAGCTTTGTTATGCTGATGGGCGGGATGTAAATTGCCAACTGCCTCACTGGAGGAGTGCATTGTGTTCCCTAAAACAAGTAAACAACAGAGCTTCAGAGCCAAGGCCACTTCCAGTCTAGGGAATATACCTGGGGAAAACTGAAAATCAATAAGAAAGAGCCACCTCCAAATTTAGGGCTGCACTGACTACAAGAACCTCAAATTGGGTACACCTTAAATATCCCAGGAAATATAAAAATGGTTCAAAACATTGTGGTACTTACGTACGATGGAATATCCCTCAGCCATGAAATCAATGTCATAAGACCAGTAGCAGCAAAGTGAGTGGATTCAGGTACGATGATTCTAAGTGAAATAAGTCACACAGAAAAAGAAACTTATCATAAGATATCACTTATGAAGATCCTGTAAACATGGCTACACGTGAACTGAGTTAGGAAAGAGAACAGAGTCTCACATTTAGAAAACACTCTTATGCCTGCATAAATGGGAAGGAGAGGTGGGGTGATGCATAAAACCAGAGTTTGATATAAGCACAGGGACCGTTTCAAAAACCAACTTTGGAATTGACAAGACCGACACCTTCCTCAGTGAAAGAGACTCAAAACCCCATATTTCCCACAGAGGAATATATCTGACTAGTAAGAATCTTAAAACCTATGTATTGATATGTCTCCATAAGGGAATCAAGTGTGTCTAGAGTGGCATAAACATGGCAGCGAGAATCAGCTCAAACGCACTATAAAAAGGAATTTCAAAAGCAAAACCAAAAAACAGGGAAATTCTTTACAATTCCTTCAGGGTGTCTGAGGAAACCTGGAAAGACCCTATCTACAATGACAGCTGGATGTGGCATAAGGCTGGACACTTGGGACTGAGAGGATTGGTGAGATTGGGTGAGCAAATGCAGACCCTTTCAAGCAATAATGCATGGCCCCCATTCCATGGGTCCCAACTCTCCAGGTTCAAGGGAATATTACTACAGCTATAACATGTACAGGAAACCTAGAGAATGGACACACTGTGAATACGAAAGGTTTCTAAAACTCAAAGAATAGTCCCTCTCCTGGTGCTCCAGTTTGACTTTCCAACTGCCTTACTATCAATCTCCCAACTTGGAGAGACAGGCCCTTTAACCTCCTGGTTTGCACAGGTTCCCAATTTGGCAGAGGATGGAAGGGACGAGGGAGAACCCATGAGAGAGTAGCTGTTAGGCATTTGGACGGGCACATGTCACTCTAATTTCCCGGCAGGAAGAAGAATTAACCAAAGTCTCAGCCACCCACCGGGAACCAGTATAGGACATGATCCAAAATTTTGGACTTGCGTTCAGCTCACAAAAAACGAGTTGAGAAATGGAGCTCAGGGGCACAGCAATTCACAAACTGGCAGAGTGATAAAGGACAACTATCGTCCAAAAATCTGTTGAGGGAAGTCAACGAGGCGGACTTGAAAGCGAGGCAAAATAGCAGGAAACAGATTTCAAGAGGTACCTTGGAATCGCCTGTAAAGCACAGGAAGAGGGGCACAACTTGGACAATGGTGCACTTGGCCAAAAAGGGCGTATGCGTTTTCTCCTGAATATATTCAGGAGAAAACGCATACGCCCTTTTTGGCCAAGCAAGCAAGCGGGCAATGCAAATCTGCACTACAAAGAAGTATCACTTCCCACCGGTCAAAAGGGACATCCACAAAATGTGTAAAAACCAGACAGGCAAGACAGGCCCTGGAGAACTGGGAGCTTTGTTATGCTGATGGGCGGGATGTAAATTGCCAACTGCCTCACTGGAGGAGTGCATTGTGTTCCCTAAAACAAGTAAACAACAGAGCTTCAGAGCCAAGGCCACTTCCAGTCTAGGGAATATACCTGGGGAAAACTGAAAATCAATAAGAAAGAGCCACCTCCAAATTTAGGGCTGCACTGACTACAAGAACCTCAACTTGGGTACACCTTAAATATCCCAGGAAATATAAAAATGGTTCAAAACATTGTGGTACTTACGTACGATGGAATATCCCTCAGCCATGAAATCAATGTCATAAGACCAGTAGCAGCAAAGTGAGTGGATTCAGGTACGATGATTCTAAGTGAAATAAGTCACACAGAAAAAGAAACTTATCATAAGATATCACTTATGAAGATCCTGTAAACATGGCTACACGTGAACTGAGTTAGGAAAGAGAACAGAGTCTCACATTTAGAAAACACTCTTATGCCTGCATAAAGGGGAAGGAGAGGTGGGGTGATGCATAAAACCAGAGTTTGATATAAGGACAGGGACCGTTTCAAAAACCAACTTTGGAATTGACAAGACCGACACCTTCCTCAGTGAAAGAGACTCAAAACCCCATATTTCCCACAGAGGAATATATCTGACTAGTAAGAATCTTAAAACCTATGTATTGATATGTCTCCATAAGGGAATCAAGTGTGTCTAGAGTGGCATAAACATGGCAGCGAGAATCAGCTCAAACCCACTATAAAAAGGAATTTCAAAAGCAAAACCAAAAAACAGGGAAATTCTTTACAATTCCTTCAGGGTGTCTGAGGAAACCTGGAAAGACCCTATCTACAATGACAGCTGGATGTGGCATAAGGCTGGACACTTGGGACTGAGAGGATTGGTGAGATTGGGTGAGCGAATGCAGACCCTTTCAAGCAATAATGCATGTCCCCCATTCCATGGGTCCCAACTCTCCAGGTTCAAGGGAATATTACTACAGCTATAACATGTACAGGAAACCTAGAGAATGGACACACTGTGAATACGAAAGGTTTCTAAAACTCAACGAATAGTCCCTCTCCTGGTGCTCCAGTTTGACTTTCCAACTGCCTTACTATCAATCTCCCAACTTGGAGAGACAGGCCCTTTAACCTCCTGGTTTGCACAGGTTCCCAATTTGGCAGAGGATGGAAGGGACGAGGGAGAACCCATGAGAGAGTAGCTGTTAGGCATTTGGACGGGCACATGTCACTCTAATTTCCCGGCAGGAAGAAGAATTAACCAAAGTCTCAGCCACCCACCGGGAACCAGTATAGGACATGATCCAAAATTTTGGACTTGCGTTCAGCTCACAAAAAACGAGTTGAGAAATGGAGCTCAGGGGCACAGCAATTCACAAACTGGCAGAGTTATAAAGGACAACTATCGTCCAAAAATCTGTTGAGGGAAGTCAACGAGGAGGACTTGAAAGCGAGGCAAAATAGCAGGAAACAGATTTCAAGAGGTACCTTGGAATCGCCTGTAAAGCACAGGAAGAGGGGCACAACTTGGACAATGGTGCACTTGGCCAAAAAGGGCGTATGCGTTTTCTCCTGAATATATTCAGGAGAAAACACATACGCCCTTTTTGGCCAAGCAAGAAAGCGGGCAATGCAAATCTGCACTACAAAGAAGTATGACTTCCCACCGGTCAAAAGGGACATCCACAAAATGTGTAAAAACCAGAAAGGCAAGACAGGCCCTGGAGAACAGGGAGCCTTGTTATGCTGATGGGCGGGATGTAAATTGCCAACTGCCTCACTGGAGGAGTGCATTGTGTTCCCTAAAACAAGTAAACAACAGAGCTACAGAGCCAAGGCCACTTCCAGTCAAGGGAATATACCTGGGGAAAACTGAAAATCAATAAGAAAGAGCCACCTCCAAATTTAGGGCTGCACTGGCTACAAGAACCTCAACTTGGGTACACCTTAAATATCCCAGGAAATATAAAAATGGTTCAAAACATTGTGGTACTTAAGTACGATGGAATATCCCTCAGCCATGAAATCAATGTCATAAGACCAGTAGCAGCAAAGTGAGTGGATTCAGGTACGATGATTCTAAGTGAAATAAGTCACACAGAAAAAGAAACTTATCATAAGATATCACTTATGAAGATCCTGTAAACATGGCTACACGTGAACTGAGTTAGGAAAGAGAACAGAGTCTCACATTTAGAAAACACTCTTATGCCTGCATAAAGGGGAAGGAGAGGTGGGGTGATGCATAAAACCAGAGTTTGATATAAGCACAGGGACCGTTTCAAAAACCAACTTTGGAATTGACAAGACCGACACCTTCCTCAGTGAAAGAGACTCAAAACCCCATATTTCCCACAGAGGAATATATCTGACTAGTAAGAATCTTAGAACCTATGTATTGATATGTCTCCATAAGGGAATCAAGTGTGTCTAGAGTGGCATAAACATGGCAGCGAGAATCAGCTCAAACCCACTATAAAAAGGAATTTCAAAAGCAAAACCAAAAAACAGGGAAATTCTTTACAATTCCTTCAGGGTGTCTGAGGAAACCTGGAAAGACCCTATCTACAATGACAGCTGGATGTGGCATAAGGCTGGACACTTGGGACTGAGAGGATTGGTGAGATTGGGTGAGCGAATGCAGACCCTTTCAAGCAATAATGCATGGCCCCCATTCCATGCGTCCCAACTCTCCAGGTTCAAGGGAATATTACTACAGCTATAACATGTACAGGAAACCTAGAGAATGGACACACTGGGAATACGAAAGGTTTCTAAAACTCTACGAATAGTCCCTCTCCTGGTGCTCCAGTTTGACTTTCCACCTGCCTTACTATCAATCTCCCAACTTGGAGAGACAGGCCCTTTAACCTCCTGGTTTGCACAGGTTCCCAATTTGGCAGAGGATGGAAGGGACGAGGGAGAACCCATGAGAGAGTAGCTGTTAGGCATTTGGACGGGCACATGTCACTCTAATTTCCCGGCAGGAAGAAGAATTAACCAAAGTCTCAGCCACCCACCGGGAACCAGTATAGGACATGATCCAAAATTTTGGACTTGCGTTCAGCTCACAAAAAACGAGTTGAGAAATGGAGCTCAGGGGCACAGCAATTCACAAACTGGCAGAGTGATAAAGGACAACTATCGTCCAAAAATCTGATGAGGGAAGTCAACGAGGCGGACTTGAAAGCGAGGCAAAATAGCAGGAAACAGATTTCAAGAGGTACCTTGGAATCGCCTGTAAAGCACAGGAAGAGGGGCACAACTTGGACAATGGTGCACTTGGCCAAAAAGGGCGTATGCGTTTTCTCCTGAATATATTCAGGAGAAAACACATACGCCCTTTGTGGCCAAGCAAGCAAGCGGGCAATGCAAATCTGCACTACAAAGAAGTATCACTTCCCACCGGTCAAAAGGGACATCCACAAAATGTGTAAAAACCTGAAAGGCAAGACAGGCCCTGGAGAACAGGGAGCCTTGTTATGCTGATGGGCGGGATGTAAATTGCCAACTGCCTCACTGGAGGAGTGCATTGTGTTCCCTAAAACAAGTAAACAACAGAGCTACAGAGCCAAGGCCACTTCCAGTCTAGGGAATATACCTGGGGAAAACTGAAAATCAATAAGAAAGAGCCACCTCCAAATTTAGGGCTGCACTGGCTACAAGAACCTCAACTTGGGTACACCTTAAATATCCCAGGAAATATAAAAATGGTTCAAAACATTGTGGTACTTACGTACGATGGAATATCCCTCAGCCATGAAATCAATGTCATAAGACCAGTAGCAGCAAAGTGAGTGGATTCAGGTATGATGATTCTATGTGAAATAAGTCACACAGAAAAAGAAACTTATCAAAAGATATCACTTATGAAGATCCTGTAAACATGGCTACACGTGAACTGAGTTAAGAAAGAGAACAGAGTCTCACATTTAGAAAACACTCTTATGCCTGCATAAAGGGGAAGGAGAGGTGGGGTGATGCATAAAACCAGAGTTTGATATAAGCACAGGGACCGTTTCAAAAACCAACTTTGGAATTGACAAGACCGACACCTTCCTCAGTGAAAGAGACTCAAAACCCCATATTTCCCACAGAGGAATATATCTGACTAGTAAGAATCTTAAAACCTATGTATTGATATGTCTCCATAAGGGAATCAAGTGTGTCTAGAGTGGCATAAACATGGCAGCGAGAATCAGCTCAAACCCACTATAAAAAGGAATTTCAAAAGCAAAACGAAAAAACAGGGAAATTCTTTACAATTCCTTCAGGGTGTCTGAGGAAACCTGGAAAGACCCTATCTACAATGACAGCTGGATGTGGCATAAGGCTGGACACTTGGGACTGAGAGGATTGGTGAGATTGGGTGAGCAAATGCAGACCCTTTCAAGCAATAATGCATGGCCCCCATTCCATGGGTCCCAACTCTCCAGGTTCAAGGGAATATTACTACAGCTATAACATGTACAGGAAACCTAGAGAATGGACACACTGTGAATACGAAAGGTTTCTAAAACTCAACGAATAGTCCCTCTCCTGGTGCTCCAGTTTGACTTTCCAACTGCCTTACTATCAATCTCCCTACTTGGAGAGACAGGCCCTTTAACCTCCTGGTTTGCACAGGTTCCCAATTTGGCAGAGGATGGAAGGGACGAGGGAGAACCCATGAGAGAGTAGCTGTTAGGCATTTGGACGGGCACATGTCACTCTAATTTCCCGGCAGGAAGAAGAATTAACCAAAGTCTCAGCCACCCATCGGGAACCAGTATAGGACATGATCCAAAATTTTGGACTTGCGTTCAGCTCACAAAAAACGAGTTGAGAAATGGAGCTCAGGGGCACAGCAATTCACAAACTGGCAGAGTGATAAAGGACAACTATCGTCCAAAAATCTGTTGAGGGAAGTCAACGAGGCGGACTTGAAAGCGAGGCAAAATAGCAGGAAACAGATTTCAAGAGGTACCTTGGAATCGCCTGTAAAGCACAGGAAGAGGGGCACAACTTGGACAATGGTGCACTTGGCCAAAAAGGGCGTATGCGTTTTCTCCTGAATATATTCAGGAGAAAACGCATACGCCCTTTTTGGCCAAGCAAGCAAGCAGGCAATGCAAATCTGCACTACAAAGAAGTATCACTTCCCACCGGTCAAAAGGGACATCCACAAAATGTGTAAAAACCAGAAAGGCAAGACAGGCCCTGGAGAACTGGGAGCCTTGTTATGCTGATGGGAGGGATGTAAATTGCCAACCTCCTCACTGGAGGAGTGCATTGTGTTCCCTAAAACAAGTAAACAACAGAGCTACAGAGCCAAGGCCACTTCCAGTCTAGGGAATATACCTTGGGAAAACTGAAAATCAATAAGAAAGAGCCACCTCCAAATTTAGGGCTGCACTGACTACAAGAACCTCAACTTGGGTACACCTTAAATATCCCAGGAAATATAAAAATGGTTCAAAACATTGTGGTACTTACGTACGATGGAATATCCCTCAGCCATGAAATCAATGTCATAAGACCAGTAGCAGCAAAGTGAGTGGATTCAGGTACGATGATTCTAAGTGAAATAAGTCACACAGAAAAAGAAACTTATCATAAGATATCACTTAGGAAGATCCTGTAAACATGGCTACACGTGAACTGAGTTAGGAAAGAGAACAGAGTCTCACATTTAGAAAACACTCTTATGCCTGCATGAAGGGGAAGGAGAGGTGGGGTGATGCATAAAACCAGAGTTTGATATAAGCACAGGGACCGTTTCAAAAACCAACTTTGGAATTGACAAGACCGACACCTTCCTCAGTGAAAGAGACTCAAAACCCCATATTTCCCACAGAGGAATATATCTGACTAGTAAGAATCTTAAAACCTATGTACTGATACGTCTCCATAAGGGAATCAAGTGTGTCTAGAGTGGCATAAACATGGCAGCGAGAATCAGCTCAAACCCACTATAAAAAGGAATTTCAAAAGCAAAACCAAAAAACAGGGAAATTCTTTACAATTCCTTCAGGGTGTCTGAGGAAACCTGGAAAGACCCTATCTACAATGACAGCTGGATGTGGCATAAGGCTGGACACTTGGGACTGAGAGGATTGGTGAGATTGGGTGAGCGAATGCAGACCCTTTCAAGCAATAATGCATGGCCCCCATTCCATGGGTCCCAACTCTCCAGGTTCAAGGGAATATTACTACAGCTATAACATGTACAGGAAACCTAGAGAATGGACACACTGTGAATACGAAAGGTTTCTAGAACTCAACGAATAGTCCCTCTCCTGGTGCTCCAGTTTGACTTTCCAACTGCCTTACTATCAATCTCCCAACTTGGAGAGACAGGCCCTTTAACCTCCTGGTTTGCACAGGTTCCCAATTTGGCAGAGGATGGAAGGGACGAGGGAGAACCCATGAGAGAGTAGCTGTTAGGCATTTGGACGGGCACATGTCACTCTAATTTCCCGGCAGGAAGAAGAATTAACCAAAGTCTCAGCCACCCACCGGGAACCAGTATAGGACATGATCCAAAATTTTGGACTTGCGTTCAGCTCACAAAAAACGAGTTGAGAAATGGAGTTCAGGGGCACAGCAATTCACAAACTGGCAGAGTGATAAAGGACAACTATCGTCCAAAAATCTGTTGAGGGAAGTCAACGAGGCGGACTTGAAAGCGAGGCAAAATAGCAGGAAACAGATTTCAAGAGGTACCTTGGAATTGCCTGTAAAGCACAGGAAGAGGGGCACAACTTGGACAATGGTGCACTTGGCCAAAAAGGGCGTATGCGTTTTCTCCTGAATATATTCAGGAGAAAACACATACGCCCTTTTTGGCCAAGCAAGCAAGCGGGCAATGCAAATCTGCACTACAAAGAAGTATCACTTCCCACCGGTCAAAAGGGACATCCACAAAATGTGTAAAAACCAGAAAGGCAAGTCAGGCCCTGGAGAACAGGGAGCCTTGTTATGCTGATGGGCGGGATGTAAATTGCCAACTGCCTCACTGGAGGAGTGCATTGTGTTCCCTAAAACAAGTAAACAACAGAGCTACAGAGCCAAGGCCACTTCCAGTCTAGGGAATATACCTGGGGAAAACTGAAAATCAATAAGAAAGAGCCACCTCCAAATTTAGGGCTGCACTGGCTACAAGAACCTCAACTTGGGTACACCTTAAATATCCCAGGAAATATAAAAATGGTTCAAAACATTGTGGTACTTACGTACGATGGAATATCCCTCAGCCATGAAATCAATGTCATAAGACCAGTAGCAGCAAAGTGAGTGGATTCAGGTACGATGATTCTAAGTGAAATAAGTCACACAGAAAAAGAAACTTATCAAAATATATCACTTATGAAGATCCTGTAAACATGGCTACACGTGAACTGAGTTAGGAAAGAGAACAGAGTCTCACATTTAGAAAACCCTCTTATGCCTGCATAAAGGGGAAGGAGAGGTGGGGTGATGCATAAAACCAGAGTTTGATATAAGCACAGGGACCGTTTCAAAAACCAACTTTGGAATTGACGAGACCGACACCTTCCTCAGTGAAAGAGACTCAAAACCCCATATTTCCCACAGAGGAATATATCTGACTAGTAAGAATCTTAAAACCTATGTATTGATATGTCTCCATAAGGGAATCAAGTGTGTCTACAGTGGCATAAACATGGCAGCGAGAATCAGCTCAAACCCACTATAAAAAGGAATTTCAAAAGCAAAACCAAAAAACAGGGAAATTCCTTACAATTCCTTCAGGGTGTCTGAGGAAACCTGGAAAGACCCTATCTACAATGACAGCTGGATGTGGCATAAGGCTGGACACTTGGGACTGAGTGGATTGGTGAGATTGGGTGAGCGAATGCAGACCCTTTCAAGCAAAAATGCATGGCCCCCATTCCATGGGTCCCAACTCTCCAGGTTCAAGGGAATATTACTACAGCTATAACATGTACAGGAAACCTAGAGAATGGACACACTGTGAATACGAAAGGTTTCTAAAACTCTACGAATAGTCCCTCTCCTGGTGCTCCAGTTTGACTTTCCACCTGCCTTACTATCAATCTCCCAACTTGGAGAGACAGGCCCTTTAACCTCCTGGTTTGCACAGGTTCCCAATTTGGCAGAGGATGGAAGGGACGAGGGAGAACCCATGAGAGAGCAGCTGTTAGGCATTTGGACGGGCACATGTCACTCTAATTTCCCGGCAGGAAGAAGAATTAACCAAAGTCTCAGCCACCCACCGGGAACCAGTATAGGACATGATCCAAAATTTTGGACTTGCGTTCAGCTCACAAAAAACGAGTTGAGAAATGGAGCTCAGGGGCACAGCAATTCACAAACTGGCAGAGTGATAAAGGACAACTATCGTCCAAAAATCTGTTGAGGGAAGTCAACGAGGCGGACTTGAAAGCGAGGCAAAATAGCAGGAAACAGATTTCAAGAGGTACCTTGGAATCGCCTGTAAAGCACAGGAAGAGGGGCACAACTTGGACAATGGTGCACTTGGCCAAAAAGGGCGTATGCGTTTTCTCCTGAATATATTCAGGAGAAAACACATACGCCCTTTTTGGCCAAGCAAGCAAGCGGGCAATGCAAATCTGCACTACAAAGAAGTTTCACTTCCCACCGGTCAAAAGGGACATCCACAAAATGTGTAAAAACCAGAAAGGCAAGACAGGCCCTGGAGAACAGGGAGCCTTGTTATGCTGATGGGCGGGATGTAAATTGCCAACTGCCTCACTGGAGGAGTGCATTGTGTTCCCTAAAACAAGTAAACAACAGAGCTACAGAGCCAAGGCCACTTCCAGTCTAGGGAATATACCTGGTGAAAACTGAAAATCAATAAGAAAGAGCCACCTCCAAATTTAGGGCTGCACTGACTACAAGAACCTCAACTTGGGTACACCTTAAATATCCCAGGAAATATAAAAATGGTTCAAAACATTGTGGTACTTACGTACGATGGAATATCCCTCAGCCATGAAATCAATGTCATAAGACCAGTAGCAGCAAAGTGAGTGGATTCAGGTACGATGATTCTAAGTGAAATAAGTCACACAGAAAAAGAAACTTATCAAAAGATATCACTTATGAAGATCCTGTAAACATGGCTACACGTGAACTGAGTTAGGAAAGAGAACAGAGTCTCACATTTAGAAAACACTCTTATGCCTGCATAAAGGGGAAGGAGAGGTGGGGTGATGCATAAAACCAGAGTTTGATATAAGCACAGGGACCGTTTCAAAAACCAACTTTGGAATTGACAAGACCGACACCTTCCTCAGTGAAAGAGACTCAAATCCCCATATTTCCCACAGAGGAATATATCTGACTAGTAAGAATCTTAAAACCTATGTATTGATACGTCTCCATAAGGGAATCAAGTGTGTCTAGAGTGGCATAAACATGGCAGCGAGAATCAGCTCAAACCCACTATAAAAAGGAATTTCAAAAGCAAAACCAAAAAACAGGGAAATTCTTTACAATTCCTTCAGGGTGTCTGAGGAAACCTGGAAAGACCCTATCTACAATGACAGCTGGATGTGGCATAAGGCTGGACACTTGGGACTGAGAGGATTGGTGAGATTGGGTGAGCAAATGCAGACCCTTTCAAGCAATAATGCATGGCCCCCATTCCATGGGTCCCAACTCTCCAGGTTCAAGGGAATATTACTACAGCTATAACATGTACAGGAAACCTAGAGAATGGACACACTGTGAATACGAAAGGTTTCTAGAACTCAACGAATAGTCCTTCTCCTGGTGCTCCAGTTTGACTTTCCAACTGCCTTACTATCAATCTCCCAAATTGGAGAGACAGGCCCTTTAACCTCCTGGTTTGCACAGGTTCCCAATTTGGCAGAGGATGGAAGGGACGAGGGAGAACCCATGAGAGAGTAGCTGTTAGGCATTTGGACGGGCACATGTCACTCTAATTTCCCGGCAGGAAGAAGAATTAACCAAAGTCTCAGCCACCCACCGGGAACCAGTATAGGACATGATCCAAAATTTTGGACTTGCGTTCAGCTCACAAAAAACGAGTTGAGAAATGGAGCTCAGGGGCACAGCAATTCACAAACTGGCAGAGTGATAAAGGACAACTATCGTCCAAAAATCTGATGAGGGAAGTCAACGAGGCGGACTTGAAAGCGAGGCAAAATAGCAGGAAACAGATTTCAAGAGGTACCTTGGAATCGCCTGTAAAGCACAGGAAGAGGGGCACAACTTGGACAATGGTGCACTTGGCCAAAAAGGGCGTATGCGTTTTCTCCTGAATATATTCAGGAGAAAACACATACGCCCTTTGTGGCCAAGCAAGCAAGCGGGCAATGCAAATCTGCACTACAAAGAAGTATCACTTCCCACCGGTCAAAAGGGACATCCACAAAATGTGTAAAAACCAGAAAGGCAAGACAGGCCCTGGAGAACAGGGAGCCTTGTTATGCTGATGGGCGGGATGTAAATTGCCAACTGCCTCACTGGAGGAGTGCATTGTGTTCCCTAAAACAAGTAAACAACAGAGCTACAGAGCCAAGGCCACTTCCAGTCTAGGGAATATACCTGGGGAAAACTGAAAATCAATAAGAAAGAGCCACCTCCAAATTTAGGGCTGCACTGGCTACAAGAACCTCAACTTGGGTACACCTTAAATATCCCAGGAAATATAAAAATGGTTCAAAACATTGTGGTACTTACGTACGATGGAATATCCCTCAGCCATGAAATCAATGTCATAAGACCAGTAGCAGCAAAGTGAGTGGATTCAGGTACGATGATTCTAAGTGAAATAAGTCACACAGAAAAAGAAACTTATCAAAAGATATCACTTATGAAGATCCTGTAAACATGGCTACACGTGAACTGAGTTAGGAAAGAGAACAGAGTCTCACATTTAGAAAACACTCTTATGCCTGCATAAAGGGGAAGGAGAGGTGGGGTGATGCATAAAACCAGAGTTTGATATAAGCACAGGGACCGTTTCAAAAACCAACTTTGGAATTGACAAGACCGACACCTTCCTCAGTGAAAGAGACTCAAATCCCCATATTTCCCACAGAGGAATATATCTGACTAGTAAGAATCTTAAAACCTATGTATTGATACGTCTCCATAAGGGAATCAAGTGTGTCTAGAGTGGCATAAACATGGCAGCGAGAATCAGCTCAAACCCACTATAAAAAGGAATTTCAAAAGCAAAACCAAAAAACAGGGAAATTCTTTACAATTCCTTCAGGGTGTCTGAGGAAACCTGGAAAGACCCTATCTACAATGACAGCTGGATGTGGCATAAGGCTGGACACTTGGGACTGAGAGGATTGGTGAGATTGGGTGAGCAAATGCAGACCCTTTCAAGCAATAATGCATGGCCCCCATTCCATGGGTCCCAACTCTCCAGGTTCAAGGGAATATTAATACAGCTATAACATATACAGGAAACCTAGAGAATGGACACACTGTGAATACGAAAGGTTTCTAGAACTCAACGAATAGTCCCTCTCCTGGTGCTCCAGTTTGACTTTCCAACTGCCTTACTATCAATCTCCCAACTTGGAGAGACAGGCCCTTTAACCTCCTGGTTTGCACAGGTTCCCAATTTGGCAGAGGATGGAAGGGACGAGGGAGAACCCATGAGAGAGTAGCTGTTAGGCATTTGGACGGGCACATGTCACTCTAATTTCCCGGCAGGAAGAAGAATTAACCAAAGTCTCAGCCACCCACCGGGAACCAGTATAGGACATGATCCAAAATTTTGGACTTGCGTTCAGCTCACAAAAAACGAGTTGAGAAATGGAGCTCAGGGGCACAGCAATTCACAAACTGGCAGAGTGATAAAGGACAACTATCGTCCAAAAATCTGTTGAGGGAAGTCAACGAGGCGGACTTGAAAGCGAGGCAAAATAGCAGGAAACAGATTTCAAGAGGTACCTTGGAATTGCCTGTAAAGCACAGGAAGAGGGGCACAACTTGGACAATGGTGCACTTGGCCAAAAAGGGCGTATGCGTTTTCTCCTGAATATATTCAGGAGAAAACACATACGCCCTTTTTGGCCAAGCAAGCAAGCGGGCAATGCAAATCTGCACTACAAAGAAGTATCACTTCCCACCGGTCAAAAGGGACATCCACAAAATGTGTAAAAACCAGAAAGGCAAGTCAGGCCCTGGAGAACAGGGAGCCTTGTTATGCTGATGGGCGGGATGTAAATTGCCAACTGCCTCACTGGAGGAGTGCATTGTGTTCCCTAAAACAAGTAAACAACAGAGCTACAGAGCCAAGGCCACTTCCAGTCTAGGGAATATACCTGGGGAAAACTGAAAATCAATAAGAAAGAGCCACCTCCAAATTTAGGGCTGCACTGGCTACAAGAACCTCAACTTGGGTACACCTTAAATATCCCAGGAAATATAAAAATGGTTCAAAACATTGTGGTACTTACGTACGATGGAATATCCCTCAGCCATGAAATCAATGTCATAAGACCAGTAGCAGCAAAGTGAGTGGATTCAGGTACGATGATTCTAAGTGAAATAAGTCACACAGAAAAAGAAACTTATCAAAATATATCACTTATGAAGATCCTGTAAACATGGCTACACGTGAACTGAGTTAGGAAAGAGAACAGAGTCTCACATTTAGAAAACCCTCTTATGCATGCATAAAGGGGAAGGAGAGGTGGGGTGATGCATAAAACCAGAGTTTGATATAAGCACAGGGACCGTTTCAAAAACCAACTTTGGAATTGACAAGACCGACACCTTCCTCAGTGAAAGAGACTCAAAACCCCATATTTCCCACAGAGGAATATATCTGACTAGTAAGAATCTTAAAACCTATGTATTGATATGTCTCCATAAGGGAATCAAGTGTGTCTAGAGTGGCATAAACATGGCAGCGAGAATCAGCTCAAACCCACTATAAAAAGGAATTTCAAAAGCAAAACCAAAAAACAGGGAAATTCCTTACAATTCCTTCAGGGTGTCTGAGGAAACCTGGAAAGACCCTATCTACAATGACAGCTGGATGTGGCATAAGGCTGGACACTTGGGACTGAGAGGATTGGTGAGATTGGGTGAGCGAGTGCAGACCCTTTCAAGCAATAATGCATGGCCCCCATTCCATGGGTCCCAACTCTCCAGGTTCAAGGGAATATTACTACAGCTATAACATGTACAGGAAACCTAGAGAATGGACACACTGTGAATACGAAAGGTTTCTAAAACTCTACGAATAGTCCCTCTCCTGGTGCTCCAGTTTGACTTTCCACCTGCCTTACTATCAATCTCCCAACTTGGAGAGACAGGCCCTTTAACCTCCTGGTTTGCACAGGTTCCCAATTTGGCAGAGGATGGAAGGGACGAGGGAGAACCCATGAGAGAGCAGCTGTTAGGCATTTGGACGGGCACATGTCACTCTAATTTCCCGGCAGGAAGAAGAATTAACCAAAGTCTCAGCCACCCACCGGGAACCAGTATAGGACATGATCCAAAATTTTGGACTTGCGTTCAGCTCACAAAAAACGAGTTGAGAAATGGAGCTCAGGGGCACAGCAATTCACAAACTGGCAGAGTGATAAAGGACAACTATCGTCCAAAAATCTGTTGAGGGAAGTCAACGAGGCGGACTTGAAAGCGAGGCAAAATAGCAGGAAACAGATTTCAAGAGGTACCTTGGAATCGCCTGTAAAGCACAGGAAGAGGGGCACAACTTGGACAATGGTGCACTTGGCCAAAAAGGGCGTATGCGTTTTCTCCTGAATATATTCAGGAGAAAACACATACGCCCTTTTTGGCCAAGCAAGCAAGCGGGCAATGCAAATCTGCACTACAAAGAAGTTTCACTTCCCACCAGTCAAAAGGGACATCCACAAAATGTGTAAAAACCAGAAAGGCAAGACAGGCCCTGGAGAACAGGGAGCCTTGTTATGCTGATGGGCGGGATGTAAATTGCCAACTGCCTCACTGGAGGAGTGCATTGTGTTCCCTAAAACAAGTAAACAACAGAGCTACAGAGCCAAGGCCACTTCCAGTCTAGGGAATATACCTGGGGAAAACTGAAAATCAATAAGAAAGAGCCACCTCCAAATTTAGGGCTGCACTGGCTACAAGAACCTCAACTTGGGTACACCTTAAATATCCCAGGAAATATAAAAATGGTTCAAAACATTGTGGTACTTACGTACGATGGAATATCCCTCAGCCATGAAATCAATGTCATAAGACCAGTAGCAGCAAAGTGAGTGGATTCAGGTACGATGATTCTAAGTGAAATAAGTCACACAGAAAAAGAAACTTATCAAAAGATATCACTTATGAAGATCCTGTAAACATGGCTACACGTGAACTGAGTTAGGAAAGAGAACAGAGTCTCACATTTAGAAAACACTCTTATGCCTGCATAAAGGGGAAGGAGAGGTGGGGTGATGCATAAAACCAGAGTTTGATATAAGCACAGGGACCGTTTCAAAAACCAACTTTGGAATTGACAAGACCGACACCTTCCTCAGTGAAAGAGACTCAAATCCCCATATTTCCCACAGAGGAATATATCTGACTAGTAAGAATCTTAAAACCTATGTATTGATACGTCTCCATAAGGGAATCAAGTGTGTCTAGAGTGGCATAAACATGGCAGCGAGAATCAGCTCAAACCCACTATAAAAAGGAATTTCAAAAGCAAAACCAAAAAACAGGGAAATTCTTTACAATTCCTTCAGGGTGTCACCTGGAAAGACCCTATCTACAATGACAGCTGGATGTGGCATAAGGCTGGACACTTGGGACTGAGAGGATTGGTGAGATTGGGTGAGCAAATGCAGACCCTTTCAAGCAATAATGCATGGCCCCCATTCCATGGGTCCCAACTCTCCAGGTTCAAGGGAATATTAATACAGCTATAACATATACAGGAAACCTAGAGAATGGACACACTGTGAATACGAAAGTTTTCTAGAACTCAACGAATAGTCCCTCTCCTGGTGCTCCAGTTTGACTTTCCAACTGCCTTACTATCAATCTCCCAACTTGGAGAGACAGGCCCTTTAACCTCCTGGTTTGCACAGGTTCCCAATTTGGCAGAGGATGGAAGGGACGAGGGAGAACCCATGAGAGAGCAGCTGTTAGGCATTTGGACGGGCACATGTCACTCTAATTTCCCGGCAGGAAGAAGAATTAACCAAAGTCTCAGCCACCCACCGGGAACCAGTATAGGACATGATCCAAAATTTTGGACTTGCGTTCAGCTCACAAAAAACGAGTTGAGAAATGGAGCTCAGGGGCACAGCAATTCACAAACTGGCAGAGTGATAAAGGACAACTATCGTCCAAAAATCTGTTGAGGGAAGTCAACGAGGCGGACTTGAAAGCGAGGCAAAATAGCAGGAAACAGATTTCAAGAGGTACCTTGGAATCGCCTGTAAAGCACAGGAAGAGGGGCACAACTTGGACAATGGTGCACTTGGCCAAAAAGGGCGTATGCGTTTTCTCCTGAATATATTCAGGAGAAAACACATACGCCCTTTTTGGCCAAGCAAGCAAGCGGGCAATGCAAATCTGCACTACAAAGAAGTTTCACTTCCCACCGGTCAAAAGGGACATCCACAAAATGTGTAAAAACCAGAAAGGCAAGACAGGCCCTGGAGAACAGGGAGCCTTGTTATGCTGATGGGCGGGATGTAAATTGCCAACTGCCTCACTGGAGGAGTGCATTGTGTTCCCTAAAACAAGTAAACAACAGAGCTACAGAGCCAAGGCCACTTCCAGTCTAGGGAATATACCTGGGGAAAACTGAAAATCAATAAGAAAGAGCCACCTCCAAATTTAGGGCTGCACTGACTACAAGAACCTCAACTTGGGTACACCTTAAATATCCCAGGAAATATAAAAATGGTTCAAAACATTGTGGTACTTACGTACGATGGAATATCCCTCAGCCATGAAATCAATGTCATAAGACCAGTAGCAGCAAAGTGAGTGGATTCAGGTACGATGATTCTAAGTGAAATAAGTCACACAGAAAAAGAAACTTATCAAAAGATATCACTTATGAAGATCCTGTAAACATGGCTACACGTGAACTGAGTTAGGAAAGAGAACAGAGTCTCACATTTAGAAAACACTCTTATGCCTGCATAAAGGGGAAGGAGAGGTGGGGTGATGCATAAAACCAGAGTTTGATATAAGCACAGGGACCGTTTCAAAAACCAACTTTGGAATTGACAAGACCGACACCTTCCTCAGTGAAAGAGACTCAAAACCCCATATTTCCCACAGAGGAATATATCTGACTAGTAAGAATCTTAAAACCTATGTACTGATACGTCTCCATAAGGGAATCAAGTGTGTCTAGAGTGGCATAAACATGGCAGCGAGAATCAGCTCAAACCCACTATAAAAAGGAATTTCAAAAGCAAAACCAAAAAACAGGGAAATTCTTTACAATTCCTTCAGGGTGTCTGAGGAAACCTGGAAAGACCCTATCTACAATGACAGCTGGATGTGGCATAAGGCTGGACACTTGGGACTGAGAGGATTGGTGAGATTGGGTGAGCGAATGCAGACCCTTTCAAGCAATAATGCATGGCCCCCATTCCATGGGTCCCAACTCTCCAGGTTCAAGGGAATATTACTACAGCTATAACATGTACAGGAAACCTAGAGAATGGACACACTGTGAATACGAAAGGTTTCTAGAACTCAACGAATAGTCCCTCTCCTGGTGCTCCAGTTTGACTTTCCAACTGCCTTACTATCAATCTCCCAACTTGGAGAGACAGGCCCTTTAACCTCCTGGTTTGCACAGGTTCCCAATTTGGCAGAGGATGGAAGGGACGAGGGAGAACCCATGAGAGAGTAGCTGTTAGGCATTTGGACGGGCACATGTCACTCTAATTTCCCGGCAGGAAGAAGAATTAACCAAAGTCTCAGCCACCCACCGGGAACCAGTATAGGACATGATCCAAAATTTTGGACTTGCGTTCAGCTCACAAAAAACGAGTTGAGAAATGGAGTTCAGGGGCACAGCAATTCACAAACTGGCAGAGTGATAAAGGACAACTATCGTCCAAAAATCTGTTGAGGGAAGTCAACGAGGCGGACTTGAAAGCGAGGCAAAATAGCAGGAAACAGATTTCAAGAGGTACCTTGGAATTGCCTGTAAAGCACAGGAAGAGGGGCACAACTTGGACAATGGTGCACTTGGCCAAAAAGGGCGTATGCGTTTTCTCCTGAATATATTCAGGAGAAAACACATACGCCCTTTTTGGCCAAGCAAGCAAGCGGGCAATGCAAATCTGCACTACAAAGAAGTATCACTTCCCACCGGTCAAAAGGGACATCCACAAAATGTGTAAAAACCAGAAAGGCAAGTCAGGCCCTGGAGAACAGGGAGCCTTGTTATGCTGATGGGCGGGATGTAAATTGCCAACTGCCTCACTGGAGGAGTGCATTGTGTTCCCTAAAACAAGTAAACAACAGAGCTACAGAGCCAAGGCCACTTCCAGTCTAGGGAATATACCTGGGGAAAACTGAAAATCAATAAGAAAGAGCCACCTCCAAATTTAGGGCTGCACTGGCTACAAGAACCTCAACTTGGGTACACCTTAAATATCCCAGGAAATATAAAAATGGTTCAAAACATTGTGGTACTTACGTACGATGGAATATCCCTCAGCCATGAAATCAATGTCATAAGACCAGTAGCAGCAAAGTGAGTGGATTCAGGTACGATGATTCTAAGTGAAATAAGTCACACAGAAAAAGAAACTTATCAAAATATATCACTTATGAAGATCCTGTAAACATGGCTACACGTGAACTGAGTTAGGAAAGAGAACAGAGTCTCACATTTAGAAAACCCTCTTATGCCTGCATAAAGGGGAAGGAGAGGTGGGGTGATGCATAAAACCAGAGTTTGATATAAGCACAGGGACCGTTTCAAAAACCAACTTTGGAATTGACGAGACCGACACCTTCCTCAGTGAAAGAGACTCAAAACCCCATATTTCCCACAGAGGAATATATCTGACTAGTAAGAATCTTAAAACCTATGTATTGATATGTCTCCATAAGGGAATCAAGTGTGTCTAGAGTGGCATAAACATGGCAGCGAGAATCAGCTCAAACCCACTATAAAAAGGAATTTCAAAAGCAAAACCAAAAAACAGGGAAATTCCTTACAATTCCTTCAGGGTGTCTGAGGAAACCTGGAAAGACCCTATCTACAATGACAGCTGGATGTGGCATAAGGCTGGACACTTGGGACTGAGTGGATTGGTGAGATTGGGTGAGCGAATGCAGACCCTTTCAAGCAAAAATGCATGGCCCCCATTCCATGGGTCCCAACTCTCCAGGTTCAAGGGAATATTACTACAGCTATAACATGTACAGGAAACCTAGAGAATGGACACACTGTGAATACGAAAGGTTTCTAAAACTCTACGAATAGTCCCTCTCCTGGTGCTCCAGTTTGACTTTCCACCTGCCTTACTATCAATCTCCCAACTTGGAGAGACAGGCCCTTTAACCTCCTGGTTTGCACAGGTTCCCAATTTGGCAGAGGATGGAAGGGACGAGGGAGAACCCATGAGAGAGCAGCTGTTAGGCATTTGGACGGGCACATGTCACTCTAATTTCCCGGCAGGAAGAAGAATTAACCAAAGTCTCAGCCACCCACCGGGAACCAGTATAGGACATGATCCAAAATTTTGGACTTGCGTTCAGCTCACAAAAAACGAGTTGAGAAATGGAGCTCAGGGGCACAGCAATTCACAAACTGGCAGAGTGATAAAGGACAACTATCGTCCAAAAATCTGTTGAGGGAAGTCAACGAGGCGGACTTGAAAGCGAGGCAAAATAGCAGGAAACAGATTTCAAGAGGTACCTTGGAATCGCCTGTAAAGCACAGGAAGAGGGGCACAACTTGGACAATGGTGCACTTGGCCAAAAAGTGCGTATGCGTTTTCTCCTGAATATATTCAGGAGAAAACACATACGCCCTTTTTGGCCAAGCAAGCAAGCGGGCAATGCAAATCTGCACTACAAAGAAGTATCACTTCCCACCGGTCAAAAGGGACATCCACAAAATGTGTAAAAACCAGAAAGGCAAGACAGGCCCTGGAGAACAGGGAGCCTTGTTATGCTGATGGGCGGGATGTAAATTGCCAACTGCCTCACTGGAGGAGTGCATTGTGTTCCCTAAAACAAGTAAACAACAGAGCTACAGAGCCAAGGCCACTTCCAGTCTAGGGCATATACCTGGTGAAAACTGAAAATCAATAAGAAAGAGCCACCTCCAAATTTAGGGCTGCACTGACTACAAGAACCTCAACTTGGGTACACCTTAAATATCCCAGGAAATATAAAAATGGTTCAAAACATTGTGGTACTTACGTACGATGGAATATCCCTCAGCCATGAAATCAATGTCATAAGACCAGTAGCAGCAAAGTGAGTGGATTCAGGTACGATGATTCTAAGTGAAATAAGTCACACAGAAAAAGAAACTTATCAAAAGATATCACTTATGAAGATCCTGTAAACATGGCTACACGTGAACTGAGTTAGGAAAGAGAACAGAGTCTCACATTTAGAAAACACTCTTATGCCTGCATAAAGGGGAAGGAGAGGTGGGGTGATGCATAAAACCAGAGTTTGATATAAGCACAGGGACCGTTTCAAAAACCAACTTTGGAATTGACAAGACCGACACCTTCCTCAGTGAAAGAGACTCAAATCCCCATATTTCCCACAGAGGAATATATCTGACTAGTAAGAATCTTAAAACCTATGTATTGATACGTCTCCATAAGGGAATCAAGTGTGTCTAGAGTGGCATAAACATGGCAGCGAGAATCAGCTCAAACCCACTATAAAAAGGAATTTCAAAAGCAAAACCAAAAAACAGGGAAATTCTTTACAATTCCTTCAGGGTGTCTGAGGAAACCTGGAAAGACCCTATCTACAATGACAGCTGGATGTGGCATAAGGCTGGACACTTGGGACTGAGAGGATTGGTGAGATTGGGTGAGCAAATGCAGACCCTTTCAAGCAATAATGCATGGCCCCCATTCCATGGGTCCCAACTCTCCAGGTTCAAGGGAATATTACTACAGCTATAACATGTACAGGAAACCTAGAGAATGGACACACTGTGAATACGAAAGGTTTCTAGAACTCAACGAATAGTCCTTCTCCTGGTGCTCCAGTTTGACTTTCCAACTGCCTTACTATCAATCTCCCAAATTGGAGAGACAGGCCCTTTAACCTCCTGGTTTGCACAGGTTCCCAATTTGGCAGAGGATGGAAGGGACGAGGGAGAACCCATGAGAGAGTAGCTGTTAGGCATTTGGACGGGCACATGTCACTCTAATTTCCCGGCAGGAAGAAGAATTAACCAAAGTCTCAGCCACCCACCGGGAACCAGTATAGGACATGATCCAAAATTTTGGACTTGCGTTCAGCTCACAAAAAACGAGTTGAGAAATGGAGCTCAGGGGCACAGCAATTCACAAACTGGCAGAGTGATAAAGGACAACTATCGTCCAAAAATCTGATGAGGGAAGTCAACGAGGCGGACTTGAAAGCGAGGCAAAATAGCAGGAAACAGATTTCAAGAGGTACCTTGGAATCGCCTGTAAAGCACAGGAAGAGGGGCACAACTTGGACAATGGTGCACTTGGCCAAAAAGGGCGTATGCGTTTTCTCCTGAATATATTCAGGAGAAAACACATACGCCCTTTGTGGCCAAGCAAGCAAGCGGGCAATGCAAATCTGCACTACAAAGAAGTATCACTTCCCACCGGTCAAAAGGGACATCCACAAAATGTGTAAAAACCAGAAAGGCAAGACAGGCCCTGGAGAACAGGGAGCCTTGTTATGCTGATGGGCGGGATGTAAATTGCCAACTGCCTCACTGGAGGAGTGCATTGTGTTCCCTAAAACAAGTAAACAACAGAGCTACAGAGCCAAGGCCACTTCCAGTCTAGGGAATATACCTGGGGAAAACTGAAAATCAATAAGAAAGAGCCACCTCCAAATTTAGGGCTGCACTGGCTACAAGAACCTCAACTTGGGTACACCTTAAATATCCCAGGAAATATAAAAATGGTTCAAAACATTGTGGTACTTACGTACGATGGAATATCCCTCAGCCATGAAATCAATGTCATAAGACCAGTAGCAGCAAA